>NC_141009.1:62390984-62990984 GCF_052327205.1 Somniosus microcephalus | reverse complement strand
GGCGCACAAGAGGTGGGGAATGTCCCGATCCGGGGCAATGTGCTCAGCAGCACCCCGAGTGGCCACACATAGTGCTGCCGCGTTGCAGGGGTTCCTCCTTTAATTAAAGGGAAGTGCTCCCCGCTGCGAGCTCTGCATTTTTTTGGCATCTGCTGGAGCACTGGGCTGCGCGAGTGTTGTGCGATCAACCTGGCACTCAGCCTGCGTCCATTGTGCTGAAATTTTTTATTTTAAAAATCAGCAATTTTTTCATGTCGACTGGCCACTGTGCCTTTAAATGGCGCCCTGCGCACTGTTCGCAATGCCTGCAGCAGTCGGTAATATCGCCCGGCGCTGCTGCGGGGCTCCAGGAAGAATTTTTCTCTCGGGGCGCTGCGCCAGGAGATAACGTCATGATCTCCAGGAGCAGATGTTCGGGGCGATACCCGGTAGCGCCGCAGCTAATAATTCCACGGGAGGCACGGTTATCGCCTCAGGCGGGGAGCAAAATGTCATTTACGCCCTGTTAGCGCCTCCCACTGGAGGGTCAAAGGAGCGGAATTTCACCCCTCTACTCTATGAGATTCTCACTTGATCCTAAAAAAGCATTTTCCTGAAGTCATTTTTATTTTTCATCCCTGCACTTGGTTTCCCACTCTTGCACAGTATAAAAGACCACTGCCTGTGTCAACGCATCAGTTCATTTTGATCCAAAGTAGCAAACGGAATAGAAATCTATTGTGTACAATCCCTGCTCGACCTAAGGGGGTATTCCTGGGTGCGAGAGCAGTGTTTAAAGGATATCTGTTGAAGAACAAAGAAAATCAAACAAGATAGGTAATCTTTTCTTACTTCTTCATTTGGCATCATCCACATCACTACTGGCCAGTCGTGCCCAGGAGGTGGGGTAGTGAGGTGTCACAAGTATGTTAAAGAGTAAAAGATCATTTATTTCCTACGCTTGAGTCTTCTCATGTCCCCCAAGCCCATGACAATCACCCCCAAAGTAGCAACTCTGCAGTAGGCTTCTAACAGAGGTGTCCTAAGCTTAAGGATCCTAATGCCCAGTCCTAGAGCCCTGATTCAAGCTCAGTGCTGCCAAAGACAGCTGACAAGTCACCACATCGCAGTAAGCATCTCACTTCACATCTGCTAGTTCCTGAAAAATTATTGCTGTGTAGGATCCGCAAAATTTGACTTTGTATTAATATGGGTCAAATGGCAGAAGAGGCCATGATTTTAAAGACTGTTTTAAAAGAAGCCCAGAAAAAGGGGCATACAAAATGGCCACCATACCATGTGACCAGCTTATTGGGACACTTTAAATGGTTCCTGCGCAACCTCAGACAGATTTGTGGATTCAACCCACAGTAAGTTCTGGAAGCCGTTTCTGAGAGAACGAAACCAGACCCACACATATGCATATGGATTAGATGCAGATCTAGTCAAGATCGGCCTGTAGACAGAAGCCATCAAAATGTTGCCCCAGACAAAAGGGGACAATTTCATATTCATGAGAACAGCACCCAGGACTAGATAACGAGATCAGCAGGCCATTCAAAACAATGAAGGTAATTCTAGACCAGAGATGGGCCTGTTACCAGCCGTTTAAGACATTTTAAATATAATAACTACCCCACTGTGCTCCCAGCCCACCAAAAATAAAACAAAGACTGTAATGTATATACCTTTAAGGGTGGAACTATCTTTTACAGCTCATGTATACTGCAATACCGGCAGTGACCACACCTGTATATAGCACTGAGTAGTAATCTGTACAGATCAGTTCCCGTGTGAGCCACGTTGAGTAAACACCTGTTGTACCGTTCTCCTGCAGTCTGTGTCTTATTATACACGGACACAACATTGGCGACAAGGCAAGTTCGAACCTACCTGCAACTCTGCATCACCTCCTGGGGATTCGTTCCTGGAGATCAGTGGATTGGACGTCAAGGCCAGAGACTCGGGCGTCGACCGCGGGCAGCCGCCCAGTCATCCAGCAGAGACTCGAGAATTGCGGGGGAGGCTGTCGAGAGCCAGGCTTGGCTTTCCAGTCAAGGTGGTCCAGCGAAACGGGCTGGCAACAGGTAGTACGCAGACCCTTCCCGGACAGCGGCAGGCTAGAGCCCGACCGAGCGGCACAGCAAAGGACCGAGCAGCGTCGACGGGGGAGAGAGAGGGCAGAGCGCACAGGGCGCAGCCGGTGTTCAGGGGCCGAGCAGCGTCGGAGAGGGGGAGAGACATGCAGGAACCCGCGAGGCGCCGCCATTGCCATGAGGACCGCCGAGAGCGGCGTTGGCAGCAGCGCAGAAGAAGCGCGCGAAACCTACAGGGCGCCGCCATTGCCACGAGAACCGCCGGGAGCGGCGTTGGCAGCAGCGGGGGAGGAAGGAAAGCGCGGGAGACGCCATTTTAAGCCATTGGGAGATGCCATTTTAAACCACACCCAAAATGCCGAAGAGTAGCAGTATCACCGCATTTGACAATGAAGTCGAAGATTGGACTACATATGTCGAACGAATAGAGGTGTACTGCAAGGCAAATGAGGTGTCAGATGACAAGAAAGCGTTGGTATTGTTAAATTTAATGGGTGCAAAGATGTATGGTTTATTACGAAATCTAGTAACCCCAACAAAGCCAATGGAAAAGAGTTTTGAAGACATAGTAACGATACTACAGGAACATTTAAACCCCACACCGCTGCTGATAGCAGAAAGATTCAAGTTTCACAAATGGAACCAGCATAAGGATGAAAGCAATGCTGATTATTTAACAGAACTGCGCAAACTATCGAAACACTGCCAGTTTGGAGCGGGACTGGCAGATACCTTAAGGGACAAGTTTGTGTGTGGGCTTCAAAGTGAAGGAACCCAGAAACGGCTTTTATCTGAAAAGGACCTTACGCTGGAAAAGGCTTTCAGCATTGCGGTATCATATGAAGCAGCAGCACGGGGCGCTGCAGAGATACAACAGAGACCGCAAGAATATGGCACAAACGAAATGTCATATGGAACAGAGAAGTGCTATCGCTGCGGCAGAACAACACACGACCAGAATGATTGCTGGTTCAAAGACAAAGTGTGCAGACAGTGTGGAAAAGTAGGACACATAGCACGAGTCTGCAGGTCGGGAAAGAAAACCAGCAATAAGAAACTTACCAAAGGAAAGTACAAGAAGGTACATAAGATGACGGAGAATAGTTCAGACGAACAAAAGAGTGATAACGACTCCGAAAGCAGGGAACTGAGTTGTCTGAAACTACATAATGTGATCACAACGGAGGATCACCGAACCATTTGGGTCACTCTCAAGATAGCAGGAGTCCAGGTAAAGATGGAATTGGACACAGGATCAGCCCTAACAGTCATAAACCGACGGGACTACGAGCGGCTATTCTCACACATACCCTTGAGAGACACAAAAATTATTTTGAAGACGTACACGGGGCAAAAAGTCTACCCCAAAGGCAAAATAAGGGTGACCGTTATATATAACGGTAAGGAAACACCAAAACTAGACCTGTATGTTTTACAAGATGGAGGACCACCATTACTGGGACGAGAATGGATCCGGAAAATACAACTGGATTGGCAGTCCATACAGGCACTGACTGTGGCTGACAAAAAGGATGACGTCACACCTGGGCGACTGTCAAAGATCCTAACTGACGCGAAAGAAGTGTTCCAGCAAGGACTCGGAACACTAAAAGGCATGACAGCGACGATTAAAATTGAAGAAAACGCAAGCCCAAAATTTTTTAAGGCCAGACCGGTACCTTATGCGATCCGCCCAGCCATCGGAGCAGAGCTGGAGAGTCTGGAACATTCAGGTGTACTGTCCAAGGTAGACTGGAGCGAGTGGGCTACACCCATCGTCCCTGTGATGAAAAAGTCGTTGAGCAGCACGCCTGGGGAACCAAGGAAGGTTCGCATCTGTGGGGTCTTTAAGGTAACAGTGAACCCGGTCCTTCACACCGTGCAATATCCACTTCTGCGGATTGAAGATATTCTCACCTCACTATCTGGAGGGAAACGCTTCACTAAGATTGATCTGGCCCAGGCGTATCTGCAAATGGAGGTAGAAGAAGCATCAAAAAAATACCTCACAATCAACACCCATAAAGGTCTCTACCAATACAACCGGCTGGTATTCGGGGTAGCATCAGCTCCGGCTATTTGGCAGAGGGCAATGGAACAAGTCCTGCAAGGGATCCCAGGGACCCAGTGTTATTTGGACGACATCTTGGTCACGGGCGAAAATGACAGTGATCACCTTGCCAACCTGGAGCAGGTGCTCACTAGATTGCAGGAATATGGACTCCGAGCTAACCGCCCCAAATGCGAGTTTTTTAGAAAACAGATCTCGTATTGTGGCCACGTTATCGATAAAGAGGGGTTTCATAAGTCCCCAGCGAAGATTGAGGCAGTAGTCAAGGCTCCAGCACCGGAAAATGTGTCACAACTGAGGTCGTTCCTCAGGCTGGTAAACTACGACCATAAGTTCTTGCCAAATTTGTCTACAATACTACACCCACTGAACACCCTACTGCAAATTGGGGTGCCATGGAAGTGGAGTGACGAATGTAGACGAGCTTTCCAGAAGAGCAAAACACTAATCACATCGAAAGAGGTATTGGCCCATTACAACCTGGCATTACCAATTCGGTTGGCATGTGATGCGTCACCCTACGGCATTGGAGCGGTGCTGTCGCACAAATTCTCGGACGGCTCAGAGAGGCCAATAGCCTTTGCGTCACGATCACTAACCTCAGCCGAGCGTAACTACGCCCAGATTGACAGGGAGGCCCTCAGCCTAATGTGGGGAGTGAAAAAGTTCAATCATTATCTGCACGGGCAGAAATTCACCTTGCTGACTGATCACCAGCCTCTTGTCTCCATTTTTAATCCAAAGAAGGGCGTTCCGGTGATGACTGCGCAACGACTACAAAGATGGTCACTTTTTCTAGGGGCGCACCACTATGAGATTGAATATAAGGGCACGAAACAGCATGGAAATGCTGATGGGCTATCACGCCTGCCACTGCCTACTGCGGAGGAAGCACCAGCAGTGGATCCTGTCGAAATATTCCATTCGACTATAGTTGAATACCTACCGGTAACTAACGCTTGTATCGAAAAGGAAACCCGAAATGACCCGACACTGTCTCAGGTATATGATTTGACGGTGAAGGGATGGCCAGCACATGGCGACTCACTGTTGCCAGCATTCTCGACAAGGAGAGAACAGCTGTCAGTGTGCCGGGGGACCTTGATGTGTGGATCCCGAGTGGTAATTCCACCCAAGTTAAGGGATAGAGTGCTCAATGAGCTTCATGGGGGTCATCTGGGAGGGGTAAAAATTAAAAGCTTAGCCAGGGCTTATGTGTGGTGGCCAGGAATCGATAAACAAATCGAGGACCTGACCAAGAGTTGCTCAGGATGCCAGAAAGTCCAAAATGCACCACCACAGGCCCCTCTACACCCATGGGAGTGGCCCTCATCTCCATGGCAACGGGTGCATATTGATTTTGCTGGTCCATTCATGGACTCAATGTTTTTAATAGCCGTGGATGCGCACTCGAAATGGCCTGAGGTCATCAAAATGTCCTCCACCACCACGGAGAAAACTATTGCAGTCCTACGGACCATTTTTGCCAGGAATGGCTTGCCAGAACAGATATGCTCCGACAACGGACCACAGTTTGTGTCCGAAGAGTTCCGGAGGTTCTTGAAAAAGAATGGGGTAAGGCATTACACATCCGCCCCATATCATCCAGCCACAAATGGATTGGCTGAGAGGTTCGTACAAACCTTTAAGAAGGCAATAAAGGCTATGTACAATGACAACATTCCGCTGCAGCACAAGGTGGACAATTTCCTGTTCGCCTACCGGAATGCGACACATGCAGTCACCAACCAGGCCCCAGCCATGATGTTCTTTAACCGAAGGTTAAGATCTCGCCTGGATTTGCTCAGACCAAACGTACGAAGAGATGTTGAGAGTAAACAATTCCAGCACATCAATGAGAAGCCAACAAGGAGCTTCAATGTAGGGCAACCAGTCTTGGCCCGCGACTACCGAACAGAAAAATGGCAGCCAGGAACGATATGCACATGACAGGGCCCACTAATGTACACAGTGGACGTTGGGGAGAGCATCGTGAGACGCCATGCTGACCAGATCCTAGAGTCACAGGAACAAGTCAACCCCATGCCTCGCCCATACGTACCTGGTGATGAACCCGACATACAGGTCGCATCTACCCCAGAAACAGTAGCATCGGAAGCTGATGAACCAACCGACGACAGGGGGCCAGAATCGCCTCCGCACCAAGAGCAAGACACTCGGGAAAGACGCTATCCAGAAAGGATCAGGAAGCCTCCCCAAAGACTGAATATATAAATAGACTATTTTCAGCTAATGTTGCATGTTAAAAGTGTTAATTGTAATTAGTTTGATATTTAATTGTTGTATGAGTGTTATGGTACTGTTAATCTATAAGGGGAGGAATTGTAATGTATATACCTTTAAGGGGGGAACTATCTTTTACAGCTCATGTATACTGCAGTACCGGCAGTGACCACACCTGTATATAGCACTGAGTAGTAATCTGTACAGATCAGTTGCCATGTGAGCCACGTTGAGTAAACACCTGTTGTACCGTTCTCTGCAGTCTGTGTCTTATTATACACAGACACAACAAAGACTAACCTGATTTTGGGCGGGAAGTGAAGCCTGTGGAAGAAAGGTATATCTGGAAGACTTTTTTGGCAGTTGGGGAAGCAAGCTTGGACAGTCACAAGGAGAGTCGAGCTGGAACACAGTTGCAAGCCTGCAGCTTGAGCTCAGACACACAGTTTGAATCCGGACACCCAGAAGAAGAAAGAGGCACTCGCAGGAGGAAGAAGAAAGCCAACATCGAGAAGGCCGTCCCGAAACCGGCGTTCCGCCCCGGGGAAGCACATCGGGAGATCATCGACCATCCCCGGGCTGTTGCCAGAACGAGAGGCCATCGACCCAGCTTGGGAGAAGAGAAAAAAATAAAGGTCCCAAGCGAAGAAACCTTCCAGCCACCCCGGCTCGGGAGAAGAGAAAGGAAACTGAAGAAGCGATGGGAGCCAGCCCAAGGCTCCTCTAACCACGGTCGAGCCGACGATCCTCGACCCCACCGACATCCAGGGCCGCCGGTGTCCACCTGCCCCCGACCCCCACCTCAGGAGAGAGGTGTGTCGCAGTTCGAAGGGGCTCCACGATCCACGTGGAGACAAAAACGCCTGAAAGGACCAAACACAGACTCGATTTCAAAACCTTGCACTTCCTAGTGGGATTGGTGAGCATGTTTCTGGCCCTTCACAATCAGATCTGGATAGGTTTAATAAGGGGGTGGATTTAAGGGTACAATTAACATGAGTTGTTGTCCCTCGATGTTCCGTGTGTTTCCTTATTTCATGATGATCTTTGTAGAGTATAAGATGCCTGTATTTGCTTTAGTTAGTACTGTGTCGTTATGATTTGTTTGTGTGTTTTTCCCTCCCATATACTCCCTTATCTGCTTGCATTTGATTTGATATTTTTCCTTATGCAATAACATTTCATTTTGTTTCATCAAACTTGGTCTACAAGAGTTTTCTCTACATTGTAGTTCCTGCGCCTAAGTCCAGAGTATAGAATCTAAGGGGCGAGTGGGTCGAACCACTCAAGGTTTACTGTGCAAGAGAGAGAGGCCTCTAGAGAGAGAAACCTCAGGGAAACCTCTCGAGGAAAACCCCTTACAGCTGAGTCAGTGACTGGTGAGGTGTGCTTCCAGTCAGTGGAGACACAGTGGACCCAGCAGGTCCTGTCTGCTCTGACCATTACTGGAAGTTGCTTTCATAAGTTATCCAAGATCTCCTTGGAGGCAAATCAAAAAGTAATGGGCACGATGGAATTTGCAAAGATTAAGGACTGAGACCTTTCTAAGATCCTGAATAGTGCCTTTCCCCCAATGCAGGGTTACATTTATTAGGACAGGTTAAAGGTAAATTTTAATTAATGTGTGGACATTCATTTACAATATTCCTATGGTATTTCTTTGCTATTTTAAAGGAACATTTAACCTGTTGTAAATAAGCATCACACAAAAGCATTAGCAATTGTGCACTAATATTGCACACAGTAAATTACAGGCTATAAAAAAAACAAATGGAGAAGAAGAAAGGAGGCATGTTGGCCTTTATTGCAAGGGGGTTGGAGTGTAAGAGTAAGGAAGTCTTGCTACAATTGTACAGGGCCTTGGTGAGGCCACACCTGGAGTACTGTGCACAGTTTTGGTCTCCTTATCTAAGGAATGATATACTTGCCTTGGAGGCGGTGCAACGAAAGTTCACTAAATTGATTCCTGGGATGAGAGGGCTGTCCTATGATGAGAGATTGTGTAGAATGGGCTGATACTCTCTGGAGTTTAGAAGAATGAGAGGTGATCTCATTGAAACATACAAGATTCTGAAGGGGATTGACAGGGTAGATGCTGAGAGGTTGTTTCCCCTGGCTGGAGTGTCTAGAACTAGGGGGCATAGTCTCAGGATAAGGGGTAGGCCATTTAAGACTGAGATGAGGAGGAATTTCTTCACCCAGAGAGCTGTGAATCTTTGGAATTCTCTGCCCCAGAGGGCTGTGAATGCTGAGTCTTTGAGTGTATTCAAGGCTGAGATAGAAAGATTTTTGGACTCTAGGGGAATCAAGGGATATGGAGATCGGGCAGGAAAGTGGAGTTGAGGTCGATGATCAGCCATGATTGTTTTGAATGGTGGAGCAGGCTCGAAGGGCCGTATGGCCCACTCCTGCTATTACTTCTTATGTTCTTATTAGGGGTAAAGGAAAAACTAGGTTAGCAGAAATAATACATTTTTATTAGTTTATCAATGCCTATTCAGATTTTGACTGGCATTAATGGCACAGAAATTCGGGTCTCCACGTGTGAGTACGCACGGGGTACTCACCCGAGGGCCCAACGGAAGTGCCGGTTTCGTGCATGCACTGCACATGCGCAGGAAACTGGAACTTCCATTCCCTTAAAGGAAGGGGTTCAGAGGTCGAACGCGTACACCAGGAGGCTGCGCATGTGCATGGAACTTACGTTTTCTTTGCAGGTTTCTTCAGGAGGGTAAGTCTCCAGGAGTTACACATGTAAAAAGCAGGCACAAGGCCTGCTTTTAACAGGGTAAGTGGTGAATTAATTAAGATTAAAACATTTTTCCACAGCTTTATTATTTTTAAATACTTTAAAGAAAGGTACGTTTATTTTTAGCCCCGTTAGAAAATGTAATTTTTTCAAAAATTTAAATTATTGTTTAAAATAGTTATTTTATGTAATTTAATAGTTATTTTAAAAATGTGATTAAAAAAAAATTTACTTGAAGTTTTAGCGATGTTTTGGGGCTTATAGTATTTATAGTTTTGATAGCTCTTCCTGTCAATTTTATGAATGAAGCATTCCCTGCTCCAATTGGCTCTCCATGGCCCACGTGATCCCTGGGGACGCATCGAACTAACTGCGCCCCTGGGATACGCAAAGACTGCGCGCCGGCAGCTGGAGCAGGCCCAGGATCGGAATCCCACGCGGGCCCACAGCTCAACGGCCGGCACGCTAGGTAAGTGCAGGTCGGAGGCTTGCACCCGCGGGAAGCCCCCGACCCAAATTTCTGGGCCATTATTTCAATACACAATGGCTCATTCTAGACAAATCCTTTCATCAAGTTACTGTAATACTTCAACAGTGAGTTTTTTGTACTGACCGATCCTCAGTTAAAGATGCTCTTGGCCTTCTAATAATACAAAAAAAAGAACCAATAGAAAAACTTGTAAAAATATTGGCATTTTTACTTTCTGTTGATGACTCGAGTTTTATCAGCAAGAAACACCAAAAAGTGTGAGTTCTGTCAACAATAGTTTGAGTTTAGTCTCTGGTTGTGTCCTCCTGCCGCTGGCTCTCCCTCCCCGCCGCTGGCTAGGTTGTCCATTTGGCCGGCTGCCAGAAGGGAAATGGAACAAAAAATGTTCATGAGGTTCTGTCGTTATGTTCGGCAGGACCTCCGTGTCCCCAGGCCCCTGCCCCGTTCTTTGACTGTTTTCGGCCTACCCCGTGACCTCTTCACCGCCCCGTAAATATCGGGGCCATGATGTGGGAAACACTGGTCCTATTCAGGTTGTGAACAAAAGGTGATTAAAAAAATAGAGACAGAGACACAGTCAGTCAGGTCTAGCAAAGATAGCAAAGTCAGTCAGGTTTAAAACAGAGAGCTGCAAGGCCAAGAAAGGGAGTTGTATTTATAAAACACCTTATCATTTCTGTCAATAAACACTTCACATGAAATGAATTGCTTTCAATTGAGTGACTGCTATGCATGAAGTGTCAAGAACAGTTTCCAAATTTAAAAAGCGGGTGATCTTTTAAGCATTCTGTACAGACAATACTAATGTGAGATACAAAATCTGAAAAAACTCTGTAGATTCCCTCTGCATAAAGATACAAATATCCCCAAAGGCTGGCTCTGCCAGAAAGTGTATCTGGATAGAACCAGCCCTTGAATATCTTTACTGTGTTAGCAACATCTCACACCGTTGCTACCAGTCCCCAAATCCCAATATTAGAATTAATTACCATGACTAACCAGAAGGTTTGGATTCTGCATTCCCATTAAATGGGAGGAGAGTCACACATCCTTTATTACCGTATCTTACTTTCTTTGTTACCATCTCAGTTAACCAATAACCTTTCCCTTCCTTTTTCCACCAATTTTCTCCCCTTGTTGCGCAGTAGTTACAAAGCACTGGACACCACGGCCGCGATTTTACACAAAAGGATGACAATGGCAAATATTAAACACAACAAAAGACAACAGAACAGAACACCCAAGTGACTACCCTTGCGACTAGTTGTGCTTTATCTTCCTCTTACGCATGGTGCTTCCCTGTGGCTGCAGCAGACGTGGAGGCCCCTTGCTCACTTTCATGCTGCTCCTTCTTCAACAGCTTTGGCGGGCGTCCTCTGGGGTGGCGAGCCTGCGTGGGCTCGGCAACAGTCTGCTCCTCCTGCGGCTGTGCAGGAGCTGAGACGCCCATCTCAGTTGGGTGAGGACTCTGGTGCGGCTCTGACCGAGGGCTCCACAGTGGCATGGAATTGTGAGCACTTGGAGAGGAGTCCCCACTTTCTTGTTCTCTGCCACCAACATCCCTCTCATGGGTCAGCCCCACTTCAGAGCTAGCAAGTGGCTTGACAGCACCTTGCTGCACATCAGGGGAGCCATGAGGACCCGTTTCTGCACTGGCAGTCTGTAATGTTATCTTATATCTTAGTATTAAGAGGCTTACGAGTAGATATCGTTGAGTACTCTTTATTAGGTCTTGAGTCAGTGCCAGCTCATGCAGTACTGCCACATGGCCAAGATGGCTTCCTATTTATACGACTGCCGTCAAGCAGCTCTCTTTACTACAGCTACCGTAAAGCAGCTCTCTTTACTACAGCTACAGTTATCTGTACATCTTTCCCCCTCAACGATGACATAAACAGTAAACACCATAACATAACATAACACATAGAACACATATTAACAACATATAAAAACAGTCAGTGTAACTACTATTAATTACTATTAACAACATGTAAAAACTGTCAGTGTAACTATACCTTGCAATAACTGCCGGTACATATAAACACTACCCACACCCAGAAGTCCATTAGCTGTTTACAGTCTTTCCCTTGACTACAGGTCGAGTCTAACGACAGGCTTTCTGGTGCGCTGTGACCTGCGTAGCTGAGCGGGTATTTGCTGGGCCAACCCAGTTGTGTCCATTAAGTTCATTTCTGTACCACACGGATCCCTTGTCTCATTGTCACCCCTGTGTACTTCATCACTTTGTGGCATTGCCCTCCTCTCCTCGTCACTCTGTCGGATTTCCATCATCAGCTCATCCGCTCTGTCCTCCAGCGGCTGATAGGTCTCGGTGGTTTTCAGTAGGTGCCTCCTGTTTCTGCGATACACATTGCCATTTTCTGTCATGACACTGTATGACCTGGGGGCAACCTGTTGTAGAACGGTGGCTCTTTGATTCCATGACCCAGGCCCTTCAATGCGAACTACATCCTTCTCCTGTAGAGGCACTAGTGCAGAGGCTGTGCGGTCATGGAGCGTTTTTTGTTTCCGCTGAAGTTTCCGGGCCTTGTCTGCCCATACCTCATCTCTGTGGTCAGGTGTGACATGCCTGGGAAGTTGAGTACGGATTTTGCGACCCAGTAAGAGCTCAGCTGGAGACTTGCCACTTTCCAGCGGGGCCGCCCTGTACGACATCATGGCCAGATATGGGTCAGTGTTGCTGTGTGCTACTTTCTTTAATAGTCTTTTCACAATCTGTACCCCCTTCTCCGCTTTTCCATTGGCTTGAGGGTAGAGCGGGCTGGAGGTTACATGTTTAAACTCATACTCTGTAGCAAACGGCTGAAACTCATGACTGGCATAGGGAGAGCCATTATCAGAGACCAGAGTTAGAGGGATGCCCTGCCTGGAAAAGATTGACTTCAGGTGAGTTATCACATCTCTTGACGTGGTGCTGGGTAGGAGAGCAATCTCAGGATAATTAGAGTAATAATCAATAACTAACAAATAGTCTTTTCCTTCGTAGTGAAAAATATCAGTTCCTACCTTTTCCCAAGGTTGTGATAGGAGCTCTGTGGTAATGAGGGGCTCTTTTGTTTGCTTGTAGTGATACTCCTGACATGTAGCACACTCACTGATCATCTGGTCAATATCAGAGTTCATGTTTGGCCAGTAGAGTGCCTCACGTGCTCTCCTTTTTGACTTTTCCACACCCAGGTGCCCTTCATGTATCCTGTGAAGCATTTCTCGTCGCATAGAGATGGGCACTACAATCCTGTCACACTTAAGCAGTATTCCATTGACCACAGAAAGCTCAGACTGAATATGATGATATTGTTCACATGACCCTTTCTTCCAACCCTCTTGAAGATTTCTCATCACTTTCCTCAGAATAGGGTCCTTTGATGTCTCTGTGGCTATCTTTGATAGTTGTTCCTGTGAGGCGGGCAATGCTGCATAGACCATATCCACATGAAGGTCCACATCCTCTTCTGTTTCACTGTTTTGTGTGGCACGAGGCGCAGCCCTGGATAATGTATCTGCTATGAACATTTGTGTCCCTGGCACATATGTGAGCTCAAAATCATAACATTGTAGTCTCATCATTAGGCGCTGTATCCGTGATGACAGATTCTTTTTTGCGATCCCTAGCAGTGGCTTATGGTCAGTTTCTAGGATAACCTTGGGAAGTCCATAGATGTAGGTATGACATTTTTCACACCCAAATGCCAAGCCCAGGCACTCCTTCTCTATTTGCGCATACCGGCACTCTGTAGCCGTCATGGAGCGTGATGCATATGCCACTGGTCGCCATTCTCCTTCATCTTCCTGTAGAAGGACAGCCCCTAATCCATCCTTAGAGGCATCTGTGGACACTTTTGTCCTCTTTTCAGGGCAGAAGAACTTTAGTAGGGGTTCACTTGCTAGAATGTGTAGCAGCCCCTTCCATTCATTCTCATGTTCATGTCCCCATTGGAACTCTGTCTCTTGGTGCAGCAGTTTGCTCAAGTGAGCGGTTTTCACTGTCAGATTTGGAATGAATTTCCCTAGGTAATTAACCATGCCAAGGGCCTGCTGAACCCCTTTCTTGTCCTTTGGTTTTGCCATGTCATGTATGGCCTTTACCTTTGACTTGTCTGGCTGAATCCCTTCTGCAGAAATCTTGTCCCCGAGGAATGTGATTTCATTGACGCTGAACTGACATTTGTCTTTATTTAGTTTGAGTCCATACTGCCGTATCCTCTGAAGTGTTTTTTCCAGTCTGGTGTCGTGCTCTCCCTGAGTGGAGCCCCATACTACCAGATCATCCACGTACACCCGCACACCATCCAGGCCCTCGATGATTTGCTCCATTGCTCTGTGGAAGATTTCTGGGGCGGAGCTAATGCCGAAGGGCAGGCGCTGGTAAGAGTATCGACCAAACAGGGTGTTAAAGGTGCACAGCTTAGCACTCTCTTCATCAAGTTTCAGCTGCCAGAATCCATGCGAGGCGTCCATCTTGGAGAAGAATTTTGCTCCTGTCATTTCGCTATTTCCTCTCTCTTAGGGATTTGATAGTGCTCTCTTTTTATATTAGCGTTAAGGTCCTTGGGATCCATGCAGACACGCAATTTATCAGTCTTTTTTGAATTGACGCAAACCATGGAATTTACCCAGTCAGTCGGTTCCTCAGCCTTCTTTATGACACCTAGTCCCTCCATGCGGTCTAGCTCTTTCTGCAGTTTCTCACGGAGGGCCACCGAAACTCTCCTGGGTGCGTGAATCACAGGTTGTGCATCATCTCTCAGTTTGATGGAGTATGTAAAGGGCAGTGCTCCGAAACCCTGAAATACATCTGCGTACTTGTGTGTTATAGCATCATGCTTTATATTTGTACTGTCTTGGGGGGCACTCTGCACACAGTTCAGTTCATTAATAGTATAGACTCGTTTTACCAAGCCCAAATCTACACATGCCTTATCCCCCAACAGTGACTCATGTCCTTCAGGCACTATAACAAACGTCAATGGGTGAATGCGATTTTTTACCTTAACATTCAGCCTACACGTTCCTTTTGTTTCAATACTTTGTCCATTGTACGCCTTCAAAGCCACTGTCTTGTTCAGTATTTTTGCTCTCACTTTGAGATTCCATGCATCAATCCAGCTTATGAGGTTTGCCTTAGCACCTGTATCTAGCTTGAAGGGAACAATGGTGCCATTTACCAGCAAGGGGGCTATCCAAACTTCAGTCTTTAGTCTTACGGAATGTACTTCCTTTTCCATATCTTTACCCTGTTTTAAGTCATTTTGCACCATTCCAACATACAAAGTCTCCGATTCCGTGTCTTCAGTCGCAATAGCATGCACTGTCTTTTTACCTTCGGTTTTCTCTTCCCAAAAGCACATTTTAGCAAAGTGATTCCTGCCTTTACATTTTGCGCAGTTCTTCCCATAAGCCGGACATTGTCTTCCCACGTGTCTATTGCCGCACCGTCTGCAATCATATGGCGTCATAGTCCTGAACTCTGTGCGCCCTCTTGTGTCCCTTCTGTGTACTACATCCACTGGTAGGTTGTCCAGTCCCAGCGCTCTCACGCCCGTTGCTGTAGTTCTCCCATCGAATGTTTGCGTGTGCATGGCTGAGAGTTCACTAGCATGACATATTTTTACTGCAGCATCCAAAGTTAAGTCATTGTCCCTAAGCATTCTCTCCCTCACCTTCTTGTCAAGTATTCCGAAAATGACCTGATCGCGTATCATCGATTCCTTCAAGTCTCCAAAGTTACATGTTTGTGCTTTTGTTTTCAAGTCCGTCAGAAAAACATCAAAGGATTCTCCTTGCTTTTGCACGCGGGAGTGAAAAACAAATCTCTCGTACGTTTCATTCTTTTTAGGTGTGCAGTATTTATCAAACAAATCTATCACCTTGTCCAGATCATTTTTGTCACCTTCAGCTGCAAACGTAAATGTATTATACAGCTCGATTGCCTGCAAGCCAGCCACTGTTAGCAACAAAGCTACCTTACGTGTTCCAGAGCTAGTCGTGGCGTCGATCGCTGTGAGGTAGAGAAGAAAGCGTTGTTTGAATTCGCGCCAATTTTCATCCAGATTTCCTTCAAATTGCAGGCTAGTCGGTGGTTTTATCCCTTCCATTGTTGTGGTATGCCCGTATCGTGTGTTCTATAAATCCTGGTACCATGTGATGTTATCTTATATCTTAGTATTAAGAGGCTTACGAGTAGATATCGTTGAGTACTCTTTATTAGGTCTTGAGTCAGTGCCAGCTCGTGCAGTACTGCCGCATGGCCAAGATGGCTTCCTATTTATACGACTGCCGTCAAGCAGCTGTCTTTACTACAGCTACCGTAAAGCAGCTGTCTTTACTACAGCTACAGTTATCTGTACACAGTCCTACTCCAGAGGACTTCCATGAAGGTCTGGTTTCTCTGATCAATAGCTGTCCATCGCTCCTCCAGAGATGTCAGTCTATTCTGAACATTCACCATGTTTTCGGCACTCTGGCGACCTAGCTCCTCAGTGGCCATAGCCATCCTTTCCTCTGACGTAGCCATCCTTTCCACGGAGGTATCCATCCTATCCATGGTGGTGCATCATCCATCCTCCATCCTGTCCACACTCGCAGTAACCCTGGATGCAAAACCTGCCAGAGACTCCTGCACTTGTTCCTGGAGTTCCAGATCTGCTCTCTTTCTGGATGACCCCAGAGGCACAGGGTCCACATGCAGCTGAGCAGAGCTGGGAGCACCCTGCGGCCTCCAACGAGGACTCTCCACTGCTGTCCCTGTCTCCACCACCTGCTGATGCTCACTTGTGAGCTGTGATACACCAGGTGTCAACACTATTCTATAGTCACGCAGGACCCACTGAGGTGTGCGTAACTGCGCTGGTGCTGGGTGCGCTTAATTCTGCTGACGCTGCGCCCTCAGAGGTTGCAGCTTCCTCTGAGGAGTCTTCCGGCTCTTCCTCCTGGACAGTGGGGAGGGGGGCTCTCAATGGTCCTGTGGGGAAGTAAAGGCATGAGTTAGACATGTGATATTAACGTAGCATGCACATCGAATTGTGCAGATGATCATAACTCAATCTGTATGAGCATCAGATGCCATATCAGTCATTCATGCAATGTAAATGAGGGATGCAAATTTATTCTGTCACCAGCTTGCTCTGCTGCGCCTGTCTGACCGTCCCCCACTTCCAGATCCTCAGCACCTCTGATGATTTCGAGTGCAGCCTCCTCAGCGGTGGTCATATGGGCAATGAAAGGTGGCCTTCCTCCTGCCCTGGCCCTCTCCCTCTTATTGTGGGCTCTCTTTTCCTGCAATGAGGGGCACAAGTGGAGTTTGAGTGAGAATGATGGTGTGAGTGTAGAGAATACATAGCATAGATGCTTAGAAGGAGACAAAGATGGAGTGAGGTGCCAATACCAAGGGCCCTCCCTGTGCGTTGTTAGTTGTTGTCATTGCATAACAGTGATAGCAAGTGTGAGGGCTGCATAGTCGAATAGTTAGGTGAATGTGACCATAGAGAGAGAGGGAATGGGTAAGGGTGCAGGGATGGCAGTGTCAAGTGGGATGTGGAGGAAGAGGTTGCTAAAGCTGAGTGCTGGTGAGGAGAGGCAATGGGGATCAGATTGAGGGTGATGGGAAAGTCATACTCACTTTTCCAGTGCGCAGAGGGTCATGAAACCTTTTCCTGCACTGAAGCCAGGTTCTGCGGATCAGCGACAATGAGTTGACCTCCTGGCACACCTGGATCCACACAGCCTTCGTCTGCTGGGGAGGCTTCTTCCTCCTGGAAGAAGGGAAGAGCACCTCCTTATTAGCTCTTGTTCCCTCCACCAAAGCTTGCAGGGCGCCGTCATCAAATCTGGGAGCAGACTTAGGTCTCCCACTGCTCATATTGCCTCCAGGTCCCTCTCACAGCAAAGGCCAAAAGGTTGGCAGTCTGCAGAAGAAGCAAGGCTTCTTGCAGACCTTAAATGCAGCAGCAATGATGACATTGTGGCGGAGCCACCAAAGGACTCAGAGCGGTTGTACATAATTCCTTTAACAGCAATGTAGTTACTGTCTGTGCCTGTACCTTTAATTACACTGTTTGACTGTACAATGTCCAGTTACCTTTACAGCGCGGTTTCAACGTGATGACGTCATGCCATTAGTCACGTGATGCCCCAATGGCGGGAAGAACATGATGACATCATGACGTCAGTCTTCTGACCAGAGGATCAGTCCTCGTGGAGCCCTCAAAGAGAGTAGACCTGTAATTGATGTGTTCTAGCAGTTTCCAGTTTAAACTTGTTTCGTTTCATTAAAGTTCATTGTTTTAATTGCCTGAGTCGAACTCAGTCTTTTTGATAGGAACCTCCATTCCTACATTGGTGACCCCGATTTCTACGAACGATTTTCGTGGAAGATTCGACATGGACACGAACGCCGTCACGCTGAAACTGCCACAGTTCTGGGAGCAACAACCAGACGCCTGGTTTATCCAGGCTGAAGCCCAGTTCGCCATCAGGAACATCGTCGCGGATCAGACCCGTTATTACTACGTGGTCTCCGCCCTCGACAGCGCAACTGCATCACGGATCATCAGCCTCCTCGGTAGTCCTCCTACTGACAGCAAGTATGATGCAATTAAGGCGTGGTTGCTTCAGGTTTTCGGGCTCTCGAAGTCGGAGCGCGCTCGCTGGCTCATCACGCTGCCCGGCCTCGGGGACTCCAAACCGTCCAAGCTCATGAGCCAAATGCTCACGCTCTTGGGTGCCGAACCGGAATGTTTCCTCTTCCGGGAGCTTTTCCTCTATCAAATGCCTGAACAGGTTCAGGCTGCCCTAGCCAGATCCGACATTACAAACTGCGCCGAGCTTGCGGCCGAAGCCGATAAGATTTTCACGGTTACCCAGCAGTGCTGCGCGGCCACGAGGCACCCATCCCCCACAGACGTGGTTCCAGCTTCTCCTACAGCGGGATGGTGCTCCTACCACACCCGTTTTGGCGCGAAAGCACGATGCTGCCGCTCCCCCTGCAGTTTTTCGCCCCCAAAAAAAAACAAGAAAGCGCAGGTGGCGTCCCTGGCGACGGAGGACCAAGTCTAACGGGCGTTCTGCAGTGGCGATGGCCGTTGGTTCTACGGGGAAACTCCTTCACATCACCGATTCCCTCTCGGGCTGACGTTTTCTTTGTGACACCGGGGCGCAGTGTAGCATTCTAACTGCGTCGAAGCGCGACATGCAGACTGGGAACCTCGGTTTTTTCCTCATAGCGGCTAATGTCGCAGCAATTCGAACGTTCCGAAAGCGGCGGGTCGAAGTCTGTTTCGGCGGTCAGCGCTTCTTTTGGGAATTCGTCACGGCCACAGTCTCACAGGCTATCCTAGGAGCGGATTTTCTGTGTACCAACAGCCTACTTGTCGATGTCCGGCACCGCCAGCTGATCAACGCGGCCACTTTCCACTCGATTCCGTGCTACCACGGTACCTCCGTGTCGCGCTCCATTGCCTGTGCTTTCCCTCCCCCGGATGACTTCACGCGGCTCCTCGGGGAGTTTCCGGAGCTGACAAGGCCCGCCTTCTCCTCTTCGGCGACGAAGCATGGTGTTGAACATGGGAAGAAGGGAGAGCGCGGGAGACGCCATTTTGAGCCAGTCTAACCACACCCAGGGATGCCGAAGAGTGGCAGTGTCACAGCGTTCGTCAATGAAGTCGAAATTGGACGACATATGCCGAACGCATAGAAGTGTACTGCAAGGCGAATGAAGTGCCAGATGACAGGAAAGCGCTGGTATTGTTGAATTCAATGGGTGCAAAAACGTATGGCTTACTGCAAAACCTAGTAACCCCAGAGAAGCCAGTGGAAAAGGATTTTGAAAACATAGTGTCAATCCTACAGGACCACTTAAACCCCACACCGCTGCTGATAGCAGAAAGATTTAAGTTTCACAAAAGGAACCAGCATAAAGATGAAAGTAATGCTGAGTATTTAACGGAACTGCGCAGGCTATCGAAACACTGCCAGGTTGGAACGGGGCTAGCAGATACTTTAAGGGACAATTTTGTGTGTGGGCTTCAAAGTGAAGGAACCCAGAAACGGCTTCTATCAGAAAAGGATCTTACGCTGGACAAGGCTTTCAGCATGGCAGTATCACACGAAGCAGCAGCACGGGGCTTGGCAGAGATACAACGGAGACCGCAAGAATATGGCACAAATGAAATGTCATACGGAACAGTGAAGTGCTATCGCTGCGGCAGCACAACACACGACCATAAGGATCGCTGGTTCAAGGACAAAGTGTGCAGACAGTGTGGGAAAGTAGTACACATAGCAAGAGTCTGCAGGTCGGGAAAGAAAACCAGCAGCAAGAAATCTCCACAGGAGAAGTACAAGAAGGTACATAAGGTGACGGAGAGTAGTTCAGATGAACAGAAAAGTGATACAGACTCCGGAAGCAAGGAGCTGAGTTGTCTGAAACTACATAATGTGATCAAAACGGAGGATCACCAAACTATCTGGGTCACGCTCAAGATAGCCGGAGTCCAAGTGAAAATGGAATTGGACACAGGATCAGCCCTAACAGTCATAAACCGAAGGGACTACAAGCGGCTATTCTCACATATACCCTTGAGAGATACAGAAATTGTGTTGAAGACGTACACGGGGCAAAAAGTCTACCCCAAAGGAAAAATAAGGGTGAACGTTATATATAACGGCAAGGAAACACCAAAAATGGACCTATATGTATTGCCAGATGGAGGACCACCACTACTAGGACGTGAATGGATCCGGAAGATACAGCTAGATTGGCATTCCATACAAGCACTGACTGTAGATGCCAAAAAGGATGACGACGTCACACCTGGACGACTGTCAAAAATGCTAACTGACGCACAAGCAGTGTTCCAGCAGGGACTCGGAACACTAAAAGGCATAACAGCGATGATTAAAATAGAGGAAAATGCAAGCCCAAAGTTTTTAAAGGCCAGACCGGTGCCTTATGCGATCCGCCCAGCCGTCGAAGCAGAGCTGGAAGGTTTGGAACCTTCAGGAGTACTGTCCAAAGTGGACTGGAGCGAGTGGGCTACACCCATCGTTCCTGTAATGAAGAGGTCGTTGAGTAATACGCCTGGGGAACCAAAGAAGGTTCGTATCTGTGGGGACTTTAAGGTGACAGTGAACCCAGTCCTTCACACTGTACAATATCCGCTTCCGCGGATTGAAGATATTTTCGCCTCGCTATCTGGAGGGAAACGCTTCACTAAGATTGATCTGGCCCAGGCGTACCTGCAAATGGAGGTAGAAGAAGCCTTGAAACAGTACCTCACGATCAACACTCATAAAGGTCTCTACCAATACAACCGGCTGGTGTTCGGGGTAGCATCAGCTCCGGCTATTTGGCAAAGGGCAATGGATCAAGTCCTGCAAGGGATTCCAGGGACCCAGTGTTATTTGGACGACATCCTGGTCACGGGCAGAAATGACAGTGATCACCTCGCCAACCTGGAGCAGGTGCTCACTAGATTGAAGGAATATGGGCTCTGAGCTAATCGCCACAAATGCGAGTTTTTCCAGAAGCAGATCTCGTATTGTGGCCATGTTATTGATGAAGAGGGGTTACATAAGACCCCTGAAAAGATTGAGGCAGTAGTCAAGGCTCCAGCACCAGAAAATGTGTCACAACTGAGGTCGTTCCTCGGGCTGGTGAACTACTACCATAAGTTCTTGCCGAATTTGTGTACAGTTCTACACCCACTGAACACCCTACTGCAAACGGGGGTACCATGGAAGTGGAGTGACGAATGTAAACGAGCTTTCCAGAAGAGCAAAGCATTGATCACATCAAAAGAGGTGCTGGCTCATTTCAACCCAGCACTACCAATTCGGTTGGCGTGTGATGCATCACCCTATGGCATTGGAGCGGTGCTGTCGCACAAATTCCCAGACGGCTCGGAGAGGCCAGTAGCCTTTGCGTCTCGGACACTAACCTCAGCCGAGCATAACTACGCCCAGATTGACAGGGAGGCCCTCAGCCTAGTGTGGAGAGTGAAAAAGTTCAATCACTATCTGCACGGGCAGAAGTTCACCTTGCTGACTGACCACCAACCACTTGTCTCCATCTTTAATCCAAAGAAGGGCGTTCCGGTGATGACTGTGCAACGGCTACAAGGATGGTCCCTTTTTCTAGGGGCGCACCAAGATGAAATCGAGTATAAGGGCACGAAACAGCATGGAAACGCTGATGGGCTATCACGCCTGCCACTGCCTACTGCGGAGGAAGCACCAGCAGTAGACCCTGTCGAAATATTTCATTCGACTATAATTGAATGCTTGCCAGTAACTAACGCTGGTATAGAGAAGGAGACCCGAAATGACCCGACACTGTCTCGGGTATATGACTTGACGGTGAAGGGATCGCCAACACATGGCGACTCACTGTTGCCAGCATTCTCATCCAGAAGAGAACAGCTGTCAGTATGCCGGGGACCTTGATGTGTGGATCCCGAGTGGTAATTCCACCCAAGTTAAGGGAGAGGGTGCTCAATGAGCTTCACGAAGGTCATCTGGGAGAGGTGAAAATGAAAAGCCTTGCTAGGGCTTATGTGTGGTGGCTGGGGATCGATCAGCAAATCGAGGACCTGACAAAGAGCTGCTCAGGATGCCAGAAGGTCCAAAATGCACCACCACATGCCCCTCTACACCCATGGGAGTGGCCCTCTACACCCATGGGAGTGGCCCTCATCTCCATGGCAATGGGTGCATATTGATTTTGCTGGTCCATTCATGAACTCAATGTTTTTAATAGCCGTGGATGCGCACTCGAAATGGCCTGAGGTGATCAAAATGTCCTCCACCACCACGGAGAAAACTATTGCAGTCCTACGGACCATATTTGCCAGGAACGGCTTGCCAGAGCAGATTTGCTCTGATAACGGACCACAGTTTGTGTCCGAAGAGTTTCGAAGATTTATGAAAAGGAATGGGGTAAGGCATTACACATCCGCCCCGTATCATCCAGCCACAAATGGATTGGCTGAGAGGTTCGTACAAACCTTTAAAAAAGCAGTAAGGGCCATGTGCGATGACGACATTCCACTGCAGCATAAGGTGGACAATTTCCTGTTAGCCTACAGAAATGCGACACATGCAGTCACCAACCAGACCCCGGCCATGATGTTCTTTAACTGAAGGTTGAGATCTTGTCTGGATTTGCTCAGACCAAATGTACGAAGAGATGTTGAGAATAAGCAATTCCAGCACATCAATGAGAAGCCGACAAGGAGCTTCAATGTAGGGCAACCAGTCTTGGCCCGCGACTACTGAACAGAGAAATGGCAACCAGGAACGATATGCACACGGCAGGGGCCACTAATGTACACAGTGGATGTTGGGGAGAACATTGTGAGATGCCATGTTGACCAGATCCTAGAGTCACAGGAATGAGTCAACCCCATGTCTCGCCCATACGTACCTGGTGATGAACCCGACGTACAGGTAGCATCTATCCCAGAAACAGTAGCATCGGAAGCGGATGAACCAACCGACGACAGGGGGCCAGAATCGCCTCCGCACCAAGAGCAAGACACTCAGGAAAGGCACTATCCAGAAAGGATCAGGAAGCCTCCCCAAAGACTGAATTTATAAATAGACTATTTTCAGTTAATGTTGCATGTTAAAAGTGTTAATTGTAATTAGTTGATATTTAATTGTTAAATGAATGTTATGGTACTGTTAATCTAAAAGGGGAGGCATTGTAATGTATGTACCTTTAAGGGGAGAACTACTTTTTACAGCTCCTGTATACTGTAGTACCGGCAGTGACCACACCTGTATATAAACCCTGAGTAGGGATCTGTACAGTTAGTTTTAGAGTAACCCTCATTCAGTAAACACCTGTTGATTGTTCCCTGCAGTCTCTTGTCTAATTATTGAAGGACACAACATCAAGATACACGGATCTAACAGGGATCATTCGGCGATCCAAGCGTCCCTGGTCCTCGCCTCTCCACATTGTGCCGAAACCAGGCGGCTGCTGGCGGCCATGTGGTGACTACCGACGCCTCAACGACGCCAGCACTCCGGATCGGTACCCGATCCCGCATATCCAGGATTTCTCGGCCCATTTGGCGAGCAATTCTATCTTCTCTAAAGTCAACCTCGTCCGTGGATATCACCAGGTTCCAGTGCACCCACAAGACGTCCTGAAAACCGCAGTCATCACCCCTTTTGGCCTCTTTGAGTTCCTGCGGATGCTGTTTGGCTTAAAGAACGCAGCACAGGCGTTCCAGCGTTTAATGGACTCCGTTCTTCGAGACCTGCGTTTCATCTTCATCTACCTTGACGACATTCTTATCGCCAGTGCCAGCAAGGAGGAGCACATCTCCCATTTGCGTTCCCTCTTTACGTGCCTCAGCCAACATGGTTTAATCATCAACCCGGCCAAGTGCCAGTTCGGCCTGCAACAGATCGATTTCCTGGGACATCGCATAACATCGGACGGCGCCGTCCCTTTGTTGACGAAGGTTGAAGCGGTTACCTCTTTCCCGCGGCCGTCGACAGTCAAGGCCTTGCAGGAGTTCCTGGGGATGGTCAACTTCTACCACCGTTTTGTCCCCAAAGCGGCTCAACTCATGCAACCTTTGTTCGGGGCCCTCAAGGGCAGGTCTGGTAAAGATCCAATCAGCTGGACAGCCTAGATGGTCCAGGCGTTCGGCGACACCAAGAATACTTTGGCCAACGCAACCATGCTGGCGCACCCACTTCCAGGTGCCACCATCGCCCTTACCACTGACGCGTCAGACTACGCCATCGGTGCAGTGCAAGAACAGTGGGTCAACGGCACGTGGCAACCGCTGGCGTTTTTCAGCCGTCAACTACGGAAGAATGAAAAAAAGTACAGCACCTTCGATCGGGAGCTACTGGCCCTTTTCCTCGCCATTCGCCATTTTCGGTTTTTATTGGAGGGGCGCCCCTTCACGGCTTTTGTCGACCATAAACCCCTTACGTTCGCCATGGCCAAGACCGCCGAACCGTGGTCCGCTCGTCAACAATGTCACTTGACGTTCATTTCCGAATTTACCACGGACATTGAACATGTGTCTGGTAAGGACAACCTGGTAGCGGATTGCCTCTCCCGTGCGACGGTCCACGCGGTGCACCTGGGGATCGACTACGCCCTCATGGCTGCAGATCAGGCCTCGGACTTGGAGGTCCAATCATATAGAACCGTTCCCTCTAGCTTCCAAGCGACCGACATCATCTTCCAGGCCGCAGGCGCCACGCTCCTTTGCGGCGTCTCCATGGGATTTCCTCGACCTATCGTGCCAGTCGCCTGGCGCTGGAAGGTTTTTGATGCCATACACGGGTTGTCGCACCCTGGGATGAAGGCTTCGCAACGGCTTATGTCGGCTAAGTTCGTCTGGAAAGGTATGCACCTAGATGTCCGTGACTGGGCTAATACCTGCTTCATGTGCCAGAAGGCCAAAGTCCAGCGTCATGTCAAAGCTCCAGTGGCTGCGTTCACTGTTCCGGAGCATCGTTTCGACCACGTGCATGTGGACCTTGTGGGGCCGCTTCCGCCTTCTCAGGGTTATACTGATCTCCTCACCATAGTGGACCGCACCACTAGGTGGCCAGAGGCAATTCCTTTGGTTTCCACCACTTCGGCAGATGTCGCTAGAGCTTTCATCTCCTGTTGGGTTGCCCGTTTCGGGGTACCGACGGACATCTCTTCTAACCGTGGGCCGCAATTTTCCTCAGAGCTTTGGAACGCTGTGGCTCAGGGGGTCGGCACCAAACTTCATCGCACCACCGCCTATCATCCACAGGCGAACGGCCTTTGCGAGCGATTCCACAGGTCGTTTAAAGCCTCTCTTTGGGCCAGTCTTCAAGGTGCAGGATGGGTGGACAGACTTCCATGGGTCCTTTTGGGTCTTCGTACGGCGCCCAAAGATGACCTACAATCGTCTTCAGCTGAACTTGTCCATGGCCAGCCGCTCCATGTACCAGGGGATTTCCTCCCTTCTCCCACGGAGCCATGGTCCGCCTCCCAGCAACTCGTTCGCCACCAGGAAGCGTCCAGGTGCTTCGCTCCGATACCTACGTCCAATCACGGTTTGCAGAACTCCTACGTGCCACCGGGACTGAAGAATGCGGAGTATGTCTTCATCCGCCACAACGCTCACCGGGATCCGCTCAAGCCCCCTTACACTGGTCCTTTCCGCATCATCGAACCAGGAGACAAATCCTTTTCGGTCGACGTCGGAGGGAAGCCGGATCACATCTTGGTGGACCGCTTGAAGCCGGCTCACCTGGACCTGGACCACCCTGTCGTAGTTGCTCAACCACCCAAACGTGGCCGACCGCCCGCAGCCGCCGCACCAGATCAACCAAAGCCGCCTGCCAACTCGACCGCGCTCGCCGCGCCTGCTTATCCACAACCGACTGCCAACTCGACCACCGGTCATCAACAGGGTATCGAAGTCGATCGGACAGGCTTGTCAGGCCTCCTCCTTGCCTCACTTTTTCTGTTAAAGACAATTCTGGGGGGGCGCATGTGGCGGAGCCACCAAAGGACTCAGAGCAGTTGTACATAATTCCTTTAACATCAATGCAGTTACTGTCTGTGCCTGTACCTTTAATTACACTGTTTGACTGTACAATGTCTAGTTACCTTTACAGCGCGGTTTCAACGTGATGACGTCATGCCGTTAGTCACGTGATGCCCCAATGGCGGGAAGAACGTGATGATGTCATGACATCAGTCTTCTGACCAGGGGATCAGTCCTCGTGGAGCCCTCAAAGAGAGTAGACCTGTAATTGATGTGTTCTAGCAGTTTCCAGTTTAAACTTGTTTCGTTTCATTAAAGTTCATTGTTTGAATTGCCTGATTCGAACTCAGTCTTTTTGATAGGAACCTCCGTTCCTACAACATCATTGGAGGCGGCTTTCAAACTGAAAAAACTAATTGGGCCATGGGTTCCCACACGCTGGAACTCAATTGCCCAATTAGGTGAAAATCGCATCATTCTCCCACAACGATTTGGAATCAGCTGGATAACACGAAAAGCGGATGACACGACCCCAGCCCGCCCCAATGTCAAAATTGAGCCCTTCTTGTCAGCACTGTGCGGCTGCAGGCCTACCCCCTGCAGCCAGCCTGCCTCTCAATCTGGCTGGCTGTGGGCAGGAAACCGAGGCCTTACATGTAAATCATGCCCTGCCGTTAAAGATGGCAGGGCCTGCGGGAACCCCGGCCTCCCGACCACATTGGAGCATCCCACCACCCCAACATGCCTTCCTCCAGAAAATTTGGGCCTTTGATTGGGATCAAAAAGTTGGTTCCTGATTTCTTTAATGTACTGGAATGAATAAATAGTTTGTCTCAGGAAAGGTACTGTAATAATAGAGCAAACTGTGTGTGTTGTACTCACTGCACTGAACTTGAAGAACTCGGATACACCCTGAACAAAGAAAAACAACAAATTATTAACTGTGTTGCTGGGCTTTCTCACTTCAGTTTTTAATAATTTTACTTCAAGATTTTCATGACAGTCAAAATATAATTTAAACTATAGAGGCCAATAAAACAGAAAGAAAAAACCCACAACATAACAAGTTCCAAAGAGTGACCCTAGCCTTGGTTACAGATAAATTAGCATTGAAATATCCAGGGTTAACATGAACTCTCTGCACCAAAAGCACACACACAAAAGGGAACCCCAAGAAACCGAGGGGAGGAATTCCCCTAGAGGGCCATTTGGGGCGTTAAGTCAAAAATGTTTGAAAAGTTAGTACCAGGCGCCAACCTTCTCAAACATTTGAGAAATTCCCATTTTTGATCCAAGAGGGAAGGGGAGCTAAGTCAAGCGCTCAACTTGCCTCCTGGAGCACTAGAGGTGGGGAATGTCCCGATCCGGGACGATGCGCTCAGCAGCGCCCCGACTGGCCACACATGTTGCTGCCGCGTTGCAGGTGCTCCTCCTTCAATTAAAGGGAAGGGCTTCCCGCTGCAAAATCTGCATTTTTTTTGGCATCTGCTGCGCGAGTATTGCGCGATCAACCCGGCACTCAAGCAAAAAATTTTTTTAAATCAGCGATTTTTTTCATGTCAGCCAGCCACCGTGCCTTTAAATGGTGCCCCGTGAGTGGCCGGCCTCAGTGTTCGCAACCCCTGCAGCAGTCGGTAATATCGCCCGGCGCTGCTGCGGGGCGCGAGGGGGAATGTTTTCTCCTGAGGCGCTACCGGGGCGCTGCGCCAGGAGATGACGTCATGATCTCCGGGCGCAGAAGATCAGTGCGATACCCGGTTGCGCCACAGCTGATATTTCTACGGGAGGCACGGTTATCGCCTCGGGGGTGGGGGGTAAAAAGCCATTTGCGCCCCGTTAGCGCCTCCCACTGGAGGGTTAAAGGAGCGGAATTTCGCCCCCCTACTCTCTTATGAGATTCCCACTTGATCCTAAAAAAACATTTTCTGAAGTCCTTTTTATTTTTCATCCCTCCACTTGGTTTCCCACTCTTGCACAGTATAAAAGACCATTGCCTGTGTCAACGCATCTGTTCATTTTGATCCAAAGTAGCAAACAGAATAGAAAACTATTGTGTACAATCCCTGTTAGACCTAAGGGGTATTCCTGGGTGCGAGAGTAGTGTTTAAAGAATATCTGTTGAAGAACAAAGAAAATCAAACAAGTTACGTAATCTTTTCTTACTTCATTTGACATCATCCACATCACTACTGGCCAGTCGTGCCCAGGAGGAGGGGTAGTGAGGTGTCACAAGTATGTTAAAGAGTAAAAGATCAATTATTTCCTATGCTCGAGTCTTCTCATGTCCCCCAAGCCCATGAAAATCACCCCCAAAGTAGCAACTCTGCAGTAGGCTTCTAACAGAGGTGTCCTAAGCTTTAGGATCCTAATGCCCAGTCCTAATGCCCTGAATCAAGCTCAGTGCTGCCAAAGACAGCTGACAGGTCTCCACATCGCAGTAAGCATCTCACTTGACATCTGCCAGTTCCTGAAAAATGATTGCTGAGTCCGTGACTGGTGAGGTGTGCTTCCAGTCAGTGGAGACACAGTGGACCCAGCAGGTCCTGTCTGCTCTGACCATTACTGGAAGTTCCTTTCATAAGTTATCCAACATTTCCATGAAGGTGAATCAAAAAGTAATGGGTACAATGTACTCTGCAAATATTAAGAACTGAGACGTTTCCAAGATCCTGAGTATTGCCTCTCTCCCAATGCAGGGTTACATTCATTAGGACAGGTTAAAGGTAAACTTTAATTAATGTGTGGACATTCATAGAGTCATAACGGCACAAAAGTCTGTGCCGGCTCTCTGTAGAGCAATCCAGTCAGTCCCATTCCCCCGCTCTATCCCCGTAGCCCTGCAAGTTTATTTCCCTCAAGTGCCTATCCAGTCTCCCCTTGAAAACATTGAGTGTCTCCACTGCCACCACTTCCGTCGGCAGAGAATTCCAGGTCATCACCACTCGTTGCGTAAAAAAGTTGTTCCTCACATCCCCCCTGTATCCCTTGCCCAAAACCTTAAATATGTGTCCCCTAGCCTTTCCCCATCTAGCCTATCCAAACCCGTCATAATCTTGTACACCTCTATCAAATCACCCCTAAACCTCCTTTGCTCTAATGAAAACAAATCCAGCTTCTCCAACCTGTCCTTGTAACTAAGATCCCCCATTCCCGGAACCATTCTGGTAAATCTCCTCTGCACCCTCTCAAGGGCCTTCACATCCTTCCTAAAGTGTGGTAACCAGAACTGGACGCAATATTCCAGTTGTGGCCTAACCAGCGCTTTATAAAGGTTCAGCATAACTTCTCTACTTTTGTACTCAATACCTCTATTTATGAACCCAAGATCCCATATGCTTTGTTAACCACTCTCTCAATAATTAATTGGGCCAGAACTTCGGGTCCCCATGGGTGAGTACGCGCTGGGTACTCATGTGTAGGCCCAACGAAAGTGCCGGTTTTGTGCATGCACTGCGCATGCGCGGGAAACCGGAACTTCCGTTCCCTTAAAGGAAGGGGTTCACAGGTCGAACACGTGCGCCGCAGAGGCAGCGCGTACGCCTGGAACTTCTGTTTTTTTTGCAGGTTTCTCCGGGAGGGTAAGTCTCCAGGAGCTACGCTTCTAAAAAGCAGTCGCAAGGCCTGCTTTTAACAAGGTAAGTGGTGAATTAAGTAAAATTTAAACATTTTCCCACAGATTTATTATTTTTAAATACTTTAAAGAAAGGTAAGTTTATTTTTAGCCCCATTAGAAACTGTAATTAATTTTTTCAAAAATTTAAATTATTGTTTAAAATAGTTATTTTATGTAATTTATAGTTATTTTAAAAATGTGATTTTTTAAAATTAATTTATTTGAAGTTTTAGTGATGTTTTGGGGCTGAATTGTATTCATAGATTTGACAGGTCTTCCTGACAAATCTATGAATACAGATTCCCTGCTACCATTTGCTCTCCATGGCCCACGTGATCCCAGGGGACGCTTCGAACGAACTGCGCCCCTGGGATACGCAAGCACTGCGCGGCGGCAGTTGGAGCAGGCCCAGGATCGGAATCCCACGCGGGCCAACAGCACAACGGCCGGCGTGCTAGGTAAGTGCAAGTTGGAGGCTGGCACCCGCGGGAAGCCTCCGAACCGAATTTCTGGGCCAATATGTCTTTCCACCTTCAGGGACATATGCACATTAACTCCCAGGTCCCTGCATACTCTTTAAAACTGTGCCATTAAGTGTATATTGCCTCTCCCTGTTCCTTCTGCCAAAATGCATCACTTCACACTTCTCTCTCTGCAATATTCCTAGGGTATTTCTTTGCTATTTTAAAGGCGCATTTAACCCGCTGTAAATAAGCATCACACAAAGGCATTAGCAATTGTGCACTAATATTGCACACAGTAAATTACAGGCTATAAATAAAAGACAAATGGAGAAGAAGAAAGATTAGGGGTAAAGGAAAAACTAGGTTAGCAGAAATAATACATTTTTATTAGTTTTTCAATGCCTATTTAGATTTTGACTAGCTTTATTACGTCAATACACAATGGCTCATTCTAGACAAAACTTTTCATCAAGTTACTGTAATACTTCAGCAGTGAGTTTTTTGTACTGACCAATCTTCAGTTAAAGATGCTCTTGGCCTTCTAAGAATACAAAAAAAGAACCATTAGAAATATCCTCTAAAAATATTGGCATTTTTACTTTCTGTTGAGGACTCGAGTTTTATCAGCAAGAAACACCAAAAAGTATGAGTTCTGTCAACAACAGTTACGTTTAGTCTCTGGGTGTGTCCTCCTGCCGCTGGTTCTCCCTCCCCGCCGCTGGCTAGGTTGTCCATTTGGCCGGCTGCCAGAAGGGAAATGGAACAAAAAATGTTCATGAGGTCCTGTCGTTAAGTTCATCAGGACCTCCGTGTCCCCAGACCCCTGCCCGGTACTTTGACTGTTTTCGGCCTACCCCGTGACCTCTTCACCGCCCTGTAAATATCGGGGCCGTGATGTTGGGAACACTCTGGTCCTATTCAGGTTGTGAACAAAAAGTGATTAAAAAAATAGAGACAGAGACACAGTCAGTCAGGTCTAGCAAAGATAGCAAAGTCAGTCAGGTTTAAAACAGCTGTAAGTGTAAGAAAGGGACTTGTATTTATATAACATCTTGTAGGAATGTCTAGTTCCTATCAAGAGACTGAGGTCGACTCAGGCGATCAACAAACGATGTTTAATATGAAACAAACGGAGTTTAACAAACCAATACACGAGAACTATGAAAACAGGTCTAGTCAGTTCGGAGGCTCCACGAGGACTGCTAGGGCGGTCCCGTGGTTGGCGTCATGACGTCATCACGTTTTTCCCGCCGGTGGGGGATCACGTGATGAACGACATGACATCATCACGTTTGCCCGTGCTCTTAAAGGGACCGCGCTCTGTACATGCAAACAGTAAAAACAAAGATACAGACTCAGGCTGTAGCTAACATATTGTTAAAGGGAATTATATACAGTTGGTCGGAGTCCCTTAGTGGCTCCGCCACAATCTCATCATTTCTGTCAATAAACACTTCACATGAAATGAATTGCTTTCAACTGAGTGACTGCTATGCATGAAGTGTCAAGAACAGTTTCCAAATTTAAAAAGCGGATGAGCTTTTCAACATTCTGTATGGACAATACCAATGTAAAGTAAAAAATCTGAAAAAACTCTGTAGATTCCCTCTGCATAAAGATAGAAATATCCCCAAAGGCTGGCTCTGCCAGAAAGTGTATCTGGATAGAACAGGCCCTTGAATATCTTTACTGTGTTAGCAACATCTCGCACCGTTGCTACCAGTCCCCAAATCCCAATATTAGAATTAATTACCATGACTTACCAGAAGGTTTGGATTCTGCATTCCCATTAAATGGGAGGAGAGTCACACATCCTTAATTACTGTATCCTACTTTCTTTGTTACTATCTCAGGTAACCAATAAATTTTCTATTCCTTTTTCCACCAATTTTCTCCCCTTGTTGCGCAGTGGTTACAAAGCACTGGACACCACCTACTGCCCCGAATCACTGCTCCATTCCCAAATATCTTTAACTTTGGAAGTGACTCAGACACTTGGGGAGCATTCCAACTTAAAAAAATGGGTGGATTTGGAGTGTGGGGGTATCTAATTGTTGAAAATGGGATTCCCAACCTGATCTTCCCTCCATCGCACCCACTTCCAGTTGTAATAGAGGTTGGACGGGGGGGGGGGGGGCGGGCGACCAGAACACACCAGTGGGCGGAACGTCAATTTAATATCATAATGTGGCTGGAAGCCTCTTTTTTAACCTCCATATTGTTTTCTACTGCATGTGGATGGGCTTCACACAATTCGTTAAAGCAAGATGGGGACTACTGGATCCAGGAGGTAAGTGGCTTTATACCTACCTCCTGGATCCAGGGTTCCGACCTAACCCAGCCCCCACGGTCGGAGATTGAGGGGGGAGGGGAAAGAGAGGACTGGGATCGCCTTTCCAGGTCTCACCCATACGCCCAGGCCTTCCCCCGCAACGGTGATGCTGAATACGACCACGATTCTCCAGTGGCCGGAACACGATCGTCTCTCTCCTGCCCCATCCGTCTCTCCCTGATCTCTACCCGAAAGCTTCCTGCAACCCGATCCTCTCTCCCCACTGCACCTCTGCCTGACCGCTCCCCCGATCCTTTCCTGGCCTGATCCCCGATCGCTAGCCAATCAACCATTCGACCCTTTCAATGGCCCACGATCCTCTCTCCCCACCCATTCCATTGCACGGCCCCGATCCCTGGTCCTCTCCACCTCCCCCCAGATCCATTGCCAGGCCCTGGTCCTCTCTGCCCCGCTCGCTCCAATCCATTGCCAGGCCCCCGGTCTTCTCTTCCCCCGCCACCCCGCCGATCTATTACCCGGTCCAGCTCTCACGCAAACGCTTATTCCTTCATCTGTGCGGCCACAGGCCTACCCCCTGCAGCCAGCCAGCCTCTCAATCTGGCTGGCTGCGGGTGGGAGTCCGAGGTCTCATATGCAAATCATGCCCTGCCATTAAAGTCGGCCTCCCGGGTTTCCCGACCACATTGGAGCACCCCCCAACCCCAACATGCCTTCCTCCAGAAAATTCTGGCCTTTGATTGGGATCAAAAAGTTGGTTCCTGATTTCTTTCATGTACTGGAATGAATAGTTTGTCTCAGGAAAGGTACTGTAATAATAGAGCAAACTGTGTGTGTTGTACTCACTGCACTGGACTTGAAGAACTTGGATACACCCTGAACAAAGAAAAACAACAAATCATTAACTGTGATGCTGGGATTTCTCACTTCAGTTTTTAATAATTTTACTTCAAGATTTTCATAACAGTCAAAATATAATTTAAACTATAAAGGCCAATAAAACGGAAAGAAAAAACCCCACAACATAACAAGTTCCAAAGAGTGACCCTAGCCATGGTTACAGATAAATTAGCATTGAAACATTCAGGGTTAACATGAACTCTCTGCACCAAAAGCACACACACGAAAGGAAAACCCAAGAAACCTCAGGGGAGGAATTCCCCATGAGGGTCATTTGGGGCACTAAGTCAAAAATGTTTGAAACGTTAGCACCAGGCGCCAACCTTCTCAAACATCTGAGAAATTCCCATTTTTGCTCCAAGAGGGAAGGGGAGCAAAATCAAGCGCTCAACTTGCCTCCTGGAGTGCGAGAGGTGGGGAATGTCCCGATCCGGAGCGATGTGCTCAGCAGCGCCACGAGTGGCCACACATGGTGCTGCCGCGTTGCAGGGGATCCTCCTTCAATTAAAGGGAAGGGCTTCCCGCTGTGAACTCTGCATTTTTTTGGGCATCTGCTGGAGCACCAGGCTGCGCGAGTGTTGCGTGATCAACCCGGCACTCAAGCAAATTTTTTTTTTAAATCAGCGATTTTTTTCATGTCGGCCGGCCACCGTGCCTTTAAATGGTGCCCCGTGAGTGGCCGGCCTCAGTGTTCGGAACCCCTGCAGCAGTCGGTAATATCGCCCGGCGCTGCTGCGGGGCGCGCGGGGGAATGTTTCTCTCGAGGCCCTTCCGGGGCGCTGCGCCGCGCCAGGAGATGATGTCATGATCTCCGGGAGCAGAGGTTCGGGGCGATACCCGGTAGCGCCGCAGCTAATAATTCCACGGGAGGCACGGTTATCGTCTCGGGGGGTGCAAGAAGCCATTTGCGCCCCGTTAGCGCCTCCCACTGGAGGGTCAAAGGAGCGGAATTTCACCCCCTACTCTCTTATGAGATTCCCATTTGATCCTAAAATACATTTTCTGAAGTCCTTTTTATTTTTCATCCCTGCACTTGGTTTCCCACTCTTGCACAGTATAAAAGACTGCTGTCTGTGTCAACACATCAGCTCATTTTGATCCAAAGTAGCAAAAGGAATAGAAAACTATTGTGTACAATCCCTGCTCGACCTCAGGGGTATTCCTGGGTGCGAGAGCAGTGTTTAAAGAATATCTGTTGAAGAACAAAGAAAATCAAACAAGATAGGTAATCTTTTCTTACTTCTTCATTTGGCATCATCCACATCACTACTGGCCAGTCGTGCCCAGGAGGAGGGGTTAGTGAGTTGTCACGTATGTTAAAAAGTAAAAGATTATTTATTTCCTACGCTTGAGTCTTCTCATGTCCCCCAAGCCCATGACAATCACCCCCAAAGTAGCAACTCTGCAGTAGGCTTCTAACAGAGGTGTCCAAAGCTTTGGGATCCTAATGCCCAGTCCCAGAGCCCTGATTCAAGCTCAGTGCTGCCAAAGACAGCTGACAGGTCACCACATCGCAGTAAGTATCTCACTTGACATCTGCCAGTTCCTGAAAAATGATTGCTGAGTCAGTGACTGGTGAGGTGTGCTTCCAGTCAGTGGAGACACAGTGGACCCAGCAGGTCCTGTCTGCTCTGACCATTACTGGAAGTTGTTTTCAAAAGTTATCCAAGATTTCAGAGTGATAAAGGCACAGAAGGAAGCCATTCGGCCCATCGAGTCCATGCTGGCTCTCTATAGAGTAATCCAGTTTTTCCTCACATCCCCCTGTATCTCTTGCCCAAAACCTTAAATCTGTGTCCCCTAGTCCTTGTACTATCAACTAGTGGGAACAGGCTTTCCCCGTCTATCCTATCCAAACCCCCATCCCCGGAACCATTCTGGTAAATCTCCTCTGCACCCTCTCAAGGGCCTTCACATCCTTCCTAAAGTGTGGTGACCAGAACTGGACACAATACTCCAGTTGTGGCCTAACCAGCGCTTTATAAAGGTTCAGCATAACTTCTCTACTTTTGTACTCAATACCTCTATTGATGATGTCCAAGATCCCATATGCTTTGTTAACCACTTTCTCAATATGTCCTGCCACCTTCAGGGACATATGCACATTAACTCCCAGGTCCCTCTGTCCCTGCACACTCTTTAAAACTGTGCCATTAAGTGTATATTGCCTCTCCCTGTTCCTTCTGCCAAAATGCATCACCTCACACTTCTCTGTATTAAATTCCATCTGCCACTTGTCTGCCCATTCTGCTAGCCTTTCTGTGTCCTGTTGCAGTCGATTGATATCATCCTCACCGTTTGCCACACCCCCAAGTTTGGTGTCTTCGGCAAATTTAGAAATTCTACTCTTCCAATATCCAGGTCATTTATATATCAAAAAAAGCAGTGGCCCCAGCACTGACCCTTGGGGAACACCACTGTCTACCGTCCTCCAGTCTGAAAAACAGCTATTTACCACAACTCGCTGTTTTCTGTCCTTAAGCCATTTCTTTATCCAAGCTGCCACTGACCCACCTATTCCATGAGCCTCAATTTTGTTAACCAGCCTTCTATGTGCTACTTTGCCAAATGCCTTCCGAAAATCCATGTAGACAACATTCATTGTATTCCCTTCATCAATCCTCCCTGTTACTTCATCAAAAAATTCAATTAGATTAGTCAAACACGATCTGCCTTTTACAAACCCGTGTTGGCTCTCCTTAATTAGCTTAAACCTCTCCAAATGCCCGTTAATTTTTTCCTTGATTACTGTTTCTAAAACTTTGCCCACCACTGATGTTAAACTGACTGGCCTGTAGTTACCAGGATTATCCTTACACCCTTTCTTGAACAACGGTGTCACATTTGCCACTTTCCAATCCTTAGGCACCTCCCCCGCATCTAGGGAAGATTGGAAAATTATGGCAAGCTTTTCCGCTATCTCCTTCCCGAATTCCCTTAGTAACCTGCGATGCAAGCCATCTGGACCAGGCGACTTGTCCACTCTAAGTGTATCCAGCCTTTCTAGTACATCCTGTCTATCAATTTTCACCCCTTCTATTGCTTCTACCTTTTCCACTTCTACCGATATTTTATCAGCATCCACCTCCTTAGTAAACACCGATACAAAGTACTCATTGATTATTCTAGCCTTGCCATGCGCCTCTAAGCATGTATCACCTTCTTTGTCTCTAATAGGCTCCACCCCGCCTCTTACTACCCGCTTACTGTTTACATGCTGGTAGAAGATTTTGGGGCTCCCTTTTATGTTAATCGCCATTCTACTCTCATATTCTCTCTTTGCCAATCTTACTTTCATCTTCACATCCACTCTCAACTAGTTATATTTGGTCTGGTTCTTCCTTGAAAAATTCACTTGACATGGATCATACACCCTCTTTTTTTGTTTCATCATCTTCTCTATCTCCCTCGTTATCCAAGGAGCCCTTGCTTTGGTTCCCTTACCCTTCCCTCTTGTTGGAATGTACCTAGACTGTACTTGGAACATCTCCTCCTTAAAGATCACCCATTATTCTGTTACAGTTACAGTTTGTCCTGTCAGTCTGTTACCCTGGCTAGATCCTTTCGCATCCCATTGAAGTTAGCCCTATTCCAGTTTAGAAGTTCCACTCTAGATTGTTCCTTGCTCCTCTCCATTGCTAATCTAAATCTTATGATACGATGATCGCTCGCACCCAAGTGTTCTCCCACAGACACTTGGCCGACCTGGCCCACCTCATTCCCCAGCACCAGCTCCAGCAATGCCTCCTTCTTAGTTGGGCCAAGAACATACTGGTCAAGGAAATTCTCCTGAACACATTTCAGAAATTCCTCCCCCTCCTTTCCCTTTACCCTAGCATTATCCCAATTGATATTTGGGTAATTAAAGTCACCCAATATTACCACTCTATAGCTCTTGTATATCTCTGCGATTTCCCTGCAGATTTGCTCCTCTACTTCCCTCTCACTATTTGGAGGCCTATAGAATACTCCCAATAGCATGATCATACCCTTTTTGCTCCTCAACTCTAACCAAACGGATTCTGTCCTTGTCCCCTCAAGAACATCCTCCCTTTCCAACACTACAATGTCTTCCTTAATCAGCACTTCCACCCCACCTCCCTTTTCTCCTTCCCTATCTTTTCTGAACACCTTGTACCCTTGAATATTAAGTGCCCAGTCCTCACCATTTGTAAGCCACGTTTCCGTTATTGCCGCAACATCATATTGCCACATGGCTAATTGTGCTTGTAGCTCACACAACCTTATTAACCACACTTTGTGCGTTTACGTACATGCATTCTAAACCCATTTTTGAATTTTTTTAGTCTTAGTCTGCCCCTATCTAATATGTTTCTACTACCGCCTCTAGAACATAAGACGTAGGAGCAGGAGTCGGTCATTTGGCCCCTCGAGCCTGCTCCACCATTCAATAAAATCATGGCTGATCTGATCTTGGCCTCAACTCCACTTCCCTGCCCGCTCCCCATAATCCTAGACACCCTTACCTTTCAAAAATCTGTTTATCTCCACCTTAATTATATACAGTATTCAATGACCCAGCCTCCACAGCTTTCTAGGGAAGAGAATTCCAAAGATTCACGGCCCTCTGAGAGAAGAAATTCCTCCTCATTTCCAATTTAAAAGGGTGCCCCCTTATTCTGAAATTATGCCCCGTAGTTCTAGATTTCCCCACGAGGGGAAACATCCTCTCTGCATCTACCCTATCAAACCCCTTCAGAATCTTATATGTTTCAATAAGATCCCCTCTCATTCTTCTAAACTCCAATGAGTATAGGCCCAACCTGCTTAACCTTTCTTCATAAGACAACCCCTTCATCTCCGAAATCAACCTCGAGAACCTTCTCTGAACTGCCTCCAATGCAAGTATATCCTTCCTTAAATAAGGAGACCAAAACTGTACGCAGTACTCCAGGTGTGGTCTCACCAACGCCCTGTACAGTTGTAACAGGACTTCCCTACTTTTATACTCCATTTCCTTTGCAATAAAGGCCAACATTCCATTTGCCTTCTGAATTACTTGCTGTACCTGCATGTTAACTTTTTGTGATTCATGTAGAAGGATCCCCAGATCCCTCTGTATCCCAGCATTTTGTAATCTCTCCCCATTTAAATAATAATTTGCTTTTTTATTTTTCCTACCAAAGTGGATAACCTCGCATTTTCCCACATTAAACTCCATCTGCCAGATTTTTGCCCACTCACTGAGCCTATCTATATCCCTTTGGAGATTCTTTGCGTCCTCCACACAATTTGCTTTCCCACCTATCTTTGTATCATCAGCAAATTTAGCTACATTACACTCAGTCCCTGTATCCAAGTCATTAATACAGATTGTAAATAGTTGAGGCCCCAGCGCTGAACTTGCAGCACCCCACTAGTTACAGTTTGCAAACCTGAAAATGACCCATTTATCCCGACTCTGTTTTCTGTTGGTTAGCCAATCCTCTATCCATGCTAATGTATTACCCCCAACCCCATGAGCTCTTATCTCGTGTAGTAACCTTTTATCTGGCACCTTATCGAATGCCTTCTGGAAATCCAAATACACAATATCTACTGGTTCCCCTTTATCCACCCTGCTCGTTACAACCTCAAAGAACTCCAGCAAATTTGTCAAACATGATTTCCCTTTCATAAAACCATGCTGACTCTGCTTGACTCTATTATGATTTTCTAAATGTCCTGCTACCACTTACTTAATGATGGACTCCAGCATTTTCCTAATGACAGATGTTAGTCTAACTGGTCGATAGTTGCCTGCTTTTTGTCTCCCTCCTTTCTTAAATAGGGGCATTACATTTGCGGTTTTCCAGTCCGCTGGGACCTCTCCAGAATCCAGGGAATTTTGGTAGATTACAACCAATGCATCCACTATCTCTGCAATCAACCTCTTTTAAGGCTCTAGGATGCAGGCCATCGGGTCCAGGGAACTTGTCCACCTTTAGTCCCATTAGTTTGCCTAGTACTCTCTCTCTAGTGATAGTGATGGTTTTAAGTTCCCCCCCACCCCAATAGCTCCTTGTTTATCCATTATAGGGATGCTTTTAGCGTCTTCTACCCTGAAGACCGATACAAAATATTTGTTCAAAGTCTCCGCCATTTCCCTGTTTCCCATTATTAATTCCCCAGACTCATCCTCTAGTACTATCTTCTCTAGTAACTATCCCACACCATCACTCTTTTATGCACCTTATTCCTCTTTTCTACTCCTATATGCTGGTGCACATTGTAGTGTATGTACCTTTAAGAGAGAACTACTTTTACAGCTCCTGTATACTGTAGTACCGGCAGTGACCACAACTGTATATAAGCTTTGAGCATGCCTCTGTACCCCCAGTCTTGAGACTACCCTACTCCAGTAAATACCTGTTGATTGTTAAGTTACAGCATCCGTGTGGTTATTGAAAAACATCATACTCTCAGAATCACGGATCTAACAGTGGCCACGAGTGTCGATTCGAATCTACCTGCAACTCTGCATTTCCCTTCGAGGATTCGCTCCGGGAGGGCGGTGGAAGAAAGTCGAGGCCAGAAGCACGGGCGTCGACCACGAGCAACCGCCCAGTCGTCCGGCAGAGAGTGAACATCGCAGGGGAGGCTGTGGAGAGCCGGGCTTGGTTCCCCAGCCACGACGATCAGCAACAGACGGACGACAGTTACAGCGCAGACCCTTCCCGGACAGCGGCGGCTGGAGACGACCGGCGACAGAGAAAAAGCCGAGCAGTGTCGACGGGGTAAGATAGAGGGTGAAGCGCACAGGGCGCAGCCAGGGGTTGAAAACCGAGCGGCGTTGAGGAAAAACAAAACGGAGAGAGAGACGGTAAAGCAGCAGCCGGGTTCAGGACCGAGCGGCGGAAACGGGAAAGGCGCACAGAAAATAAAAAACCGCGCAGAGCAGAGCCAGGGCTCAAGGGCTGAACAGTGTCCGCGGGGAGAAGGGAGAGCGTGGGAGACGCCATTGAGCCGCGGAGAAGAAGGAAGAGCGCGGGAGACGCCATTTTTAGAAGCCGCAGCGGAGAAGAAGGGTGAGCGCGGGAAGAATGGAAAATGCGGGAGACGCCATTTTGTGCCAGCGGAGAAGAAGGGAGAGCGCGGGAGACGCCATTTTTGACAGTTAAATCACACCCAGGGATGCCGAAGAGTGGCAGTATCTCTACGTTCGACAATGAAGTTGAAGATTGGGCGACATATGTGGAACGTATTGAGGTGTACTGCAGGGCGAATGAAGTGCCAGATGCTAGGAAAGCACTGGTTTTGTTAAATTCCATGGGTGCAAAAACCTATGGGTTACTGCGAAACCTAATAACCCCAGAAAAGCCCGTGAATAAGAATTTCGAAAGCATAGTAGAAATCCTACAGGACCACTTAAGCCCCACACCGCTGCTGATAGCAGAATGATTTAAGTTCCATAAAAGGAACCAACATAAAGACGAAAGCAATGCTGAGTACTTAACGGAACTGTGCAAGCTATCGAAACACTGCCAGTTTGGAGTGGGACTAGCAGATACGTTAAGGGACAAGTTTGTGTGTGGGCTTCAAAGTGAAGGAACCCAGAAACGGCTTCTATCAGAAAAGGAACTTACGCTGGACAAGGCTTTCAGTATGGCAGTATCATACAAAGCAGCCCCAAGGGGCGCTGCAGAGATACAACGGAGACCGCAAGAATATGGCACCAATGAAATGTCCTATGGAACAGGGAAGTGTTATCGCTGCGGCAGAACAACACACGACCAGAAGGATTGTTGGTTCAAGGACCAAGTGTGCAGACAGTGTGGAAAAGCAGGACACATAGCAAGAGTCTGCAGGTCTGGGAAGAAAACCAACAGCAAGAAATCTCCACAGGAGAAGTACAAAAAGGTACATAAGGTGATGGACAGTAGTTCAGACGAACAGAAAAGTGATACAGACTCCGGAAGCAAGGAGCTGGGTTGTCTGAAACTACATAAGGTAACCAAAATGGAGGATCACCAGGTTATCTGGGTTACACTCAAGATAGACGGAGTCCAAGTGAAAATGGAATTGGACACAGGATCAGCCCTAACAGTCATAAACCAAAGGGACTACAAGCGGCTATTTTCACATATACCCTTGAAAGCTACAGAGATTGTCTTGAAGACGTACACGGGGCAAAAAGTCTACCCCAAAGGAAAAATAAGGGTGAAAGTGATATACAAAGGCCAGGAAATACCTAAAATGGACTTATATGTATGTATTGCCAGATGGAGGACCACCACTGCTAGGACGTGAATGGATCTGGAAAATACAATTAGATTGGCATTCCATACAGGCACTGAAGGTTGAGGCCAAAAAGGATGACGACGTCACACCTGGACAACTGTCAAAAATGCTAATTGACGCACAAGAAGTGTTCCAGGAGGGACTCGGAACACTAAAAGGCATAACAGCAACGATTAAAATAGGGGAAAATGCAAGCCCAAAGTTTCTTAAGGCCAAACCAGTGCCTTATGCGATCAGACCAGCCGTCGAAGCAGAGCTGGAAGGTTTGGAACGTTCAGGAGTACTGTCCAAAGTAGACTGGAACGAGTGGGCTACACCCATCGTTCCTATGATGAAGAGGTCGTTGAGTAATACGCCTGGGAAACCAAAGAAGGTCCGCATCTGTGGGGATTTTAAGGTGACAGTGAACCCAGTCCTTCACACAGTACAATATCCGCTTCCACGAATTGAGGATATTTTCGCCTCGCTATCTGGAGGTAAACGCTTCACCAAAATTGATCTAGCCCAGGCGTACTTGCAAATGGAGGTAGAAGAAGCCTCGAAACAATACCTCATGATCAACACTCATAAAGGTCTCTACGAATACAACCGGCTGGTGTTCGGGGTAGCATCGGCTCCGGCTATTTGGCAAAGGGCGATGGATCAAGTCCTGCAAGGGATTCCAGGGACCCAGTGTTATTTGGACGACATCCTGGTCACGGGCGAAAATTACAGTGATCACCTCGCCAACCTGGAGAAGGTGTTCACCAGATTAAAGGAATATGGGCTACGAGCTAATCGCTACAATTGCGAGTTTTTCCAGAAGCAGATCTCGTATTGTGGCCACGTTATCGATGAAGAGGGGTTACATAAGTCCCCTGAAAAGATTGAGGCAGTAGTCAAGGCTCCAGCACCGGAAAATGTGTCACAACTGAGGTCGTTCCTCGGGCTGGTAAACTACTACCATAAGTTCTTACCAAATTTGTCTACGGTATTACACCCACTGAACACCCTACTGCAAACAGGGGTATCATGGAAGTGGAATGACGAACGTAAACGAGCTTTCCAGAAGTGCAAAGAATTGATCACATCAAAAGAGGTGTTGGCCCATTTCAACCCAGCACTACCAATTCGTTTGGCATGTGATGCATCACCTATGGTATTGGAGTGGTGCTGTCGCACAAATTCCCAGACGGGTTGGAGAGGCCAGTAGCGTTTGCGTCTCGGTCACTAACCTCAGCCGAGCGCAACTACGCCCAGATTGACAGGGAGGCCCTCAGCCTAGTGTGGGGAGTAAAAAAGTTCAACCACTATCTGCATGGGCAGAAGTTCACCTTGCTGACTGACCACCAACCACTTGTCTCCATCTTTAATCCAAAGAAGGGCGTTCCAGTGATGACTGCACAACGGTTACAAAGATGGTCCCTGTTTCTAGGGGCGAATCAATATGAAATAGAATATAAAGGCACGAAACAGCATGGAAACGCTGATGGGCTATCACGCCTGCCACTGCCTACTGTGGAGGAAGCACCAGCAGTGGACCCTATCGAGATATTTTATTCGTCAATAATTGAACGATTGCCAGTAACGAACACGGATATAGAGAAGGAGACCCGCAATGGTCCGACGCTGTCTCGGGTATATGATTTGACGGTGAGGGGATGGCCAACACATGGCGACTCACTGTTGCCAGCATTCTCATCCAGAAGGGAACAGCTGTCAGTATGCCAGGGGACAGTGATGTGTGGATCCAGAGTGGTGATTCCACCCAAGTTAAGGGAGAGAGTGCTAAATGAGCTTCATGAAGGTCATCTGGGAGGAGTGAAAATGAAAAGCCTTGCTAGGGCTTATGTGTGGTGGCCGGGAATCGATCAACAAATCGAGGACCTAACCAAGAGCTGCTCAGGATGCCAGAAGGTCCAAAATGCACCACCACATGCCCCTCTACACCCATGGGAGTGGCCCTCCTCTCCATGGCAACAGGTGCATATTGATTTTGCTGGTCCATTCATGGACTCAATGTTCTTAATAGCAGTGGATGCTCATTCGAAATGGCCTGAGGTGATAAAAATGTCCTCAACCACTACAGAGAAAACGATTGCAGTCCTGCGGACCATATTTGCCAGGAACGGCTTGCCAGAGCACATTTGCTCTGATAATGGACCACAGTTTGTGTCCGAAGAGTTTCGGAAATTTATGAGAAGGAATGGGGTAAGGCATTACACATCCGCCCCGTATCATCCAGCCACAAATGGATTGGCTGAGAGGTTCGTACAAACCTTTAAAAAGGCGATAAAGGCCATGCGCGACGATGAAATTCCACTACAGCATAAGGTGGACAATTTCTTATTAGCCTACAGAAATGCGACACATGCAGTTACCAACCAGACCCCGGCCATGATGTTCTTTAACCGAAGGTTGAGATCTCGTCTGGATTTGCTCAGACCAAATGTGCGAAGAAATGTTGAGGATCAACAATTCCAGCACATCAATGAGAAGCTGACAAGGAGCTTCAACGTAGGACAACCAGTCTTGGCCCGTGACTACCGAACAGAGAAATGGCAACCCGGAACGATATGCACAAGGCAGGGGCCATTAATGTACACAGTGGATGTCGGGGAGAACATTGTGAGACGCCACGTCGATCAGATCTTAGCGTCACAGGAACGAGTCAACCCCATGTCTCGCGTACCTGAGGATGAACCCGACATACCGGTAGCATCTACCTCAGAACCAGTAGCAGTAGAAACCGATGAACTAACCGACGAAAAGGGGCCAGAATCGCCTCCGCACCAAGAACAAGAACCTCAGGAAAGGCGCTATCCCGAAAGGATCAGGAAGCCGCCCCAAAGACTGAATCTATAAATGGACTATTGTTGTTTAATGTACATGTTAAAGTGTTAATTGTTATTTGAATATTATGGGTACTGCTAATCTAAAAGGGGAGGAATTGTAGTGTATGTACCTTTAAGAGAGAACTACTTTTACAGCTCCTGTATACTGTAGTACCGGCAGTGACCACAACTGTATATAAGCTTTGAGCATGCCTCTGTACCCCCAGTCTTGAGACTACCCTACTCCAGTAAACACCTGTTGATTGTTAAGTTACAGCATCCGTGTAGTTATTGAAAAACATCATACTCTCAGAATCACGGATCTAACACCCATCCCCCTGCCAAGCTAGTTTAAGCCCTTCGCAACAGCACTAGCAAACCTCCCCGCGAGAATATTCGTTCCGGCTCTGTTGAGGTGTAACCCATCTGGCTTGTACAGGTCCCACCTTCCGCGGAAACGATTCCAATGCCTCAGGAATTTAAAGCCCTCCCTCCTGCACCACCTCTCCAACCATGCATTCATCTTTTCTATCCTCCTATTTCTGTACTCACTAGCCTGTGGCACCGGGAGTAATCCGGAGATTACTACCTTTGAGGTCCTGCTTTTTAATCTCTCTCCTAGCTCCCTAAACTCTGCCTGCAGGACCTCATCCCTCTTTCTGCCTATGTCGTTGGTACCGATATGGACAACAACCTCTGGCTGTTTACCCTCCCCCCTCAGAGTGTCCTGCAACCGCTCCGTGACATCCTTGACCCTGGCACCAGGGAGGCAACATACCATCCTGGAGTCATGTCTACGGCCGCAGAAACGCCTGTCTGCTCCCCGAACTATCGAATCTCCTACCACAATTGCTCTTCCACTCTTTTTCCTCCCCCTCTGTGCAGCTGAGCCACCCGTGGTGCCATGGACTTGACTCTGGCTGCACTCCCCAGAGGAACCATCGCCCTCACCAGTGCTCAGAACAGAATACCGGTTGGAGAGCGAGATGCACTCCGGGGACTCCTGCACTACCTGCCTGGTCCTCCTCTTCTGTCTGGAGGTGAATCAAAAAGTAATGGGCACGATGGACTCTGCAAAGATTAAGGACTGAGACCTTTCCAAGATCCTGAGTAGTGCCTCTCCCCCAATGCAGGGTTACATTCATTAGGACAGGTTAATTGTAAATTTTAATTAATGTGTGGACATTCATGTGCAATGTTCCTATGGTATTTTTTTGCTATTTTAAAGGAGCATTTAACCTGCTGTAAATAAGCATCACACAAGCCTTGATGAAGAGTTCATAGAGTGTATTAGGGACGGGTTCCTTGAGCAGTATGTAACTGAACCAACCAGGGGGCAGGCAATCTTAGATTTGGTCCTGTGTAATGACACAGGATTAATAAAAAATGTCCTAGTAAAGGATCCCCTTGGAATGAGTGACCATAATATGGTTGAATTCCAAATTCAGTTTGAGGGTGAGAGAGTTGGATCTCAAACCAGCATACTGAGCTTAAATAAAGGAGACTATGAAGGTATGAGAGTAGAATTGACTAAAGTGGACTGGGAAAACAGATTAAAGTGTAAGACAGTACAAGAGCAGTGGTCTACATTCAAGGAGATATTTCACATATTTCAAGATAAATATATTCCACTGAGGAAAAAGGGGAGTAAAAGAAAAGACAGCCATCCGTGGCTTAGTAAAGTAATAAAGGATAGTATCCGACTGAAAACAAGGGCATATAAAGTAGCCAAATCTAGTGGGAGGATAGAAGACTGGGAAGCATTTAAAAGCCAGCAAACAATAACTAAAAGATTAATTAAGAAAGGGAAGATAGATTATGAAAGTAAACTAGCAAAAAATATAAAAACAGATAGCAAGAGTTTCTACAGCTATATAAAAAGAAAAAGGGTGTCTAAAGTGAACGTTGGTCCCTTAGAGGATGGGACCGGGAAACTAGTGGTGGGGAACATGGAGATGGCAAAGACGCTGAACAAATATTTTGTATCAGTCTTTACAGTAGAGGACACTAAAAATATCCCAACACTGGACAAACAGGGGGCAATGGAGGGGGGAGGAGCTAAAGACGATTAAAATCACTAAGGAGATGGTACTCAGTAAAATAATGGGACTTAAGGCGGATAAATCCCCCGGACCTGATGGCCTACATCCTAGGGTCTTGAGAGAAGTGGCGGTAGGGATTGTGGATGCATTGGTGATTATTTTCCAGAACTCCCTGGACTCAGGAAAGGTCCCGGCAGATTGGAAAACTGCTAATGTAACACCCTTATTTAAGAAGGGAAGTAGACAAAAAGCTGGAAACTACAGACCAGTTAGCCTAACATCTGTGGTTGGCAAAATGTTGGAGTCCATTATTAAGGAAACAGTAACAGACCATTTGGATAAACATAATTTAATAGGACAGAGTCAGCATGGTTTTATGAAGGGGAAGTCATGTTTGACAAATTTGCTCGAATTCTTTGAGGATGTAATATACAGGGTGGATAAAGGGGAACCAGTGGATGTAGTGTATTTGGACTTCCAAAAGGCATTTGACAAGGTTCCACACAAAAGATTACTGATCAAGATAAGAAATCACGGGATTGGGGGTAATATACTGGCATGGGTGGAAGATTGGCTATCTAACAGAAAACAAAGAGTTGGGATAAATGGTTCATTCTCGGGCTGGCAATCAGTAACTAGTGGTGTTCCGCAGGGGTCAGTGCTGGGACCCCAACTCTTTACAATCTATATTAACGATTTGGAGGAAGGGACCGAGTGCAACATATCCAAGTTTGCCGACGATACAAAGATGGGAGGGAAAGCAATGAGGAGGACATAAAAAACCTGCAAAAGGACATAGACAGGCTAAGTGAGTGGGCAGAGATTTGGCAGATGCAATATAATGCTGGAAAGTGTGAGGTTATGCACTTTGGCAGAAAAAATCAAAGAGCAAGTTATTATCTAAATGGAGAGAAACTGCAAACTGCTACAGTACAAAGGGATCTGGGGGTCCTGGTGCATGAAACACAAAAAGTTAGTATGCAGGTGCAGCAGGTGATCAGGAAGGCCAATGGAATCTTGGCTTTTATTGCAAGGGGGATGGAGTATAAAAACAGGGAAGTCTTGCTGCAGTTATACAGGGTATTGGTGAGGCCACACCTGGAATACTGCGTGCAGTTTTGGTTTCCATATTTAAGAAAAGATATACTTGCTCTCGAGGCGGTTCAGAGAAGGTTCACTCGGTTGATTCCGGAGATGAGGGGGTTGACGTATGAGGAAAGGTTGAGTAGGTTGGGACTCTACTCATTGGAGTTCAGAAGAATGAGAGGCGACCTTATCGAAACATATAAGATTGTGAGGGGGCTTGATCCGGTGGATGCGGGGAGGATGTTTCCACTGATGGGTGAGACTAGAACTAGGGGGCATAATCTAAGAATAAGGGGCTGCGCTTTCAAAACTGAGATGAGGAGAAACTTCTTCACTCAGAGGGTAGTAAATCTATGGAATTTGCTACCCCAGAGAGCTGTGGAAGCTGCAACATTAAATAAATTTAAAATGGAGATAGACAGATAAGGGAATTAGGGGTTACGGGGAGAGGGCAGGGAAGTGGACGTGAGTCTAGGTTCGGATCAGCCATGGTCCTATTGAATGGTGGAGCAGGCCCGAGGGGCCGTATGGCCTACTCCTGCTCCTACTTCTTATGTTCTTATGTAAAAGCATTAGCAATTGTGCACTAATATTGCACACAGTAAATTACAGGCTATAAATAAAAGACAAATGGAGAAGAAGAAAGATTAGGGGTAAAAGAAAAACTAGGTTAGCAAAAATAATACATTTTTATTAGTTTTTCAATGCCTATTTAGATTTTGACTAGCTTTATTACTTCAATACACAATGGCTCATTCTAGACAAAACTTTTCATCAAGTTACTGTAACACTTCAGCAGTGAGTTTTTTGTACTGACCGATCCTCAGTTAAAGATGCTCTCGGTCTTCTAAGAATACAAAAAAAAGAACCATTAGAAATACCCTCTAAAAATATTGGCATTTTTACTTTCTGTTGGGGACTCGAGTTTTATCAGCAAGACACACCAAAAAGTGTGAGTTCTGTCAACAACAGTTGTGATTAGTCTCTGGTTGTGGACCTGATCCCGCCTCCATCCCGTCCACTTCTGGTTTTAATGGAGCCGGGATGGGGGTCGGGTGATGAACCCGCTCCCAGGGGGCGGAACGTCAATTTAATATTATAATGAGGCTGGAAGCCTCTTTTATAAACTTGATTTTGTTGTCAACTGCATGTGGACTGGTTTCACAGAATTCGTGAAACCCGGCAGTTAAAGCAAGACAGGGACTGCTGGATCCAGGAGGTAAGTGGCTTTATACCTACCTCCTGGATCCAGAGTCCCTACCTGAGCCATCCCACTTGATTGGGGATCGGGGCGGGGTGGGGGGGTGAAAGAGAGAACCGAGGATCGCCTTCCCAGGCCTCCACCCCCCGAGGTCTCTGATCACCTCCCCAGGCCTCCCCGCTACCTCCAGGTCTTCCCCACCAACAATGGTTCTGAGGGCGGTCACGATCCTCTGGTGGCCGGACACGATTTTATCTCTCCCGCAGCCCCCAGCTCTGCCTGATCTCCCCCCAATGCTTCCCCCAGCTCTGTACCCGATCCTCTCTTCCCCGCCCATCTCTGCCCAACCTCCCCCATGATCCTTTTAACAGCTCGGCCCGATTCCCAATCGCTGGCCAACCACGTCACCCCCCAACCCCTCCGATCCATTGCCCAACCCCCAGTCCTCTCACCCCCAACCCCCAGTCCCCTCACCCCCAACCCCCAGTCCCCTCACCCCCCAACCCCCAGTCCCCTCACCCCCAACCCCTCCGATCCATTGCCCAACCTCCAGTCCTCACTCAAACTCTCTTTTCTTGCTCTATGCAGCCGCAGGCCTACCTGCTGCAGATAGCCAGCCTCTCAATCTGGCTGGCTGCGGGCAGGAAACCGAGGCCTCACATGTAAATCATGCCCTGCCGGTAAAGTCGGCAAGACCTATGGGAACCCGGCCTCCCGACCACATTGGAACATCCCACCACCCCAACACGCCTTCCTCCAGAAAATTCCAGCCTTTGATTGGGGTCAAAAAGTGGGTTCCTGATTTCTGTAATGTGCTGGAATGAATAAATAGTTTGTCTCAGGAAAGGTACTGTAACAATAGAGCAAACTGTGTGTGTTGTACTCACTGCACTGGACCTGAAGAACTCGGATACACCCTGAACCAACAAAAACAACAAATCATTAACTGAGATGCTGGGATTTCTCACTTCAGTTTTTAATAATTTTACTTCAAGATTTTCATAACAGTCAAAATATAATTTAAACTATAGAGGCCAATAAAACAGAAAGAAAAAGCCCCACAACATAACAAGTTCCAAATAGTGACCCTAGTCATGGTTACAGATAAAGAAGCATTAAAACATCCAGGGTTAACATGGAACCCTGTGCAGAAAAAGCAAACAAAAGAATGGAAATCCCAAGAAACCTCGGTGGAGAAATTCACTATCGCCCCGTTTAGGGCGCTAATTTTTAAAAGTTTGAAAAGTTAGCGCCAGGTGCTAATGATTTAAAACTTTTGAAAAATGCGCCATTTGTGCGCGAAATAGCAAGTGGAGCGCTAAATCAAGCATACCTCTTCTTTCTTGGAGCGCAATTGGCAGCAGGCTGGGCGGAGACATCAGCAGCGCTGCACACTGGGCCATGTAGCGTTGCCATGTTCAAAGGCTCCTTCCCTCCCTTAAAGGGAAGGGCCATCACTGCAGGATCTGCAATATAAAATGTAGCTACCTGGACCACCAAGGCAGTCACGATCCTGCGCGATCTGCCCCGCACTCAAGCAGAGTGCCGGGCTGATCGATTACGAGCAGGAACCCGTGAAAATAACTGTAACAAGAAAGGTAAGTTTTTTTTACTTATCTCAGCCACCCCGCCTTTAATCATTGCCCCCGAAGCGGCTGGTGGCCCGATGCATGCTTCCTGCTGCTGTCGGCGTGGCTGCAGGGGGCGGAAGTCAATTTCGGGTCTGGGTCGCTACCGGGACGATGCACACAGTGATGACGTCGCTATCTCCGGGCGAAGGAGATCAGGGCGCAATGCCGTAGTGCTGCCGCAAACCTCCCGGGGATGCTAATGGGAGGTGCAAACGCACCCAATTTCACCCCCCTACTCTCTTATGAGTTTCCTACTTGATTCTGAAAAAACATTTTCTGAGGTCCTTTTTATTTTTCATCCCTCCACTTGGTTTCGCACATTTGCATAGGATAAAAGCCTGTGTCAACGCATCAGTTCATTTTGATCCAAAGTAGCAAAAAGAAATAGAAAACTGTACAATCCCTGCTAGACCTAAGGGGGTATTCCTGGGTGGGGCTGCAGTGTATAAAGAATATCTGTTGAAGAACAAAGAAAATCAAACAAGATAGGTAATCTTTTCTTACTTCTTCATTTGACATCATCCACATCACTACTGGCCAGTCGTGCCCAGGAGGAGGGGTAGTGAGGTGTCACTAGTATGCTAATGAGTAAAAGATAATTTATTTATTTTGCTTGAGTCTTCTCATGTCCCCCAAGCCCATGACAATCACCCCCAAAGTAGCAACTCTGCAGTAGGCTTCTAACAGAGGTGTCCAAAGCTTTAGGATCCTAATGCCCAGTCCCAGAGCCCTGAATCAAGCTCAGTGCTGCCAAACGCAGTTGACAGGACTCCATTTTGCAGAAATTAATTGCTGAGTCCGTGACTGTTGAGGTGTGCTTCCAGTCAGTGGAGACACAGTGGACCCAGCAGGTCGTGTCTGCTCTGACCATTACTGGAAGTTGCTTTCATAAGTTATCCAAGATTTCCTTGCAGGTGAATCAAAAAGTAATGGGCACGATGTACTCTGCAAAGATTAAGGACTGAGACCTTTCCAAGATCCTGAGTTGTGTCTCTTCCCCAATGCAGGGTTACATTCATTAGGAAAGGTTAAAGGTAAATTTTAATTAATGTGTGGACATTCATGTACAATGTTCCTATGGTATTTTAAAGGAGGATTTAACTCATTGAAAATAATCATCAGACAAAATCATTAGCAATTGTGCACCAATATTGCACACAGTAAATTACAGGCTATAAATAAAAGACAAATGGAAAAGAAGAAAGATTAGGGGCAAAGGAAAAAACAGGTTAGCCGAAGTGATACATGTTATTAATTTTGCAATGCCTATTAAATTTTGATTAGCTTTATTATTTCAATACACAATGGCTACCTCTTTCTAGACAAACATTTTCATCAAATTACTGTAATAATTCAGCAGTGAGTTTTTTGTACTGACCTTTCTTGAGCTAAAGGTGCTCTCGGCCTTCTAAGAATACAAAAAAACATTAGAAATACTCCCTAAAAATATTGGCATTTTTACATTCTGTTGAGGACTTGATTTTTACCAGCAAGAAACACCAAAAAGTGTGAGTACTGTCAACAACAGCTTGCATTTATATAGCTCCTGTGCAGTAGAAAAATGTCCCAAGGCACTTCAGAGAGGCATAAGGATAAACAGGTGTCAAGATAAAGAAGGAGATATTAGGAGGGCTGACTAAAGATTTTGTCAGAGAGATGAGTTTTAAGGAGGGTTTTAAAGGAGGAGAGGGAAGTGAGGAGGTGAAGAAACAGAGGGCTATAGGGAGGGAACTCTAAAATATGGGGCACAGGCAGCTGAAGGTATGGCCGCCAATGGTGGGGCAAGAGGAAGGAAGGACACATAAGATGCCGGAGAGTTTGGTAGGAGCGAGTTTGGAGGGCTGGAAGAGATTACAGAGATAGCAAGGGGTGAGGCCATGGAGAGATTTAAACACAAGGATGAGAATTTAAAATTTGAGGCACTGTGGGATCGGGAGCCAATGTAGGTCAGCAAGGGCGAGGTGATGGGTGAGCAGAAATTGGTGCGGGTTTTAATATACACAACAGGATTTTGGATGAGTTGAAATTTCTGGAGGGTGGAGCATGGGAGGCTGGTCAGTAGAATATTGAAGTAATCAATTCTGGGGATGAAAAGGCATAAATTAAGTTTTCAGTGCCAGATAGGCTAAGGAGGTGGGTAACGGCACGAAGGTGGAACTAGGTGGCTTTTGTGATAGAGAGGATATGGGGTCAGAAGCTCAGATTGGGGTTGAACAGAATGCCAATACAGCAAACAGTCTAGTTCAGCCTGAACCAGGGAAGGGACTGGAGCCAGTGGCGAGGGTACAGAGTTAATGCCAAGGACCAAAGGCAATGACCTTGGTCTTCCCAATGTTTCCTTGGAGCAAATTACCCAGCTGTCATCAGCTTACATGTGGAAACTGACCGCATGCCTGCAGATGATGTTGCAAGCGGCAGCATGTACATGAGGAAGAGGAAAGGGCAAGTGATAGATCCTATTGTGACTCTGGAGGTGACTGCGTGGGAGTGGGAAGAGAAGCCATTACTCTAGCTGATCTGGCTACAATCAGATAGATAAGACAGAGCAATTCCACTGAGCTGGACAAAAGAGAAGCACTGGAGGAGGATGGTATGGTGACCATGTCAAAGGCTGCAATGGTCAAGGTTAGATAATGCAACATAATCACAGTCACAAAAAATATCATTTGTGAGTTTAGTTAAGCCTGCTTCACGCTAGTGGAATGCTGGAAACCTGATTGGACGGATTCAAACAGAGATTTACAGGTGAGATTGGCAGGGTTCTGGGAGACAACATGTTCAATGAACTTGGAGAAGAAATGAAGAATGGAGATGCAGTGGTAGTTATTGAGGGTAGACGAATCGATGGTGGGTTTTAATGTTTTGAAAGGAAGAAAACCAGGTGGTCCAGAGTTATGTAGGTATGGGATCAAGGGAGCATGAGGTAGGTCTCATGGATGAAATGTTCTTGAAGAGGGAATAAGGGGTGATGGGGAAGAATTAGTGGGAGACAGATGTTTAGAGCTAGGATAGGAGGGGGGCTGTGGGAGATTTGGTTTGGTGAGAAAGAGTACGGGGTCAAAGTAGCAAAGGCACCTGAATGGATGGCCTCTCTCTCGGTGACTATGAGATCCATGACTGCTTGCACTTGAGAGTGGAAGGGCAGGGGAAAGATTTAAGGAAGTGGTTACTCCTAGAAAAAAGAAGCCCGGGGTAATCTTTTCCCCTCAGGACGATCCTAGAGTAATGGATGGTTTTGGTAGAGGAGAATGAGGCCTAGCAGAGCTTAATGAAGAAGGGAACGAAGGTGGGGCCCAATCCCTAAAACATTTATGGCATCAGCTATCAGAACTTCTCAGCCTCACTCGGTTTGAACTACCCAGGGCCCTTTCACAGTCAAATCCCTGAATCATTCAGATCGTAACTTGCCACCACTCCGCAAACCCCTGCTGTGCAACGGAGCTGACTTGACAAAACCTGCATCTAAAACCACAACCGCTGCTGTCCGTGTAGTGACGGTACTCCCACACAATGTTCACTTTAAACTGCGCAGCTACACTCCAGGGGTCCCGGGCAGCCGGCTTTTGAATTGAAAAAAACGCGCATGCGTGGACTTTTAAATGGGTCGCGCAGTCCGTTAAAAGGGCTGCGTGGCCCCCCAAAAAATACAGGGAACATTGCTCTCACAGTGCTGTTAGGGAATTCCAGGAATTTTTCCTAGTGACAACGAAGTTATGGTGATATATGTCCAAGTCAGGATGCTGTGTGACTTGGAGGGGAACTTGGAGGCAACTGCTGCCCTTGTCCTTCTAGGTGGTGGAGGTCGCGGGTTTGAGAGATGTTGCCGAAGCCCTTGTCAAGTTGCTGCAGTGCATCCTGTAGATAGTGCGTACTGCTACCACAGGATGCCGATAGTTGAGGGAGCAGATGTTTAAGCCAGTGGACTGCTTTGTCCTGGATAGTGTAGAGCCTCTTCACTATTGTTGAAAATGCACCCGTCCAGGAAATTGGAGAGTATTCCATCACATTCCTGACTTGTGCCTTGTAGGTGGTGGAAAGGCTTTGGGGAGTCAGGTGGTGAGTCATTCATCGCAGAATACCCAGCCTCTGACCTGCTCTTGTAGCCACAGTATTTATATGGCTGGTCCAGTTAAGTTTCTGACCAATGGTGACTCCCAGGATGTTGATGGTGGGGGATTCAGCAATGGCAATCCCGTTGAATGTCAAGCGGTGGTGGCTATGCTTTTTCTTGTTGGAGATGGTCATTGTAATGATATCAGCAAATAGTGATGTTATTTGCCTGTTTGATTATGATGCCTTACCAGCATGTTTGCAGGTATTGATTACTTATGCCTGACCAGCAGAGGTCATGTGACCGAGACAAGCAAGGCAGTTGAGTTTAGTTTCAGTTTCGTTCTAGATGCATCACAAGCATCGTGTCTCCTGTAAATGCTGTATAAAGAGTTGAACAGACTTTAGATTAAAAGACATTCTCTTTCATAAATGTCTCGTCATTGAACCCACAAAGAAATCAATACATGGTGTCAGAAGTGATTGAAAGAGATGAAGAGAAAAAATCTGAAGTTAAAGCAGCTCTCCACAAATTAGCAAGCCACAAGAGAACATCGTTGCTTACCATTGGAGAATAGCTAACGAAGTGAAAAAATGGAAGGTTTACACCCACCGGCGACGCTTCAGTTGACAGGTAATGTGGCTGAAAATTGGAGAAGGTTCAAACAACGTGTGGGGTTGTATTTATCAGCAATCGGAGCTGATGAGAAAAGTGATAATAAGAAATCGTCAGTGTTCTTACATGTCGTGGGTGATGAAGCGCTGGAGGTGTATAATAACTTCACATTCGCTGCTGATGGAGACAAAATGAAGCTAGATAAAATAATGGAACAGTTTGAGGCCTACTGCATACCTAAACGTAACGTGACGTTTGAGAGGCACAGATTTTTCACATGTGTACAGAAAACGGGTGAGACTATTGATCAGTATGTGACTGAACTGAGAAACCGAAGCAAATCATGTGAATTTGGGGGACTGACAGACTCGCTGATAAAAGACAGACTGGTGTGTGGTATTCCGAATAATGGTCTAAGGGAAAGACTGCTAAGAGAGCAAGATCTAGACCTGGGAAAAGCCATAGCACTGTGTAGGGCTACAGAGACTGTGAAGTTGCAGGCAAAGGAGCTGTTCAGTGACAATAGCTGCAACGTGGATGCAGTGAGAAAGAATGGATACAAACCGTTTAACAAAAAGAGCGCCAATGTGAAAAAAGAGGCGTGGCCAGCGAACGAAAATGAAAGGGACAATCGGAAGTCATGTAGTCGATGCGGTACACAGCATACACCAAGAAAGTGTCCAGCATATGGTAAAACATGCAATAGTTGCAACAAGAACAACCATTATGCCCGTTGCTGTAAGAACCAAGCGCAACAAAGCAAGGTCCATGCAGTAGATGAAAGCGAGATAGAGGAGTTCAATGTAGATGTTGTGTCTGAAAACAAAAAAGAAGAAAGAGACTGGATGTTGACACTAAAAGTGAATGACATACACATTCCATTTAAATTGGATACTGGAGCACAAGTTAATGTGATATCAGAGACTGATTTTAAGAAAATTAGACCCAGACCAAAGATACATGGAATAAAGGTGAAAGTGACAGGATACTCAGGTACTGAAATACCAGTGAAAGGAAGATGCATTGTCAAAGTAACACACAAGGACAGAGAGCACACGCTAGCATTAATTGTGGTGCCAAAGGATGTGCAAGCCATACTAGGTTTAAAAGCCTGTGAGAGACTGAACCTGGTAAAGAGAGTCCTCGTTGTGGAAAGCGAAGGAGAGACAGTCTATGATGAACTGAATGTTGCGTACACACCGGGTAAGCTGATGTATACAGCAGACACGTTGTCCAGAGCTGTTGACCCAGGAGAGCCCGCGAACACAGTGAAAAGACTGATGTACAAGGCAAAAGACAGTGGAACTGACTTCTACCAGAGCATGCTTGTATACCGCACAACGCCGCTCGAGTGTGGTATGTCACCAGCCCAACTCCTGATGGGACGTTGGCTAAGGTCAAATCTACCTATCCCGGAGAACCTCCTGAAAACAAAAGAGGGGGAGAAAGTGAGGAAGTTCAAAGAACAACAGAAAGAAAAGCAAAAGTACTACTATGACAGAGGAACACAAAACCTACCTGAACTCCACACTGGTGACCAAGTAAGGTTGAAAGACAAAACAAACACATGGACTCAGAAGGGAACTGTCCTGAGTGAAGTTCAACCAAGATCATACACCATTCAGACAGATGAGGGTGCTGTTCTGAGAAGAAATCGTCGAGATCTTCTCATGGGACCAGCCACAGCAGGTCAAGAGACTGATACTGTTGAACAACCTGATCACACAGCTGAGGACCAATCATCTGAGGCAACAACTCAGATTCAAGGACAATCAATCAGAAAATCCTCAAGACACGTGAAGCCTCCTGAGAGACTCATTGAGCAAATTTAAGGACTATTGTTAGAGAAGGAAGTAATGTTATCTTATTCTTTCTTCAAGTTCTAGTGTATTGACAGATTTCATGTGAACACACAAAGCAAGGTTAAAAAACCTTGATCATGATAATGATAATGTAAGTTCATTAAGTGTTACAGTTAAAATGCAGATTAATACAAAGAAAACATGTTGTTAGTTAAAAGTAAAATACTTTTGTTTTAAGAAAAGGAGATGTAATGATATCAGCAAATAGTGATGTTATTTGCCTGTTTGATTATGATGTCTTACCAGCATGTTTGCAGGTATTGATTACTTATGCCTGACCAGCAGAGGTCATGTGACCGAGACAAGCAAGGCAGTTGAGTTTAGTTTCAGTTTCGTTCTAGATGCATCACTAGCTTGATGTCTCCTGTAAATGCTGTATAAAGAGTTGAACAGACTTTAGATTAAAAGTCATTCTCTTTCATAAATGTCTCGTCATTGAACCCACAAAGAAATCGATACAGTCATTACCTGGCACTTTTGTAGTGCAAATGTTATTTGCCACTTATCAGCCCAAAGCCTGGATGTTGTCCAAGTCTTGCTGCATACGGGCATTGATTGCTTCATTATCTGAGGAATTGCGAATGGAGTTGAACACTGTACAATCATCAGCTAACAGCCCCACGTATGATGGATGGAAGGGCATTGATGAAGCAGATGAAGATAGTTGCCCTGAGGAATTCCTACAGCAATGTCGTGGGGCTGAGATAATTGGCCTCCAACAACCATAACCGTGTTCTTTTGTGCCAGGTATGACTGCAGCCACTGGTGAGTTTTCCCCCTGATTCCCATTGACTTCAGTTTTACGAGGGCTCCTTGGTGCCACATTCAGTCAAATGCTGCCTTGATGTCAAGGGCAGTCACTCTCGACGCAGCTCTGGAATTCAGCTTGCGTTTATGTTTGGTTCAAGGATGTAATAAGATCTGTGACTGAATGATTCTGGCAGAACCCAAACTAAGGAGTTGATTTTAACTCAGCCGTGAGGCGGGCTTTGAGGCGTGTGGGGGGTTAAAATTGCAAAAACTGGGGGTCGGGAACCCCCCGCCTGGTTCCCGACCCCGAGCCATTTTAACCCAGGCGTGTCTGATGGTCCCGAATCAGACCCACCTCCAACAGGCGGGACTGGTCTTTAAGGCCCTTAATCAGCAATAATTGGCCTTCATAATCCCATTTCAACAGGCCCTTGCATTTTTAACCCTTTTCCCACGTAAAACACGCCTGGTGGGGATCACGCCTGTGAAACCTGGCGTGAGCACTATTGGCTTGCTGACTATCAGCTGCAGGTCAACCATTAAAGAGGAGATTTGATCAGTCATCATTTTCAGGTGGCAGGACTTTGTTGTTTCAGGCCTGGGGCAACTTTTACCAGGCTTAACCACACCTGTGGAAGGTTGGAGCCTCACACACATCTCCAGTGTGACCTCCTGGGAAACCCTGCTCGCCACCCTCACTCAGCGCTTCCTCAACGGAGGCATATACCAGAAGCATGGGAGCCATTTATTTCCTTCCATTCTGGGCATTACATGAGCTCGAACACCAGCCGCAGCACCAGCAGAACCAGGAACAACAGCAGCAGCAACAGGAGCGCCAGGCTGCTGCTCAACCACCTGAAGCTGCACAGGCCAGAAGGGGCCAGCGCTTGGAAGTGGCTTGAGAGCACCTTGCTGCACATCAGGGGGCCATGGGGACCCGTATCTGCACTGGCAGTCCTACTCAGAAGGACTTCCATGAAGGTCTGGTTTCTCTGTTCAATAGATGCCCATCGCTCCTCAAGAGATCTCATTCTATTATGAACACTCACCATGTTTTCCATACCCTGGCGACTTATCTCCTCCATGGAGGTTGCAATCCTTTCCATGGTGATGCGTTCATGCGCCAATGACTCCACAAAGGCTCTGCTCATGTTCGCTATGGACTCCTCCATTCGCTCCACACCCACATCGGCCCTGGAGACAAAACCTGCCAGAGACTCCTGCATCTGTTCCTGGAGTTCCAGCCCCGCTGATCTTATGGATGGACCCAGAGGCAGAGGGTCGACATGCAGCAGAGCCGAGCTGGCAGAGTCCCGCACCCTCCAACTAGCACTCTCCACAGCTGCCCGTCTCCACAATCTGCTGATGCTCACTTGTGAGCTGTGATACACCAGGTGACAACACTACTCTATGTCCCAAAGGTCCCACCGAGGTGTGAGTGTTTGCGCTGGTGCTGGAGGCGCTGAATTCTGCTGATGCTGCGCCCTCAGAGGTTGCAGATTCCTCTGAGGAGTCTGGAAGCTCAGGCTTTTCCTCCTGGACAGTGGCTCTCGATGGTCCTGTGGGGGAGTAAAGGAAAGAGTTAGAGATATGAGGTCAAGGTTACATGCACATTGCATATTGCAGATGATCATAGGTCCATCTGTTATAGCTTCAGAATCATTATCAATGACTCATGCAATGTCAATGAGAGAGATGGAAAACTATTCTGTCACCAGCTTGCTGTGATGCACCCGTCTGTCCGTCCCCCACTTGCGCATCATCCTCCAGTCCTACGATCTCCAGGACCGCCTCCTCCCAGGGGGTGAGGTGGGCTACTGATGGTGGCCCTCCTCCTGTCCTCGCTCGTTCTCTTTTATTGTGAGCTCTCTTTTCCTGCAATGAGGGAGACAAGTGGAGTTTGAATGAGAATGAAGGAGTGAGTGTAGAGAATCCATAGCATAGATGCTTAGAAGGAGACAAAGATGGAGTGAGGTGGCAAGACCAAGGGCCCTCCCTGTGTGTTGTCAGTTGTTTTCATAGCATCAGAGTGAGAGTGTGAGGGCTGCATAGTCGAATAGTTAGGTGAATGTGAGCATAGAGAGAAAGGGAATGGGTAAGGGTGCATGGATGTCAGTGTCAAGTGGGATGTGGAGGAAGAGATTGCTAAAGCTGAGTGCTGGTGAGGACTAGGCAATGGAGATCAGATTGAGAGTGATGGGAACTTCATACTCACTTTTCCAGTGTGCTGAAGGTCATGAAATCTCTTCCTGCACTGTATCCAGGTTCTGCGGGTAGCCGATAAGGAGTTAACCTCCTCTGCCACTTGCAGCCATGCAGCCTTTGTCTGCTGGGGAGGCATTTTCCTCCCTGATGAAGGGAAGAGCACCTCCTTGTGAGCTCTTGCTCCCTCCACTAAAGCCTGCAGGGCAACATCGTCAAAACGGGGGCAGGCCTCGGTCTTTCTTGCCATTCTGCTTCCAGCTCAGTGCATCAGCAAATGCCAAAAGGTTGGCAGCCTGCAGAAGAAGCAAGGCTTGTTGCAGACCCTAAATGCAGCAGCAATAATGACGTCATATTATGCGACTTTCTGACTGGAAATACTCATTTGCCAAGGGTTCCCACACGTTGGAAATCAATTGGCCAATTGAGTTATGTTATGTATTGTGTGTTCTATTGTGTGTTCTCCTCCCACCTGTGGTGGCGCTGTCACAGGAGATAAATGGTTGGGTGTTCTCTGTTAAGTTTAGCTCTCTTTGTTCGGAACTTTCCAGAACTTCCTTTCCTTCCAATAAAGCACTTCATGTTTGAATCTCTGAGTTCTGAGTCCTAAATTGTGTCTAGGTAGAAAGGTACCGACACAACAAGTGGCAACGAGGAGCGGATGAATCTGCGTACGTTACAGGTGCAGTGAGTAAACAGAAATTTTAATTTGAAACGTGAGATGGCTACTATATTAGGAAACATCGGTGATTTTGATGAAAATGTGGAGCAATGGAGCGCATGTATGGAACGTTTTGACTATTTTGTATTGGCGAATGCGGTGGCAAATGAAAAGGTCGTGCCTACCTTTTTGAGTGTAATCAGGCCGAAGACATTCAATTTACTTCGCAGCCTCGTGCAGCCAGATAAGCCAGGAACTAAAACATATAAGCAACTAGTGGAAATTCTTGGAACACATTTTTCACCAAAACCTCTGGTTATTGCTGAGAGATTTAGATTTCACAAACGGCATCAAGAGGAGGGGGAATCAGTGACGATGTTTATTGCTGCTTTAAAAAGGTTGTCGGAACACTGTCAGTTCAAGGAGGTGCTGAATGACACCATTAGAGACAGACGTGTGTGTGGTCTGCAAAATGCAGCCACACAGAAGCGCCTTCTTACTGAGGACAACCTTACTCTTGAAAAGGCCATTGAAGATAGTGTCTCCATGGAGATGGCGGAAAAGGAGGCTCACCAGTTGAGTTCAACAGGGAGAGTTCACAAGGTGTCGTCTGAGCCTAAAGGTGCGCGGAACGGCACATGTTACCGTTGTGGGAAAACGGGCCATCACGCTAATGACTGCTGGTGTACGGAGCTGGAATGCCGAAATTGTGGCACAAAGGGTCACATTGAACGCGCCTGTAGAGGTAAAAAAAGAACAGGCAGTGCTGGGAAGCATGGAAGCAAAATGTCTGTATTTGGACAAGAGAGGAAAAAGAGTGTTCATTCAGTGCAGTATGATGGAACAAGCAAAACAGAGGGGAGCGACACCTCTGAGGAGGAAGAGGTGCATATACTGACGGTTGCAGGTGATTCAAATGGCTACTGGGTGTCACCACTGGTGGAGGGACAATCAGTGCGGATGGAGGTCGACACAGGTGCGGCTGTGTCCCTTGTTTCAGACACTGTCTACAATAAAATGCTAAAGCATCTTACCCTTCAGCCAACAAACATTGTGCTAAAGACGTATACCGGTGAACCTGTGGCCATGAGAGGCGCCACTGAGGTGACAGTTAAATTGAATGGACAGACTGCAAAACTGCCACTATATGTGGTAAAGGGAAATTACCCGTCGCTACTGGGACGTGTGTGGCTAGAGAAAATCATGCTGGACTGGCCTGCAGTCCGCATGATGTCAAAAGGGGAGTCAGGTCTGACTGCAGTGTTAAACAAACATGCAGAACTCTTCAATGGGGAACTTGGGAGCATGAAAAAGATCAGCGTGAGACTGGACATTAAACCTGACAGCAAGCCGAAGTTTCACAAAGCCCGACCTGTACCCTATGCAATTAGGCCAAAAGTTGAGGCTAACTTGGAGGCCTTAGTCGAGAATGGAGTCCTGGAGCCTGTGAGCGTGAGCAAATGGGCCACACCCATTGTTCCAGTCCTGAAAAAGGATGGATCTGTTCGAATCTGCGGGGATTTTAAAGTGACTATTAACCCAATGCTGTCTGCGGAACAGTACCCTCTTCCCCTCATTGATGATCTTTTTACGGGCCTGGCCGGAAGGCAAAAGTTCAGCAAAATAGACTTATGCCAGGCTTATCTACAAATGCATGTCGATGACAAATCAAAGTAGCTGCTGACAATTGTGACACACAAGGGGCTATACAGGTACTGCCGCCTTCTGTTTGGAATTACGTCAGCCCCTGCTCTATTCCAAAGGGCAATGGATCAGATTTTGAGTGGACTGCCAGGAGTCCAGTGCTACCTGGACGACATCCTTGTCACTGGGACAAATGAGGAGGATCATCTTCTGAACTTGGATGCGACACTACAACGACTGAAAGAGTACGGACTCAGAGTTCGTAAAGACAAATGTGAATTCTTTCAGTCTTCAGTTGAGTACCTGGGGCATGTGATTGACGCTACTGGCCTGCATAAGGCGCCGTCAAAGGTCAAGGCGATCGTGGAGGCCCCAGCACCCCAGAATGTGAGCCAGTTACGTTCATTTCTGGGGCTACTTAACTACTATGGGAAGTTTATTCCAGACTTAGCAACATTGCTGAAGCCGTTACATCAGTTGCTATGTCAAGGCAAAACATGGAAATGGACTGAACTGTGCAACGAAGCTTTCGCCCAAGCAAAGAAAGCATTGCTGAAATTGGAGGTCCTGACACACTTCGACCAAAGCTACCCGTGCAGCTAGCATGTGATGCATCACCATATGGTGTGGGAGCAGTCATATCCCACATCATGCCTTCGGGTGAAGAGAAACCTATCGCCTTCGCATCACGCACTTTGAACAAGGCCGAGAGTAACTATGCGCAGATCGAGCGCGAGGCCTTGGGAATCGTTTTTGGAATTCGAAAATTTCATCAGTACCTGTTTGGGAGAAGGTTCACACTCCTAATGGACCACCGTCCATTGACTTCAATCTTCGGGCCCCACACCGGAATTCCGTCTCTCGCTGCAAGCAGGATGCTTTACTGTTGTCAGGACACACATACGACATCAAATATCGCAAATCAGACTTGCACGGCAACGCAGACGGTCTCTCGAGGCTACCCTTGCCTGTTACTCCCCCAGAGCCTCGTCAGATAGACATCTTCTACTTTAGACAAGTGGAGGGAGCACCTGTCACTGCAGTTCAGGTGCGAAGGTACACCCGCAACAATCCAGTCCTGTCTGAGGTAATGGACGATGTCATTCGAGGGAGAGCTATAGGAGATTCTCCTAGTTTGAAACCTTACGTTTCAAAAAGAAATGAGCTCTCCGTCCAGGCAGGTTGTCTTCTTTGGGGATGCCGTGTCATCATTCCGCCACCTCTGAGGGAACCTATACTGCAACAACTTCATACAGGCCACAGTGGGATGGTTCGGATGAAGGAAATGGCAAGAAGCTACTTCTGGTGGCCAGGTCTCGATGGGAATATTGAGGAGAAAGCCAAAACATGTTCCCCATGTCAAAGGGTCCGGAATGTTCCACAGCTGGCAACCCTACACCCCTGGGATTGGCCTGCAGAAGTGTGGCAGCGAGTACATGTGGACTTCGCCGGTCCTTTCGAAGAGAAGATGTTTATGGTGGTTGTGGACGCTCGTAGCAAGTGGCTGGAGGTCGCTGTGATGAGGTCTACCACAGCAGAGAAAACAATTGAGAAACTTGGTGAGATGTTCAGCCGTTATGGCTCACCGGAACTCGTAAGTGACAACGGTCCACAATTTGTATCACAGGAGTTTGCAACCTTCCTGCATGTGAATGGTGTCCAACACATCAGGTCTGCGCCCTATCATCCCTCTACTAACGGCCAGGCAGAAAGGTTTGTGCAAACTTTGAAGCACGCCTTGAAGGCATCGCAAGGTCAGGGCTCAATCCACCAACGTCTGAACAGCTTCCTGTTGTCCTACAGGAACGAGCCGCATGCCACAACCAAAACTTCCCCAGCTTCGCTCATGATGAAGAGGCAGTTGCGGACAAGTTTTGACTTACTCAAACCTCCAAGGGCCGAACAGGTTGTCCATTGTCAACAACAAGCTCAAGTTGAAAAGAGAGAGAAAAGAGCCAAGGAGAGACGGTTTCATCCGGGAGAGCACGTCCTAGCTCGAAACTACAACGCTGGACCGAAATGGGTTCCTGCTACGGTGATTGCGCAGACGGGCCCTGTGTCTTACACGGTTGAGACTGCTGAGGACGTCGTCTGGAGAAGACACACAGATCAACTGTTGCTAGGAGCAGAGACAGCCACAGAGGCTCCAACGGCTGGTTGGCCTGAACTGTTTCCGGATGATACCGCAAACCAGCATCCTTTGCCACAAGTGCTCTTCTCCAACACAGGAAGTCAAAGAGACTGTTCCACCTGTGCAAACTCCTGACTTTCGACTGACACAGGCACCTTCTCCATCCAGGCCTGTGTCAATGCCTACTGCTGTGGAAGCCAGTGATGACCGCCGGTATCCTGTCAGAGAGCGGCGTCCTCCAAGACGCTTGGATCTGTAGGCTTAGTGACTTATCCACAAGACTGGGGCAGAATAAACCCCAGGGTAAAGTCAGGGGTTGAGGCAGTCTACCTCTACCCTAGGTTAGTTGAGTGCATTGAAAGTAACTTGCCTGTTGAGGAATAATGTGGACCTTCCATTTAAGAGGGGAGGAAATGTTATGTATTGTGTGTTCTATTGTGTGTTCTCCTCCCACCTGTGGTGGCGCTGTCACAGGAGATAAATGGTTGGGTGTTCTCTGTTAAGTTTAGCTCTCTTTGTTCGAAACTTTCCAGAACTTCCTTTCCTTCCAATAAAGCACTTCATGTTTGAATCTCTGAGTTCTGAGTCCTAAATTGTGTCTAGGTAGAAAGGTACCGACACAACAAGTTAAAATTGCATCAATCTCACACACCCATTTAGATTCGTGTGGGAAACACCAAATTCGGGGAACCCGACAATTCCCCGCACCCGAGTTAAAATCGACCCCTAAGTGTCTGTGAGCAGGTTACTGGTGAATAAGTGCTACTTGGTAGTGCTGTTAACGACTCCATCTATCACTTGGCTGATCATTGGGAGTAGGCTGATGGAGCTGTAATTGGCCAGGTTGCATTTGTCCTGCTTTTTGTGGGCAGGACATACCTAGGCAATTTTACACATTGTTGGGTAGATGCCAGTGTTGTAGCTGTACTGGAACAGCTTAGCTAAGGGTACGGCTAGTTCAGGAGCACAAGCCTTCAGCACTATTACCAGGATATTGTCTAGGCCTATAGCCTTTGCTGTGTCCAATGTGCTGAGCCATTTCTTGATGCCACGCGGAATGAGTCCAATTGACTGAAGACTGACATCTGTGATAGTGGGGGCCTCAGGAGGAGACAGAGAAGGCTCGCCTACTCGACACTTCTGGATGAAGATGGTTGTGAACACATTGAGGGCAAAATTGGGAGCCTTTGAGTCTCCAGTTAGCGCTCCCGGAGATGCAAAATGGCTTTGCGACCGGACGCGGCACTGACATCGACTCCTGCCATATTCGGCGGGAGTTTTGCAGTGGTGTTACGGCATGTGCCCCGATCTCCTTCGCCTGGAGATCGTGACGTCATCGCCAAGCGCATCGCCCCAGTAGTGGCCCGGACCCAAAATTGACTTCCGCCCCCTGCAGCAGCGCCTGTCGAAAACACCGACAGCTGCAGGAGGTGTGCATCGGGCGGCCGGCCGCTTCGGGGACGATGATTAAAGGCAAGGTGGCCGAGGTAAGTAAAAAAAACCTTCCTTTTCTTGTTGCAGTTTTTAGCGCAGGTTCCTGCCTGTGATCGATCAGCCCAGCACTCTGCTCGAGTGTCGGGCTGATCGCGGCTGCCTTGGTGGTCCAGGTAGGTACTTTTTATATTGCAGAGCCTTCAGTGATGGCCCTTCCCTTTAAGGGAGGGTAGGAGCCTTTGAACGCAGCAGTGCTGCACGGCCCAATGTGCTGCTGAAGTCTCCGCCCCACCTGCTGCTGATTGCACTCCAAGAAGGAAGTAGAGCGCTTGATTTAGTGCAAAACTGAATTTTTTTAGAAGTTTAGAAACATCAGAGTCTGGCGCTAATTTTCTCAACTTTTAAAAGTTAGCGCCCCAAACGGGGCTACAGGAAACCTTTTTTTATCCGGCACGGACGGGACCGACGTGGTGCCGGTTCATCAAAAATTCCGGATAACCGAAAGCTATAGTAAAAGATACGGAGAGCTGAGAGCTCCGTATAAAGCAACAAACCCTGTTGCTTAGCAACAGGTTCAGAACAATGGCCACAAGTTCCAAGCGTCTCTGGAGCTTAGCAACAGCTGCAGCCACACCCTTGCACAGCAACAGATGGAGGAAGGCAAGTAATAAAAGTTACCTGAACCTACTCCTGAATTTTGCCGGTTAACCGAGATTTCCGGTTATTTAGGTGCCAGTAAATCGAAAGTTTCCTGTATAATGACTTTTTCCCTCTTAATTCTTTTGCACTCACATGTTGGACTTCACCATCATTGAGGCTGGGGGTGTTCATGGAGGCTCCCCTTCCCATTAGTTGTTTAACTGGCCACCACCATTAGCAACTGGATATGGCAGGACTGCAGTTTTGTCCTCATCCCTTGGTTTTGAGATCACTTTGCTCTGTCTATAGCATGCTGCTTCTGTTGCTTAGCAGCATGTCGTCCTATATTGTAGCTCCACCAGGTTGGCACCTCATTTTCAGGTATGCCTGGTGCTGCTCCCGGTATGCTCTTTTACTCTTCATTGAACCATAGTTGGTCATATGGCTTGATGAGGGAGAAGTGAGTGATATACCAGGCCATGAGGTTACAGATTGTAGTGGTATACAATTCTGCTGCTGCTGATGGCCCCCAGCACCTCAAGGGTGCCCAGTTTTTGAACTGCCAGATCTATTCTTAATCCTTCAGGACTCAGCCAGCTCAGTCAGTGGTGATACTACCAAGCCACTCTTGGTGATGGACACTGAAGTCCTTACTACCCTCAGTGCTTCCTCCAAGTGGTCTTTAACATGAAGTCGTACTGATCATCAGCTGAGGGAGGGTGGTAGGTGGTATGACCTGAAGCCATGAGGCTTCATGGAATCCGGAATCAATTTTGAGGGCTCCCATGGCCACTCACCCCATATGTATACCACTGTGTCCCCACCTCTTGTTGGTCTGTCCTGCCTGCAGGGTTGACTGGGCTGGAAGTGCCTTTGTCCTGATTCGATGTCTAGCACACAGCCTAGTGGTCCATCCAGTTTTATTCTTTTGTTCCTTTCGCGTGGTTTGATAGAAACATAGAAACATAGAAGATAGGAGCAGGAGTAGGCCATTCGGCCCTTCGAGCCTGCTCCGCCATTCAATGAGATCATGGCTGATCATCCAAATTCAATACCCTGTCCCTGCCTTCTCCCCATATCCCTTGATCCCTTTAGCCTTAAGAAATATATCCAACTCTTTCTTGAATATATTTAATGAACTGGCCTCCACTGCCCTCTGTGGCAGAGAATTCCACAGGTTCACCACTCTCTGGGTGAAGAAATTCCTCTTCATTTCAGTCCTAAATGGCTTACCCCTTATCCTTAGACTATGACACCTGGTTCTGGACTCCCCGGCCATCAGGAATATCCTTCCTGCATCTAGTCTGTCCAGACCTGACAGAATTTTATAGGTTTCGATGAGATCCCCTCTCATTCTTCTAAACTCCAGTGAGTATAAGCCCAATCGTCCCAATCTCTCCTCATACGTCATTCCTGCCATCCCAGGTATCAGCCTGGTGAATCTTCGCTGCACTCCCTCCATGGCAAGAACGTCCTTCCTCAGGTAAGGCGACCATAACTGCACACAATACTCAAGGTGTGGTCTCACCAAGGCCCTGTACAACTGCAGCAAGACATCCTTGTTCCTGTACTCGAACCCTCTTGCTACGAAGGCCAACATACCTTTTGCCTTCTTAACAGCCTGCTGCACCTGCATGCTTACCTTCAGCGACTGGTGCACAAGAACACCCAGGTCTCTTTGCACTTCCCCTTCTCCCAATCTATTGTCATTCAAATAATAATCTGCCTTCCTGTTTTTGCCACCAAAGTGGATAACCTCACATTTATCCACATTATACTGCATCTGCCATGCTTCTGCCCAATCACCCAACCTGTCCAAATCGTACTGGAGTTTCACGACACCCTCCTCACAGCTTACCCTCCCACCCAGCTTTGTGTCGTCTGCAAATTTGGAGATATGACATCCAATTCCCTCGTCCAGATCATTAATATATATTGTGAACAGCTGGGGTCCTAGGACCGATCCTTGCGGTACCCCACTAGTCACTGCCTGCCACTCGGAAAATGACCCGTTTATTCCAACTCTTTGCTTTCTGTCCGCCAACCAGTTCTCTATCCAAGTCAATACTTTGCCCCCAATCCCATGTGCCTTAATTTTGCACGCTAATCTCTTATGTGGGACCTTATCGAAAGTTGCTTGCTATGCCATTTCAGGAGGCAGTTAAGAGTTAATCATGTTGATGTGGGACTGGAGTCACATGTAGGCCAGACTGGGTAACGACGGCCAGGTTTCCTTCCCAGAAGGGAAGTTGATGAACCAGTTGGGTTTTTACGACAAGCCAACACCGTCATGGTCACTGTTACTGGTACCAGCTTTTTATTTCCACATTTAACATTTTTTTTTAATGTAATTCAAATTCTCAAACTGTCATGGTGGGATTATTAGTCCAGAGTGCTGGATTACTAGTCCAGTAACATAACCATTACACGGTAGTACATATCTTACTAGAGCAGAACCAGTGCGTTTGTTGCTGCTTGTCTAACTCGGACCACCCTACCCTTTAGGGTTTGACCTGCAGGATTATTTGAAGCCAAGTCAGAAGAATCACAACCTCAATTCTCAGGTTTACCCCTCCATATTCCATCAGTGAGCCAGGTTGGCTGGTCAATCATCAACAGTATTATGGGGTACTTACCAAACTCTCGTTTTGGATTACCAAGTTTGCACAGAGTGTTGACTTGTTTTCAAACTTCCATCACTGTGGCTGGAAGCTTATCTCAGGAAAATTACTTTAAGAGAAAGCAAACTGAGTGTATTGCACTTACTGCATTGCAGGTGAACGCTGTCTCGTTCTGAAAAACAAAACAAAGAAACGGGATCAGAAACCCTGTGTTCAGATTTCTCACATTCTCATTGAAATATTTTTTGATTGAAGAATTTTCATAATAGTGAAAACAAATAAACTGTAGAGATCAAAATACGATTAAAACAATCTTATTTAACAACTGTTCTGAAATGGTGACTATAGTTGTAACTACAAAGGTGTGAGCAGAAACACATCTATTATTGACAGTACAAACTGCCAACGTGGCATATAAGCTCAGAGTTTGCAAAATTGAAGATTTTTTGTAACCACCAATGGGGGAGATCTTGTGGTGCCCACATCGGAATCTCTTGGCTCCTCTGAGACGCTGTTCACAGCCATTTCCCTTTTGGGCACGCTTTTCTAACTTTGTGCCAAAACTGAATGGCCAAAGTACTGTTCTGCCATTAAGGATTTTCTCAGTGGTAGTAATGATGTTACACATTGGATAGTATTCTATTATACCTTACTACAGCGTAACGGTTTACAGGGGCTGACGGTGAACTGTTACTGTCCTGTTACTATGAGCATTTTCCTTTGGATGCAACTGTAGCTCCTGATCTCTACTAATGTGACCAGTATCATATTTCAATCTTTTTTCAATACAAGCTTGAATTCTGTGGTGTAAATTTCTGTGGTGTAGTGGGGATAGTTGGTAAATAAAGCGCCCTAGAGTATACCTGTAACTGGGGTATTGAATAAATTTTTAAATTAATTAAAGGAGTAAGTCATGGCAGGAGAGTTCAGACCCGTGTTCTGCTCCTCTTGCTCCATGTGGGAAGTCAGGGATGCTGCCAGTGTCCCTGGCGACCATGTGTGCAGGAAATGCATCCAGCTGCAGCTACTTGTAGACCGCATTGCGGCGCTCGAGCTGCGGGTGGATGAATTTTGGAGCATGCGCGATGCTGAGAGGCTCGTGGATAGCACGTTTAGCGAGTTGTTCACGCCTCAGGGTAGGGCTGCACAGGGGGTGACCATCAGGCGGAGCAACAAAGGCAGGCAGGTAGTGCAGGGAACCCCTGCGGACATCCCCCTTTCAAACAAGTATACCAAGTTGGATACTGTTGAGGGGGATGACTCACCAGGGGAAGGCAGCAGCAGCCAACTTCCTGGCACTGGGGGTGCTCCTGCTGCCCAGGAAGGGGGGAAAAAGAGTGGGAGAGCAATAGTGGTAGGGGATTCTATAGTAAGGGGAACAGACAGGCGTTTCTGTGGCCGTAGACGTGAATCCAGGATGGTTTGTTGCCTCCCTGGTGCCAGGGTCAAGGATGTCACTGAGCGGCTGCAGGGCATTCTGGAGGGGGAGGGTGAACAGCCAGTGGTCGTGGTCCACATTGGTACCAACGACATAGGTAAAAAGAGGGATGAGGTCCTGCAGCAAGAATTTAGGGAGCTAGGTGAAGGATTAAAGAGCAGGACCTCAAGGGTTGTAATCTCTGGATTACTCCCAGTGCCACGTGCTAGTGAGTATAGGAATAGGAAGATAGAACAGATGAATGCGTGGCTAAAGGGATGGTGCAGGGGGGAGGGCTTTAGTTTCCTGGATCACTGGGTCTGCTTCTGGGAAAGGTGGGACTTGTACAAGTCGGACGGTTTACACCTGAACCAGAGGGGAACCAATATCCTTGCGGGGAGGTTTGCTAGCACTGCTGGGGGTGTTTAAACTAACTTGGCAGGGGGATGGGGTACAGAGTGGAGCTATAGTAGGGGGTGATTTACAGCCAAATGCAGAGGGAAAAACAAGTCAGCTGGGAAGGCAGAGCAAATATGTGAAGGCAAAAGAGAATATGGCAGGGCTGGAAGGCATTTATTTTAATGCAAGGAGTCTTGCAAATAAGGTGGATGAACTGAAGTTGTTGTTGAACACATGGGAGTACGACATTGTTGCTATCACGGAGACATGGTTGAGGGAGGGTCAGGACTGGCAGCTCAATATTCCGGGGTATAGAATCTTCAGGAGAGACAGAGGGGGGTGTAAAAGGGGAGGGGGTGTTGCAATATTAATTAAGGAGTCAATTACTGCTGTAAGGAGGGATGATATATTAGCGGGTTCCTCTAATGAGGCCATATGGGTAGAACTTAAAAACAAAAAGGGGGCAAGCACTTTGCTGGGGGTGTACTATAGGCCCCCAAACAGTCAGGGGGAGATAGAGGAACAGATATGTAGGCAAATCTCAGAAAAGTGCGAAAATAATAGGGTAATAATAGTGGGGTATTTCAACTTCCCCAATATAAATTGGGATAGTCAGAGTGTGAAAGGCTTAGAGGGTGCAGAATTCTTAAAGTGCGACCAGGAGAGCTTTTTGAGCCAACATGTAGAAAGTCCTACAAGAGAGGGGGCGGTACTGGACCTAATTCTGGGGAATGTAGCCGGGCAAGTGGTGGAAGTGTCAGTAGGGGAGCATTTTGGCAACAGCGACCATAATTCGGTGAGATTTAAGGTGGTCATGGAAAAAGACAAAGACGGCCCGGAAATAAGGGCTCTAAATTGGGGGAAGGCCGATTTTAATATGATAAGGCAGGATCTGGCCAAAGTGGACTGGGAGCAGCTACTTATAGGAAAATCCACATCAAAACAGTGGGAGACTTTCAGAAGGGAAATAGAGAGAGTACAACGCCAACATGTTCCTGTAAAGGTCAAGGGTGGGACCAACAAGCAAAGGGAACCTTGGATGACAAGGGATATACAAAAATGCATTAGAAATAAAAGGGGGGCTTTTGGCTGTTACAAAAGACTAAAGACGGAAGAAGCCCTAGAGGAGTATAAAAAGTGCAGGGGCATACTTAAAAAAGAAATTAGGAGGGCGAGGAGGGGCCATGAAATAACACTGGCGAGCAAAATAAAGGAAAATCCTAAGATGTTTTATAAGTATATTAAGGGCAAGAGGATAACCAGGGAAAGGGTAGGGCCCATTAGGGACCAAAGTGGCAATCTGTGTGTCGAGCCAGATGATGTAGGCGGGGTTTTAAATGAATTTTTTGCATCTGTGTTCACTATGGAGAAAGACGATGCAGACATAGAAATCGGGCAAGGGGACTGTGACATACTTGAACATATTAGCATCGAGAGGGAGGAGGTGCTAGCGGTTTTAGCAGGCCAAAAAGTGGATAAATCCCCAGGCCCGGACGAGATGTATCCCAGGCTGCTGTGGGAGGCAAAGGAGGAGATTGCAGGGGCTCTGACACAAATTTTCAGAACCTCTCTGGCCACAGGGGATGTACCAGAGGACTGGAGAACAGCTAACGTAGTACCATTATTCAAGAAGGGTAGCAGGGATAAACCAGGGAATTACAGGCCAGTGAGTCTAACATCTGTGGTAGGGAAATTATTGGAAAAAATTCTGAGGGACAAAATTAGTCTCCACTTGGAGAGGCAAGGATTAATCGGGGATAGTCAGCATGGCTTTGTCAAGGGTAAATCATGTCTGACAAATCTGATTGAATTTTTCGAGGGGGTGACTAGGGGGGTGGATGAGGGAAATGCTGTGGATGTGGTTTACATGGACTTCAGTAAAGCTTTTGACAAAGTCCCGCATAGGAGACTGGTCAAGAAGGTAAGAGCCCATGGGATCCAGGGTGCCTTCACAGAAATCACAGAAACCCCACAGTGCAGATAGAGGCCATTTCGGCCCATCGAGCCTGCACCGACACATATCCCACCCGATCCCTGTAACCCCTACACCAACACATATCCCACCCTATCCTGTAACCCCACGTATTTAATCCCCCTAACACTAAGGGTCAATTTATCATAGCCAATCAACCTAACTTGCACAACTTGGCGCGTTGGATCCTAAACTGGCTGAGTGGCAGGAGGCAGAGGGTGATGGTCGAAGGTTGCTTTTGTGACTGGAAGCCTGTGTCCAGTGGGGTACCTCAGGGATCGGTGCTGGGTCCCTTGTTGTTTGTGATCTACATAAATGATTTGGATGAGAATGTAAAAGGTATGATCAGTAAGTTCGCAGATAACACGAAAATTGGTGGGGTGGTAAATTGTGAGGAGGAAAGCCTCAGGCTACAGGACGATATAAACGGGTTGGTCAGATGGGCGGAAAAGTGGCAAATGGAATTTAACCCTGAAAAGTGCGAGGTGATGCATTTTGGACGGACAAATAAGGCAAGGGAATACACAATGAGTGGTAGGACCCTAGGAAGTACAGAGGGTCAGAGGGACCTTGGTGTACATGTACATAGATCCCTGAAGGCAGCGGAACAGGTAGATAAGGTGGTTAAAAAGGCATATGGGATACTTGCCTTCATTAGCCGAGGCATAGAATATAAGAGCAGGGAGGTTATGATGGAGCTGTACAAAACGCTGGTGAGGCCACAGCTGGAGTACTGTGTGCAGTTCTGGTCGCCTCACTATAGGAAGGATGTGATTGCTTTGGAGAGGGTGCAGAGAAGATTCACCAGGATGTTACCTGGGATGGAGTGCCTCAGCTATGAAGAGAGGCTGGACAGGCTGGGGTTGTTTTCCTTGGAGCAAAGAAGGCTGAGGGGGGACCTGATTGAGGTGTACAAAATGATGAGGGGCATAGATAGGGTAGATAAAGAGGAACTTTTCCCCTTAGTAGGGGGGTCAATAACAAGGGGGCATAGATTCAGGGTAAGGGGCAGGAGATTTAGAGGGGATTTGAGGAGGAACTTTTTCACCCAGAGGGTGGTTGGAATGTGGAACTCAATGCCTGAAAGGGTGGTAGAGGCAGGAACCCTCACAACATTCAAGAAGCATTTGGATGAGCACTTGAAATGCCATTGCATACAAGGCTATGGACCAAATGCTGGAAAATGGGATTAGACTGGACAGGGATGGATGGGCGGCGCAGACACGATGGGCCGAAGGGCCTCTTTCTGTGCTGTAAAACTCTATGGCCTAGAAATTGAGTAGCCTTAGCGCCGCATTTGAGGCGCTAGAGGGCCTAGCGCCGGAGTTATAGCCAGTTTAGAAATTCCCTGGGGCCCTCGAATCGGCGGTAGACCGGTTGCGCTGCGCCGGCACCGATGACGTCATCGGTGTGCGCAGCGTCCCGGTTGCCATGCCGACGGGCCCCAGCGCCGAAATTCAGTTGTGGCCGCCTCGCCCGTGGCAGCCGCAACTAAGACTCTGGCAACAGAGTCTTACATCAGTTAGCGCCTGCGCCTTAAGGTCGCGCGGCGGCCGGCCGCTTTCCCGCCGGCCGCCTGCCCGCACCTCCCTCCCCGGACTCCTCCACCCCCCCCCCGCGGAACAGATGCTTCCGGGCTGCGAGCCCGGCACTTCCCCGAGGTGCCGGGCTCATTTTTCTGATGAGTTTACCGGCCAGCGGGCGGGTGCAGGCAGCTCCTCCTTAACTGAAGGAGGAGGCCTGCACTTCCCGAGCCTGCCGCACCGCATCGGGCGCCGGAATAGCGCCCATTTTCAGGCGCAAACACCCTTCAGTAGCGCCGGCAGCCGTTTGGGCGCGGCGCTACTGAATTTTTGGCGCACGCAGGGGGACTTAGCGCCGGCGCTAACTTTCCGGCGCTAAAGCCCTGGCGCGGCGCCAACTGAATTTCTAGGCCTATGACTCTATATAATGAACACTGGTTCCCTAATTTACAGTATAGTTTTACAAAGTTCATTGTCATAAATAATAGAAGCAAATTCAAGAATAAGAAAAAGCCATTCAGCTCTTTGGAGCTCATTTTTCATGTACCCAAACTTCCCATTATAAATCCAACTCCAATTACCTCAGCCCCAGGAATAAGAAATGACTGGCCTGCTTCACTGGAATAGAGGTGTGAGCTCCCAATTTCTCTGCTAATGTGACCATGACAAAATAATAAGCAGGTGTTCCCTCTTTTGAGATGAGTAGCAGGCAGTGTTGTACTTACCGATCTTGAGCTGAAGGCACCCTTGACCTGATAAGAAAACAAAAAATAAAGAAACATTGTCAGAAATGCTCGCTTCTATTGCTTCTATTGAAGAATCAGGTTTGTTCAGTTGGAAATATCAAAAGGTTTGAGTTCTTCATAGTTTTTACATGGGGGTCTTTTATTTGAAACCACAAGTAGGTACTTCGCTACTTTGAAGGACTTTACAATTTTTGTCACATCAGAAACAAATGTCGATTTCTCTGTTTTACTCTCTCTGAACACAGCTAGAGCAATCTTCTGTTACACTTTAGTGCCCAGTCTCTCATCTACAAGTTATTGGCCTTGATTTTAAACCCTGACGGGTGAGAGGATTAAGGGGAGGGTTAAATTATCAGGATTGAGCAAACCGACCCCATTCCCGGCCATTTACATTTTTACTACCCCAAATCGTGCCATCAACGAGGTTCCCACAAAAAGCAAGCGGAGGCCTAGTTAACATTCAAAAGTCGCGGGCCGATGACATCATCGGCGTCGCAATGTCAGATGTCCGGCAGCAGATCCAAGGCGGGAGGTGCCAACTGCCTATGGTAAGTTTTAAAGATCTTCTCCTTTTGGAACTCCTTGTGGAAATAAGACTGCTCCCCCCCAGGCCCCGCAAGGAGTCCTTGGGCCTCCCCAGCCCCAGCCACCCCCGATCTCCAATCGTCCATCAAGATGCCAGATCCTTCTCGCGATTGCTGCCCTAATGTCTGACTGAACCAGCCTAAGAGAGGCAAAAAGAAGCAGCGTTAAACCTTCCTCCTCCCCCCACCTTATCGTAGTCCGGATTCTTCCTCTTGCCCCCTCCCGATCGCTGTCCGGACTCTTCCTCTTGCCCCCTCCTGATCATAGTCCGGACTCTTTCTCCTCCCCTCTCTCCCGATCACTGTCCGGACTCTTCCTTCTCTCCCCTCTCCCGATCATTGTCGGGACTCTTTCTCCTCCCCTCTCTCCCGATCGCTGTCCGGATTCTTCCTCTTGCCCCCTCCCGATCATAGTCCGGACTCTTTCTCCTCCCCTCTCTCCCAATCACTGTCCGGACTCTTCCTTCTCCCCCCCCTCCTGATCGCAGTCCGGATTCTTCATTCTCCCGTTCACGATCACTACTCAGATTCTTCCTCCTCACCCCCTCCCGATCGCTTCTCGGATTCTTCCTCCTCCCCCTTCTCCCAATCGCAGTCCGGATTCTTCTTTCTCCCACTCACTACTCGGATTCTTCCTCCTCCCTCCTCTCCCGATCGCAGTCCAGATTCTTCCTTCTCCCCCCTCTCCCAATTGCAGTCCGGATTCTTCCTTCTCCCGCTCTCCCGATCACTACTCGGATTCTTCCTCCTCCATCCTCTCCCGATCGCTTCTCGGATTCTCCCTCCTCCCTCCTCTCCCGATCGCTTCTCGGATTCTTCCTTCTACCCCCTCTCCCGATCGCAATCAGTGTTCTTTCTTCTTCACCCCTCTCCCCATCGTAGTCTGGATTCTTCCTCCTCCCCCGTCTCCCGTTTGCAGTCCAGATTCTTCCTTCTAATCCCTCTCCTGATCGTGCCCAGAGGCTCCTCCCCACCCCATGGACTGCCAAGGAACATTTCCATGGGTCTCCGGCAGCAGCTTGGCTAAATTTCTGCTTCTGCCCACCCGTCAGGCAGCCGACTGACAACGCCTACACGTCCCTGACCTTGCCAAGTTCTTCGCATGCTAATGGGCTCCCACACACTTCCCAACTCCCCATTATTATCGGGGCCATTATTTCTGTAGGATGACAATGAAATCCCATTACCTCAACACCAGGATGACACAGACAGTCCTGATACCAAGAGAACTAATACTTGGGTGGTTGTGTGGGCTCCTGATTATTTTGTTGTGCCCATAAACATACATAGTTACAATTCCCCTCTGAGGTTGAAGTTCCTCTTGGGGCACAGACAATACATCACATGGCAGATTAAGTTTTTGTTCATGTTCTGTATACTGTCAAGAATGTAGCACTTCCTTTGGAAGTTTGGATGGGTTTGGTTGTCCAAAAACCAAAGCACAACTGAATAGGCAATCAAAAGTTACTCAGCAATGCTACTCAACTACCTAAACAGTCAGTGCATCAGTATAAATAGCATACAGTAGCCCAATCCAGTGGGGTTTGACATTTCTAAGTAAAGTAGAGGGAGAATGCAGAATACACAATCCTCCCTGCTTCAGGGTGTCTGCAGCTAACAGTAGATAGCATGAGTGCACAGAGAAAAGCCCTGAACAGTGCAGAGATAAATCTTTAGCTGACTCTTTATGGATAATGGAAAATTTAATATTATAACTGTTTAAATGGCTCCAGCTACCCAATTCAATTTCAAACAGCCTATATAGCTGACAAATGGTAGGCAAACAATGTAATTAAAGAAGCTAGTTTGTTGATTTGTCCGTGTCCTAACTCGCACCAAGTCCCGTTCGCCCATCTCCCCTGTGCTCGCTGACCTACATTGGCTCCCGGTTAAGCAGCGCCTCGATTTTAACATTTTCATTCTTGTTTTCAACTCCCTCTGTGGCCTCACCCCTCCCTATCTCTATAATCTCCTTCAGCCCCGCAACGCCACCCCCCCCCCGCCGAGATATCTGTGCTCCTCTAATTCTCTCTAATTCTGCCCTCTTGAGCATCCCTGAGTACAATCACTCAACCATTGGTGGCCGTGCCTTCTGTTGCCTCGGCCCTGAGCTCTGGAATTCCCTGCCTAAACCTCTCCGCTTCGCTACCTCTCTTTCCTCCTTTAAGACGCTCCTTAAAACCTACCTCTTTGACCAAGCTTTTGGTCACCTGCCCTAATTTATCCTTATGTGGCTTGATGTCAATCTTTTTGTCTTAAAATACTCCTGTGCAGTGCCTTGGGATATTTTACTACATTAAAGGCGCTATATAAATACAAGTTGTTGTTAATGTCTTTTGTTCTGACGTGCCTTCACAGATTCTTGCCAACATGTAGTTCAAGTGATTTAATTAGAATGAATAATCAGCCCAGCCAAGTGAGAATTTTGCATGACAGCTGTGTCTGAGACCTGCGAGATGGGGCAAGATCAATGATGGACTGTAATCCCTTGATGTCCAAGACTTCCGACTGTGGATATATCTGGCTTTCTTGACCCAACAGATAGTCTGGGCTAGTTTGACTCTGGGGGACGATTTTAACCTTTCCAGTAGAAACCGGGCAGGTGGGCAATTAAAATGCCCCTGGTTACTCAGCTGCCAGAAAACCACCCGGATGCCCGCAACGATAACTGTTACTCAGGCCTCTGGATGGGCTGCCCAAAGCCGTTTGATGACATCATTGGGCCCCGACTGCGATTTTAATTCTGGCCTCAGCAGGGATCTGCCAGGAAGCTGAAGTGTCCCGAACAGGTAAGTGTTTCACTTTTGTTTGTGGGCCAGGAGGAACCTTACCTCCTTCTCCTCCACTTTCCAATAAAGGGATGTTTCCTCAATCCATCTAAAAAAGGAGTAACCCAATGTCATAGGAATGAAAGGTTTGCGCAGTTAGGTGTAGCTGGAGGAGATTGCTGAGGTAAGATGGGACAAGGCCATGGAGCAATTTGATGGCAATAACAAAAATCACACAGAAAATTTTCTGGGGCATAATTAGCCGGTGGAGATTGACCAGGAGGGCGTTGTTGGGAATACATGGGTTTCGATGGATGAGACTGGGCAATGGGATTCTGAGTAAGTTGTAATTTTTCACAAAGCATCTTAAGGGGATGTCATCCCTTATGTGTTGCTTCTCAGCAGGATGTTCTTCAGTTCCAAGCATTCCAGCAGTGTGTGGAGGGTGCAACATACAGAAAGACTGGTCTGTCTCTTGTAGCTGCTACTCAATATTCCCCAAAACAATGCAGCTGTTGGTGAGCCTGAAAATTATATCTTTATCCTGCTTTATGCAGTGGTGAACATTAAACTGTCTGATATTAGGACTTTTATAAACTTTTCTCTGGAACAATTCTGTTGCATAAAAGTTGATGATCATGGTTGTCATGAATCTTAGCATGACTCATGAAGTAACACTGGGCGGCCAGCTGGTGGCGCCGTCCAAGGAGTATAAATACTCGGGCGTGGGCCCAGCTTGCTCAGGATGTTTCTGTAACCAGCAACTAGTGGTGTAACTAGAATCTCCTGGTTGTGAAACAGTTGATTAAAGCCTTGTTTTATACTCAAACCAAGTGCTCAGTAGTCTTTTTACATCAATTTAATCAACTGAACCTGCTCCACGCTCTGAGTGGTCTTGGGAACAGACGGCTACGACTCAAACCATAGAAGGGAACTCGGATGAAGTAATCGATCCATCATGGAGAAACTACTCAGACCCGCCCGTCTCGACCTGGACCCGAATTCACTTACAGCTGCTAAGGTATGGAAACACTGGTATCGTACCTTTAGCAACTTCTTTGAGGAGTGTGGTGAGAATATTCCTAACCAGTTACGAATGTTTGCCAATTATGTAGCTCTTCATGTGTTTGACTATATCGAAGACTGTGTAGACTATGACGCCGCTATTCAAATACTACAGCAACTATATGTTAAGTCCCCAAACAAAATTTTTGCTCGGCATCTACTGGCCACAACTCGACAACAACCCAAGGAATCACTTGACAAATTCCTTCGGAAACTTCGCAGGCTCAGCAAGGATTGTAATCTTAAAGCTGTCACAGCTGAGCAATACCAGGAGGAGTTAATTCGTGATTCCTTTATTAATGGGATTGCGTCTCCCTTCATACGTCAGCGTCTGTTGGAGAATAAAACCCTCAAGTTACAGTCTGCCTATGACCAGGCATGTTCTCTGGACTTAGCAAAGAGGAATGCAGATACCTATCTTCCACCACGTGCATGGGCTGCTGCTATCACTTTTAGTGACTCCTTTGACAGGCCTCGGGCAGAAGCCCTCACTGATGATGACTCCCACCTGGCTGATGACAACCCTGCCCTAGAAACCTTCACTGATGACGACACTGCCCTAGCAGCATCTTGGCAATCTGGAAGGAAGTGTTTCTTCTGCGGAGGTGCATTCCACTACAGGAAATTTTGTCCTGCTCATAACGCAGTCTGCAATCATTGCAGTAAGAAAGGTCACTTTTCTAAGGTATGCCAGTCAAGAGCCTCTGTTAGTAAGAAAGGCCACTTTTCTAAGGTATACCGGTCGAGAGTCCCTGTTAGTTTTGCAGCTACTATCTATAAAACCGCTCCTCCCCCAAGAGCCACTACTAAGGTTACTGCTGCAATCCATAAAACTGCTCCTCCCCCAAGAGCCACTACTAAGGTTACTGCTGCAATCTATAAAACTGCTCCTCCCCCAAGAACCACTACTAAGGTTACAGCTGTCAAGGGTAAAACTGCCCCTCCTCCCATCACAGCTGTTTTTCCCCAAAGTCTGTCCCATGCAGCCACGAAGGTTTCGGTAAATGGACAAATTTTGAGTGCACTAATCGACTCATGCAGCTCTGACAGCTTCATTAGTGAGCGGGCTGTCAGTAAAACTGCATATTTATCCCACAGACAGGGAAATTGCAATGGCTCTGACGACACTGACCACCAACTCTTCCGGCTTTTGTCTTGTCGACCTTATTCTCAATGGCCGCACTTATTTCTCCACCCGGCTCGGGGTGCTCAAAAACCTATGCAGTGATGTGCTCCTGGGACAGGATTTCCAGAAACAACAGAAAAGACTCACTTTCGAGTTTGGAGGGTCAAAGCTGGAGCTTACTATTTCCAAAGTACCGTTTTGTGCGCATTCAGCAGCTTCGCTCGACGAGCCCTCCTTGTTTTCCAATCTTTCCCCCCCCGATGTAAGCCCATAGTCACTAAATCATGACGTTTCAGCCAAGATGATCGATCCTTTATCGAGGCAGAAATCGCTCGCCTTCTAGCTGATGGTATCATTGAGCCATGTTCATCTTCCTGGTGGGCTCAAGTCGTCGTTGTTAAAAATCCTCTGAAGCAACACAAGAAACGTCTTTGCATCGATTACTCGCAAACTATTAACAAGTATACGAACCTGGATGCATACCCACTACCACGCATCGATGACAAGGTCAATAACCTTGCCAACTACAAGGTATTTTCAACTTTTGATTTAAAGAGCGCATACCATCAAGTACCGTTAAAGGACTCTGACAAAAAGTATACGGCCTTTGAGGCCAATGGTCGGCTTTATCAGTTTTGTCGCCTTCCATTTGTGGTCACCAATGGGGTGGCTGTCTTTCAACGGGCAATGGGTAGCCTAGTCAAACAGGAGAACTTAACGGACACTTTTCCATATCTGGGTAATATCACCATTGCTGGTCATGACCAGAAGGAGCATGATGCCAACCTCCAGAAATTTTTTGACGTTCTCCGTCGTCGCAACTTAAACTTAAATGAGTGCAAATCTGTGAAATCAGTACCATCAGTCAACATCCTTGGCTATTGGGTGGGCAACGGTCTCATCAAACCAAATCCGGAGCGACTTCGTCCGCTTCAAGAGCTCCCTCCCCCTACGAACCTCGGCTCTCTTCGTCGGGCACTCGGCACGTTCGCCTATTATGCGAAGTGGATACCCCACTTCTCCAACAAGATCCAGCCCCTGCTTCACGCGAAGTAATTTCCGTTGGAGGCAACGGCTATTTCAGCTTTCAACCTCCTCAAGCGACAACTGGAAAAAGCCACGCTTCGTTCCATCGATGAAAATCTTCCTTTCATGGTCGAGTGCGATGCATCGGAGGTGGCGATCTCGGCTACCTTGAATCAAGGTGGTCGACCCATGGCATTTCTGTCCAGAACTTTGCAGGGTAGCGAGCTCCATTATCCTCCTGTCAAGAAGGAGGCTACGGCTATCATCGAAGCAGTACGTAAATGGAGTCATTTTCTCCCTCGTCGCCATTTCACGCTTATAACCGATCAGCACTCCGTGGCCTTTATGCTGGATAACCGGAAACGCACTAAGATCAAGAATAACAAAATACAGCGCTGGAGGATGGAATTGGCTGCCTTTGGCTACACCATACATTATCGACCTGGCAAAGAGAATGTAGTCCCGGATACCCTGACGCGTACATTCTGCTCTTCTATGTCAACTTTGACCCTTGCGGATCTTCATACTGACTTATGCCATCCTGGCGTTACCCGTATGTTGCGGCAATCTAAAAATCTCCCATTTTCTACGGAAGATGTGAAAAGAATATGCTCCACCTGTAGAATTTGTGCGGAATTAAAACCGCAATTCTTCCGTCTGTCGGATGCCTCGCTCATACACGCTATGCAGCCTATGCAACGACTCAGCACTGACTTTAAAGGGCCATTGCCTTCCTCAACACGAAACACCTACTTGCTTACTATGGTGGACGAATATTCACGCTTTCCCTTTGCTTTCCCCTGTCCCAATATGCTTACTTCCACAGTGATCAAATGCCTCGATCAAGTCTTTTCCCTTTGCGGTACGGCCAATTTCATCCACTCTGGATCGGGGTCCCTCCTTCGTGTCAAGCGAACTGAAGTTATCTTTCTCAATGGGGAATTGCCACAAGTAAAACGACACCGTATCATCCCATCGGTAATGGACAGGTTGAGAGATACAACGCTATCATTTGGAACGCTGTTCATCTTGCACTGAGGTCACGCAACCTACCAGACCAGCAGTGGGAAACTATGCTCCCTGACGCGTTGCATTCCATCAGGTCTCTTCTTTCTACGTCCACCAATGTCACTCCTCACGAGCGATTCTTCAGGTTCCAGCGTCGCTCCACTCATGGGGTGTCCCTACCATCATGGTTGGCAGCTCCCGGCCCCGTGCTGCTCCGAAGATTCGTCCAATCTTCCAAAAACGAGCTCCACGTCGACGAGGTGGAACTAACGGATGTTAATCCCACTTACGCGCATGTGCGGTACCCTGATGGCCAGGAGTCCACCGTTTCACTCCGAGATCTGGCTCCCTGTCCAACTGGTCCCACGCACCCAACTGGTAGAGGAACCCATGATAATGATGTTGACGCTCTGCGCTCCTTTGAGGATGACGCCCTACCTGGGACATCAAGGGATCTGCCGGCTACTCCACCGGATCAACTCGGGGAGCCGAGCGCTTCCCATCGGATGGCCACCCGAAGCCAGGACGCCGGTCAATCCCCGGCTACCAGCCAAGATGATGCCAGCTCTGCACCTGTGGGGACCTGCACCCGGAGTCACGATCTCCCCAGTCTTCCGCAGGTCGATCAAGGCGACACGGGCCCCGTCGATCTACCGGTACGGACCAAGCGTGCCAGGGAACAAGACACGGTCCGAGGAGACGTGCCTTCCAGCCACAAGCGAAGATCTAAAAGACTGCGCCTATTTGTGGTCCGCCTAATCCACTAGAATGAAGTCCCTGGACTTCCAAAACTTTCAGGCGGGAAGGATGTCATGAATCTTATCATGACTCATGAAGTAACACTGGGCGGCCAGCTGGTGGCGCCATCCAAGGAGTATAAATACTCGGGCGTAGGCCCAGCTTGCTCAGGATGTTTCTGTAACCAGGAACTAGTGATGTAACTAGAAATCTCATAGTTTTGAAACAGTTGATTAAAGCCTTGTTTTATACTCAAACCAAGTGCTCAGTAGTCTTTTTACATCAATGGTCACTTTCACAGCTAGGGGTAGTGCAATGCTAATGGATGACTGCATCTGTAGGTCTCAAGCAGATAGTACAGAGTAATGATTATCTTTCTGCTCAGATGCTGCCTCCTAAGGCACTCTGAGATCCATGTAGCTAAACTTGGGATGCTATTCATGTTGCCTGGGGTATGCAGGATCCCATATGTTCTCTTCTTATGCCCTTCGACTTCTCAGGCTACCATCTTCTAGTCCCCCTACTCCAAACAAATCAATAGGAGAGTATTACAGTACAGTATATGGAACACACATGTTGCTGAAAAGACAAAAAGCTGCTTCTTCCAAAGCTCTGATTTACTTCTGCTCCGATGCAAACTTTACTGGATTCTAATGTGAACCACACAAAAGCCTAGAAGCTACTGTCATTGTTGGATGGAATGACCATGTAAGGGTTGCAAAGCAATATTCTAGGTAGTGTTGTGCACAGTTGCTGATCATTTATTGCACGCTGCAAAATTGTTGGGAGCTATTGTCTTGAAGCTGTGCATTGCGATAGCTAAGCTCACTACAATCAATTGTTAACCAGAAATTGCACTGTAGTACCGATTCTCCTATCTGTTTTCACCACAAGTATGGCTCCTGCCGGGTAGTGTGTGAATGGTGTATTTACCTTCATATTCCAAAGCTGACACAGTCTGTTTAATTATCCTGTAAGCAGAGCTACTCTATACCTGAGCTGAAACCTACAATTTGTTGTGTACAATTGCCATTGCATTCAACACTCTACTAACACTACAGCTGACTGAGGAGGGACAGTGAAAGCAGGATGTGTTGCTTGTGGTGTCAGGTGGCATGCAAGGCAGACTGGCACGTCCCACTCGTATGCAATGCCACAGGTCTACTGTCCCATGCACAGCTATTTGAAAATAACAGAAAAGATGTACTTAAGGAGCAGAAAGACCACCTTCAGGAAGACCTCCAGATAAGATGTATCATGCATATGATATAATTTGGCATCATAGTCACCTTGGCTTCTATTTTGTATGCATCGGGATCCATCTATGTTAGTAATGAGGGCATCTGCAGTGCCAATTAATTTGCGCTCAAAATTGCGCAGTTCAAGTTTCCGATAAAATTCATTTGCATAATCACAAACATAAAATCTTCCGTGAACCAGTGCAATCAGGTAGCATAATAGAACGTAATTTCTTATTTTTTTCTTAGCAAAAATAAGCATTTTTAATAAGAGTGTCCAAACCTCCAACCTTTGAGTAACCTGATTTAAAAATTAAAAACTATACTGACCTATTTACTAATTTCATTGGTGTACGTTTGTCAGTTTCTTAGAAAATAAAAACATTCTTGATATGAAGAAACTTTTAAAACATGTGTACTAGTGCCTGTGCACCTAGAAAATTAGTGCAATTTGAAGAACCTTCCGTAACCAGCGCTATTGGCTGAGACTTGCACTGTCGACCTGGAAGCATAGCCAGTTCTGTAGGTGGGGCATTATCTGGGTGAACTGAATCTTAAATCGCCATAAAAGATTGCAGAAAACACAAATGTAAGTGGTTTTGGGTGTAATTCACCTGTGTTTAAAATTCCTCGATCTTTTGCGCTGGTTTGACTGATTGTGCTGGAATCTGGGCGTAGAACTAGCGGAAACAAGCGGAAACTCCACCGCACTATATTTAGCAATCAGAATGCTTGACTAATACTTACTTCACTAGAGTTGAACATTTAATTCTAAAAAAAACAAAAGAAAAAAATGTCAGAAACCTTCTATTGTTGGAATTTCTTACTTTTTAAAATGATCAACTCTATTTTATTCTTAGGTATCCAACAATAACTTGCATTTGCACAGTACGTTTAAAATACTAGCTGGCGGGGGGGGGGGGGTGCGCGGGAGGGTTTCGGCTGCTGTGGAGTTTTAACTCCACAGCGTGCATATTTTGTTTTGACAGGATCAATGCCCGGAGGTCAGCCTGATTGACAGGCTTGGCTCCCTGTCGAGCGGGGTGGACTCCGGAGTAGGCTGCAGCTGCAGGTAGGAAGTGCGGCCTGCTAATTATAATGATTTCAGCCTGCAGCCAGTGTTTCCCGCGCAGTTCATTGGCTGCACGCATCAGCAGGGGGCCCATTATCGTTATAATTGCACTACCTAAAGTTAGCCTACACTACTTAAAGTTAACCTGCACCTCTTAAAGGGGACGTGCATTGTGGTTGCAGCAGGTGCTGAGAGTCGTTCTGCAACTGAATCAAACCTGGGAAAGAGAGAATGGCTGACCATGGGAGAGAGCAGGCCCCCAGGTTTTTGGACGTAGTGCTGGAGGTCTTAGTGGAGGAGGTGGAAAGGAAGAGATGTCCTGCATCCTCAGGGGGGCAGAAGGTCACATGATAAGAAGGCAATGGGAACAGATAGCTGCAGAGGTTAATGCAAGGAGTGCAGCCCCAAGGACCTGGAGGCAGTGCCGTAAGAAGTTTAAAGGTCTCACACGAGTGGTCAAGGCCAGTGAATGCATCTTCAAATGCCATATGCTACCAAATGCAGTACTAGCCTCAGCCACTGCCTTCCTCATCGGTGTCATTAGCCACATCTTCAGGGATAGCACTTGTCTCCAAGGAGCTATCCGGAAAGTTGGGTTGGCGGATTGAACAGCTGAGGCACAGTGGAATTCTGCAGGATGAACGAGTCATGGCAACTGCCAGGGAACTTGGCGCAAACATGCAGAATATTCTTACTGTGGTTGCACACCAGCTGGACGTTAAGGGAGTGGAAACCCTTGCGGTTCACAAATACAGCTGGGTTGTGATGGGGTGCCCTAATGGCCACATGTGTGCTGTCTACGACGCCCTGCACCCTTGGGAAACCTGCCATATTTGCAAAGACCAACCGCACGCATGGTAACACTTGCTTCATCCGTAGAGAAGTGGATGTAATTGTGCGGCTTGGCAGAGGACAGCAGTAACCTGCGTAATACAACTGTGTGCGGCCGACTGGGAAATGCCATTGATGTCTGCTGTTGATCCCTGGAAGGACCCTAAAGCAAAGAAGCTGAGTGTGGTGGTGACTTTGACAGCCACTGGTAAGGAGTGTTCCTCTGGGCTACGGGTGTTGATGCAGCATTGTGCAGATGTCAGCAACTACCTCTCGCGAAAGTCTCAGCCTCCTTTGGCACTGCTGCTCACTCATATTGAGGAAGCTCATCCTCTGCCTGTGTTGGGGGTATCTCCTGCAGCGCTGCGCTGACGCCCTGTGCAACATCAGCTGGCTGAGGAGAAGGTTGGCGCTCCTGTTGTTGGTGCTGCTGGTGTGCCTGCTTTTACTGCTGTCGCGGCTGCTCTTCCTCTGATTCTGAGGACCAGGATCAGAGGGTATAACTGGTTCCCATTCTGCTGCTCGCCCTGAACTAGAAAATTTCATTCACTTTGCCTCCAATTTCCACCTTTCCCTCACCTTCACATGGTCCATCTCTGACTCTTCCTTCCCTTCCTTTCCTCGACTTCTCCGTCTCCATCTCTGGGGATAGGTTATTGACCAACATTCACTACAAGCCCAGACTCCCACAGCTACCTGGACTACACTTCCTCCCACCCCGCCTCCTGTAAGGACTCTATTCCATTCTTCCAGTTTCTCCGTCTCCGCCGCATCTGCTCCGACGATGCCACCTTCCACACCAGTGCTTCCGACATGTCTTCCTTTTTCCTCAACCGAGGATTCCCCTCTACTGTGGTTGACACGGCCCTCAACTGTGTCCATTCTATCTCCCGCATTTCTGCCCTCACCCTGCCCCTCCCTCCCGGAACCACGATAGGGTTCCCCTTATCCTCACCTTTCACCCCACCAGCCTCCACATTCAACGGATCATCCTCCGCCATTTCCGCCACCTCCAAAGTGATCCCATCACCAAACGCATCTTCCCCTCCCCTCCCCTTTCAGCATTCCGTAGGGACCGCTCCCTCCTAGACACCCTAGTCCACTCCTCTATTGGGGAGACCAAACGCAGATTGGGTGACCGCTTTGCGGAACACCTCCGTTCAGTCCGTAAGGGTGACCCCGAGCTTCCGGTCGCCTGTCATTTTAATTCACCGCCCCATTCCCACTCGGACCTCACCGTCCTTGGCCTCTTGCATTGTTCCACGGAAGCTCACCGTAAACTCGAGGAACAGCACCTCATCTTCCGATTAGGCACTTTACAGCCTTCCGAACTCAATATTGAGTTCAACAATTTCAGATCATAACCTCGGCCTCTATTACATTTTTACTTATATTTTTTATCCACACCTTTGTTTTGGCCTCTCCCCCCCCCTTTTTTGTCTCTCTCCCACATGGCAGCTGTCTCCCATTCTGCCAGCGCATTTCACACCTAATCTAGAGCCGTCTTTTGTCTCCACTAGTCCTATCACCATCTCGTCTCGTTTTGAATACCTCTTAATGTCTCTTCTCTGTTGTTCTCTCCCAGCCTGGCCTTTTAAGAACATAAAAAATAGGAGCAGGAGTAGGCCAATCGGCCCCTCGAGCCTGCTCCGCCATTCAATAAGATCATGGCTGATCTGATCCTAACCGCCAATCCACTATCACAGAACCATCTCCTGAATCTAACAGAATTAGACACACGAAATAGGAGCAGGATCAGGCTACACGGCCCCTGGGCCCGCTCCGCTACCCACAGGGCCATGACCGATTCGAACCTAGACTCATGTCCAAATTCCTGCCCGCTCCCCGTAACCCTTAATTCCCTTTACTTCTAGGAAACTGTCTATTTCTGTTTTAAATTTATGTAATGATGTAGCTTCTACAGCTTTTTGGGGCAGCATATTCCATGGACCTACCACCCTCTGAGTGAAGTAGTTCCTCCTCATCTCAGTTTTGAAAGAGCAGCCCCTTATTCTAAGACTATGCCCCCTAGTTCTAGTTTCACCCATCACCGGGAACATCTTCCCTGCATCCACCCGATCCAACCCCTTCACAATCTTATATGTTTCAATAAGATCGCCTCTCATTCTTCTGAACTCCAATGAGTAGAGTCCCAATCTACTCAACCTCTCCTCATATGTCCATCCCCTCATCCCCGAGATTAACCGAGTGAACCTTCTTTGTACTGACTCGAGAGCAAGTATGTCCTTTCTTAAGTATGGACACCAAAACTGTACGCAGTATTCCAGGTGCGGTCTCACCAATACCTTGTACAACTGAAGCAATACCTCCCTATTTTTATATTCTATCCCTCTAGCAATGAAAGCCAACATTCCATTGGCCTTCTTAATCACTTGCTGCACCTGCATACTAACCTTTTGAGTTTCGTGCACCAGGACCCCCAGATCCCTTTTAATCTATTTCATTTCCTGTGCCTCTTTAGTCTTGACAAAGGGTTCACCCGAAACATTGACTATTTTCTCTCCACGGATGTTGCCTGGCCTGCTGAGTTTTTCCAGCATTTTCTGTTGTTATTTCGGATTTCCAGCATCTGCAGTATTTTGCTATTCTGCTGGTATATATGTCAGTTGATGAAGAGATGTTATGAGCGCTCAGTCAATGTGGGCAGAGGATATTCCAAGGAGGTCACAGTGCATATGGATCTCAGATTAAACACTTATAACCTCAATACACCTGCAAAATGTGTTCCAAGACCTCAAAACACAAAGTTCTGGCATCTGAAAGTGAACTCAGGTTGCAGGTCAGCTTTTATGCTGCAGTTGCAGCTGTCAACTGTTCAGATAGTTGCTAAACCCGGCACAATCAGCTGGCATGTTTGTTGCATGACGTGGAACACGCTGAAAATGTTGCAAAATGGGAAGAGCCTCTCAAAATAGGATTATCCAGGCAGTTAACAAGCTGTTAACTGCCTTAAGTGGCTCTCCCGCCGCTTGATGTCGAGTCTGATCAGTACTCGCAGACCCGACACTCTGTAAAGTTGCATGGAGGCGGGATGGCAGCAGGTTCGCAGCCCTCTGAGCGCCAGCAAAATCGTGGCTTAAGTCTTCTCTTCACAAGGGTGGCCAAGGTAAGTCAAGGCTCTGGTACCAATATACATCCACTGCCACTCAACAGCTTCACTCACCTCTTTCTCTCTCAGCACCTTGGTGTCAGGAAATCTCACTTCTGCTGTGTGCAATATCTTCACACACTCAAGCACCTTCCTTGCTCAAAGTCACTCTCTCAACTAATTGTTCCTATCACCAGGTCTTCTGTTATTCTTCAAGGACATTTCTTTGAAAGGGACAAGGCGCCTTCACTCTCATCACGTTGGAATGCATGACCTCATACGGGGCAAATCTCCTGTAACATTGTTTTCTCTCCCTCCAAAGGAAAAAAATGGTGTCCAACCAGCACCACAGAAGGGCAACTAAGGGAGGACCATCATCACTGAATACTCATTTGCAAGGAATTAGTTAGATAGTTCCAAGGGTTGTCACTGGGTGAGTCACTGAGCACTAATGAGAATGATAACTGGGGTGGCGAGAAGAGTGTTGAGGGAGAAAAGGTCCAATCTTAAAGGTGAAAAGCACTTTGGTGGAAAATTTACATCTCTTTGTCTTATTATGTAGCTTTATCTGCATTTTCATAGATCTATTACTTTTTGATGACCCCCTGAGAAACCAAATAACTCAAAATACAATCAAGCATAAGCCTCGACCAGACTTGATGCTGAACACGGTAAGTTTTCTGAAGCACTGCTTAGAATATTTGGGGGCGGTGGAAGCGTAACTGTTGTCTTACCCAGAAATGGTCTCGAAAATCATTGCCATCTTCTGTATGTTACTAAACTTTACAATACAAAGAGAAGTTACATTAGGGTGAAAAGGCCCAGGACCAAGCAATGCCAAAGGAGGGCAATGAGGAAGAAATGGATGAAGGAGACTTGTGCCCAGGAACACTAGTGCGTCATTCATAGACAACTCTTCTAATTAAATGCATAATATGATCTCTGCACAATCAGTCCTGCCAAATTTGTTACCATACAGTGGACCTAGAAGCACACGATATTCATTCTGATGAACTCTGCCTTAAGTACCATATATGCCATTTATGTCCATCCTTTCATATACTGCAGCCGTAAAATGGCCTTTTTTAAAGAAACTCTCTGGACTAAGGTAAAACAAAGTGCCATTATTTTTTCACCTAAAAATAAAATCTGCATGGCTTTCACTGCAGTGCTTCCACTTGGTGAGCCTGGATGGTACATGTCACATGCTGGTGCTTCTTTTAGGTGAAATCCTAGTGGAAGTAATTGGTATGGAGGCAAGCTACTATATGGCCTTATGGTGTGCAGGTAGATCCATTCCTCTTTGCACACAGTCATGAGATGGCCCTGCAACTGCTCACACCAAATTGGTATCTTGGGGGCTGCCTGTTACATGGTTCTTAAGAACATAAGAAATAGGAGCAGGAATAGGCCACTTGGCCCCTCGAGCCTGCTCCGCCATTCAATAAGATCATGGCTGATCTTGGGCTCAAAGCCACGTCCCCGTCTGCTCCCCATAACCCTTCACTCCCTTATCTTGCAAAAATGTCTATCTCCACCTTAAATGTATTTAATGACCCAGCCTCCACGGCTCTCTGGGGCAGAGAATTCCACAGATTTACGACCCTCTGAGAGAAGAAATTCCTCATCTCAGTTCTAAAAGAGCGACGCTTTATTCTAAAACTGTGCCCCCGCGTTCTAGATTTCCCCACGAGGGGAAACATCCTCTCTGCATCTACCTTGTCGAGCCCCCTCAGTATCTTGTATGTTTCAATAAGATCACCTCTCATTCTTCTAAATTCCAATGAGTGTAGGCCCAGCCTGCTCAACCTTTCCTCATAAGTCAAACCCCTCATCTCTGGAATTAACCTAGTGAATCGTCTCTGAACTGTCTCCAATGCAAGTATATCCTTCCTTAAATAAGGAGACCAAAACTGTACGCAGTACTCAAGGTGTGGTCTCACCAATACCCTGTACAGTTGTAGCAGGGCTTCCCTGCTTTTATACTCCAACCCCCTTGAAATAAAGGCCAACATTCCACTTGCCTTTTTGATTACTGGCTGTACCTGCATGCTAACTTTTTGTGTTTCATGCACAAGGACCCCCAGGTCCCTCTGAACTGTAGCATTTTGTAATCTCTCTCCATTTAAATAATAGTTTGCTTTTTTATTTTTCCTGCCAAAGTGCATAACCTCGCAGTTTCCCACATTATACTCCATCTGCCAAATGTTTGCCCACTCACCTAGCCTGTTTATATCCCATTGCAGGTTCTTTGAGTCCTCTGCACAACTTGCTTTCCCACCCATCTTTGTATCATCCGCAAACTTGGCTACATTACACTCGGTCCCTTCATCCAAGTCATTAATGTAGATTGTAAATAGTTGAGGCCCGAGCACCGATCCCTGTGGCACCCCACTAGTTAAATCTCCTCTTAACCTTCTCTGCTCTAAGGAGCACAACCCCAGCTTCGCCAGTCTCTCCACATAACTGAAGTCCCTCACCCCTGGTAACATTCTAATATATCTCTTCTAAAAAATTACAAAAATCTAGGCTGACACTCCAGTGCAGTGCTGAGGGAGTGCTGTACTGTCGGAGGTGCTGGCCTAGAAATTGAGTTTGCGCTGCGCCAGGGCTTTAGCGCCGGAAGTTAGCGCCGGCGCTAAGTCCCTTTGCGCGCGCCAAAAATTCAGTAGCGCCGCGCCCAAACGGCTGCCGGCGCTACTGAAGGGTTTTAGCGCCTGAAAACTGGCGCAACGCGCCGCATTGCGGCGCTGCGGCGCCCGCTGCGGTACGGCAGGCTCGGGAAGTGCAGGCCTCCTCCTTCCGTTAAGGAGGAGCTGCCTGCACCCGGCCGCGGCCCGCGCAAATCTCCTCAAAAATGAGCCCGGCACCTCGGACAAGTGCCGGGCTTGCATCTGTTCCGGGGGGGGGGGGGGGGGGGGGGGGGGGGAGAAGTCCGGGGAGGGAGCTGCGTGCAGGCGGCTGGCGGGAAAGCGGCCGGCCGCCGCGCCTCCTTAAAGCGCCGGCGCAGACTCCGGCAGCACTCGTTTGCCGGAGTCTTAGTTGCGGCTGCCACTGGCGAGGCGGCCGCAACTGAATTTCGGCTTGGGGCCGGGTTACCACGGCAACCGGGACGCTGCGCACACCAATGACGTCATCGGTGCCGGCGCAGCGCTACCGGTCTACCGCCGCGGAAGGGCCCCAGGCAATTTAGGAACCAGCGCCAATTGCAGCGCTAGGCCCTCTAGCGCCGCAAAATCGGTGCTAAGGGCACTGAATTTCTAGGCCGCTGTCTTTCAGAAGAGACGTTAAACCGAGGCCCCGTCTGCTCTCTCAGGTGGACGTAAAAGATTCCATGGCACTATTTCGAAGAAGATTAGGGGAGTTACCCCCGGTGCCCTGGCCAATATGTATCCCTCAATCAACATAACAAAAACAAATTATCTGGTCATTATCACATTGCTGTTTGTGGGAGCTTGTGGTGCGCAAATTGGCAGCCGCCTTTCCCGCATTACAACAGTGACTACACTCCAAAAGTACTTCATTGGCTGTAAAGCGCTTTGAGATGTCTGGTGGTCGTGAAAGGCACTATATAAATGTAAGTCTTTCTTTCTTTCTTACATCTCTTCTGCACCCTCTCCAAGGCATTGCCATCCTTCCTAAAGTGTGGTGCCCAGAATTGAACACAATACTCCAGCTGAAGTCTAACCAGTGTTTTATAAAGGTTTAGCATAACTTCCTGCCTTTTATACTCTATTCCTCTATTAATAAAGCCAAGGATCCCAGATGCTTTTTAACAGCCTCCTCAACTTGTCCTGCCACCTTCAAGGATTTATGTACATACACCCCAAGGTCTCTCTGTTCTCGCACGCCCTTTAAAATTGTACCATTTAGTTCATATTGCTTCTCCTCATTCTTCCTACCAAAATGTATCACTTCACACTTCTCTCTGTTAAATTTCATCTGCCACGTGTCTGCCCATTTCACCAGTCAGTCTATGTCCTCCTGAAGTCTGTTACTATCCTCCTCATTGTTTACTACATTTATCGTATTGTATCATCTACAAACTTTGAAATTATGCCCTGTATACCCAAGTCCAGGTCATTGATATATATATCAAAAAGAGCAGTGGTCCTAATACTGACTCCTGAGGAACACCACTGTATACTTCCCTCCAGTCTGAAAAACAACTATTCACCACTACTCTCTGCTTTCTGTCCCTTAGCCAACACTGTCCCTTTAATCCCATGGGCTTTAATTTTGCTCACAAGTCTATTATGTGGTACTTTGTCAAACGCCTTTTGAAAGTCCATATACACAATATCAACCGCACTACTGTCATCAACCTCTCTGTTACTTCATCAAAAAACTCAATCAAGTTAGTCAACCATGATTTGACTTTAACAAATCCATGCTGACTTTCATTTATTCGCCCATACTTTTCTAAATGCCAATTAATTATTATTTCTAAGTTTCCCCACCATCAACGTTAGGCTGATTGGCCTGTAGTTGCCGGGTTTATCCACCTCCCCTTTTTATAAACAGGAATAGTTCTTTCTTGGCAACTTCACCAGACTCAACTGAGCCCCTTCGTTTAGTATCATCTGCCAGGCAAGGAAATAGTGACTTTCAGAACCAGGCTGGATATTATGAGAGTTACAGTGCCAGAGTAATCAGCTTCAATGGATTGGATGATCTGTTGTTGTTCTTCTCCTTCATTTATTCATCTCTTAACAAGTGCAGACTAGGTGATCAAGTATTTCAAGGAACACAATGGTCCCTGCACACCTAAGACTATGGCAATCTGAGTGAAATGGAACTGCCATGGTCAATCATATTGGTTAGATTAATTCCTGGAGTTTTCCAAGTTTATACAAGAGCTCAAATTTTCAGAGAAGGAAAAAAATGGGTCATTGCAAAGCCACGATCGCACCTATAGCACATTATGCAATATATTGACCAGCCCCTTTTTCAACAGGGTACAGATACAGGAGATGCCTTCCCACTGCATGTAATTGAGGGCCCAAAGGAAGATCATGCGCAAAGTTCAACTTCTACTGCGTTCCACCCAAATTGCAACAGGAAAGTGTGTGTTGAGGAAAATCCACCCTAATAATTTCAGGTGTTAGAAGCTGCAGAGTTTCAATCTCAGTTGGCAATAGAAAGAAAGTGCCAATGGTTAGTTAAAATAAAAACAATTAATTCATTAATACCCTTCAAGGAAGAAAACCTGCCACTCCTTTCTGGTCTGAAAGATCAACGTAATTTACCTGCTTTCTCACCACATCCTCACCAGAAAATCATATTTACAACAATAACAACAACTTGCATGTATATAGTGCCTTTAATATAGTAAAACATCCCAAGGTGCTTCACAGAAGCGTTATCATTGACACCGAACCACATCAGGAGATATTAGGACAGAGAGGTAGGTTTTAAGGAGCGTCTTAAAGGAGGAGAGAGGTAAAGAGGCAGAGAGGTTTAGGGAGGGAGTTCCAGAGCTTAGGGCCTAGGCAGCTGAAGGCACAGCCACCAATGGTGGAGTGATTAAAATTGGGGATGGGCAAGAGGCCAGAACTGGATCAGCGCAGAGATCTCGGAGGGTTGTAGGGCTGGAGGAAGTTACTGAGATATTGAGGGGCAAGGCCATAGAGGGATTTGAAAACAAGGATGAACATTTTAAAATTGAGGTGTTACTGGACCGGGTGCCGATGTAGCTCAGTGAGCACAGGGGTGATGAACATAATAGGATCAGAAGTAGGCCATTTGGCCCCTCGAGCCTGCTCTGCCATTCAATAAGATTATGGCTGATCTTCTACCTCATCTCCACTTTCCTGCACCATCCCTATATCCCTTGATTCCCTTAATATCCAAAAATCTATCGATCTTTGTCTTGAATACACTCAACGACTGAGCCTCCACAGCCATCAGGGGTAGAGAATCCCAAAGATTCACCACCCTCTGAGTGAAGAAATTTCTCCTCATCTCAGTCTAAATGGCCGTCCCCTTATTCTGAGACTGTGACCCCTGGTTCAAGATTCCCCAGCCAGGGGAAACATCCTCCCTGCATCTACCCTGTCAAGCCCTGTAAGAATATTGTATGTTTCAATGAGATCACCTCTCATTCTAAACTCTAGAGAATATAGGCCGAGTCTACTCAATCTCTCCTCATAGGGCAATACCCCCATCACAGGAATCAGTCTGGTGAACCTTCGTTGCACCCTCCCTATGGCAAGTATATCCTTCCTTAGGTAAGGAGACCAAACTGTACACAATACTCCAGGTGTGGTCTCACCAGGGCCTTATATAATTGCAGTAAGACATCTTTACTCTTGTGCTCAAATCCTCTTGTAATAAAGGCCAACGTACCATTTGCTTTCCTATTTGCTTGCTGTACCTGCATGTTAACTTACAGTGATTTGTGTACAAGGACACCCAGGTCCCTCTGAACACCAACATTTCCCAATCTCTTACCATTTAAAAAAGACTTTGCTTTTCTATTTTTCCTACCAAAGTGGATAACTTCACATTTCTCCACATGATATTCCATTTGCCATGTTCTTGCCCACTAACTTAGCCTGTCTATATCCCTTTGAAGCCTCTTTGCATCCTCCTCACAACTTACATTCCCACCTAGCATTGTATCATCAGCAAACCTGGATATATTACATTTTGTCCCCTCATCCAAATCATTGATATAGATTGTGAATAGCTGAGGCCCAACCACTGATCCTTGCGGTATCCCACTAGTTACACCCTGCAAACCCAAAAATAATCCGTTTATTCCTACTCTCTGTTTTCTGTCGGTTAACCAATCTTCAATCCATGCTAGTATATTACCCCCAATCCCATGAGTCCTAATTTTGTTTAATAACCTCTTGTATGGCACCTAGAACATCAGAAATAGGAGCAGGAATAGGCCACTTGGCCCCACGAGCCTGCTCTGCCATTCAATAAGATCATGGCTGATCTAGGGCTCAAAGCCACTTCCCAGCCCGCTCCGCATAACCCTTCTCTCCCTTATCTTGCAAAAATTTGTCTATCTCCACCTTAAATGTATTTAATGACCCAGCCTCCACAGCTCTCTGGGGCAGAGAATTCCACAAATTTACGACCCTCTGAGAGAAGAAGTTCCTCCTTATCTCAGTTCTAAAAGGGCGACCCTTTATTCAGAGACTGTGCATTTTGTAATCTCTCTCCATTTAAATAATAGTTTGCTTTTTTATTTTTCCTGCCAAAGTGGATAACCTCGCACTTTCCCACATTATACTCCATCTGCCAAATGTTTGCCCACTCACCTAGCCTGTCTATGTCCCTTTGCAGATTCTTTGAGTCCTCTGCACAACTTGCTTTCCCAACCATCTTTGTATCATCTGCAAACTTGGCTACATCGATCCCTTCATCGAAGTCATTAATGTAGATTGTAAATAGTTGGAGCCCCAGCACCGATCCTTGTGGCACCCCACTAGTTACCGTTTGCCAACCAGAAAATGACCCATTTATCCCGACTCTCTGCTTTCTGTTAGTTAGCGAATTCTCTATCCATGCTAATATATTACCCCCAACTCCGTGAGCTCTTATCTTATGCAGTAACCTTTTATGTGGCAGCTTATCGAACGCCTTCTGGAAATCCAAATACACCACATCCACTGACTCACCCTTGTCCACCCTGCTTGTTACATCCTCAAAGAACTCCAGCAAATTTGTTAAACATGATTTCCCTTTCCTAAAACCATGCTGATTCTGTTTGACTGCAGTATGCCTTTCTAAATGCCCTGCTACTGCTTCCTTAATGAAGGACTCCAGCATTTTCCCAACGACAGATGTTAGTCTAATTGGTCTATAGTTTCCTGATCGAATGCCTTCTGAAATTCCAAGTTATCTATTCTGCTTCTTACTGTACTGTAGTGTATGTGCCTTTAAGTCAGAACTACTTTTACAGCTCCTGTATACTGTAGTACCGGCAGTGACCACACCTGTATATAAGCTTTGCGCATGCCTCTGTACCCCCAGTCTTGAGACTACCCTCCTCCAGTAAAGACCTGTTTATTGTTAATGTACAGCATCCGTGTGATTATTTAATAACAGCATATCCACTGAACCACGGATCCAACAGTGGCGACGAGTGTCGATTCGAATCTACCTGCAACATAAAAAAAAATAGTCAAGGCCAGGAACACGGGCGTCGACCACGAGCAACCGCCCAGCAGTCAGGCAGAGATTGAACTTCGCAGGGGAGGCTGTGGAGAGCCGGGCTTGGTTCCCCAGCCACGACGAGCAGCAAGAGACCGACGACAGGTCCAGCGCAGACCCTTCCCGAGCAGCAGCGGCTGGAGCGCGGGAGACGCCATTGAGCCGTGGAGAAGAAGAAAGAGCGCGGGAGACGCCATTTTTAGAAGCCGCAGCGGAGAAGAAGGGCGAGCGCGGGAAGGAAGGAAAGCGCGGGAGACGCCATTTTGTGCCAGCGGAGAAGAAGGGGAAGCGCGGGAGGTGCCATTTTTGACAGTTAACTCACACCCAAGGATGCCGAAGAGTGGCAGTATCTCTACGTTCGACAATGAAGTCGAGGTTTGGGCAACATATGTGGAGCGTATTGAGGTGTACTGCAGGGCGAATGAAGTGCCAGATGCTAATAAAGCACTGGTTCTGTTAAATTCCATGGGTGCAAAAACTTATGGGTTACTGCGAAATCTAATAACCCCAGAGAAGCCAGTAAACAAGAATTTTGAAAGCATAGTAGAAATCCTACAGGACCACTTAAACCCCACACCGCTGCTGATAGCAGAATGATTTAAGTTCCATAAAAGGAACGAACACAAAGACGAAAGCAATGCTGAGTACCTAACGGAACTGCGCAAGCTATCAAAACACTGCCAGTTTGGAGCGGGACTAGCAGATACGTTAAGGGACAAGTTTGTATGTGGGCTACAAAGTGAAGGAACCCAGAAACGGCTTCTATCAGAAAAGGACCTTACGCTGGACAAAGCTTTCAGTATGGCAGTATCACACGAAGCAGCCGCAAGGGGCACTGCAGAGATACAACGGAGGCCGCAAGAATATGGCACCAATGAAATGTCCTATGGAACAGGGAAGTGCGATCGCTGCGGCAGAACAACACATGACCAGAAAGATTGTTGGTTCAAGGACCAAGTGTGCAGACAGTGTGGGAAAGCAGGACACATAGCAAGAGTCTGCAGGTCTGGGAAGAAAACCAACAGTAAGAAATCTCCACAGGAGCAGTACAAAAAGGTACACCAGGTGATGGACAGTGGTTCAGACGAACAGAAAAGTGACACAGACTCCGGAATCAAGGAGCTCGGTTGTCTGAAACTACATAAGGTAACAGAAATGGAGGATCACCAGGCTATCTGGGTTACACTCAAGATAGACGGAGTCCAAGTGAAAATGGAATTGGACACAGGGTCAGCTCTAACAGTCATAAATCAAAGAGACTACAAGCGGCTATTTTCACACATACCCTTGAAAGCTACAGAGATTGTCTTGAAGACGTATACGGGGCAAAAAGTCTACCCCAAAGGAAAAATAAGGGTGAAAGTGACATATAAAGGCCAGGAAATACCTAAAATGGATATATATGTATTGCCAGATGGAGGACCACCATTGCTAGGACGTGAATGGATCCGGAAGATACAATTAGATTGGCATTCCATACAGGCACTGAAGGTTGAGGCCAAAAAGGATGACGACGTCACACCTGGACGACTGTCAAAAATGCTAACTGACGCAAAAGAAGTGTTCCAGGAGGGACTCGGAACACTAAAAGGAATAACAGCAACGATTAAAATAGAGGAAAATGCAAGCCCAAAGTTTCTGAAGGCCAGACCAGTGCCTTATGCTATCAGACCAGCTGTTGAAGCAGAGCTGGAAGGGTTGGAACGTTCAGGAGTACTGTCCAAAGTGGACTGGAGCGAGTGGGCTACACCCATCGTTCCTGTAATGAAGAGGTCGTTGAGTAATACGCCTGGGGAACCAAAGAAGGTCCGCATCTGTGGGGATTTTAAGGTGGCAGTGAACCCAGTCCTTCACACGGTACAATATCAGCTTCCACGAATTGAGGATATTTTCGCCTCGCTATCTGGAGGTAAACGCTTCACCAAAATTGATCTAGCCCAGGCGTACTTGCAAATGGAGGTAGAAGAAGCTTTGAAACAATACCTTACGATCAACACTCATAAAGGTCTCTATCAATACAACCGGCTGGTGTTTGGAGTAGCCTCGGCTCGGGCTATCTGGCAAAGGGCGATGGATCAGGTCCTGCAAGGGATTCCAGGGACGCAGTGTTATTTGGACGACATCTTGGTCACGGGCGAAAATGACGGTTATCACCTCGCCAACTTGGAGAAGGTGCTCACCAGATTAAAGGAGTATGGGCTACGAGCTAATCGCCACAAGTGCGAGTTTTTCCAGAAACAGATCTCGTATTGTGGCCACGTCATCGATGAAGAGGGGTTACATAAGATTGAGGCAGTAGTCAAGGCTCCAGCACCCGAAAATGTGTCACAACTGAGGTCGTTCCTCGGGCTGGTAAACTACTACCACAAGTTCTTACCAAATTTGTCTACGGTATTACACCCACTGAACACCCTACTGCAAACAGGGGTACCATGGAAGTGGGATGATGAATGTAGACGAGTTTCCAGAAGTGTAAAGAATTGATCACATCAAAAGAGGTGTTGGCCCATTTCAACCCAGCACTACCAATTCGTTTGGCATGTGATGCATCACCCTATGGTATTGGAGCGGTGCTGTCGCACAAATTCCCTGACGGGTTGGAGAGGCCAGTAGCCTTTGCGTCTCGGTCACTAACCTCAGCCGAGCGCAACTACGCCCAGATTGACAGGGAGGCCCTCAGCCTAGTATGGGGAGTAAAAAAATTCAACCACTATCTGCATGGGCAGAAGTTCACCTTGCTGACTGACCACCAACCACTCGTCTCCATCTTTAATCCTAAGAAGGGCGTTCCAGCGATGACTGCACAGCGGTTACAAAGATGGTCCCTGTTTCTAGGGGCGAATCAATATGAAATAGAATATAAAGGCACGAAACAGCATGGGAACGCTGATGGGCTATCGCGCCTGCCACTGCCTACTGTGGAGGAAGCACCAGCAGTGGACCCTATCGAGATATTTTATTCGTCAATAATTGAACGATTGCCAGTAACAAACGCGGATATAGAGAAGGAGACCCGCAATGATCTGACGCTGTCTCGGGTATATGAATTGATGGTGAGGGGATGGCCAACTCATGGCGACTCACTGTTGCCAGCATTCTCATCCAGAAGAGAACAACTGTCAGTATGCCAGGGGACAGTGATGTGTGGATCCAGAGTGCTGATTCCACCCAAGTTAAGGGAGAGAGTGCTAAATGAGCTACATGAAGGTCATCTGGGGGGAGTGAAAATGAAAAGCCTTGCTAGGGCTTATGTGTGGTGGCCGGGAATCGATCAACAAATCGAAGACCTAACTAAGAGCTGCTTAGGATGCCAGAAGGTCCAAAATGCACCACCACATGCACCTCTACACCCAAGGGAGTGGCCCTCCTCTCCATGGCAACGGGTGCATATTGATTTCGCTGGTCCATTCATGGACTCAATGTTCTTAATAGCAGTGGATGCTCATTCAAAGTGGCCTGAGGTGATAAAAATGTCTTCAACCACTACAGAGAAAACAATTGCAGTCCTACGGACCATATTTTCCAGAAATGGTTTGCCAGAGCAGATTTGCTCTGATAATGGACCACAGTTTGTGTCCGACGAGTTCCAAAAATTTATGAGAAGGAATGGGGTAAGGCATTACACATCCGCCCCGTATCATCCAGCCACAAATGGATTGGCTGAGAGGTTCGTACAAACCTTTAAGAAGGCGATAAAGGCCATGTGCGACGATGAAATTCCACTACAGCATAAGATGGACAATTTCTTATTAGCCTACCGAAACGCGACACATGCAGTTACCAACCAGACCCCGGCCATGATGTTCTTTAACCGAAGGTTGAGATCTCGTCTGGACTTGCTCAGACCAAATGTGCGAAGAAATGTTGAGGGCAAACAATTCCAGCACATCAATGAGAAGCCGACAAGGAGCTTCAATGTAGGGCAACCAGTCTTGGCCCATGACTATCGAACAGAGAAATGGCAACCCGGAATGATATGTACAAGGCAGGGGCCATTAATGTACACAGTGGATGTCAGGGAGAACATTGTGAGATGCCACGTCGATCAGATCTTAACGTCACAGGAAGGCGTCAACCCCATGTCTCGAGTACCTGGGGATGAACCCGACATAACGGTCGCATCTACCTCAGACCCAGTAGCAGTGGAACCCGATGAACTACCCGATGAAAAGGGGTCAGAATCGCCTCTGCACCAAGAACAAGAACCTCCGGAAAGACGCTATCCCGAAAGGGTCAGGAAGCCACCCCAAAGACTGAATCTATAAATGGACTTTTGTTGTTTAATGTACATGTTGAAATGTCAATTGTTATTTGAATATTAGGGGTACTACTAATCTAAAAGGGGAGGAATTGTAGTGTATGTGCCTTTAAGTCAGAACTACTTTTACAGCTACTGGCAGTGACCACACCTGTATATAAGCTTTGCGCATGTCTCTGTACCCCCAGTCTTGAGACTACCCTCCTCCAGTAAAGACCTGTTTATTGTTAGTGTACAGCATCCGTGTGATTATTTAATAACAGCATATCCACTGAACCACGGATCCAACACTTACAACCTCACAAAACTCTTAACAGATTCGTCAAACACGATTTCCCTTTCATAAATCCGTGTTGACTCTGCGCAATCTTATTATTTTCTAAGTGCCCTGTTACCACATCCTTAATAATAGATTCTACCATTTTTCCTACTACTGATGTCAGGCTAACTGGTCTGTAGTTCCCCGTTTTCTCTTTCCCTCTTTTCTTAAATAGTGAGGTTACATTTGCTACCTTCCAATCCGCAGATACCGTTCTAGAATCTATGGAATTTTGGAAGATGACAACCAATGCATCCACTATCTCTATAGCCACCTCTTTCAAAACCCTAGGATGTAGGCCATCAGGTCCAGGGGATTTATCGGCTTTCAGTCCTATTAATTTCTCCAGTACTAATTTTTTACTAATACTAATTTCTTTCAGTTCCTCATTTTCACTAGACCCTTGGTTCTCCACTCTTTCCGGGAGGTTTTTTACGTCTTCTTCCGTGAAGACAGGCACAAAGGCCTAAAAATTCAGTTGGGCGCGCCAGCCGTTAGCGCCTTAGGGGGAGTAGATCTCGAGCGCTAGGCGCTTATCACCCGGGCGCAGCGTGATCTGCGCCTTTCCCCAACTTCAGGACACATTTAGCGCCGGCGCAAAGTCTTAGCGCGCGCCCTGCTGCGCGCGCAGATCATGACGTCATATAATAGTGCAACGCCCTTTGTGCGCCCCAAACCGGAACTTCACTCGCGCCGGCCCATCGTGCGCCGGGCGTCCCGAGCGACTGTGAAGTGAAACGGTACACAGGCCAGCCGGGCCGGGGGGAGCGCTAATTAAAGGGCACTTACCCAGCAGTATAAAGGCCAGCCATTTTGCAGCATTCACTCTTGTGCAACGGTTTTTTGGACAGAGACCAAGGAGGAGAGTTTACTGGTTTGGACCAACACTTGGACAGGTATTTTTGGCTCAGGCCAGAGCTTACCAATTATCTTAGCCTTCATTCAGAGCTCAGTGTTTGCCAGCATATAATGGGGGCTGCATTGGGTGGCAACGCTGAATTTCAGCCTTATGCCAGAAGGGCTTACAGACGCCGTGAGAGAGTTGCAGCCCTGGCTAGACGCAGAAGGGGCAACAGGCGTCGCCAACTGAGGCCTTACCCATGCAGGGTATACCGCCAGCAGACCTCCTATCTGACCATGTCTGCCGCGATGTGTGTTAGGAGGCTGCGATTCCGAAGGGAGGTGGTTGCAGACATCTGCCGGCTGCTTCAGAGAGATCTGCAGCCACAGCTGATGCGCAGGACGTCTCTGTCGGTGGCAGTGAAGGTGACGGTGGCTCTCAACTTCTATGCCTCCGGCTCCTTCCAATCCGCTACTGGGGACATCGCTAACATCTCCCAGTTCGCCGTGCATTGCTGCATCCACCAGGTGACTGAAGCCCTTTTCAGAAGGAGACATCAATTCATCTCCTTCCCCATGACCCTGGACAAGCAGCAGCAGCGTGCACTGGGGTTTGCAAGAATAGCGGGCTTCCCCATGGTGCAGGGCGCCATTGACCGCACGCATGTGGCTTTGCGGGCACCTCTTGAGGATTACCGCAACCGGAAGGGCTACCATTCCCTCAGTGTACAGCTGGTGTGTGACCACAAGCAGCGCATCCTAGCTGTCAATGCCCGCTTTCCAGGCAGCAGCCACGATGCCTTTATCCTGTGACAGACAACTGTGGCTGACATGTTCCAGGCACAGCCTCCCCCAAGAGGATGGCTTATCGGGGACAAAGGCTATCCTTTGTGTACCTGGCTCATGACCCCGCTCCGCGTGCCCACGACCCCTGCTGAAGAGGCATACAACGAGAGCCATCAAGCGACGAGGAACCTCATAGAACAAACAATCGGCGTGCTCAAGCAATGGTTCCGCTGTCTCGATCGCTCCGGGGGAGCCCTCCAGTATTCGCAGGATCGAGTCTCCCAATTCGTCGTCGTTTGCTGCATGCTGCACAACCTGGCTATCCGCAGGACTCAGGCACTGCCACCTCACGTTGGACCACCACCTCAGGAGGAGGAGCAGGAGGAGCATGAGGACGACGAGGACGAGGAGTACCAGCCCAGGAGGGACGCACAAGGTCCAAGGGCCGCCCGTCGTCGGCTTATTGAACGTCACTTCTAGGCCCCCTGTCAGGGAATGGCTTGCGCCAATGATAGAACATGATTGCAGCCGCTCCGCAAGCCCGCAGCCGGTTAAGGCAACAAACACTTCAAAGATCAAACATGGACAATGTGAATAAATAAAATGCTTTATTGTACAAACTCTGGGCCCTTCCCACATGAAAACCAAAAACAGAGGAAACCCACAAAAAACACTCAAACACATTACTCGCTCCCACAACCTGGGGAGGATTAACAAAATAGGGCAACTGAAATGGCCGTCATTGTCGGCCTTCGTCCAAAACAAACATCACATCATCGGCCTTCAAAAAACTAACATCCAATTCTCGGCCTCAAGAAACAAACACAAATGGCCACACATTCGAATATTTGGCCCGCTAGGGCGATGCCTTGGCCATCTTTGGCTGGCCCCTGCCCGCCCTGCTGCTCCACCTCAAAGTAAGGCCATTGGCTGCTGCAAGGCTGGGGGCAGGCTCCTGAGGGGCACATGTCGTGACGGCAGATGCCCTTGGGGGTCGGCCTAGTCGAGGTCTGGGCGTCGAGCGGCCGGCTGTTGATTGCTGCAGCTGTGGCTGGCCAGCATCAGTCGCTGCAGCAGCTCCTGGCAGCTCCACTGGGGGAGTGGCAGTGGCGGCTGGAGGAATGGCGGCAAGCTGGTGGATGGCAGGCGCTCGCTGGTCGCCTGAGACACTGGCACTCGCCCGGGCCAGCACTGCAGCATGCGCACCAATCTGCCGAGGGACAGACCGATGTGCTGCTGCAGCGCGCCGGGTGCCCTGGCGATGCCTGGCTGACACAGCGAGTGTGGCAGCAGTGAGTGCCCGTGTTGACCTGTTCACTGCCCGCAGCAGAGCAGCCAGTGACTGGACGGCACCACTAATCACCTGGCCAGTCGCTGCGAGATCTGCCCGGTATTCCGCCCGACTGGTGGCCTCTAAGGGCCCGAACTCGGCCACACTCCGAGAGAGGGAATCGATGGACTCAGGTAACCGTGACACTACCGCCATGAGCTCCGTGTGCCGGCGCTCCGAGTCCGCGGACAAGTCTTCGAGGCCTTCCATCTCCTCGGCGAAGAGCATCTCCTGACTGGAGGCCGGACTCTCCCTCTGGGGAGAAGGCCGCCGAGCTGGCCGACCCTTCCTGCGTTGCTGGAGGCCGCTGGGCCCAGCAATTGGACTCCCATCCGACGCATCCCCCCTCTGGGGAGAAGGCCGCCGAGCTTCCACCCCCCTCCCGCCTTTCTGCAGCATGCAGGTCCCAGGAGCTCCCCTCCCCTTCGACACTTCCGCCACGCTGCCCTCCAGGGAAGACGTGTCCCCTACATTGGCCTGGGTGGCCGCGGCTGAGGGTTCCCCTGATGGGCCGCCTTCCTCTTGCTCCTCCTCCTGCTCCTCCTCGGAGGGTCTGTCACTGGCAAGTTGAGGGACCTCCTCTTGACCATCTGAAAGCAGGAAGGTACAAGAGTAGCTTTAGAGTGAGGAGAGGGCGTCAGTGCGGGATGCATGAGCGGTGGCATTCAGCGCATTGGTCGGACAGTGGCAAAGGATGTAGATCTGATGCGCAAGTGGGACAGAACAGGGTCGGCATCTCCACATGCAACGAGCCCAATCACCCGGCGACCCATGAGGCGCTCCACGCGATGTTGCAGGTCGGTGAGTGGCTGGAAATGGGGTCGTCCTCCCCCGGTCACAGTCCGGCTCCTGCGATTATTCACCAGCTTGGCCTGCAAGAGAAAGGACGGCCTCTAAGTACAGTGTGTCGCCGTGATCTTGTGTGCACTGCCTCCCATGGTGGAATAGCCTGGCCAGTGTGTCGCCATGATCTGGTGTGCACTGCCTCCCATGGTGGAATAGCCTGGCCAGTGTGTCGCCATGATCTGGTGTGCACTGCCTCCCATGGTGGAATAGCCTGGACAGTGTGTCGCCATGATCTGCTGTGCACTGCCTCCCATGGTGGAATAGCCTGGCCAGTGTGTCGCCATGATCTGCTGTGCACTGCCTCCCATGGTGGAATAGCCTGGCCAGTGTGTCGCCATGATCTTCTGTGCACTGCCTCCCATGGTGGAATAGCTTGGCCAGTGTGTCGCCATGATCTTCTGTGCACTGCCTCCCATGGTGGAATAGCCTGGCCAGTGTGTCGCCATGATCTGGTGTGCACTGCCTCCCATGGTGGAATAGCCTGGCCAGTGTGTCGCCATGATCTTCTGTGCACTGCCTCCCATGGTGGAATAGCCTGGCCAGTGTGTCGCCATGATCTGCTGTGCACTGCCTCCCATGGTGGAATAGCTTGGCCAGTGTGTTCAGTGCAGAATGTGCAATTGATGCTCATGCCTGTGCCATAGCTGCTGGATGAAGGCTGGCCATTAGAGCTTTCAGGTCCCTTTGCCCATAATGTGAGGTGCACATGCAAGGATGAGGAGGTCATTGGAAAGGGTACTCACCCTGACAATGCGTGTGAGGTCATTTATCTTTTTGCGGCATTGGGCACCGGTCCTGGGGACGTCGCTGTTGGCTGACAGCTTGCTGGCGACATGCCTCCAGGCTCTCCTGTAGACGCGGACCGTCGCCTTCTTGCCATTGTCCGGGTACAAAACATGGCGCCTCTTCTCCACAGCAGCAAGCAGCACACTCAGATCACGCTCTGAGAAGCGCTGCGCACGTTCACGGGCCTTCTCCATGTCTTCAGGCGCTATTTGGGTCCAGCAGCAGTGTTCAGGCCTAGCTGGAGGGCTCCACTATCCAGGGCGTGGCAGCAGACACAGTCGACCCTTCCCCCTTAAGAGCTGGCCGGCGCCAGGGTGTCTGCTGTCAGTCACGAGATGGCCGCACCTGCGCTGTGCCCGGCCTAGGCGCTATCGATCACCACCTCCGGCTTAGCGCCCAGAGAGAGGAGTCCAACAGCAGTTTTAGCGCTCGCCCGAACTAGTAGGGCGAAGCTAATGAATATCGGAGAAGTGGCCTAGATTTGGAGGCGGACGCTAACTTTAGCGGACGCCCCACTTTAGCGCCCCAAAAGTGGCGTCAATGAATTTCTAGGCCAAAGTATTTGTTTAATTTCTGTGCCATTTCCTTATTCCCCATTATAATTTCTCCTGTCTCAGCCTGTTTAATTATAAGTTCTCCTGACCCATATTTACTTTCACTAATCTTATCCTTTTTACATACCTATAGAAGCTTTTACAGTCTGTTTTTATGTCTCTCGCTAGTTTACTCTCATATTCTATTTTCCCTTTCTTTATCAATTTCTTGGTCCTCCTTTGCTGAATTCTAAAATTCTCCCAATCCTCAGGCTTACTACTCTTTTTGGCAATATTATAAGCCTCTTCCTTTGATCTAATACTATCTTTAACTTCTCTTGTTAGCCACGGTTGGACCACTTTTCCTGTGGGGTTTTTGTGCCTTAAAGGAATGTATATTTGTTGTAAATTATGTATTAATTCTTTAAATGCTAGCCATTGCTTGTCTACTGTCATACCTTTTAGTTTCCCAATCTATCTTAGCCAACTAGCCCCTCATACCTATGTAGTTTCCTTTGTTTAGATTTAAGGCCCTAGTTTTGGATTTAACTAAATCACTTTCAAACTTAATATAAAATTCTGTCATATTATGGTCACTCTTCTCTAAAGGCCCCTTTACTGCAAGGTTATTAATTAGCCCTTTCTGACTGCACAATACTAGATCTAAAATAGCCTGTTCCCTAGTTGGTTCCTCAACATACTGATCTTGAAAACTGTCTTGTATATATTTCATGAATGAATTCGTCCTCCACACTATTACTGCAAATTTGGTTTGCCCAGTCTATTTGTAGATTAAAGTCCCTCATGATTACTGTATTACACTTGTTACATGCGCTTCTAATTTCCTGATTTATACTTTGCCCTACATTACAACTACTGTTTGGGGGCCTTTAAACAACTCCCGCCAATGTTTTCTGCCCTTTGCTGTTTCTTAGCTCCACCCAAACTGATTCTACTTCTTGATTTTCAGAGCTAAGATCCTTTCTCTCTACTCTTTTTATCCCATCCTTTATTATCAGGGCAACCCCTGATAATAAAGGATGAAATATTTAGTTCCCAACCTTGGTCACTTTGCAATCAAGTCTCCGTAATTATATCAAATTTCAATCTGTGCTATTAATTCATCTATTTTGTTGCGAATGCTTCGCGCATTCAGATATAGTGCCTTTAGCTTTGACCTTTTTCTATTTTTCCCTGATGTCACCTTAGTCACTCTTGATGTCTTTTCCCGACCCACTCTGCTTATTTTTACCCAAAACTCTGCTCTGCTCTAGAGCCTTGACATTTCGCTTGCTGTTTTTAAATTTACTCTCTCCTGAATCCCCTCCCCCCTGCCCTAGTTATTTGATTCACCAGGACGCTGATTCCAGCCAGTTTAAGTGAGCCCATTCCAACGGAACAGCTCCCTCTTTTCCCAGTACTGGTGCCAGTGCCCCATGAAGCAAAACCCCTGCCTCCCACACTACTCTTTGAGCCACGCATTTAACCTTATAATCTGCTTATCCCTATGCCAATTGGCACCTAGCTCAGGTAACAATCCAGAGATTGTTGCCTTTGAGGTTCAACGTTTTAATTTGGACCCCAACTCCTCAAACTCTCTCAGCAGAACCTCATTCCTAGTTCTATGTCGTTGGTTCCTACGTGATCCTCCCCTTCCCACTCCAAAGTTCTTCTCCAGCCGTGAGGAGATGTCTTTAACCCTGGCACCGGGCAGGCAACACAACTTTCGGAACTCCCAGTCGCGGCTGCAGAGAATAGTATCTACCCCCCTGACTATACTGTCCCCTACCACAACTACATTCCCTTTCACTCCCCCCACTTGAATGGCCTCCTGCACCATGGTGCCATGGTCAGCTTGCTCATCCACCCTGCAGGCTTTTCTCTCATCCATATAGGCAAGCAAGAACCTCATACCTGTTGGATAAGGCCAAATTTTGAGGCTCCTCCAGCACTGCAGCTGAGGTCCCCTTTCCTGCATGAGTAGCAGACACACCCTCCTGTACCACTACCTAACCTAAGGGGTGTGACTGCCTCCTGGATCAAAGGGGTCGATTTTCAGTGTGCCGTGAGGCGGGCTTTTAGGCGTGCGGGGGGCTAAAATCCCGAATTCGGGGTCCCGACACCATCCCGCCCAAAACCCGCCTCCGTGTAAGTTTCAAAGGAGGCGGGTACCCGCCCCGCACTGGGACCCGCCGACCCGAGGCGGGAAGGGATTAGTGCCAATTAACTGCCTGTTAACAGGTAGTTAACAGGCAGTTTTTAGCCTAATCCCTATTTTGAAGGTTGTCGTGTGGGATTCCCGACGGCTCCAAACCACACCAGGTTAGAGGAGTCGGGCCGTCGGGTTGAAGGACTTGGAGGGGTCGAGATGTTGGTGTTCAGGTGAGTGATGGGTGCATGAGTGCAAAGGTAAGTGTGTTTGGTGTGTCTAAAGTGTGTGAAGAAGTTTAAATTACCTGTACTTACCTTTACAGCCTTCCTTCCTCTAGGCTTCGGGAGTCCATCATTCAGCCGGCACTGAAAGCAGAATGGCTGCGATCTGTCAAAAGCGACAGCCTGCAGCTTTCAGTGCCGGCGAGATTTCTAACTGAGTCTGCGTAGAAGGACTCAGGTTAGAAGTAAGACTGTCAGTGTTTGACAGCTTCAAGCAGCTGTGAAACGCTGATATTTCATCTGTCAACACGTCTTGACAGATGAAATTTCAGTCTGTGACGTCACCTGTTGCCGGGTGGCCCTTAGTTGGCCTGCTGAGCCCGCTGGGCTAGCTCAACAAGGTCAATCAAGTGAAAATCGCGTGGACTGGCCGCATCTCGATGGAGGCAGGACTACAACCCGAAAGTTGTAGTCCTGCCTCCTTCCCGACTTCTGAATGAAAATCCAGCCCAAAGTGTCCAGTTAACTCTCCCCCTCCCTGATGCCTCGCAATGTCTGCATCTCAGACTCCAGCTCAAAAACTTGAGCTGAAGTTCCTCAAGATACAGGCACGTGAATGGGAATTGCGTTTTCGACACAGTTATACTTCTGGTTGATAATATACAGGACTCATTCTCCTCATACATATATGCAAGTGGCACTCTTTATGTATTAATAAGATATCACTTCCACAATGCTGCTCAGTGGTATCTTCGGTTAGCAAAGTGGCATGTGGAAGATACAAAAAAAGCAACATTTTCAAACAATTTTTGTCAGTTTCTGAGGGTAAAGGCCTGCAAAAATGGGGGTATTTTTAACCCCCAAGAATGGGTGGGTTGGGGGCGGGTTAAATTTTTGAATTTCGATTGGGAGCGCAACCTGGCTCCAATGAGCCCACTTCAGGGTTTAGCGCAGGCGCGTTTTGATGCTGGCAAGAATTCTACACGCCGAAGTCGGGGATTTAATTATTCAGGCAGATGGATAATTATTGGTGCAATTAACTTCCTTAGGAGACGTTAATGAGGTTTTTGCGAATTGCTTTTAATTTTGCTCCAAATTTAACATGTGTAGTACAGGGTTCCCGGGGCTCGGGAAACTAACCAATGAAATGGAGGCGAGATTGAGCAGCAGTTCAGGTGTGTATTTAAATTTCTCATTGTTCCATCTGAATAAAAGCTCACTTATTGCAGCTGGTATCTTAGTTCCCTCTGGAAAATGTTTAGCAGAGAGTTCTTGTGTGGATACAGCTGTTTTCAAGCTTGGAGGCTTTCTAACTGACAAGATCAGGATGGGAGGCGTGTTGGATGTGTTTGACAGCACGTCAGAAGAGGAAGATCATCACCATCCACGGCAGCGTCAACGGCTGTGGCGGGATCAGCACGTGCACAGGAGAGAGCTGCACAGGAGGGAGGTGAACAGAAGAGGGGCATAGGTCGCAGGAGGCACTACCCACATCACAGGGTTTACAGACAGAGGCTTAGCATCCTTGACCTCTTGGAACAGCAGTGCTTCCGCAAGCTGAGGTTGTCACGTCGGGCGATGGCAGACATCTGCAGCTTCCTAGAGGAAGACCTGCTCCCTGCTGGACCTGGTGGCCACGCATTACCAGTGGCCATGAAAGTGACCACTGCCTTCAACATTTTTGCCTCCGGATCCTTCCAGGGTGCTACCAGAGACATGTCCTGGATCTCCCAGTCAGCTGCACATAAATGCATAAGGCAGGTCACTGATAGTTTGTTTGTCAGGGCCGGCAATTATATAAATTTCTCCTTTGATGCCAATAACCAGAATGTATTGACATTCAGTATGAAACAAGTGAGGGGGTGAGTTTGCACTTGGGATGTAATAATGGGCAAGATGTGGAAGTGGTGCTAATCACAAATATTATGTGCCATTATAAAAAAAGGAAACTTACATAACATTTTGTCAAACACCCATGTGCATACTTTTGTTGATTGACAATTTTGTGAACTTATGCTTCCTACTGCTTCTACGTGGTGCATCCCATGTAGAGGCAGGCTGCTCAGACCCCTGCCCTGACTGCTGAGCTGCTTCTGGCCTACACCCTCTGGGCTTTGGAGTGCATGGGCCACTCCAAAGACTGCTCCATCTGCACCTGTGCAGGGGCAGACCCGGCCATCGGGAGAGGAGGCAGCATGTCGGGTAATGGCTGAGGAGGGGTGGGGGGGCAACAGGTGAGAAGTGGAAGCGCTGTGAGTAGAGTTCCCACTTCCATGTCCCCTTTCACCATTATCCATCTCCTGGGCCAGCGCCCTACCATTCTGTTGCAGACCAGCTTGTTGGAGATCAGTTACGCGTTGTAAGGCCATGGATAAGGTATCTGTCATCCTATTTAAGGTGGCAGACAAGTTGGCATCCAAAGTCTGCACAGCCATGGTCATTCCCTGCATGGACTTATTTGACAGCTGTGGTTAAAGCTCCATGGAGGTGGCCATTCTCTCCATGGCAGACATTCTGTGCCACAAATCCACTAGCGATCAATGAACTCCTCCATCCTCTCCTTTATTGTGGAGAGTGTGTGTGGAACATGGGCCAGTACCTGGCTAAGTTGCTGATGCACCTCTAGCATTCTCCTTCTCAACGATAGCCCCTGGGGTTCAGCATCTGTGTCCAGCTGAGCAGAGCTTGGAGAGGATTGCGCCCCTAACGCGGACTCGCCACAGTTGTCCCTGCCACCAATGTCAACTTGTGTTCACTTGTGAGGTGTGAACCACCAGATGAAAACCCAACTAAATGACTAATTGGATCGACCGAAGTGCGAGTATCTGTGCTGCTGCATGGCTGTACGTCCTGTGACAGTGCACCCTCAGAATGAATGAGGTCCTCTGAGGAATCGTCCTCATGGATATCCTGAGACACTTGTTGTATGTGTGAAGGCTCTGGAAGACAAGGGATATGATTTAGTCATGGCAAAGTCACAATCTTGACAATCACCATACTCAGTCTTCTCATAGTTCAGTCATTGATGAAATAAAGTCACCATATGTGCGTCAGTATTTGTAATTCTGTCACCAGCTATCTGCGAGCTCCGTCTCTCCATCTCCGACTGAGAGGGGCGCATCTGTGAGTGGGACTATTTGTGGCGACCCGCCTCCAGTTCTCTCCCTCTCCCTTGCGTTTTGCACTCACTTCTCCTACAAGAGGTGAAAAAAACAGACCTGTGAGTCAGGTATTCCCCCACTGGATGCAGTGCATTCGGTGAGGTGACTATGAGACAGCTGCATCACACTGCATAAGGATTGGAGTGAGTGGCAACAGCGGATGGATAAATGGGGAGGTGGTGAAGTGCATAGAAAGTGAAAGCTGGATGCTGCTGAAAGTTGATTGGGTGTGAGAAGTGATGTGATGGAGAATGCTTAGCAAGACAAAGTGAAAGGGGCTTAAACCACAGGATGTAGTTGAATCAGCAAATGTACTCACTTTTCCTGACCTGGTTGGGCCATTAAAATGCTTCCTACATTGCATCCAAGAACTGGGTACAAGGCTTCAGCTGCTCACCTCCTCAGCTACCTCCAATCATGCCTTCTTGGTGAGAGCCGCAGGTTTATTCCTCTGTTGCTGCTCCTGACTGCAACCAGCAGTAATTCCAGCACTACGTCATTGAATCTGGGTGCTGCCCTTGCTCTATGTCCATCATCCATCCTGAACACCTCCAATATCCATTTGAGCACTGTCCCTTTAAATACAGCTGAGAACGCATCATGTGGCTGCGCATCACACCCGATGCGCAGCTTGGAGACGTGAAACCTGGAAGCCAAAATTAACTGGGTTGAGATCGCAGATTCCAACCTGCTCAGTTGACTTCCAGGTTTCACCCTCGCAATTCCACCAACCCTCCCCAATAAATCATACGCTGATTGTACATATACTATAATAAAATGAAATGTATACATTTTATAATGTAATAAAACACATCTTATTCCATAAATATACACATTATATGCACACATTACATGATGTGATCAGGCATACGAACTATTCCTTTGGTAACTCACTCAGCTTAACTTTGCGAAGCCGCAATATAATTCAGCCAGGGTTAATTAGATGCAGTTTCATTAAATGAAATCACAGCATTGCAAACAGATTAAGAGTGCCTGAGTGACTCATCATCATCTCTGTGCCACTTACACTGATGTCGAAACATCCATGTTGCAAATTACGCTGTCTCTCTGTGCATTGTTCACTTCATCACGCCACATCAGAATGGAAGACCTAGGTTCAATGCAGGATGCAGCAAAAGATGGAAAAGAGAGAGACATGTATTTTGTGGATCATAAGCCTATTTAGTGTGACTTAGCCCCACTTCTCCTTGACCTCGCCCATCTGGAATTGACACTTGGCCAACTCTCCACAATTATATCCTGCCTCCGCCCCGTGCTATCTTCGCTCTTTTGGCCAACCGTTGTGGTTGATGTAAAGAGAGACATTAGTGCCCAAAGGGAAAGAAAGCTGCAGGAAGAAAAAAACAAGGGTAGAGATGAGACAGCAAGACTTAAGGGGAGATATTGGAAAGAAGTAGATAGGAAACAAATTTGTAAAGAAAGAGATAGGGAGATATACAGCAGAAAGAGAACCAAAGAGGTTTAGGAGATAGTGAGATTCAATGGGAGAGAGAGAAATTACACTCAAAGCTAAAACAAAAGGGAAAGAGACAGGTGGCCGGATAACATCATGGAGAGACCGATAGAGATGAGATGGCGGAAAACATCTGAAACATAAGCAACAATATCAGAAATATGGTGGTCAGTGAGAGAGGTAGAGAAATGATGACAATAGATCTGGAGAGAAACAAATTGGTGGAAGACATCACAAGGATAGGCAGAGAGAAAAATTGGGTGAAGAGAGATCAAGGCAGACAGACAGCAGTATCGTAGAAGACATAGCACCAACAAATCAAGGGATGTTCAGAGCTTGGGGAAGAGACAGAAAGATCAGAGCAGAGAGATGAAGGCAAGGGAGACAGATATGTTGGAGGGACAAAATGAGAGACACATAGGCTGTGGAGGCAGAGGGTTCACTATAATAAGCAAATGTCAAGGGAGATCTACTAATATTATAGATATACTGTACGAGAATTATAAACCTTGATTGTTGCAAAATGATCAATGCTACACAGAACTGCCCCTCCAATCTCACCAGCAATTTTCCCTGGAAAGTTGGTGCTCCCAGGCCTGGCACCAGTGCAGTTCCACTCCCAGCCTCAGCTCTAATAATGCCTCTGCCCAACAAAGTTCCTTGACTTTGCCACTCGCAGGCACCAAACAAAAGGAAATTGACCCTGCACCATTCTTGCTTTAGCTCGAGCCTTCAACAGCTCTGCTCACTGCCTCCATTTTGCATTCCCTGGTGACTGCCAGCACCCATCACTATACTATAGGAGTAGAAAGAAGAATTAGGGAGGTGACCAGTCAAAGAGGCTTTTGAAGGTGGAAGGCATGAGGTAGGGCAGAGATATTTGGGAAGAGAATTTCAGAGCACGGAGATGAGACAGCTGATGGCTCGCCTCCAATGGTACAGTGAGTGCTGTGTTGGCAGAAGTGGAGTGAAGGATCCCATGGCACTATTTGAAAAATACTCCCAGTGTCCTTGGCAACATTCTCCCTCAATCATCAGATAAGGGGAGGATTGGGAATGATGTTGGACTGGATGTTGACAACATTTTTTAAACATAAACAGTTTTTTTTCATTTGTTCCTGCGATCTGGGCACCGCTGGCAAGGCCAGCATTTATTGCCACCTTCTTGAACCGCTGCAGTCCTTGTGGTGAAGGTACTCCCATAGTGCTGTTAGGGAGGGAATTTCAGGAGTTTGACCCAGCGGTGATGAAAGAACGGCGATATACTTCCAAGTCAGGATGGTGTGTAACTTGGAGGGAAACTTGCAGGTGATGGTGTTCCCATGCGCCTGCTGCCCTTGTCCTTCTAGGTGGAACAGGTCGCGGGTTTGGGAGGTGCTGCCGAAGAAGCCTTGGCGAGTTGCTGCACTGCATCTTATAGATGGTACACACTGCAGCCACAGTGCTGGAGCAAGTGAATGTTTAATGTGGTGGATGGAGTGCCAATCAAGTGGGCTGCTTTGTCCTAGATGGTCTCAAGCTTCTTGAGTGTTGTTGGAGCTGCACTCATCCAGGCAAGTGGAGAGTATTTCATCACACTCCTGACTTGTGCCTTGTAGATGGTGGAAAGGTTCTGGGGAATCAGGGGGTGAGACACTCGCCACAGAATACCCAGCCTCTGACCTGTTCTTGTTGCCACAGTATTTATGTGGCTGGTCCAGTAATGTTTCTGGTCAATGGGGATCCCCCAGGATGGTGGGGGACTCAGCGATGGTAATGCCCTTGAATGTCAAGGGGCAGTGGTTAGACTCTCGCTTGTTGGAGCTAGTCATTGCCTGGCACTTGTGTGGCACGAATGTTGCTTGCCATTTATCAGACCAAGCCTCGGGAACAGTAGCATAGTGGTTATGTTACTCAACTAGTAATCCAGAGATCTGGAGACGTGAGTTCATGGCAGCTGTGGAATTTAAATTAAATAAATCTGGAATAAAAAGCTAATATTAATAATGGTGACCATAAAACTATTGGATTGTCGTAAAAACCCATCTGCTTCACTAATGCCCTTCAGGGAAGGAAATCTGCCATTCTTACCTGGTTTGACCTATATGTGACTCCAGACCCACAGCAATATGGTTGACTCTTAACTGCCCTCTGAAATGGCCTAGCAAGTCACTCAGTTGTAAAAAACCGCTACGAAAAACAATGAGAATAAAACCGGACGGATCTCCCGGCATCGACCTCAGCACCGGCTACGGACACAACATCGGCACACCCAGCCCAGCCGATCCTGCAAAGTCCTCCTCACCAACATCTCGGACTTGTGCCAAAATTGGGAGAGCTGTCCCACAGACTAGTCAAGCAACAGTCTGACACAGTCATACTCACAGAATCATACCTTTCAGCCAAAGTCCACCGGCAGTACAGGCCCACCAGGGGTGGCGGCACAGTGGTATACAGTCGGGAAGGAGTGGCCCTGGGAGTCCTCAACATTGACTCCGGACCCCATGAAGTCTCATGGCATCAAGTCAAGCATGGGCAAAGAAACCTTCTGCTGATTAGCACCTACCGCCCTCCCTCAGCCGTTGAATCAGTACTTCTCCATGTTGAACACCACTTGGAAGAAGCACTGAGGGTAGCAAGGGCAGAGAATGTACTCTGGGTGGGGGACTTCAATGTCCATCACCGAGAGTGCCTTGAAGGACATAACTGCCAGTCTAGGCCTGCGACAGGTGGTGAGAGAACCAACACGAAGGAAAAACCTACTTGACCTCGTCCTCACCAATCTACCTGTCGCAGATGCATCTGTCCATGACAGCATTGGTAGCAGTGACTACCGCACAGTCATTATGGAGACAAAGTCCCGTCTTCACACTGAGGACACCCTCCATCGTGTTGTGTGGCACTACCACCGTGCTAAATGGGATAGATTCAGAACAGATCTAACAGCTCAAACTGAGCATCCATGAGACGCTCAGGCCATCAGCAGCAGAATTGTATTCCACCACAATCTGTAACCTCATGGCCCGGCATATCCCTCACTCTACCATTACCATCAAGCTAGGGGACCTGGGGAAGCTGCAACACAGGACTACATGCCTGCTAAAAAGCAGGCACAGCATGCTATAGACAGGCATATATAGGAGGAACCAACCAGGGAACAGGCTATTCTGGATCTGGTACTGTGTAATGAGAAAGGGCTAATCAATAATCTTGTGGTAAAGGGGCCTTTAGGGACAAGTGACCATAATATGACTGAATTTTACATTATGTTTGAGAGTGATGTAGTCCAATCTGAAACTAAGGTCTTCAATCTAAACAGAGGAAACTACAAGGGTATGAGGGACAAGTTAGTCATGGTAGATTGGGAGACTACACTAAAAGGTATGAAGGTGGACATACAATGGCTAACATTCAAGGAAATAATGCATAATTTGCAACAAACATATATTCCTCTAGGGCATAAAAACCCAAAAGGAAAAGTGATCCTAACAAAAGAAATTAAAGCTAGTATTAAGTCAAAGGAGGAGCTTATAAAGTTGCCAGAAAAAGCGGTCAGCCTGAGGATTGGGATCTTTTTAGAAATCAGCAAAGGGGGACCAAGAAATTGATAAAGAAAGGGAAAATGGAATATGAGCACAAACTAGCGAAAAATATAAAAACGGATTGTAAAAGCTTCTATAGGTATGTGGAAAGGAAAAGACTGGCAAAGGTAAATGTAGGTCCTTTACAGTCAAAGACGGGAGAATTTATAATGGGGAATGAGGAAATGGCAGAGAAATTAAATAAATACTTTGTTTCTGCCTTCACGGAGGAAGACACAAAAAACCTCCCAGAAATTCGAGAAAACCAAAGGTGTGGCGAGAATCAGGAACTTGAAATTATTATTAGTAAAAAACAGTACCAGCAAAATTAATGGGACTAAAAGTCAATAAATCCCCAGGACCAGGAACCTAGGGTTTTGAAAGAGGTGGCCATTAGGATAGTGGATGCATTGGTTGTCATCTTCTAAAATTCTATAGATTCTGGAATGGTTCTTGCAGATTGGAGGATAGCAAATGTAACCCTGCTATTTAAGAAAGGAGGGAGAGAGAAAACGGGGAAATACAGACCTGTTAGCCTCACATCAGTAGTTGGGAAAATGCTGGAATCTATTATAAAGGATGCAATAGCTGGGCACTTAGAAACTAATAGTAAGATTGGGCAGAGTCAACATATGGATTTATGAAAGGGAAATCCTGTTTGATAAACCTATTGGAGTTCTTTGAGGATGTAACTAGTGGAGTAGACAAAGCGGAATGATTGGGGTATGCAGATGCTCAAAGGGACCTGGGTGCCCTTGTACATGAGTCACTGAAAGTGAATGTGCAGGTGCAGCAAACCATTAGGAACGCAAATGGTATGCTGGCCTTCATTACAAGAGGATTTAAGTGCAGGAGTAAAGAAGTCTTACTCCAATTATATAGGGCCTTGGTGAGACCACACCTGGAGTACTGTGTACAATTTTGGTCTCCTTACCTAAGGAAGGATATACTTGCCATAGAGGGAGTGCAACGAAGGTTCACGAGATTGATTCCTGGGATGGCGGGACTGTCGTATGAGAAGAGATTGAGTAAACTAGGCCTGTATTCTCTTGAATTCAGAAGAATGAGAGGTGATCTCATTGAAGCATACAAAATCATTACAGGCCTTGATAGGGTGGATGCTGGGAGAACGTTTCCCTTGGCTGGGGAGTCTAGAACCAGGGGCCACAGCCTCAGGATAAAGGGTAGGCCATTCAGGACTGAGATGAGAAGAAATTTCTTCGCACAGTGGGTGGTGAATCTTTGGAATTCTTTACCCCAGAGGGCTGCGGAGGCTCAGTCATTGGGTATATTCAAAACAAAAGTCGACAGATTTCTGACTAGTAAGGGCATCAAGGGATATAGATTACTGTGTACTATTTATGCCCTGTTTGGCATAAAAATAAAACAAAAAAAGTGACTCAACAGTGGCTAACAAGGGAAATTAGGGATAGCATAAGATCCAAGGAGAGGACATATAAATTGGCCAGAAAAAGCAGCAAACCTGAGGATTGGGAGCAGTTTAGGATTCAACAAAGGAGGACAAAGGGATTAATTAAGAGGGGGAAAATAGAGTATGAGAGTAAGCTTGCAGGGAACATAAAAACTGACTGTAAAAGCTTTTATAGATATGTGAAGAGAAAAAGATTGGTGAAGTCAAGCGTAGGTCCCTTGCGGTCAGAATCAGGGGAATTTATAATGGGGAACAAAGAAATGGCAGACCAATTAAATACGTACTTTGGTTCTGTCTTCACAAAGGAGGACACAAATAACCTCCCAGAGATGTCGGGGAACATAGGGTCTAATGAGAGGGAGGAACTGAAAGAAATCAGTATTTGTAGGGAAATAGTGTTAGGGAAATTGACGGGATTGAAGGCCGATAAATCCCCAGGACCTGATAATCTACATCCTAGGGTACTTAAGGAAGTGGCCCTAGAAATAGTAAATGCATTGCTGGTCATCTTCCAAAATTCTATAGACTCTGGAACAGTTCCCATGGATTGGAGGGTGTTGTGTATGTAACCTGTTCCACCTTAAGAGAGCTTAAGCCTGTTCCACCTTAAGAGATGTACTACTTTCTCAGGCTGCTGTAGACGTAATACCGGGGGTGAACACACCGGTATATAAGCACTGTGCAGTAATCTTGTATTCAGTATAGTCCCTACCTCCAACCAGTAAAGACCTGTTTTTATTGTTACTCATTAGTCTGTTTTAATTAACTAAATAATTCACAGACTTAACACTGGCGACGAGTCAGGTTCTTACCCTGCGGCAGTTATTCCACGGCGGTTGAAGAGAGGTTTCAAACCTCACCACTCACCACCCCACTGGAAGTGACAGGCATTAGGACCCTGAAGCCTCCATCAGCTTGTGAACCGGAGTAGAAGACAGGACTGGGGAAGAGAGAGGTATAGGGCGATAGCGATCGGCAGATAAGGGCCGGGCCGCTTTCAAGTGCGAGGCGCAGCCGGGCCATCGATCGCATCCGCTGATAAGGGCCGCACTCGGGGGCTGAAGGGAGACGGCGTCGGGGGACGGGTGAAGACCGCCAAGCGCGGGAAAACCGCCATTTTGTGGGCGGAGGACGACGGCAAGAGCGGGAAGCCGCCATCTTTGATAACAAGTAAAGAAAATAAAATCTGAGAAATTGCAAATCTACAATGCCTAAACACGGGAATATTAGCACCTTTGATAGTGACCTCGAAGATTGGGCCATATATGTTGAAAGAGTAAAAAATTATTGTAAGGCCAATAAACTTCGTGACCAAGATAAAGCTCTAACATTATTAAATTTAATGGGTGCGAAGACATACGGGCAATTGAAACACCTGTTATCACCAGATGAACCGGCGGATAAGACGTTCGATGAGATTGTTACTGTCCTGAAAGATCATCTAAACCCCACGCCGCTGATGCTAGCGGAACGATTTAAATTTTACGACAGAAGGCAGCTACAGCATGAAAGCAATGCTGAATATTTGCTGGAATTGCGTAAATTAGCGAAATATTGCCAGTTTGGAACGGGACTGACAGAGGCACTTCGAGACAAATTTGTGTGTGGTTTATTTAAACAGGATACACAAAAGCGACTGCTCGAGGAGAATGAGCTGACGCTTGAGAAGGCGGTCACTATGGCAGCAGCACACGAAGCCGCAGCGAGAGGCACGGCAGTAATGCAGCTACGGTCACCGGAGCTCAGTGCACACAAATTGGGTGTGAGTTCTGGCAAATGTTATCGTTGTGGAAAGACAACGCATGATCAGAACCAGTGTTGGTTTAAAAACCAAGAATGTAGAACTTGTGGTAGGCTTGGACATATAGCTAGAGTATGCAGGTCAGCGAAGAAGACCAGCAACAAGAAGTCACCGCAAGGGAAATACGCAAAGGTACACAAGGTGGCCGAACAGGAGTCCGATTCAGACGCAAGCAGTATTGAACTGGCTAGCTTAAGGGTACTCAACGTTGGTAAGGGTGCAGACCTCCAGACAATTTGGGTTACTCTTCAGATAGAAGGAGTCCAAGTAAAAATGGAATTGGACACTGGATCGGCATTGTCGGTCATGAATAAGAAAGATTACAGAAGGTTATTCCAACATATTCCCCTACAGGATACGGAGATTATATTGACAACCTACATGGGGCAGAGAGTGTACCCCATCGGGACAATAAAGGTTGCAGTGGCCAACAAGGGCGAAGGAAGTCAAATAATGGACTTATATGTGCTACCGGAGGGAGGTCCACCACTACTAGGCCGGGAGTGGTTTAGAAACATAAATATGGACTGGCATTCGCTAAAAGCCATAAAGAGTGAGAACTCGGTGCAGATAATCAGCCCAGACTCTAGAACTGATGATGGTAAGACCAACCCATGTGCAAAAGACAAAGTTTCAGCACAGAATTCCACTGAGCAACAACAACATAGTTTAACAGAGAATTCTGAGTCTGTCAAGTCTACTGATATGCACATTTTTGAGGGACACTGGGCTCGAACTCAACTCCATTTCAAACTACAACAGCAATTAGAACAAATGATTCGCCGTTTTGAGCAAGAGATGAATGAAATAAAAAAGTTCTTTGTTACAGAGTGGGAGAATCTGGAAAGTCAACAGAAGCAACTGATGGAGAAAATGGAGCAGGAGCACACCAACCATCTGCGCGAGGAGGCCGAACGAATCAAAGCTGATTCAGGTTCTGAAGGTGCGTGCCATAATCTGGTGTCAGAAGAGTTAACGGTCAGCCAACTCCTTCATATGCTGAGGGACAAGACTCTGAAATGGGAAAAACTTGAACACGAGCTGCGATCTTCAAAGGAAAAGGGTTCGGAGCTCTCAAAAGTCATTGAGATGGCTGATGTGACGACACAGACTGAAACGACTGCAACAGAGCAGCCATTGGATGCCAAAAGTACGCTGACTCACGTCAATGTAGAACAACAGACCGCTGAAACAGCTGCTCCGGTAGAGGGATTGCATAGTCCGATCAATCAATCTCCAAAGGAAGTTGAAGTATTAAAATCACAAATGAGGTCACTAGTAAACGACTTGCTGAAAGCCCAGAAAAAGCTGGATGCAGAGGTACACATGAAGAAGTCTCTTCAGGAAAGATGTCTGGATTTGGAACAAGAGCTGGCTAACGTCCAGCTGGGTATGGAGGAAATAGACGACCCTCTCACTGGTCTAGCTCAGGACGACACCGAATATTACCATGACCTGGTGGACGACACCGAATATTACGATGTCCTGTCCTGCCCAGCTTGTAACTTCGACTCCCAAAGTGCAGAAATCATGGAGGAGCACCAAAAGTCTACGGAACATCGGGAGAAGCTGGCTCTACGACGGAAACAGGAGGAAGAGAAGGAGGAACTGCGCATGCAGCTGGCAGCTGTGGCAGCTGACAATGGAGCCCAGAGAGTCTCCAAGAAGCAGAAAAGGAAAAGGAAAAACAGAAGATGACCCATCTGAACCATTATCACCTCTACCAGATCACACACGTGGTCCCTCCGAACGGAGCCAAATCAGTTCGGAAGTTCAAGCTGTTAAATCCATGAAAGGACTATTGAATGAGTAACGTGAACCGACTACACCACAGAGATTGAATCTGTGAACTGTTTTCCGCAGAGACTGAATCTGTGATATGTTACGTTAAACATGAAGTTATATATGTATATATGTTATTACGTTATGTTAAATGGGGGGGATGACTATAAAGCTAAGAAGGGAGGAGTGTTGTGTATGTAACCTGTTCCACCTTAAGAGAGCTTAAGCCTGTTCCACCTTAAGAGATGTACTACTTTCTCAGGCTGCTGTAGACGTAATACCGGGGGTGAACACACCGGTATATAAGCACTGTGCAGTAATCTTGTATTCAGTATAGTCCCTACCTCCAACCAGTAAAGACCTGTTTTTATTGTTACTCATTAGTCTGTTTTAATTAACTAAATAATTCACAGACTTAACAGAGGGTAGCTAATGTTACCCCACTATTCAAAAAAGGTGGTAGAGAGAAAACGGGGATTTACAGACCGGAAAGCCTGACATCGGTAGTGGGGAAAATGCTAGAGTCCATTATAAAAGATGTAATAGCAGAGCACTTGGAAAACAGTGACAGGATCGGACAAAGTCAACATGGATTTACAAAAGGTAAATCGTGCCTGACTAATCTACTGGAATTTTTTCATGATGTAACTGGTAGAATAGATAAGGGAGAACCAGTGGTTGTGGTATATTTGGACTTTCAGAAGGCTTTCGATAAGGTCCCGCATAAGAGATTAACGTGTAAAGTTAAGGCACATGGGATTGGGGGCAAGGTACTGACTTGGATAGAGAACTGGTTGGCAGACAGGAAGCAAAGAGTTGGAATAAACTGCTCTTTTTCCGAGTGGCAGGCAGTGACTAGTGGGGTACCGCAGCGATTGGTCCTAGGACCCCAGCTATTCACAATATATATTAATGATCTAGACGAGGGAACTAGATGTAATATCTCCAAGTTTGCAGACGACACAAAGCTGGGTGGGCGTGTGTGCTGTGAGGAGGATGCCGAGAAACTCCAGTATGATTTGGACAGGTTGGGTGATTGGGCAGAAGCATGGCAGATGCAGTATAATGTGGATAAATGTGAGGTTATCCACTTTGGTGGCAAAAACAGGAAGGCAGATTATTATCTGAATGGCAATAGATTGGGAGAAGGGGAAGTGCAACGAGACCTGGGTGTCCTTGTGCACCAGTCGCTGAAGGTAAGCATGCAGGTGCAGCAAGCGGTTAAGAAGGCAAATGGTGTGTTGGCCTTCGTAGCGAGAGGGTTCGAGTACAGGAACAAGAATATCTTGCTGCAGTTGTACAGGGCCTTGGTGAGACCACACCTTGAGTATTATGTGCAGTTTTGGTCGCCTTATCTGAGGAAGGATGTTCTTGCCATGGAGGGAGTGCAACGAAGATTCACCAGACTGATACCTGGGATGGCAGGAATGACGTATGAGGAGAGATTGGGTCGATTGGGCTTATACTCGCTGGAGTTTAGAAGAATGAGAGGGGATCTCATTGAAACTTATAAAATTCTAACAGGACTAGACAGACTAGATGCAGGAAGGATGTTCCCGATGGCCGAGGAGTCCAGAACCAGGGGTCACAGTCTAAGGATAAGGGAAGCCATTTAGGACTGAGATGAGGAGGAATTTCTTCAACCAGAGTGTGGTGAACCTGTGGAATTCTCTGCCACAGAAGGCAGTGGAGGCCAATTCATTAAATATATTCAAGAAGGAGTTAGATATATTTCTTAAGGCTAAAGGGATCAAGGGATATGGGGAGAAGGCAGGGACAGGGTGCTGAATTTGGATGATCAGCCATGATCTCATTGAATGGCGGAGCAGGCTCAAGGGGCCGAATGGCCTACTCCTGCTGCTATCTTCTATGTTTCTATATGGTGATAAGGCCGGTGAATGCAGTTGAGGCAGCAGATCAACCATGATCTGATTGAATGGGTCGAGCAGGCTTGAAGGGCCGAATGGCCTACTCCTGCTCCTATTTCTTATGTTCTTATGAGCTAAGCGATCAATGGATCAGATCAAAGCTCTGCAGTCCTGCCACATCCAGTTGTGAATAGTGGTGGACCATTAATCAACTAATGGGAGGAAGAGGCTCCATGAATATCCCCATCCTCAATGATGGTGGAGCCCAGCACGTGAGTGCAAAAGACAAAGCTGAAGCATTTGCAATCATCTTAAGCTAGAAGTGCCGAGCAGATGATCCATATCGGCCTCCTCCTGAGGTCCCCACCATCACAAAAGGCAGTCTTCAGCCAATTGAATTCACTCCACGTGATTGCAAGAAATGGCTGAGTGCACTGGATACAGCAAAGGCTGTGGGGCCCAACAACATCCGACTTGTGCTCCATTACTAGCCACGCCTCTAGCCACGCTGTTCCAGTACAGCTATAACACTGGCATCTATCTGGCAATGTGGAAAACTGCCCAGGTATGCTCTGTCCACAAAAAGCAGGACAAATCCAATCCGGCCAATTACCGCCCATCAGTCAACTCTCAATCGTCAGTGTAAGAAATCGTCAATTGGAAGAAATAACTTGAGACAAAAAAGGGCTCTTCAGACTGGTGTTAGAATAACTGGATAAATGCTTAGTATTTGCTGATGTTCTTGGTTCCCTGCGGATGTTATAACATTCTGCACCTTGGCGGTGGCCTTGTTTCCAGACTAGCTGTTTTCTGTTTGTGTGCTAGAAAGGTTGTTGACTTTATCTTTGATAATCTGCCCTAGGCCCACCCCTAAAAGTTAAAGAGATATCTAAAGAGCTTTTAGCTCAGACGGTGAAGGGCAGGGAAGAGCTGTTCGCGCACGCCAGCCGTCTGTCCAATCAGGACTGATACCAGCTGCTTGCCACGGTCGTATGTCGACTATGTCTATCTTGATTGCGTGTTGTACTTAACTTCAACTGCCGCTCCTTAATAAAATGCCTTACAACTCCTAAGACCCTTTGGGTAATCTGTGTGTGATCTATGATCCAAATCTTACAGTGGTGTCAGAAGTGGGATCACAGAGTTGGGAGTTGTAAGGTTCCGGTTGTGGGGACCGGAGGGAGCTGGTCGCGCGTGGTTGTCGCTTAAGACTAAGTAGAAGACTCCCTGAAAGAAGGGAGAGGGCGAGGGAGAGAGTGGGGTAAAGGTAAAACCAGAGATACAATGGCATTGGCATACCATCGAGAACAGCTAGTAGACAGCCTGACAGAAAAAGTCGGCATGTCCGCAGTAGCGGACCAACTAAAAATCTTAGAAGATGGTAACGGGGACTATGACTACATCCTTGACAAACTCTGAGGATGTTCAGAAAAACAAACTTAAAATAAAGAGAGGCTGAGACAGGTTAGCTTACGGGGCACATTTGTGTGCTACCCAGTTAAATAGGGAAACTAAAGCTTAAAATATTTAGGGCTCGATTTTCATTGTGCCGTGGAGTCGGGATTGGAGGCGTGCGGGCGGTTAAAATCCCGAAATCAGGGGTTCCGACCCCATGCCAGTTTCAAAGGAGGTGGGTACCCACCCCGCACTGGGACCCGCCTACCCGAGAGGATTAGTGCCAATTAACTGCCTGTTAACAGGTAGTTAACAGGCAGTTTTTAGCCTAATCCCTATTTTTAATCTTGAACTGTGGGATTCCTGACGGCTCCAAACCACGCCAAGTTGGAGAAGTCGGGTTGAAGGGATCGAGATGTCGGTGTTCAGGTGAGTGATGTGTGCATGAGTGCAAAGGTAAGTGTGTTTGGTGTGTCTAAAGTGACTAAAGAAGTGTAAATGACCTTTTCTTACCTTTTCAGCCTTCCTTCCTTTAGGTTCCGGGAGTCCCTCATCTCACCGGCACAGAAAGCAGAATGGCTGCGAACTGTCAAAAGTGACAGCCTGCAGCTTTCTGTGCAAGAGAGATTTCTAACTGAGTCTGTGGAGAAGGACTCATGTTAGAAGTAAGACTGTCAGTGTTTGACAGCTTCAAACAGCTGTGAAACACTGATATTTCATCTGTCAAAAACTCTTGACAGATGAAATTTCAGTCTGTGACGTCACCTGTTGCCGGATGGCCCTTAATTGGCCTGCTGGGCCCGCTGGGCGGGCTCAACAAGGTCAATCAAGTTAAAATCGTGTGGGTTGGCCGCATCTCGATGGAGGCGGGACTACAACCCCAAAAGTTGTAGTCCCGCCTCCAACCCGACTCCTAAATGAAAATCCAACCCTTAGTAAGCCAGATGCGGAGAGAAAGTGAGTGGCGAGAGAACCTTTCTGCCCCCCGCAACCAGTTGCGCTGGGAGCAAAGGATTCATGACAAAATGCAGTGTACACAGAAGAAACTAGATCAAATACTTGAACAGAATATTGAACTACAGGCAGAAAACACCAGACTGTGTGAGGAGTTAGAGGATGCAAGGGGATCATTAAGGGAATTAAACCGGCGCCAAACTACTGCCTCCCCCGAAGCAGACCATGGCCCGTGCTTAGGAAAAATCCAACAGCTGCAGGCACAAATCGGCCAACAACCGGCAGCGGTGGCTGCTGTCTCCAAAATCAAACCAAAAGATCCCAGCCTTTGCTGGGACAATATAGCTGAGGGCCCCACTCCCTCTGCTCCACCTCCACCGTACAAGGATGGCGAAGCAAACAAAGCAAACAAGGCAATACCAATGTGTGTGGTCACTCGGGCCAATGCTGCCCGTCAGCCTCAGCACCAGACTGAAGAGGAGGTGGAAGGCGTCCAATCCTTCTCCTCGACCACTAATGGCAGGGGGGAAATGGTCACTACGACCATGCATAGGCCCCTTTCCGCTGTTGAGGTCAGGGTACTAAAGGATGACCTAGGAATGGTGGACATGAACACCAGCCGCCTCGACTTCAGGCAGCGGTGGAGGATTTTTATAATCACCCACCCAGAACTAGAAGGGGACGACCTCAAACAGGTCCTCCTGGATGTATGTTCCACAGGATTAAAAGAAGAAATGGACCAGGACATACTGAGGGGGTGGGGGGCACAATAGATGAGATTGAGTTAGAACTATGCCAAACACTAGGGGAGGAGGGCATTGATTTTCACCAGCTCATAGCTAACACCAAACAGGGCCCTACCGAAAGCCCGAATGCCTTTGCGCGTAAACTCCATGACATTTTCCAGTGCACCAGGGGTGGAAGAGGGGACTACTTTAACTCCCCGGGCTTTAAAACCCTTTTTTTGAACGGTCTCCAACCATTGGTCTGTAACATGAAGGGCGTTTACGTCTCCAAAGATACCCCGTGGGAACAAGTACGCACCCATGCCAGAACTGCTTGTGATCAGACCTATGCCAGTATCCCTGGGACACCTGCTAAAGCTACAGTAGCAGCCGTCGAAGGCCCGCTGCCTAACCCAAAGTGAGGGCCGTCCAAAACTCCCGCACCAGGAAAAGCTGCCTCGGTGCATTGCTACATCTGCCACCGTCTAGACCACGATGCCCGTCAATGCAACAACAACCCCCCAAGGCAAGCAGACCCTGACCTGGTCAAACAGTGACTAGAGAATAGAGGCAGCCATAGTGGCTTTGACCATCGGACTGGGAGCCCGACTGGTTGCTGCTGCGCATCAGCAACCCGAGTCAACGGATATGTTTCCACCTCCCCTGTGACTCCCTCAGGCCTCTCAGGTGGAGGTAACTTCCCCTCTCTGATACGATGGCGGTGGGAGACCGGTAATCCGCATGGTTGATTCTGGAGGCTGTCAACAATTAACGTTAGTCGACTCTAGCTCCTCCACCACCATCATTCATGATCCCCATTCCGATCCTACAAAGGCCGTGCCCCAAGTTTTATCGGGCTTTGATAATTCAACCCAGACAACTATATAAGGATCCCTTTCCTCGGAGCTAAAGCAGTGTGTTGTTCACAAAGTCACGTTCACGACCAGCTCCCCAGTTTGGCCGGTTAGAAAACCGGATGACTATTGACTATCGTAAACTCAACTCAGTCACGCCCGTGTGTACCCCGGTGGTTGGGGAGACACCCACCCTACTCTCCCAGATTCCCAGTGGCAGTAATCAGTACAGAATGAGATTCAGTAGAAAACATCAGAAATTGAAAATTGGCTTATGGGAAAAAGGATAAAATAATATGATGGAAGAAAGGAGAAAAGGAAAGATTCTGTCCCTTTTCTACTTTTAGTGTAGTGTTCCATTTAAAACAAAAGTCTGTATGAATGTTTCAAAGCTAAAAGCTAAGGAAAACAAAAAAAGTTTGTTTAACAATCAGTCTAAGATTTAACCTAGGAGTTGCGGTTGCTACTGTGAATTTTCCAAGGCAGTTTGATTTGCTTTGTTTAAATGTGAAAGCCAAACTGTCTTTATTGATCAGGAAAGTTTTTTTAAATTTACGTGAAGTGACGCAATTGCTTGTGTCTGACAATATTTGCTCCGCCTTCTTATAAACCTGCAAAGGAGTTAACCCTTTCCACTGGCAATTGTTTTTTTTAAACTGGTTCAGCAAACAACTTTGATCCATATTTTCTATCTTTATATTGTATTGGACAGTAAAGTTTCTCCAGATGTTCATGAATAAGATAGAATCTGGTATTAATGGGAATTTTCATTCCAGTGAAAGTCAGGAAAGTGTAGTTGTGAATAGTAAATTGTTAGCTTTCTCTCGGAGACATTTGTGTCCTTGCCTATGTACCTTTTAAGAAAACTGCATTGATAGCCTGGCCACTACCCAAGACATCGGGACCATGCAGAGGGAGATGACCACAGATCTCCAGATGACTACAATGTTTTGATAGGATCACCTGAAAGCCCAAGAATGGCTTGTATCGGATGGCACGTGTAGCACGATATTGAGATACTGATATGAGTGTGCAAATGTGATTTGTTACGAAAGAAGCAATTACTTTCCGGAAATGCATGGCGAATTTGCACTGAAGAACAGGTCTCAGACATGCTCAGTTACTTGACAACAGTATGACATGAAATGGTTCATGTGGCTCAGGAGAGTGAGACAACTTTTAAAGCATTGACACATACTCCATCAAGAAACTATCTAATTCATGAAACAATCAGAACCTGTTAGAGGGATTGAAATTGAAGTTGAAGTGGAGAGTTACATGGCATTTGGATTGGGACAATTGAGGGCTAAGGAGAAATCATTTTTAGCAAGAATTATCCACGAGATGGATACAAGTAAGAGAGATCTGGAGAATCTTTTAAGTCCATGACTTGTTGATTAGATATTAAACTGTAATGTTGTTTGAAATGATTGTAAGACTGAAGTTAACTGTGACTGTAATAATTGTGTTTTGTAGATAACAGAGCGTGGGGAAAACCAGTACGAATCCAATATAGAAACATAGAAGATAGGAGCAGGAGTAGGCCATTCGGCCCCTCGAGCCTGTTCCGCCATTTAATGAGATCATGGCTGATCATCCAAATTCAGTACCCTGTCCCTGCTTTCTGCCCATATCCCTTGATCCCTTTAGCCTTAAGAAACATATCTAACTCCTTCTTGAATATATTTAAATAAGTTGGCCTCAACTGCCTTCTGTGGTAGAGAATTCCACAGGTTCACCACTCTCTGGATGAAGAAATTCCTCCTCATCTCAGTCCTAAATGACTTACCCCTTATCCTTAGACTGTGACCCCTGGTTCTGGACTCCCCTGCCATTGGGAAAATGCTTCCTGCATCTAGTCTGTCTATTCCTGTTAGAATTTTATAAGTTTCAATGAGATCCCCTCTCATTCTTCTAAACTCGAGTAACTATAAGCCTAATGGACCCAATCTCTCTTCATACGTCATTCCTGCCATCCCAGGTATTGTAATGATATCAGCAAATAGTGATGGTATTTGCTTGTTTGATTATGATGCCTTACCAGCATATTTGCCTGTTTGATGATTTATGCCTGACCAGCAGAGGGCATGTGAGAGAGGCAGAGTTTAGTTTTAGTTTCGTTTTAGATGGATCTCTAACATGATGTCTCCTGTAATGCTGTTAACAGAGTTGAACATACTTTAGATAAAAAGTCATTCTCTTTCATGAATGTGTCGTCATTGAACCCACATACAAATCGATGCATGGTGTCAGAAGTGGGATCCAAGAGATGAAGAGGAAAAATCTGAAGTTAAATCAGCTCTCCACATATTAGCAAGCCAAAAGAGAACATCGTTACTTACCATTGGAGAATAGCTAACGAAGTGGAAAAATGGAAGGTTTACACCCACCGGCGAAGCTTCAGTTGACAGGTAATGTGGCTGAAAATTGGAGGAGGTTCAAACAACGTTTGGAGTTGTATTTATCAGCAATCGGAGCTGACGAGAAAAGTGATAAAATGAAAGCGTCAGTGATCTTACATGTCGTGGGTGATGAAGCGCTGGAGGTGTATAATAACTTCACATTCGCTGCTGATGGAGACAAAATGAAGCTAGATAAAATAATGGAACAGTTTGAGGCCTACTGCATACCTAAACATAACATGATGTTTGAGAGGCACAGATTTTTCACATGTGTACAGAAAACGGGAGAGACTATTGATCAGTATGTGACTGAACTGAGAAACCGAAGCAAAACATGTGAATTTGGGGGACTGATAGACTCGCTGATAAAAGACAGACTGGTGTGTGGTATTCCAGATAATGGTCTAAGGGAAAGGCTGCTAAGAGAGCAAGATCTAGACCTGGGAAAAGCCATAGCACTGTGTAGGGCTACAGAGACTGTGAAGTCGCAGGCAAAGGAGCTGTTCAGTGACAGTAGCTGCAACGTGGATGCAGTGAGTAAGAACGGACACAAACTGCTCAACAAAAAGAGCGCCAATGTGAAAAAAGAGGCGTGCCCAGCGAACAAAAATGAAAGGGGCAATCGAAAGTCATGTAGTCGATGCGGTACACAGCATACACCAAAAAAGTGTCCAGCATATGGTAAAACATGCAATAGTTGCAACAAAAACAACCATTATGCCCGTTGCTGCAAGGACCAAGCGCAACAAAGCAAGGTCCATGCAGTAGATGAAAGCGAGAAAGAGGAGTTCAATGTGGATGCTGTGTCTGAAAACAAAAAAGAAAAAAGAGACTGGATGTTGACACTAAAAGTGAATGACATACACATTCCATTTAAATTGGATACTGGAGCACAAGTTAATGTGATATCAGAGACTGATTTTAAGAAAATTAGACCCAGACCAAAGATACATGGAATAAAAGTGAAAGTGACAGGATACTCAGGTACTGATATACCAGTGAAAGGAAGATGCATTGTCAAAGTGACACACAAGGACAGAGAGCACACGCTAGCATTAATCGTGGTGCCAAAGGATGTGCAAGCCATACTAGGTTTAATAGCCTGTGAGAGACTGAACCTGGTAAAGAGAGTCCTCGTTGTGGAAAGCGAAGGAGAGACAGTCTATGATGAACTCATGAAAGAGTACAACGACCTATTTAAGGGTCTAGGCTGCCTTCCAGGAGAACACACGATCAGAGTAGATAAAAGTATGCCAACGGTCATACATCCATGCAGAAAAGTTCCATTTGCTCTTCAAAAGCAACTGAAGGCAGAGTTGGACAGGATGGAAAGCCTGAACGTGATTCAGAAGATAGATGAGCCAACTGAGTGGGTGAGTTCCCTCGTCGTTGTGGACAAAAAGAATGGAAAGCTCAGAATTTGCCTGGCTCCAAGAGATCTAAACAGAGCAATAAAGAGAGAGCACTTCAAGCTTCCTACACGTGAGGAAATCATGTCACAGTTTGCAAATGCAAAGTATTTCAGCAAGTTAGATGCATCATCAGGATTTTGGCAGAAGAAACTGGACGAAGCAAGTTCAAGACTGTGCACGTTCAACAGTCCATTTGGCAGATACAGATTCCTAAGGTTACCATTTGGCACTGCCTCAGCTCCTGAAGTGTATCACAAAAGTATCCATATGGTCTATGAGCACCTGGAGGGAGTTGATACATCAATGGATGACATCATAGTATGGGGAACCACGAGAACTGAGCATGACGAGAGACTGAAAAAAGTGCTGGAAGCAACAAGGAAAACAAACCTGAAGCTGAATAGAGAGAAATGCCAGCTCGGGGTGACAGAACTGACATTCGTGGGAGATATCCTTAGCAGTGAGGGCATCAGACCAGATCCCAGAAAGGTGTCCGCCATTGAGAATATGCCAAAGCCACAATGCAAAAAGGACGTGCAGAGGTTTAATGGAATGATCAACTACATGGGTAAATTCATATCCAACCTCTCAGAAAAGATGGCGCCACTGAGAAGACTAACTGAAAAGAACATAGAATGGGAATGGAATCATGAGCATGAGAAGTCATGGAGCGATCTAAAGAAACTGCTCACAGAGGAACCAGTTCTGAGGTTTTATGACCCAGCGAGACCCATCAAGATATCATCAGGTGCATCACAGATTGGGCTCGGTGCCGTTCTTCTGCAAAAATATGACTACTGGCAACCTATTGCATATGCATCGCGCTCAATGACAGACGCGGAGACGCGATATGCTCAAATAGAAAAGGAGCTGCTCAGCATCACATACGCCTGTGAAAGATTTCACCAGTTTGTGGCAGGACAAGCAATCAGTGTAGAGACTGGCCATAAGCCCTTGATTGCATTGTTCCAAAAGCCACTAAATAGCTGTCCGCTTAGAATACAAAGAATGATGATCAGGCTGCAACGCTATACACTGAATGTTGCGTACACACCGGGTAAGCTGATGTATACAGCAGACACGTTGTCCAGAGCTGTTGACCCAAGTGAGCCCGCAAACACCAAAATGGATGAAAAAGTGAACGCCTACGTGGACATGATCACAAGTGCACTGCCCATAGCAGATGCAAAAATGGAGCTCATAAAGACTGAGACAAACAAAGATGAAACACTGAGACGACTGAGGAAAAGCATCTTGGATGGATGGCCCAACATGAAGCAAGACTGCTCACCTGACATGGCAGAGTACTGGAACTGCAGGGCGGAACTATCAGTGGTCGAAGACATCATCTCCAAAGGAAGTAAAATAGTTATCCCAAAGAGTCTGAGAAAAGAGGTGCTAAAAAGGATCCATGGAGGACATCTGGGAATCGAAAAGTGTAAGAAAAGAGCACGAGAGGTGATGTACTGGCCACGAATCAACCAAGATGTGACAAATGAGGTGTCAAACTGCACAATATGCCTGAAATATCGAGCAAGCAATCCGGTAGAACCACTAAAGCCACACCCAGCGCCAGACAGACCTTACCAGAAGGTAGGCGCTGACCTATTCGTATGTCAAGGGAAGGACTATCTTGTAGTCACAGACTATTACTCCCTGTATCCAGAGGTTTGTAGACTGTACACCACCACTGCAGATGCTGTGATAACATGTATGAAAGCCATATTCTCCAGACATGGCGTGGCAAGCGAGGTCTTCACAGACAACGGACCCCAGTTTTACAATGCAAGTTTCCGACACTTTGCCAAAGAGTGGGACTTTGTCCACACAACGTCAAGTCCTCACTTTCCACAGTCCAATGGACTAGTGGAAAAATCGGTCCAGACAGTGAAAAGACTGATGTACAAGGCAAAAGACAGTGGAACTGACTTCTACCAAAGCATGCTTGTATACCGCACAATGCCGCTCGAGTGTGGTATGTCACCAGCCCAACTCCTTATGGGACGTCGGCTAAGGTCAAACCTACCCATCCCGGAGAACCTCCTGAAAACAAAAGAGGGGGAGAAAGTGAGGAAGTTCAAAGAACAACAGAAAGAAAAGCAAAAGTACTACTATGACAGAGGAACACAAAGCCTACCTGAACTCCACACTGGTGACCAAGTAAGGTTCAAAGACAAAACAAACATATGGACTCAGAAGGGAACTGTCCTGAGTGAAGTTCAACCAAGATCATACACCATTCAGACAGATGAGGGTGCTGTTCTGCGAAGAAATTGTCGAGATCTTCTCATGGGACCAGCCACAGCAAGTCAAAAGACTGATACTGTTGAACAACCTGATCACACAGCAGGTCAAAAGACTGATACTGTTGAACAACCTGATCACACAGCAGGTCAAAAGACTGATACTGTTGAACAACCTGATCACACAGCTGAGAAACCATCATCTGAGGCAACAACTCAGATTCAAGGACAATCAATCAGAAAATCCTCAAGATGCGTGAAGCCTCCTGAGAGACTCCTTGAGCAAATTTAAGGACTCTTGTTATAGAAGGAAGTAATGTTATCTTATTCTTTCTTCAAGTTCTAGTGTATTTTCATATTTCATGTGAACACACAAAACAAGGTTAAAAAACCTTGATAATGATAATGTAAGTTCATTAAGTGTTAAAGTTAAAATGCAGAATAATACAAAGTAAACATGTTGTTAGATAAAAGTAAAATAATTTTGTTTTAAGAAAGGGAGATGTAATGATATCAGCAAATAGTGATGGTATTTGCTTGTTTGATTATGATGCCTTACCAGCATATTTGCCTGTTTGATTATTTATGCCTGACCAGCAGAGGGCATGTGAGAGAGGCAGAGTTTAGTTTTAGTTTCGTTTTAGATGGATCTCTAACATGATGTCTCCTGTAATGCTGTTAACAGAGTTGAACATACTTTAGATAAAAAGTAATTCTCTTTCATGAATGTGTCGTCATTGAACCCACATACAAATCGATGCAGGTATCAGCCTGGTGAATCTTCGCTGCACTCCCTCCATGGCAAGAACATCCTTCCTCAGATAAAGCGACCAAAACTGCGCACAATACTCAAGATATGGTCTCGCCAAGGCCCTGTAGAACTGCAGCAAGACATCCTTGCTCCTGTACTCGAATCCTCTCACTATGAAGGCCAACATACCATTTGCCTTCTTAACCGCCTGCTGCACCTGCATGCTTACCTTCAGCGACTGGTGCACAAGGACACCCAGGTCTCGTTGCACTTCCCCTTCTCCCAATCTATTGCCGTTCAGATAATAAGCTGTCTTCCTGTTTTTGCCACCAAAGTGGCTAACCTTGCATTTATCCACATTATATTGCATCTGCCATGCATCTGCCCAATCACCCAACCTGCCCAAATCATACTGGAGTTTCTCGGCATCCTCCTCACAGCACACACGCCCACCCAGCTTTGTGTCGTCTGCAAACATGGCGATATTACATCTAGTTCCCTCGTCTAGATCATTAATATATATTGTGAATAGCTGGGGTCCTAGGACCGATCCCTGCGGTACCCCACTAGTCACTGCCTGCCACTCGTAAAAATACCTGTTTATTCCAACTCTTTGCTTCCTGTCTCCCAACCAGTTCTCTATCCAAGTCAGTACCTTATCCCCAATCCCATGTGCTTTAACTTTGCACGCTAATCTCTTTTGCGGGACCTTATCGAAAGCCTTCTGAAAGTCCAAATACACCACATCCACTGGTTCTCCCTTATCTATTCTACTAGTTACATCCTCAAAAAATTCCAGTAGATTAGTCAAGCATGATTTACCTTTTGTAAATCCATGTTGACTTTGTCCGATCCTGTCACTATATGAGATGGTTTAGGTGGTGCCTCCTGTGTCACTGCCGCAACTACCATGCTTTACGGGTCTAACAGGACCTGTCCCATCAACCAACACATTTTACTCAATATCAAAACCTATGCTCAAGTGAAACTGACAGTAAATGAGATACTTAAGTATGAGCTGCACAATTCGGGTAATACATTCCCTTGTTGTCTAAGGGCTTCAGTGAGCTCGTGATGCGACTGAACCCCTCCCTAAAGCACTTTTATGTTTTGGAGCAAGGCTCTTGCTTGTTGGAGATAGTCATTGCCTGGCACTTGTGTGGCGTGAATGTTACCTGCCACTTATCAGCCCAAGCCTGAATGTCATCCAGGTCTTGCTGCATGCAAGCAGGGGCTGCTTCATTATCTGAAGAGTTGTGAATGGCACTGAGCACTGTGCAGTCATCAGCAAGCATCCCCACTTCTGACCTTGTGATGGAGGGAAGGTCATTGATAAAGCAGCTGAAGATGGTTGGGCTTAGGACACTGCCCTGAGGAACTCCTGCAGCGATGTCCTGGGGCTGAGATAATTGACCTCCAACAACCACAACCATCTTCCTTTGTGCTAGGTATCAATCCAGCCAGTGGAGAGTTTTCTCTCTGATTCCCATTGACTTGAATTTTACTAGAGCTCCTTGATGCCACACTTTGTCAAATGCTGGAATTTAGCACTTTTGTCCATGTTTGGACCAAGGCTGTAATGAGGTCTGGAGCCGCGTGATCCTGGCAGAACCCAAACTGAGCATTGGTGAGCAGGTTATTGGTGAGTAAGTGCCGCTTGATAGCACTGTTGATACCTTCCATCCCTTTACTAATGATTGAGTGCAGACTGATGGGGCAATAATTGGCTGGATTGGATTTGTCCTGCATTTTGTGGACAGGACATACCTGGGCAGTTTTCTACACTGTCGGGTAGATGCCAGTGTTGTAGCTGTACTGGAACAGCTCGGCTAGAGGCGCAGCTAGTTCTGGAGCATAAGTCTTCAGCACGAAAGCCAGGATATTGTCTGGGCCCATAGCCTTTGCTGTATCCAGTGCGCTCAGCGGTTTCTTGATATAAACTCTTGATAAGCGGCTGGAGAGTGCGAGACTTCGGCGGTAGTAAAAGCAGCGGGAGCGGCTGGAGAGCGCGAGACTTCGGCGGTAGTAAAAGCAGCAGGAGCGGTTGAAGAGCGCGAGACTTCGGCGGTAGTAAAAGCAGCGGGAGCGGCTGGAGAGCGCGAGACTTCGGTGGTAGTAAATGCAGCGGGAGCGGCTGGAGAGCGCGAGGCTTCGGCGGTAGTAAAAGCAGCGGGAGCGGCTGGAGAGCGCGAGACTTCGGCAGTAGTAAAAGCAGCGGGAGCGGCTGGAGAGCGCGAGGCTTCGGCGGTAGTAAAAGCAGCGGGAGTGGCTGGAGAGCGCGAGGCATCTGCAGTAGTAACAGCAGCGGGAGCGGCTGGAGAGCGCGAGGCTTTGGCGGTAGTAAATGCAGCGGGAGCGGTTGGAGAGCGCGAGGCTTCGGCGGTAGTAAAAGCAGCGGGAGCGGCTGGAGAGCGCGAGACTTCGGCAGTAGTAAAAGCAGCGGGAGCGGCTGGAGAGCGCAAGACTTCGGCGGTAGTAAAAGCAGCGGGAGCGGCTGGAGAGCGCGAGGCTTCGGCGGTAGTAAAAGCAGCAGGAGCGGCTGGAGAGCGCGACACTTCGGCGGTAGTAAATGCAGCGGGAGCGGCTGGAGAGCGCGAGACTTCGGCGGTAGTAAAAGCAGCGGGGGCGGCTGGAGAGCGCGAGACTTTGGCGGAAGTAAATGCAGCGGGAGCTGCTGGAGAGCGCGAGACTTCGGCGGTAGTAAATGCAGCGGGAGCGGCTGGAGAGCGCGATACTTCGGCGGTAGTAAATGCAGCGGGAGCGGCTGGAGAGCGCGAGACTTCGGCGGTAGTAAATGCAGCGGGAGCGGCTGGAGAGCGCGAGACTTCGGCGGTAGTAAATGCAGCGGGAGCGGCTGGAGAGCGCGAGACGTCGGCGGTAGTAAATGCAGCGGGAGCGGCTGGAGAGCGCGAGACTTCGGCGGTAGTAAATGCAGCGGGAGCGGCTGGAGAGCGCGAGAGTTCGGCGGTAGTAAATGCAGCGGGAGCGGCTGGAGAGCGCGAGACTTCATCGGTAGTAAATGCAGCGGGAGCGGCTGGAGAGCGCGAGACTTCGGCGGTAGTAAATGCAGCGGGAGCGGCTGGAGAGCGCGAGACGTCGGCGGTAGTAAATGCAGCGGGAGCGGCTGGAGAGCGCGAGACTTCATCAGTAGTAAATGCAGCGGGAGCGGCTGGAGAGCGCGAGACTTCGGCGGTAGTAAATGCAGCGGGAGCGGCTGGAGAGCGCGAGACTTCGGCGGTAGTAAATGCAGCGGGAGCGGCTGGAGTGCCCGAGACTTCGGCGGTAGTAAATGCAGCGGGAGCGGCTGGAGAGCGCGAGACTTCGGCGGTAGTAAATGCAGCGGGAGCGGCTGGAGAGCGCGAGACTTCGGCGGTAGTAAATGCAGCGGGAGCGGTTGAGATACAAAGGAGTAAAGAAGTAAAAAGTAATCGAAGTGTGACATCACCAAAAAGCAGGTAATTGATTGGTTGGTGAGTATTTCTCTACTTCTCGCTTTTTTCCAAACTTGGGCGTCCAAATTTAAGTGCCTTGGTGTAGATTAAAAGATATACATGTTCCAAAGTGACGCCGGCGCAGGGGAAGAAGCTGATTGGTGAGTCATGGGTGAGTGCTTTTTTTTTCTTCAATTTTAAGTCTATTTCTTTTAAAGTAGTTCATAGTTAAGGTAGTTCGGGAGAGCGAGAATCTGAGATTTTAAATTTGAGGTTAAGAGTTTTTTAATTAAAAGTATGGCAGGGGACCTCAGTCCCGTGCGTTGCACGGCCTGCAGCATGTGGGAATTCCTAGACGCTTCTTGCAGTCAGAATGACCACATGTGCAGTAAGTGCCAACGGTTTGGCCAACTTGAGATTCGGTTTTCGGAGCTCGAGCGTTAGCTGGAGGCACTGCGGTGTATCAGCGAGGCTGAGAGTTACGTGGATAGCACGTTTTTAGATGTGGTCACCCTGCAGCTTAAGAAAGTGCAGTCAGAGAGGGAATGGGAGACCACCAGTCAGAAGAAGGGGGGCAGGCAGGTAGTCAGGAAAGCCCCAGAGTGCATCTCACTCAACAATCGTTTTTCTGTGTTGGAAAACGGTGAACATGACGGTTCCTCTGGGGAGTGCAGCCAGAGCCAAGTTCACGGCACTGTAGGTGGCTCAGCTGCACAAGGGGGGAGGAGTAAGAGTGGAAGGGCAATAGTGGTAGGAGACTCAATAGTGAGGGGTGCAGACAGGCGTTTCTGCAGCCGCAGACGTGACTCCAGGATGGTATGTTGCCTTCCTGGTGCCAGGGTCAAGGATGTCACTGAACGGCTGCAGGGCATTCTGAAGGGGGAGGGCGAAGTCAGAGGTCGTGGTTCACATTGGTACCAACGACATAGGTAGACAGAGGGATAAGGTCCTGCAACAAGAATTTAGGGAGCTAGGTAGCAGATTAAAAAGTAGGACCTCAAAGGTTGTAATCTCTGGATTACTCCCGGTGCCACGTGCTAGTGAGTATAGGAATAGGAGGATAGAGCAGATGAATGTGTGGCTAAAGAGTTGGTGCAGGAGGGAGGGCTTCAGTTTCTTGGATCACTGGGTCTGTTTCTGGGGAAGGTGGGACCTGTACAAGTCGGACGGGTTGCACCTGAACCGGAACGGGACCAACATCCTTGCTAGTGCTGTTGGGGGGGGTTTAAACTAACTTGGCAGGGGGATGGGATACGGAGTGGAGCTATAATAGGGGGTGATGCACAGCCAAATATAGAGGAAAAAACATGTCAGTCTGGAAGGCAGAGCAAATATGTAACGGCACAAGGGAGTATGGCAAGGCTGGATGGCATTTATTTTAATGCAAGGAGTCTTGTGAGTAAGGCAGGTGATTTGAAGGTGTTGATGAACACATGGGAGTACGATATTGTTGCTATCACAGAGACATGGTTGAGGGAGGGGCAGGACTGGCAGTTCAATATTCTGGGGTATAGAATCTTCAGGTGAGACAGAGGGGGATGTAAAAGAGGAGGGGTGTCACAATATTAACTAAGGAGTCAATTACTGCAGTAAGGAGGGATGATATCTTAGCAGGTTCCTCTAATGAGGCCATATGGGTAGAACTTAAAAACAAAAAGGGGGCAAGCACTTTGCTGGGAGTGTACTATAGGCCCTCAAACATCAGGGGGAGATAGAGGAACAGATATGTAGGCAAATCTCAGAGAAGTGTAGAAATAATAGGGTAATAATAGTAGGGGATTTCAACTTCCCCAATATTAACTGGGATAGTCAGAGTGTGAAAGGCTTAGAGGGTGCGGAATTCTTAAAGTGCATCCAGGAGAGCTTTTTGAGCCAGCATGTAGAAAGTCCTACAAGAGAGGGGGCGGTACTGGACCTAATTCTAGGGAATGTAGCCGGGCAAGTGGTAGAAGTGTCAGTAGGAGAGCATTTTGGTGACAGTGACCATAATTCGGTGAGATTTAAGGTAGTCATGGATAAGGACAAAGATGGACCGGAAATAAAGGTTCTAAATTGGGGGAAGGCCAATTTCAATATGATAAGGCAGGATCTGGCCAAAGTGGACTGGGATCAGCTACTTGTAGGAAAATCCACATCAGAGCAGTGGGAGTCATTCAGAAAGGAAAGAGAGGGAGTACAATGGCAACATGTTCACGTAAAGGTCAAGGGTGGGACCAACAAGTCCAGGGAACCCTGGATGTCAAGGGATACACAAGAATGGATTAGGAAAAATAGGGAGGCTTTTGGCAGATACAAAGGACTAAAAACAGTGGAAGCCCTAGAGGAGTATAGAAAGTGCAGGGGGATACTTAAAAAAGAAATTAGGAGAGCGAAGAGGAGGCATGAAAAAACACTGGCAGGCAAAATAAAGGAAAATCCCAATGTGTTTTATAAGTATATTAAGGGCAAGAGGATAACCAGGGAAAGAGAAGGGCCCATTAGGGACTAAAGTGGTAATCTGTGTGTAGAGCCAGAAGATGTAGGTGACGTGTCAAATGAATATTTTGCATCTGTGTTCACTATGGAGAAGGATGATGTAGTCATAGAAATCAGGCAGGGGGATTGTGATATACTTGAACAAATTAGCATTGAGAGGGAGGAGGTACTAGCGGTTTTAGCGGACTTAAAAGTGGATAAATCCCCAGGCCCAGACGAGATATATCCCAGGCTGCTGTGTGAGGCAAGGGAGGAGATTGCAGGGGCTCTGACACAAAGTTTCAGAACCTCTCTGGCCACAGGGGAGGTAACAGAGGACAGCTAACTTAGTACCATTATTCAAGAAGGGTAGTAGGGATAAACCAGGGAATTACAGGCCAGTGAGCCTAACATCAGTGAAAAGGAAATTATTGGAAAAAATTCTGAGGGACAGAATTACTCTCCACTTGGAGAGGCAAGGATTAATCAAGGATAGTCAGCATGGCTTTGTCAGGGGGAGATCATGTCTAACCAATTTGATTGAATTTTTCGAGGGAGTGACTACGTGTGTGGATGAGAGTAGTGCAGTTGATGTAGTCTACATGGACTTCGGCAAGGCTTTTGACAAAGTCCCGCATGGGAGGCTGGTCAAGAAGGTAAGAGCCCATGGGATCCAGGGCAATTTGGCACATTGGATCCAAAATTGGCTTGGTGACAGGAGGCAAAGGGTGATGATCGAAGGTTGTTTTTGTGACTGGAAGCCTGTGTCCAGTGGTGTACTGCAGGGATTGGTGCTGGGTCCCTTGTTGTTTGTAGTGTACATTAATGATTTAGATATGAATGTAGGAGGTATGATCAGTAAGTTCGCAGATGACACGAAAATTGGTGGAGTGGTAAATAGCAAGGAGGGAAGCCTCAGGCTACAGGATGTTATAGACGGGTTGGTCAGGTGGGCAGAACAGTGGCAAATGGAATTTAACCCAGAAAGTGTGAGGTGATGCATTTTGGGAGGACTAACAAGGCAAGGGAATACACAATGAATGGTAGGACCCTAGGAAGGACAGAGGATCAGAGGGACCTTGGTGTGCATGTACATAGATCCCTGAAGGCAGCAGGACAGGTAGATAAGGTGGTTAAGAAGGCATATGGGATACTTCCCTTCATTAGCCGAGGCATAGAATATAAGTGCAGGGAGGTTATGATCGAAGTGTGACATCACCAGAAAGCAGGTAAGTGATTGGTTGGTGAGTATTTCTCTCTTTATAAACTTTAACTCTGTGGTTTATACTTTCTAACGTCTCTGTTGTGTAGCGGGGACTGTTTGTAAACCAGGGCCCTTAAATATACCATTTAACTGTAGTGTAATTGGTGGGATTCATTTGATTTAATTTAATTGCAATTAATTAAAGGGTAAGTCATGGCAGGACAGCCCGGTGCCGTGGTATGCTCCTCCTGCGCTATGTGGGAACTCAGGGACACTTCCTGTGTCCCTGACAACTATGTGTGCAGGAAGTGTGTCCAGCTGCAGCTACTGGCAGACCGCATTGCGGCGCTGGAGCTGCGATTGGATACATACTAGACCATTCGCGAGGCTGAGGACATCATGGATATCACGTTTGATCAGTTGGTCACACTGCAGGCAAAGGTTGGACAGGCAGAAAGGGAATGGGTGACCAACAAACAGAGTACTAGGCACAGGCAGGTAGTGCAGGGGTCCCCTGTGGACATCCCCCTCTCAAACAGATACACCACTTTGAGTACTGTTGGGGGGGATGGCTTATCAGAGGAAGGCAGCAGCAGCCAACTTCCTGGCACCAGGGGTGGCTCTATTGCACAGGACGGGAGGAAAAAGAGGGGTAGAGCTATAGTAATAGGGGATTCTATTGTAAGGGGAATAGATAGGGGTTTCTGCGGCCACAAACGAGACTCCAGGATGGTGTGTTGCCTCCCTTGTGCAAGGGTCAAGGATGTCTCAGATTGGCTGCAGAACATCTTGGAAGGGGAGGGTGAACAGCCAGTTGTCGTGGTGCATATAGGTACCAACGATATAGGTAAAAAACAGGATGAGGTCCTAAAAGCTGAATATAGGGAGTTAGGAGGTAAATTTAAAAATAGGACCGCAAAGGTAGTAATCTCAGGATTGCTACCAGTGCCACGTGCTAGTCCGAGTAGAAATAGAAGGATATTTCAGACGAATACGTGGCTAGAGGAATGGTGCGATGGGGAGGGATTTAAATTCCTGGGACATTGGAACCGGTTCTGGGGGAGGTAGGACCAGTTCAAACCAGACGGTTTGCACCTGGGCAGGGCTGGGACCGATGTCCTAGGGGGAGTGTTTGCTAGTGCTCTGGGGGAGGGTTTAAACTGAAATGGCAGGGGGTTGGGAACCTGAGCAGGGGGACAGAGGAAAGGGAAACAAGGATAAAAGCAAAAGATAGGAAGGAGAAAAACAGAAGTGGCAGTCAGAGAAATCAACAGTTTAAATCAAACATGGCTGATGTAAGAAAAAGGAGTCTTACCATCAAGTAACTTTAAAGTAAGCTTTAAGTAACTTATAAACACACTATATACAAGAGAGGTCTTTACCATGCCTCTGGTAGAAGCCTCTTACAATACTGAACAGACCAGTATTTATACCAGTCCAACAGGAAGTGACATATGACAGGAAGTGAGGTATGTACACAGTTCATAGTTCATAGTTCACAGTTCACAGGAAGTGATGACATAACTTCCCGGAAGTTATTATTATTATCACATTCTTCCCTCCTGCAGGATTAGGAGGCTGTGGTCTACCTTTTGGTCCGCAGCCGCCGAACAAGGAAGAGTCGCACCCGTTTGGATTCCCGTCGTAGAGGGTCGCTGGTTCGCTTACATGCGGTTGGCCATTGGTCAGAGTCTGTGTGGCCTGGATTGCCCTGTGAAGGGTCGGGGAGATCATGGCTTCGAGTACGAGCCCCAATAGGTTCAAAGTCGGACTGCCTCTGTTCAGAGGGAGGTGCAGAGCTGGTCTGTGGCGGATCAGTACTTTCATGCGCGGTACTGGGAGGGTCGCAACCTTGAGTACGGGGTTCTACCGGCACCAAGCTAGTTGGTGTCCGATCAGGATCCTGGAGAGGGGTACCCGATAGGTCCCAAGAGTTTCCTGGTGAAATGCCATCACCCGATGTCCCACTAGGTCCTGGTGGGCAGGGAGCCAGATCCCGTAATGATACGGTATTTTCTCTCTGTGGCATGCCGGCTTATATTCACTCAGATCGGGGTCCATCCTTTATGTCAAGGGAACTCAAGGACTACCTCTCAGAACGGGGAATTGCTACAAGCAAAACAACACCATACCATCCCATCGGAAATGGGCAGGTAGAGAGGTATAACGGTATCATCTGGAATTCCGTACGTCTCGCTTTAAGATCTCGGGGCCTACCAGACCAGCAATGGGAAACAGTGCTTCCGGATGCATTGCACTCTATACGGTCCCTGCTTTCTACAGCCACAAATACTACACCTCATGAGCGGTTCTTTGGATTCCAGCGTCGCTCATCTCATGGGACATCACTCCCGTCATGGCTAACTACTCCTGGACCTGTATTACTCCGAAGATACGTTCGGACGTCTAAAAATGACCCTCTCGTAGACGAGGTCGAACTAACCGATGCCAACCCCACCTATGCAAACATACGATATTCCGACGGCCGAGAATCTACCGTATCATTACGGGATCTGGCTCCCTGCCCACCAGGACCTAGTGGGACATCGGGTGATGGCATTTCACCAGGAAACTCTTGGGACCTATCGGGTACCCCTCTCCAGGATCCTGATCGGACACCAACTAGCTTGGTGCCGGTAGAACCCCGTACTCAAGGTTGCGACCCTTCCAGTACCGCGCATGAAAGTACTGATCCATCACAGACCAGCTCTGCACCTCCCTCTGAACAGAGGCAGTCCGACTTTGAACCTATCGGGGCTCGTACTCGAAGCCATGATCTCCCCGACCCTTCACAGGGCAATCCAGGCCACACAGACTCTGACCAATGGCCAACCGCATGTAAGCGGACCAGCGACCCTCTACGACGGGAATCCAAACGGGTGCGACTCTTCCTTGTTCGGCGGCTGCGGACCAAAAGGTAGACCACAGCCTCCTAATCCTGCAGGAGGGAAGAATGTGATAATAATAATAACTTCCGGGAAGTTATGTCATCACTTCCTGTGAACTGTGAACTATGAACTGTGTACATACCTCACTTCCTGTCATATGTCACTTCCTGTTGGACTGGTATAAATACTGGTCTGTTCAGTATTGTAAGAGGCTTCTACCAGAGGAATGGTAAAGACCTCTCTTGTATATAGTGTGTTTATAAGTTACTTAAATTGATGTAAGAAAAAGGAGTCTTACCATCAAGTAACTTTAAAGTAAGCTTTAAGTAACTTATAAAGACACTATATACAAGAGAGGTCTTTACCATGCCTCTGGTAGAAGCCTCTTACAATACTGAACAGACCAGTATTTATACCAGTCCAACAGGAAGTGACATATGACAGGAAGTGAGGTATGTACACAGTTCATAGTTCATAGTTCACAGGAAGTGATGACATAACTTCCCGGAAGTTATTATTATTATCACAATGGCCACAGTAAATAATAATTCTAATAGGTCTACGAGCATTAAAAAAAACAAGCCTGAAGGCTTTGTGTCTTAATGCGAGGAGCATTCGTAATAAGGTGGATGAATTAGCTGCGCAAATAGAGGTAAACAAATATGATTTGATTGGGATTACGAAAACATGGCTCCAGGGTGGCCAAGGCTGGGAACTCAACATCCAGGGGTATTCAATATTCAGGAAAGATAGGCAAAAAGGAAAGGGAGGTGGGGTAGCATTGCTGGTTAAAGAAGGGATTAACACAATTGCAAGGAAGGATATTAGCTCTGATGATGTGGAATCTGTATGGGTAGAACTGAGAAATACCAATAGGCAGAAAACGGTAGTGGGAGTAGTATATAGACCTCCAAACAGTAATGCGGAGGTTGAGGATGGCATTAAAAGGGAAATTAGAGAAGCGTGCAATAAGGGCACAGCAGTCATCATGGGTGACTTTAATCGACATATAGATTGGGCTAACCAAATTAGTAACACTACTGTGGAGGAGGAATTCCCGGAGTGTTTACGGGATGGTTTCCTGGACCAATATGTCAAGGAACCAACTGGAGATCAGGCCATCTTAGACTGGGTATTATGTATCGAGAAAGGATTAATTAGCAATCTTGTTGTACAAGGCCCCTTGGGTCAGAGCGATCATAATATGATCAAATTCTTCATTAAGATGGAGAATTAAGTAGTTGACTCAGAGACTAGGGTCCTGAATTTAAATAAAGGAAACTATGATGGTCTGAGGCGCGAGTTGGGTAGGATTGATTGGGGAATGTCACTCAAAGGGTTGACGGTGGATAGGCAATGGCAAACATTCAAAGACCGCATGGATGAACTACAAAATTTGTTCATCCCAGTTTGGCATAAAAATAAAACAAAAAAGGTGACTCAACCATGGCTAACAAGGGAAATTAGGGATAGCATAAGATCCAAGGAGAGGACATATAAATTGGCCAGAAAAAGCAGTAAAGCTGAGGATTGGGAGCAGTTTAGGATTCAACAAAGGAGGACAAAGGGATTAATTAAGAAAGGGAAAATAGAATATGAGAGTAAGCTTTCAGGGAACATAAAAACTGACTATAAAAGCTTTTATAGATATGTGAAGAGAAAAAAATTGGTGAAGTCAAGCGCAGGTCCATAGCAGTCAGAATCAGGGGAATTAATAATGGGGAACAAAGAAATGGGAGACCAATTAAATACATATTTTGGTTCTGTCTTGACAAAGGAGGACACAATTAACCTCCCAGAGATGTCGGGGAACATAGGGTCTGATGAAAGGGAGGAACTGAAAGAAATCAGTATTTGTAGGGAAATTGTGTTAGGGAAATTGATGGTATTGAAGGCTGATTAATCCCCAGGGCCTGATAATCTACATCCTAGGGTACTTAAGGAAGTGGCCCTAGAAATAGTGGATGCATTGCTGATCATCTTCCAACATTCAATGGAATCTGGAACAGTACCCATGGATTGGAGGGTAGCTAATGTTACCCCACTATTCAAAAAAGGTGGTAGAGAGAAAACGGGGAATTACAGACCGGTAAGCCTGACATCAGTAGTTGGGAAAATGTTAGAGTCCAGTATAAAAGATGTAATAGCAGAGCACTTGGAAAACAGTGACAGGATCGGACAAAGTCAACATGGCTTTACAAAAGGTAAATCGTGCTTGACTAATCTACTGGAATTTTTTGAGGATGTAACTGGTAAAATAGATAAGGGACAACCAGTGGATGTGGTATATTTGGACTTTCAGAAGGCTTTCGATAAGGTCCCGCATAAGAGATTAGCATGTAAAGTTAAGGCACATGGGATTGGGGGCAAGGTATTGACTTGGATAGAGAACTGGTTGGCAGACAGAAAGCAAAGAGTTGGAATAAATGGGTCTTTTTCCGAGTGGCAGGCAGTGACTAGTGGGGTACCGCAGGGATTGGTCCTTGGACCCCAGCTATTCACAATATATATTAATGATCTAGACAAGGGAACTAGATGTAATATCTCCAAATTTGCAGATGACACAAAGCTGGGTGGGCGTGTGTGCTGTGAGGAGGATGCCGAGAAACTACAGGATGATTTGGACAGGTTGGGTGATTGGGCAGCAGCATGGCAGATGCAATATAACGTGGATAAATGTGAGGTTATCCATTTTGGTGGCAAAAACAGGAAGACAGATTATTATCTGAATGACAATAGATTGGGAGAAGGGGAAGTGCAACGAGACCTGGGTGTCCTTGTGCACCAGTCGCTGAAGGTAAGCATGCAGGTGCAGCAGGCAGTTAAGAAGGCAAATGGTATGTTGGCCTTCGTAGCGAGAGGGTTTGAGTACAGGAACAAGGATGTCTTGCTGCAGTTGTACAGGGCCTTGGTGAGACCACATCTGGAGTATTGTGTGCAGTTTTGGTTGCCTTATCTGAGGAAGGATGTTCTTGCCATGGAAGGAGTTCAGCGAAGATTCACCAGGCTGATACAAGGGATGGCAGGAATGACGTATGAGGAGAGTTTGGGTCAATTGGGCTTGTACTCGCTGGAGTTTAGAAGAATGAGAGGGGATCTCATTGAAACTTATAAAATTCTGACAGGACTAGACAGACTAGATGCAGGAAAGATGTTCCCGATGGTCGGAGAGTCCAGATCCAGGGGTCACAGTCTAAGGATAAGGGGTAAGCCATTTAGGGCAGAAATGAGGAGGAATTTCTTCACCCAGAGAGTGGTGAACCTGTGGAATTCTCTACCACAGAAGGCAGTAGAGGCCAATACATTAAATATATTCGAGGGGCCAAAAGGCCTACTCCTGCTCCTATCTTCTATGTTTCTATGATGGAACTGTACCAAACGCTAGTTAGGCCACAGTTGGAATACTGTGTGCAGTTCTGGTCGCCACACTATAGAAAGGATGTGATTGCATTGGAGAGGGTGCAGAGGAGATTCACCAGGATGTTAACTGGGCTGGAGCGCTTCAGCTATGAAGAGAGACTGGACAGACTGAGGTTGTTTTCCTTAGAGCAGAGAAGGCTGAGAGGGGACCTGATTGAGGTGTACAAAATTATGAGGGGCATAGATAGGGTAGATAGAAAGGAACTTTTCCTATTAGTAGAGGGGTCAATAACCAGGGGGCATAGATTCAAGGTAAGGGGCAGGAGGTTTAGAGGGGATTTGAAGAAAAACTTTTTCACCCAGAGGGTGGTTGGAATCTGGAACTCACTGCCTGAAAGAGTGGTAGAGGCAGGAACCCTCACAACATTCAATAAGCATTTAGATGAGCACCTGAAACACCATAGAATACAAGGCTACGGACCAAGTGCTGGAAAATGGGATTAGAATAGACAGGGCTTGATGGCCGGTGCAGGCACGATGGGCCAAAGGGACTATTTCTGTGCTGTATAACTCTATGACTCTATCACGTGGAGTGAATCGAATTGGCTGAAGACTGGCTTCTGTGATGGTGGGGACCTCAGGAGGAGGCCGATATGTATCATCCACTCGGCACATCTGACTGAAGATAGTTGCAAACGCTTCAGCCTTGTCTTTTGCACTCGCATGCTGGGCTCCGCCATCATTGAGGATGGGGATATTCATGGGGCCTCCTCCTCCTGTTAGTTGTTTAATTATCCACCACCATTCACGACTGGATGTGGCAGGACTGCAGTTGATCTGATCCGTTGATTGTGGAACCGTTTAGCTCTGTCTATCGCATGCTGCTTTCACTGTTTCATTGAATCACTTGAATCATTACTCTTTTTACTACTGCGGCAGATGCTTTGGATGATACCATTGGTGGAGGTTATGCCTTCACCTAGATACTGGGGCACTGTTGGCACAGAATGGCTGTCATGTTTAGCTATACAACAAGTTATTTGTGAAGTACGATGGGATGTTTTGATGTAATAAGCCATGATATACATACAGCCCTTGACCTTCCTTTCACCAGCCACATAAAAACAATGTTGATTCCCTCTCTCTACATTGGGTTTCACTCAAAATGTTATTAGATAAATAGTAAAGAAGCAAGACTTGCATTTATATAGCACCTTTCACAACCTCAGCTTTACAGCCAATTAAGTACTTTTTGAAGTGTAGTCACTGTTGTAATGTAGGAAACGTGGCAGCCAATTTGCGCACAGCAAGCTCCCTCAAATGGCAATGTGATAATGGCCAGATAATCTGTTTTTATTATGTTGATTGAGGGATAAATATTGGCCAGGACACCAGGGTTAACTCCCCTGCTCTTCTTCGAAATAGTGTCATGGGATCTTTTACATCCACCTTGGAGAGCAAATGGGGCATCAGTTTTAACATCTCATCTGAAAGACGTAACTACCTTCTTCTTTCTTTCTTTCTAAATCGTACTTACATAATCGAAGACGGCTCTTCACACTCCCTGGTTAAAAAAAAGAGAAACATGATCAGAAATCTACCTTATGAGAATTTTCATATGCTGTTGATATTTAATGTATGCTGGTACCAGTGTGCCTTCTGGTAGGAGGTTGTCATTGGAATCAACTTGAATCATTACTCTTTTTACTACTGCGGCAGATGCTTTGGATGATACCATTGGTGGAGGTTATGCCTTCACCTAGATACTGGATGAAGCTAGAACACTATGGTAATGTAAAAATAAACGATTGTTCAATCCACTGTGGTGTACCAATCTTCTGAGCAATCAGTCTGTCGTTGATGGCAGAAATTTAGCTAATTGTAAAACTGCAGTAGGATGTGGAAAAGGTTCCTTGGAAACATCATTCAAACGAAGTCTTTCTCGGACCTGTTCATACTACTTGGTGAAGTATCATTGTTGTTGTTGTTGAGAAACCAAGGTGAAGAGCTATAGCCCACATTCCAGGATATCACCAAGACTGAAGAGAGTGTGCAGGTAAGTTTCTGCAAGGGTTCTCCTGCTCGTCTGCTATAACTTTGGCAGAACAGCTCCAGAAACCCTGGGAAAATGGCGTGAATGTAATTTTTACAGTGCCTATTCCGCCAAAGTTCTGACAGACGAACAGGAACACTCCTATGATAATTCGCCCCCAGTGACTTATAAGGTAAATGGTGCAGCGTAGCAAGCTACAGGAAACTCTCCGGTATCCGGCACCGACGGGACCGGGATGGTGCCAGTTGATTAAAAATTCTGGATGATGGAGAGGGTTATCTACCAAGGCTATTTTTAACAAACAAAGAGTCAGACTCCTGTTATTGAGGTGTTCAGACTTCTGACAGTGCCAAGAAGCCGAGTAGTGGCAGTTTGGAGAACTACCCACACTGACTAACTCAGCCACCGCGGGAGACTTGGACTCGGCAACATTTCTGGTTATTGAGGTGTTTTCGGAGTATGAATTTTGCCGGTTAATAGAGAATTCTGGATATTTAGGTGCCATTTAAACGAGAGTTTCCTGTAGTAGTAATATGCAATGTCACATCAGATGATTAAAACTACCTCTTCTTACTACAGAAGCCATCTAATGCTGAGTTAGGCACATTTGGAAAGTGCAACCTGGAGTTAACATTGTTGGAACAAACACTAACAACACATCTGCTCTTTTAATAATTGGCAGTAAGATGCCCTAAAAATTATCACCATTTTCAAAATAAAATACTTTTTCTTTGCAGCATAATATGGATTATCACAAGATTAAAATGGATGAAAAAGCTCATTCAGCCTATCCTAGCTCAGCCATCTAAGACAATCCCCCATCATAGTAATTAGCTGTCACTTAATTGATGCCAGGGGTTTTGTCTCCATTACTGTACCTGGGATTCAATTCCTCGTGTTGATTGCTCTTTCTGTGAAGAAAATCTTGCTGACATCCATCCTAAATATGACCGTTGCTAGTCTGAACCTATGCTCCCTTATTCTACTGTCGGTTTAATTTGAAGTAATGTTCTGGATTTGCTATTCCTCTACTGTTTACTGTCTTGTGCATCTCTCTGAGGGCTGCACTCACTTGTATTTTAAAGTTGAAAAGCCTGATTTTCTCCAGTCTTTCATCATAACTTAATCCTCTGATGCTAGTAATCAGTCTCATGGCTCTTCCCTGCACTATCTTTAGAACTTGAATGTTTCTTTTGTGTTTCGATGACCAGAACTGTACACAGTACTCAGTGTGTGGTCAGTGTGAATGCATGACATCCACCGACTTATACTCTACTATTTGACGATATGATACAGCATTCTATTTGCTTTGTTGGCTGCTGCTCTGCAGTAATTGGACATTGTGAGACCCAAGTCTACTAATACCCCTACATCCCTTTCAACTTTAGCCTTAGCTATTTTGACAACATTCATGCAGTACATTGTCCATTTTTCATTCTATGTATAATACTTTAATAACAACAGAAAATGCTGGAAACACTCAGCAGGTCAGCCAGCATCGAGGAGAGAGAAACAGAGTTTTGGGTCGAGGACCCTTCGTCAGAACTGGAAAAGGTTAGAGAAGCTCAACGCAAGCTCGAGGAACAGCACCTCATCTTTCGATTAGGCACTTTACAGCCTTCTGGACTCAACATCAAGTTCAACAATTACAGACTATAATCTCGGCCCCTATATTTTTTTCCCCTTTTTTTCTCACATGGTAACTGTTGATGATTCTGCCATTGCCATTTACACCTCATCTCGAGTCATCTTTTGTTTCTTAACTTGTCCCATTACCATCTCCTTTTGCCTTGCACCATCATCCCTTTTGTCAGTCAATCCCTCCTGCCTTCCAGCCTATCACAGTCCCTCCCTTTGTTCTTTCCTCCCCTCTTCCCTGTCCCTGCCCCTGCACTTGCTTAAAAATCTGTTACTTCTCCAACCTTTTCCAGTTCTGACGAAGGGTCCTCGACCCAAAACGTGAACTCTGTTTCTCTCTCCTCGATGCTGCCTGACCTGCTGAGTGTTTCCAGCATTTTCTGTGATTATTTCAGATTTCCAGCATCCGCAGTATTTTGCTATTGTATAATACTTTAATGTTGTCTATATTATATACCACTTTCTGCCCACTTACATATTTTATCTAACTCATTCTGTAGGTCCCTGACTTCCTCCTCAGGTTAGTAACTTCTACGAATTTGATGAGCTTGTACTGAGTTTCAGAATCTAAGTCATAATTTAAAATAGTAGGAGTGATAACACTGATCTATGGACCACTCCATTCAGCAGTTTGTCACACCCTGACATTATTCTCATATTTGTTGCTTCTTCTATGAAGTAATTATTAATTAGGTTATTATTTATTAGATTATAATATAATTCATTAGGTTACTATCATACAGGCATCCTTAAGTGTGAGACTCATGAGTCTGTAGTTTCCTGAGTTTGTTTTGCCACCTTTTTGAAAATGAATGCTATGTTAGCCTGCTTCCAGTCTAGTGACATTTCTAATTGTTTCCGGAGCACTCCAACAAAATGTTATCAACAATGCTCAGAGTGTCTTAAAAAGCATTGTTTCTATGATGCCACCCTCAACGTAACTTAGATTGTCAAAGTGAAATTTTCAAAATGGTTTTTGTCATGTTCCATTGGGGAAGATCATCAAACAATATGTAATTAAATGAATACATCACACCCTAATTATACATACAGTACAGTACACAGAGAAATGACTGCACTTTATACTGTAGTAAAACACTTAGTACTAGAAATGTATACATTATATGGTCAGATTAGCCATTTTGGCAATCCTTTGGTGAGCCTATTTACCTACAAAGCCTTGACACAACTGAGCCATGGCCCAATCGGATGCAAATTTATATGTTGAACTTCCAAACAAATTGAATACATGGTCACGTCTTTGTTATTTACACTAACCTAGAATCATTTATGTTGCCAGGTACATCATATGCCTCCAAACAGTTCTTTTCGTTACGCCTATTTTGAACAGGAAACCTATGTTCCGAAGCAGAGTGAAACAATAGGGGAACAAAATAAAGAAAATCATTTTGCATTTTTTTGATTACAAACCTATTAAGTACGACTGTTTTAGGAATCCGTTTTTATGATATTATGCACTTACCTGAGGTACCTTAGCAGTCTGGAGCCCTTTCCTGGAAACCTGCTCTACCCAAAAATCTCCACCCACAAACCTGGACTGCTCCGCAGGAATGATTAAATAGGAACACGGTCACAATCTAACAAGGAATCTCTTCCTCTTGACAGGGCTGTTATAGCTCCACACAGTACAACAACCCAGTTCAGTGAAACCCTGTGAACACAGAATGCTGGAAATATCTCTAGCTCATCTGAACTTGAAGGATGCCAACAAGTTTGACTGACCCCCAAAACATTGGTTCTCAACTCACTCTTAGCTGTACCAACAGCTTTAATGTGTGACTGTATTCACATGTAGGTACTGTGTAACAAACTGGATAACAACTTCACAAAATGTAAGGATTTTTTGAATTAAAAAAATGTAAAAAATATACTCTGAGATACTCATAAGTAAAATATGTTCTACAAACACATCTAAAATCATAGACACATTTACAATAACAAAATTGTGAAATACGTTGCTTATACAATGAGACTCTAATGTCCAGTGATTTGTCAACCAATCTCATATTTTTGAGTATGGCAGGCTTGCATTTTCGTTGTATGGGGATCTCATATTTTTGGTGGGGGGGTGTCTCACATTTTTGTGCATGACAATCTTGCATTCTGAATGACTCAAAAGCATGTTATCATATGCAGCCCACTCACTGGTTTTGGTACATAAATCTGGCTACCTGCTCCAAAAGCTTGGACACACCTGGCTTACAACATGCTGGAAAAAACCCCAGTATGGCTATTAATCCGCACGGAGTGACTATGTGCTAAAGGAAACTACTAAATGTGCAGAGGGAATTCTGAAGTGAAAAGCACTGTGAATGCCAACACAAGAATGTTTTTGAATTCACATTCGGCATTGGAGGCTGAACTGCACTCCTGGTAAAGAAACATCAGCACTCCATTTTTCCTGTTGAGAACTCAAAGTTCATTAGTTAATGTTACTAAAAGTTTTAGATTCCCCATTCCCTTCAAAGGGCTCAAAACCTGAAACAGCAAAGATCTCTTTACTGTATTCTAATGTCATTAAAAGAAATGTGAAACATGGCAATCAGTCTTCCATCAAACTCAGCCCAAACACTCAAGAGATGAAAGTAAAGTGTTGTGCTAGCAAAGCTATTTCTACTACAGGAAACTCTCGATTTACCGGCACCTAAATAACCGGAAATCTCTGTTAACCAGCAAAATTCAGGAGTAGGTTCAGGTAAGTTTTACTTCATATTAGTGGCTGTTCCTGGATCTGAGGCTGTGTAACTGGGGTTCGTGCACTTGTTGCTAAGCAACAGGGAAGCCTGGATTTGTTGCTGTGTACGGAGCTCTCGTACCTTTTAACTATACCTCTCTGTAATCCGGACTTTTTGATAAACCGGCACCACGCCGGTCCTGTCGGTGCCGGATAAAAAAAAGAGTTTCCTGTATAACTATGAAGGGCTCTAATTCCCTCTGTGCACTGACTGGTCATTATTTGGAAGTTATTTTTAACTCCTATTATCATAGGGCACATGAAATAGCAACCAATCACTTTCTGCACATTCATCAGGCAAGGATGCATTGGCAATAATGTGCAGTTAATTAGAACATAGCTCTAAGAATGCACCTGAGTCCTTGTTAACGACTTAACTAGATATGTCTGTAACAGTGATAATGCATAGTGGGTCAATCCAAATGCACAGTCTGTGTGGGTTTATGCACTAACAGAGGATGCAAGGCAAGCCAGGAAATTCCACTACACAAACAAGACCCTGCAGCCAGCAGCCAGCCATCGCCCACCCAATAAGCAATGTCTAGATACACGCAAGACTGTCTAGGCTCCCTCAACAGCTGCAGAAGTGGAGCAGCCTGCAGCCAGGCCCAAACTAACAGTGTCATGAGCCTTGAGTCTTGTTGAAGATTGTTCTCTGTAAGGAGAGCATATGCATTGCATAAATGGTCATCATGTAGCGAGTATTTTTTGCTGCAACACCTTGTGTATGGCCTTATGCATCGTTGCACTGAATACAAAGTAACTTGGAAGCTGTAGTTGTAATAGCTGACTGCGTAAATTGACATTGAAAGGTTTCTGTTTGCATAATGATGGGCAGTCATGGGGGAAAAATTAGGTATCGCCCATTTTGGGGCGCTAATATCGGCTGGGCGCAAAGTTTAGTGCTCAGCGCTAATTATCACCTCCGACTGCAAAATTTGCCTCTATTGCCCCTGGAGGTGATTTGAGCGCTACATCAAGCGCTATACACCTCTCTTAAGGCGCTAACGTCAGGGAGCGAGGCGCTACCTCAGAATGCTACCGAAGCTCAGGCGATGTCAGTTAGCATGGAAGCCAGACAGACTGGCACCGTCCATTTCTTAAAGGGGAGGGGCTATCTTGCTGGCCAGCCACTTCCTGCTCATTGCAGCCTTGAATCTCGGCCTGGAGAGACCTCTAAAGCAATTGTGTTGGAACCACTGATGGATAGGCCCAGGGAAAGAACTCAGTGCTTAGGAACCTCCAAAGTAGTGCTGAGGACCAAAACTCCTTAGGACAGGATTAAATCTCTCCAGACGTCTCTCTCTCGTTCAACCTGCGTGTACCAAAACTTTTGCCGACAGGAAAAAGGAGGAAGTGCACGCCCTTACATAGCACTCCCCCAGCCCCTTCCTGACTTGAAAACGTTCCCCTCTACCTGTCGTTCCTAGCGGCAGGCGCTAAGGCAGAGGGCGCGACGCAATTTCTGGTCCGGGGCACTACCGGGGTGTTGCACACTCGACTGACGTTACGATCTGCGGGCGCAGGAGATCGTGGCGGTGGTGTTCAGTGCCGCCACAAAACGACTGGTCAATTTCGCAGCGGTGCTGAAATCGGCGTGCTCAAGCACTAAGTTCCTAGCGCCCCGTTAGCGCACCCTGGCGATGCTAACGGGAGGCACTAACCAACCGAATTTCTCCCCCATCGATTTTTCACCTGAGTCTTTCTATGTCTTCCTTTTTTTTAGCCAGTTCAAATAGTTGTAAACAATCTTGATGAGCTCCTTTGCTATTTTTGCAATTCCAAAAAGTTACTGAATCAATTTAGGTTAATTCTCTTTCTTGAAAAAATATTTAAGCAAAGAAGCCTGACATCTGCTTTGCACTTAGATACCCATTTTTAGCACCCTTAGGTAATTCACATTTATCCTTAATTCAGCTTTGCACTTTTCTTCAGGTCTGACACTTTCTGGATATCCTTCCAAGTGTGAGAGATGGATGAGAGTGTCCATGCAATTGCACCCCACAAATACTGTATCCACTGCCCCCAAAAAGGACACTTTTTCAGGCATCATATCCTAAACTATATAAATGTATGGCTTTTTCTGTTAAGCCCTCCATTATCACGCAAAATAGTGCAATTCACAGTTGGATTGGCCTACTGTGCATTATATATACCAGTTAAGTAATTGTTCAGCTAGTTATAGAATGTCTCAGCAACATTATTACAGGTACATTCTGATTGGGTCTTCAGTTGAGTGTATTGCACCAAATCTCACTGAAAGCATAACGTTATAAATATATGAGAATGCAATAAAAAGTAAATAAAACTCCCATCTAATTCATTCTCTGTGCACTAAAGATAATTTAATTCCCTAAGAGAATCAGGTAGATTAATGGTCATGTTTTTACCACTTACACTGGTCTATCATCCTGCATGCACCTGTCAATTACATATCTCTGTCTGTAGTTCTCTTGATCTGGCCAAATTTGATTGCGAAACCTACATTTCAAAGCAGGATACAGTAAAAGGAAAAAGAGAAGATAATTTTGCATTTTCCAGATTACAAGTCAACTAAATGTAACTAACTTCATGATTGGTTTATATGAACAATTATCAATCACAGGCCAGTTTCAAAATTGTGAAACACACTATTTACACATTCAGACTCCACTGTTTAGTCATCTTTCAGAGGGTGTGATTAAATGAAAAGTGAGCAGTCCTTTTGAATGAATATATGAAGAATTCCATTATTCCAAAGAAAGTAAACCTTAATATTTCCCCAGGTTGTTTTAAACTGGTGAGGTAAATTTTACTATTAATACTTGTAGGGCTGTGCTTCACGTAATGGGAGTTCATATTGGGAATTTGGACAAGCGATTAATCTGCCCACGTAATTTCCATCCTTTAAAATTTATGGACAGAAGTATGTATGGGCTGCGCTGAGCACCATGCCCAAATTCCCAATATGTGCCCCCACTCTGGGAGTACGAATTTGTAAAATCTACCGTGGTACATTTTGTTTCAAACACTTAGAATGTATGGACCAAATAGGGACAGTTAACATGGACTTGTAACGGGTGACTAATTTAATTGACTTCTTCAAATAATTTATTGAGTGTGTAGATGATGTGAATGATGGGAATGTGATGGGTGTGTTACACTTGGACATTCATTAAGCATTTGATAAAGGCCTAAAAAGACATAAGTTGCAAAATGTTAGTATTAAATGTGAAGTAGCTGCATTGAAAGAAGGATAGCCAAACCAGAAAATAGGAATAAATGGGTTATTTTGAATCAACTGGACCAGCCACATAAATTCCATTGCTACTAGAGCAGGTCAGAGGCTAGATATTTTGCAGCAAGAGGTTCATATCCTAATTCCCCAAAGTCTTTCCACTGCCTACGAGGCACAAGTCAGGAGTGTGATGGAATACTCTCCACTAGCCATGGTTGGATTCAGCTACAACAACGCTGAAGAAGCTCAATACCATCCAGGACAAAGCAGTCTGCTTGATCAGCAGCCCATTCACCTCCTTAAACATCCATTTCCTCCACCACCAGCCCACCATGGCTGCAGTATGTACTGTCTACAGGATGCACTGCAGCAATTCACCCAGGCTTCTTTGACAGCGCTTGCCAAACCCGTGACCTCCACCACCTAGAAGGACAACTGCAGTAGGTGCATGAGAACACCATTACCTCCAAGGTACCCTCTAAGTCACACACCATCCCGACTTGGACATATATCGCTTTTCCTTCATGGTCGCTTGATCAATATCCTGGAACTCCCTACCTAACAGCAATGTGGGAGCATCTTCACTCCATGGATTGCAGCAGTTCAAGAAGGTGGCTCACCAGCACCTTCTCAAGGGTAAGTAGGGATGGGAAATAAATGCTGTCCTTGCTAGTGATGCCAATATCGTGAGCATGAATAAAAAAAATATAAAGCTAGTGGTATGCTCCAAGAATCAATGTTGGAACTTTTCCATGTACATACATATTTTGGTTATGGGCATAGAGGGATTAATATCTGAAGAGGGAAATACAGGCAGGTTAGGGAAGTGGGCAGAAATGCAGCAAGTTCAATGTAACATAGGCAAACATGAAGCAGTACATTTTGTGAAAAGAATAGAGAATAGAAATATAACTAAATAGTAAAGTTCTCAATGAGTGAAGGAACAGAGAAACCTAAGGGTTCAGATACACAGACGTTTAAAGTCCATTATAAAGGCAAGCAGGATTCTGGATTTAATTGAATGCAAAAGCAAGGAGGCGATGATGAATCTCTGTAAGACATTTGATAGGCTACAGGTGGCATCCTGTGTACATTTTTGGTCATTCCATTCTAAAAAGGATATAGTTATAGTGAAGCAATTATAAAACTGTATTCACTGGAGCAGTGATTATTAAAGGGGAATCAAATAAATGTGTTCAAAATTATGAAATGACTTAAGAGGATAAATAGTGAAAGTTTATTTCCACCGATCAGTGAATTGGTAACAGGGTCAATACTAGGAAATTATGAACTATGAGAGTGGCACTACAAAGCAAAATTGAAAGACAGAAGAATGTATTTTTATATCATTGCAGCTATTTTGAAGAAAAATTGTATCATGGAGAAAAAATTGTGAAGGTGGGGGGAAGGCTTCCTGTACTAAGGATCCATGTGGTATATTGGAGCTCAGCAACAGTTGGAGATTGGTGAATTCAGTTCATGCACAATGTTCCAACCCATTGAACACCCAGTTCCCTCACCATTATCATACCTGGGATGGCAGGAATGACGTATGAGGAGAGATTGGGTCGATTGGGCTTATATTCGCTGGAGTTTAGAAGAATGAGAGGGGATCTCATTGAAACTTATAAAATTCTAACAGGACGAGACAGACTAGATGCAGGAAGGATGTTCCCAATGGCGGGGGAGTCCAGAACCAGGGGTCACAGTCTAAAGATAAGGGGTAAGCCATTTAGGACTGAGATGAGGAGGAATTTCTTCACCCAGAGAGTGGTGAACCTGTGGAATTCTCTACCACAGAAGGCAGTTGAGGCCAATTCATTAAATATATTCAAGAAGGAGTTAGATATATTTCTTAAGGCTAAAGGGATCAAGGGATATGGGGAGAAAGCAGGGACAGGGTACTGAATTTGGATGATCAGCCATGATCTCATTAAATGGCGGAGCAGGCTCGAGGGGCCGAATGTCCTACTCCTGCTCCTATCTTCTATGTTTCTATACTAATTTGACTCAGTTAATAGCACTCGGCTCTGAATTGAAAAATCAAGGGTTCAAGCCCCAAGACTTGAGTACTTAATCTAGGCTTACACGCCAGTGAAATATTGAGGAAGGGCTGCATTGCTGTCTTTTGGTTGAGATGTTAAACTAATGTCCCATATGCCCATCCAGGTTAATGCTAAAGATTCCATGTCACTATTTGAAAAGCAGGAAATTCTCCTGGTATCCTGGCCAACATTCCTCCCTCAACCAACACCACCAAAAATCAGATTAACTGTTCATTTATCTCATTTGCTACATGCAGGACCCTGGTGTATGCAAATTAGCTGATGCGCTTGCCTACCAAACAACAGTGACAATACTTCAAAAATTAATTCAATGGATGTTAAGCACTGCGAGATGTCCTGAGGCTGTGCTAAAGCTATATAAAGGTAAGTTCTTTCTTTCTAAAGAACAGTGATTTACTCTTTCTCAGCGGGAACTTCTCTGAGAGAATTATTGCTGCAACAGATCAGAGGCAGAGTGCTATACTTACGGCAATGGAGACTGAACACTCCTGGTAAAAAAAAATGCATTATCAACAATCTGTCTTCTATAGATTATTCACATTGATTATTCACATCCTACTGAAGAACCACAAAGCGCTAAGATAAATACAGAAATGGTCAATCTAGCTCCTCCTTCCATAGAAACTTACAGCCCCCCCGTCACAGCATCCAACTGCCTCTTGAATGATTCCACATTTCTTGCCTCCACTACCCTTCCCACAAGATCATTCTAGGTATTAACCACTCTTTGTGTGAAGACCTTTCTAGCTGGTTTTACACTGCAATTGGAGGCTCCAGAGAGCTGGCTACCAGAGCCACTTTCCCTTATTTAGTTCTGTAATGTGCAACAAGTCTACCTGTAAAATGGTTGCATTGTTGGGGGAGGTAGGCTCCAATGTTCAGCGCATGCATAGTTTGGCTATGAGATTTTGGCAAGTACATATGCATGGAGTAGTGATGTCATGTTGGCACAAGAGAGATAATGGAGATGCTTGTGTGCGTTAATGTTATCATATCACCAAAATGCAATGTTGCCACCACAGAAGCATATTTACTAACCACAGTAAGTCCGGTGCAAGCTAGGAAGACCTAGTGAAAAATGGGTCTTCATAATTGCCAGTATGCAGGAGCAACTGAAAAATAAGAAGAAGTTGAGCAAGAGTGGCGGGGATAAAGGGAGCGGTGACCCGAGGCCGAGACAGAGCGAGACCAGCGGGGATAAAAGGACCAGCGACCTGAGGCCTGAGACCAGGGCGAGAGCGGGACCAGCGAGAGTGGCGGGGATAAAGGGAGCGGCGACACTGGTCCTGTCCAACAGGTAAATGTACTCGCTACCTGTGAGGACAAGGAGAAAGACTGCAGGGAGGACAGCCACAAATCAGACCAAGGCATCGTGGCTCAGAAGGCTGTCCAAGTGGGGGGGGGGGGGGTGGCGAGCAGAATAGAAATGTGGCAGTGATAGGGGGCTCTGTAATTAGCGGGATAGATAGCGTCCTCTGCAGCCAAGAATGGGAAACCCGAAGGGTGTGTTGCCAGGGTAAGGGATATATCTCATGACAGCTGGAGAGCAACTTGGAAAGGGAGGGAGTAAATCCAGTTGTCGTGGTCCATGTTTGAACAAACGACATAGGTAGCAACAGGGAGGAGGTCCCTAATTTGTTTGCATATTTATTCCTCCACCTCCCTTCCACTATTTGGTGGTCTGTAGACTACCCCTGTTAGTGTGATTGATCCTTTATTATCTTTTAACTCTATCCATATGGTCCTGCTGAAAGAGTGTCAGGAGTTAGGCTCTAAATTAAAAAGCAGGACCTCGAGGGTAATAATCTCTGGATTATTGCCCGAGCCACGTGCAAATTGGCATAGAAGCAGACAGATCAGGAGAATTAACATGTGGCTAAAGGGCTGGTGGGAGAAAGAGGGGTTTCTTTTCATGGGACACTGGCACCAGTTCTGAGACAGGAAGGAGCTGTACCGATGGCACCCGTATCCTGGCGGAAAGGGTAAATAGGGAAGTGGCAAAGGCTTTAAACTAGTAAGATGGGGGGAGGGATCTACAAGAAACGTAACCAGCCTAAAGATAAACAGAACAGGAAAAGAGAGCATAGGAAAGAATAAAGTAAGGGAGGACAGTGATGGCAAGGGAATAAATAGAGTTATAGAACAGCAGTCTAAAAAGATGGTTAAACATAAAGTGAGAGGATATCCTATTAAAAATTAGTTAAACTGTCTGTACAGCAATGCACACAATGTCCATAATAAAACAGGGGAGCTGGAGGCAATCATGCATTGCGAGGAACCAGATATAATAGGGATTACTGAGACATGGCTACAGAAAAACCAGGACTGGGAATTAAACATTGCAGGGTATAACATATTTAGAAAAGATAGAGAGGGAAAAAGGGGAGGTGGAGTAGCTGTAATTATTAGGGATAACATATGGCAGTAGAAAATAGTGACGCAGATATCAGCAAGACAAAAATAGAATCCATATGGATTAGAGATAAAAGATAATAAAGGATCAATCACGCTAATAGACGTAGTCTACAGACCACCTAATAGTGGAAGAGAGGTGGAGGAAGAAATATGCAGACAAATTAGGGAAAGGAGTAAAAAACATAGTGTAATGTCCGTGTGTAATTGAGACACGGACTGCAGAAGTTGGTTATAACAGGTGTTTACTGAATGGAGACAAAACTGGAACTACTATACAAAGTTACTGCACAGGCTTATATACAGGGGTGGTCACGACTGGTACTGCAGTATACAGGGGCTACAGAATATAGTTCCTTCTTCAAGGTACATACACTACAATTCCTCCCCTTTTAGCTAAACAGTACATAACATTCGATTAATAATTAAATAACATATTTACAATTACACTTGCTATATACATTAGCTGAAGTTAATCAATTATAAATTCAGTCTTTGAGGAGGCTTCCTGATTCTGTCCGGATAACGCCTCTTTGGGGTATCAGGTTCTTCTGGCAAAGTTGATTCGGGATCAACGTCGTTGTTTGGTTCGTCTGCTTCCAATATCACCGATTCTGAGGTAGATGCAATTGGTACTTCGGTTTCATCACCAGGTGTATAGGATCGTGGTGTAGATTTGACGTTTTCCAGTGACTCTAGAATCTGGTCAGCATGGCGTCTTACAATGCTCTCTCCAACATCCACGGTATACATTAGAGGTCCTTGCCGTGTGCAGATCGTTCCTGGCTGCCATTTCTCTGTGCGGTAGTCCCGGGCCAAAACTGGTTGACCTATCTTGAAACTCCTGGTTGGCCTTTCATTCATATTCTGAAACTGCCTGTTCTCCACATCTCTTCTGATGTTTGGCTTAACCAAATCCAAGCGGCATCTTAGTCTTCGATTGAAGAACATCATGGCTGGAGTTTGGTTGGTAACCGCATGTGTCGCATTCCGGTAGGCAAACAAGAAGTTATCCACCTTGTGTTGTAGGAGTATGTCTTCATTACACATTGCCTTGATAGCCTTCTTGAATGTTTGAACGAACCTCTCAGCCAATCCATTGGTGACTGGATGATATGGGGCGGATGTGTAATGCTTAACACCATTGTTCTTTAAGAACCTCCGGAATTCTTCAGACACAAACTGTGGTCCATTGTCGGAGCAAATCTGTTCTCTTCTCGGCGAGAATGCTGGCAACAGTGGTTCGCCATGTGCTGGCCATCCCTTCACTGTTAAATCATAGACCCTGGAGAGTGTCGGGTCGTTTCGTGTTTCCTTTTCTATGTTTGCATTCGTCACAGGTAGACATTCGACTATGGTCGAGTGGAATATTTCCACAGGATCCACTGCAGGTGCTTCTTCCACCGTCGGCAACGGTAGGCGCGACAATCCATCAGCATTCCCATGCTGTTTAGTTCCTTTGTACTCGATGTCATATTGGTGTGCCCCTAGGAAAAGGGACCACCTCTGTAGCCGTTGTGCTCATTATCGGGACGCCCTTCTTAGGGTTGAAAATGGAGACAAGAGGTTGATGATCAGTTAGTAGAGTAAATTTCTGTCCGTGCAGGTAGTGATTGAACTTCTTCACCCCCCACACCAGGCTAAGGGCCTCTCTGTCAATCTGGGCGTAGTTATGCCCGGCTGCAGTTAACGAGCGTGACGCAAAAGCTATCGGCCTCTCTGAACCATCAAGGGATTTATGTGACAGTACCGCTCCAACGCCGTAGGGAGATGCATCACACGCCAGTCTTATCGGTAGTGATGGGTTGTAGTGAGCCAATACTTCTCTTGAAGTGATCAGGCACTTACACTTCTGAAAGGCCCGCTTACATTCATTGCTCCATTTCCATGCTGCTCCAGTTTGTAGCAGGGTGTTCAGTGGGTGCAGAATTGTGGACAAATTCAGCAAAAACTTATGGTAGTAATTCACCAATCCGAGGAATGACCTCAGTTGCGACACATTTTCAGGCGCTGGAGCCTTAACTACCGCTTCAATTTTGTCAGGGGACTTATGTAACCCCTCTTCATCAATCACGTGGCCACAATATGCTATTTGTTTCTTAAAAAACTCGCACTTGGGGCGATTGGCTCGTAGCCCATGTTCTCTTAGTCTAGTGAGCACCTGCTCTAGGTTGGCAAGGTGTTCACTGTCATTTTCACCTGTCACTAGGGTGTCGTCCAAGTAACACGGAGTCCCCGGAATCCCTTGCAGAACTTGTTTCATCGCTCTTTGCCATATAGCCGGAGCTGATGCTACTCCGAATACCAGTCGATTATACTGGTAAAGACCTTTGTGAGTGTTTATCGTGAGATATTTCCTAGAGGATTCTTCAACCTCCATCTGCAAATATGCTTGCGCTAGGTCAATTTTTGTAAAACGCTTCCCTCCAGATAGTGAGGCGAAAATATCTTCTATCCTCGGAAGAGGATACTGTACTGTGTGAAGGACTGGGTTCACAGTCACCTTGAAGTCCCCACAGATGCGAACCTTCCTTGGCTCCTCAGACTTATTGTTTAACGTTTTCTTCATGACGGGAACGATGGGTGTCGCCCACTCGCTCCAGTCTACCTTAGATAACATGCCTGCATTCTCCAGATTCTCCAGCTCTGCCTCGACGGCTGGGCGAATTGCATACGGTACCGGTCATGCTTTGAAAAACTTGGGAATTGAATTCTCTTCTATTTTTATCGAGGCGGTTACGCCTTTAAGAGTTCCCAGTCCTTGTTGAAATACCTCTTTAGCGTTAGCTAAGATTTTTGACAATCGTCCAGGTGTGACGTCGTCATCCTTTTTACCAGCCACAGTCAGTGCCTGAGTGGAGTGCCAGTCGAAACTTATCTTTCTGATCCAGTCACGTCCCAATAACGGTGGTCCACCATCTTATGTACAGATACAATTTCTGTATTTCCTTGCCGTTGTATTCGACAGGCACCCTTATTTTCCCTCTGGGGTATACTTTCTGCCCCGTATATGTCTTCAAGACAATGGATGTGTCTTTCAAGGGTATGTGCGAGAATAACCGCTCGTAGTCTCGTCGATTCATGATGGTCAGGGCTGATCCTGTATCCAATTCCATTTTGACTTGGGACCCTGCTATCGTGAGGGTGACCCAAATGGTTCGGTGATCCTCTTTTGCGATTACGTTGTGTAGTTTGAGACAGCTTAGTCTCTTGTTCCCGGATTCACTATCGCTCTTCTGGTCTTCGGAACTACTGTCCGTCATCTTTTGTACTTTCCTGTACTGTTCCTTAGTAGTCTTTTTGTTGTTGTTAGTCTTCTTCCCGGACCTGCAAACTCGTGCAATGTGTCCCATCTTTCTGCATTGCCTGCATGTTTTGTCCTTGGACCAGCAGTCCTTCTGGTCATGGGTTGTTCTGCCACAGCGATAACATTTTTCAAATCCCCGTGTCATTTCATGGGTGCCGTATTCCTGTGGCTTTTGCTGTATTTCCGCAGCTCCCCTTGCTGCTGCTTCGTACGATACTGCCACGCTGAAAGCCTTATCTAGCGTCAGCTCCTTCTCTGAGAGTAACCTCTTCTGGGTTCCTTCACTCAGGAGTCCACAGACAAATTTGTCCCGTAGGGTATCTGCCAGTCCTGCTCCGAACTGGCAGTGCTTTGATAGCTTGCGTAGTTCTGTAAGGTAATCAGCATTGCTCTCATCTTTATGCTGATTTCTCTTGTGGAATTTAAATCTTTCTGCTATCAGCAGCGGTGTAGGATTTAGGTGTTCCTGTAGGATATCAACAATTTCGTTAAAACTCTTCGCCATCGGTTTGACTGGAGTGATCAGGTTCCGCAATAGGCCGTACGTTCTTGTGCCCATTAAGTTTAGTAGTACCGATGCCTTTTTCTCATCGGCTACTTCATTTGCCTTGCAATATACTTCGGCTCCTACCACATACGTGGTCCAGTCTTCTATTGCATTATCGAAGGCAGTGATATTGCCAGTCTTCGGCATCTTGGAGATCTAAGATGGCGCCTCCCGCACTTTGCCTTCTTCCCCGATTGAACAAAATGGCACCTCCCGCGCTTTGCCTTCTTCCCCGCTGGATTAAGATGGCGCCTCCCGCGCTTTCTGCCTTTTCCGCTGCTGCCAGCGCTGTTGCTGGCATTTTTATGCCTTGATGGCGACGCCCTACGGTCTTCGCGCGCTTCCCCCCCGCTGCTGCCAACGCCACTCTCCGCGGTCCCCGTGGCAAACTGCAGCTCCTCGCAGCTTTCTGCGCTTCTAATTTCTTTTTATTTTATTTTAATTACTGTTCCCGTCGTCAGAGCAGACCCTATGGGACACTCCCCTCCCTCTTCTTGGGTCTGTACGCTGCCCGGCTTCGTAGCACCGGCCGCGCCCTGTGTGCTTCACCCTCTCCCTCTCTCTCCTCTTCCCGACAACGCTGCTCGGCCCCGTTGAAAAGCCACCCGATCGAGCTCTAGCCCGCCACAGCCCAGGAAGGATCAGTGTACTACCTGCCACCAGCCCGATTAGCTGGAACACCATAGACTGGATAACCAAGCCCAGCTCTCGACAGCCTCTCCTGCAAATCTTCGAATTTGATGAATCATAGGGCGGTTGCCCACGGTCGACGCCCGTTTCTTCTGTTTGTTTTTTTTTCTTTTTGGATTTCTTCCTTCTGGCTTCGACCTCTAATAACTTCACTTCAGGGATGGATCCCCGTGAGGTGGTGCAGAACTGTAGGTAAGTTCGGATCTGTTCGTCGCCAATGTAATGTCCATGTGTAATTGAGACACAGACTGCAGAAGTTGGTTATAACAGGTGTTTACTGAATGGAGACAAAACTGGAACTACTATACAAAGTTACTACACAGGCTTATATACAAGGGTGGTCACTACTGGTACTGCAGTATACAGGGGCTGCAGAATATAGTTCCTTCTTCAAGGTACATACACTACACATAGAATAATAATCATGGGGGATTTCAACTGCCCTGATATTAATTGGACAGAAGAGGTAGGTAAAGGGGATAAGGGAATGGAGTTCCTACAATGTGTACAGGACTCCTTTCTAACCCAATATGTAAAAAGCCGAACAAGGGAGGATTTGCTATTGGATCTAGTAATAGGGAATGAACCAGAGCAGATAAGAGAAGTAAAAGTAGGGGAACATATAGGCAACAGTGACCATAATATAATACGCTTTATGATAATTGAGAAGGACATAAGTATGACAAAAACCAGGTTAATAGATTGGAGAAAAGCTGATTTTGAGGGGCTGAGAATAGAACTGGGGAGAATAAAATGGGCAACAATATTGGCAAACAACGATGTAGAACAGCAATGGGAAACATTTAAAACAGTGTTCAACAGAGTGCAGGAAAAATATAATCTGCTAAAAGGAAAGAACAAACTAAAAACTAATGAGACTCCATGGATGAATAAAGCTATAAGGAAACAATTGAGGGTAAGGAAAGAGGTATACACTTTGTACATGGACAGCCGGGGAGTGCATAATAAGGGAGAATTCGAAGAGATTAGGAGAGAAGTAAAAAAAAACAGGAAGGCAAAGAGGAACTATGAAACTAAATTATCAAGGAACATAAAACAAAATAGTAAAATATTTTACAGGCACATTAATAAAAAACGGAAGGTTGGGATGGGAATAGAGCCATTAAGGGATAGACAGGATAATACCACAGGTAACGATAGAGAGGTGGCAGAAAAATTAAATAATTATTTTGCTTCAGTATTTACCAGGGAGTTGGAACAGGTGGACATAACATTGGATGATGAGATTAGTAATGAGATAAGTGCATTTAAAATAAAAAGAGGGGATATATTAAATAAACTACTCAAACTCAAAGAGCATAAAACCCCGGGGGCAAATATTAGGTCACGCTCCTTTGGGGCTAACTTCGTCGAAAAGGTTAGCGCCCTCGCGCACGGAAATTGAGTGGTAGTGCCCCAAGCAGGAGGTGGGGCACTACTGGAAGCATTGCCCCTCCCTCTTGGGGCACTACCATTCAATATCGCGGTGCTACATGCAACAGCGCCACACGTGTTGGCACGTAGTGCCGCAATATTACAGGCCTCCCTCCCCTGATTAAAGGGGAGGGGCCCTGCTGTACCTCCGGGGAGTGGGGTGCTGGCAAAAGAGCCCGGCACTCAAGAGGAGTGCCGGGCTGACCAATCGTGGCTGGCACCCCACAGGAGGAGGCGAAAGGGGGCAGATGCTGGCAGGTGGCCCAAAAAATGGCCACCCGGCACCTGCCCTTTAATTTGCACCGCTGTGGCCGCAAACATGACTCCCTAACCCTGTCGGACATAGCGTCCAGTGGTAGGTCAGGGGGCGCGAGCAAAGTTTGTGGCCGAGGCGCGAGCGGGGTGCTGTGCACGGGATGCCGTCACCGCCAGGGGCACAGCGCCGCGGGGCGCTACCAGTTACCGCCGCTAACCTCCTGCTGAATTTCGCAGAAGGCGTTAGCGGTGCCGTGCCCGGGCGCTAGGTGCTTTGCACCCTGTTAGTGCCCCTCGGGCGCGGCGTTGCAAAGCAACCCACTTTTTCCACACTGGTCTGGATGGATTGCATCCATGCATTTTAAAAGAATCTAGGGAAGAGATAGCAGAGGCATTACTGCACATATTTAATAATTTGTTAGAAAAAGGTGTCGTGCCAGAAGACTGGTGGGTAGCTAACATAATACCTATATTCAAGAAGGGGATAGAACATGTCCAGGGAATTATAGACCAGTCAAGCTTAACATCGGTGGTAAGAAAAATAATGGAATTCCTTCTAAAGGAGAAAATAGAAGAACATCTAGAAACCAAAATATAATAAGGAATAGTCAGCATGGATTTCAAAAGGGATAGTCTTGCTTGACCAACCTCATTGAATTTTTTGAAGAAGTAAGAGAGAGAGTAGACAATGGTAATGCAGTAGATGTAATTTATCTAGATTTTCAAAAAGCCTTCGATAAAGTACCCCATAATAGACTGATGAACAAGGTCAGAGAATGCGGAGTCAGGGGACAAGTGGAATGGATAGCTAGCTGGCTTCAAGACAGAAAGCAGTGTAGGGGGTAAAGGGTAGCTATTCGCAGTGGCAGAAGGTGGATAGTGGTGTTCCACAAAGCTCAATGCTGGGACCCCTGTTATTCACAATTTACATTAACGATTTAGGCCACGAATTTAATTCAGGGGGTGGCTTGGAGTCGGGTTGCGTGATGGGCGGGGTCTGGACCCACTGCAAGCCACATCTGATCCCCAGTTGAGATTTTTGTTAAAGCGGCCCTTTAAGTTGAGTGGTGCGTGCTGGCCGGTCCAATGATGCCATTAGTGCGGATGTTTTTAAGGGCCCCATGCAGCCTCAGCCTTTAATTATTGATTCTGCTGGAGTCTGGAATTGGCATGGCCACAATGAGTGCATCAAAACCTAAGGCTGCACCACGCTTCACTGAGGACTCCCTCCAAGCTCTTGTGGAGGGAGTTAGAGGGCGCAGGGAGATTGATTCCTCCCGAAGGCCGGACGAAGCCTCCTCAGGCAACCAAGGCAGCCTGGCTGCGCATTGCTGAGGAGGTCAGTGCAAGGTCCATTTGTTCACGCACTTGGATCCAGTGCAGGAAACGCTTTAATGATCTTCTGCGATCATCAAAAGTGAGTATCACATCACACTTACCTTCAATCTGCTTCCCTTCTCTTCTCATCACAAGCACTCTGCTTTGTAAGCCTGCTCCTCCACATCCCACCTTGCCCTTACTTCCCTTGCACCCTTCCCTATCCATCTCTCTCTCTACTGAATCAACTCACCATCCTTCGTATGCACCCCTCACTCACTCTCACTGTTATGCATTGAAAACAACTAACAACACACAGGGAGCTAGCTTCCTCTTGGCACCTCACGCCATCTTGGTCTCCTTCTAAGCTTCTATGTTATGGATTCTTCACAGTCACTCCATCACTCTCGCGGAAACTCTACTTGTGTCCCTCCTTGCAGGAAAAGATAGCCCACAATAAGAGGGAGAGAACGCAATACACGCTAACCCTTGCAACATTGACAAGTGCTGAGGAGGCTACGCACTAAATCGTTGGAGGTGGCGAGTGTTATGTTCATTAATAACTAGACATTCTTATTATGAACACAGCTAGCTTTTGCTAGGCACTTTTATTGAGCACATGTGGACTTGTACAGCATCTTGTAGAGGCTTCCATCTTGACTGCTGCCTTGTGGGTAGCCTAGTGCCTCATGGGTAATGTAGTCTTAATATCTATACAGCTGGGTAGTGTAGTCTTGTATACATACAGCTATATACAGCTCTACAACTCCACCTAGTGTCCACTATAGAATGACATGCTATTGATCACTACATCCCCCTTTCTTTGAGGTTTAACAAAATCAATATCCATCAACTTTCAAGAAAACAATAAAGATAATATCAGTAACACTTTTGTTAGCGCTCTATAAACATAAACATTTTCAAAACAGTCAACACATTTTCAAAGCTTTACATTGTACTCAAAGATTAAGTCTATCAGGCTCTTTTACTTCACGTGTGGATCTTCTCAACACGGGTAAGTCTGATGTGTCTTCATGAGATTGTTCTGGCGGTGAATGACAAAATGCAGTTGCGGCATTGTCATCAATCTGCTCTTGTATAGATCGAGGTCTCCTTGCGATCTTTGCTTGGAGGGGGTTTCAGTGTTTCCTTCACTCTTCATGCCATAACTCTCAATGTAGTCAATGCACTCTCGAAAAACTGCTGGCAGCTGGATCCCATCATACAGCATAGTCCTCTCAGCAGCCTTGGCTAAAGGAACACCAAAGATTGGCCTGAGGGAAGAAGGAGTATCCACCGGAATTGCTTCCTGCTCTGGTGCAGGCTTCTTCTTTTTCTTTTTCTCTTTCCACTGCTTAACAACATCTGCTGCGGTTATATCTTTGGACTTTTTCTCCTTGTGTTTTTCCTCTTTGTGCTTTTCTTCCTTTGGCTTCTCTTTGACCTTAAAGTCTTTTTCTTTCTTCTTGGAGAAACTAGGCTTTTGAAGACATGGATACCCTTTGGCCTTTTCATCCTTGATGGGCTCTCTGCTTCATCACCTGAGTCATCTGGTCTGCTTATGGCACAGTTTATACGGTAGACTCTCTTGACCAGTTCTAAGTCTTCACAAGCTTTGTCACCTAGTATCGAATCAAGTCTTTCAGCCACAACAGAAAACATGAGATGATGCACTTTGTCTTTGACTGTCACTTTAAGTCTGCATACACCTAAGCTATCTATTTTCTGTCCATTATAGTCCTTCAGTAGTACTGACTTTTTCTGTATTTTGGGCTTTTCTTTCATATTGTTAATGTCACTCATACTGATTAAGTTTGCTTTTGCCCCAGTGTCTAGTTTCAAGGTAACTAATGCTCCATTTACCTGCAGTGGGATCATCCATTTGTCCTCTTTTACTGCATTAACTTTATGTTCAGCATTGTCCATTTCTGAGGGCTGCACATTTTCTGTATCCTTTTTGATATCGTCACATGACACCATTCGTACAAAAAATGTCTCACTTAAATCAGTGTCCTCAATTACATTAACTCGTTGCCCTTTCGTTGTTATTACTTTTGAAAAGCATTGTTTGGCAAAGTGATTCTTTCCATTACACTTTGTGCACATTTTTCCAAACGCTGGGCATTGTCTTAACTGGTGTTTGTAACCACAGCGTTTACAATTAAAAATTTCATCCTCCGATTGCTTTTCATTTCTGTTCTGCCCACGTTTCTTCCCCTTGTAGGACACAGCACCGACAGCAGCATTATCACTCTTTACAATCGCATCATTATTGATTTCACTGAACGTCTTCGCGTGCTTTCGAGCTAGCTCGCTGGCTTGGCATATTTTCACCGCATTATCCAAATTTAGTTCGGTTTCTCTCAACAGACGTTCCCTGACTTTTTTATCATGAATACCAAACACAATCTGGTCACGAATCATGGATGCTTTGAGCTCAGAGAAATTACATGTCTGTGCTTTCAGTTTCAGATCAGTTATAAAGCTATCAAAAGTCTCATTTTGTTGCTGTGTCCGAGAACGGAAGATGTATCTTTCATACGTCTCATTCTTTTTGGGAGAGCAATGTGCATCAAATTTTTTTAGCACATCTTCTAATTTTTCTCTGTTCTCCGCTGGATTAAATACAAATGTATTAAATACCTCTTGATGTAAGAAAAAGGAGACTTACCATCAAGTAACTTTAAAGTAAGCTTTAAGTAACTTATAAACACACTATATACACAAGAGGTCTTTACCATGCCTCTGGTAGAAGCCTCTTACAATACTGAACAGACCAGTATTTATACCAGTCCAACAGGAAGTGACATATGACAGGAAGTGAGGTATGTACACAGTTCATAGTTCACAGGAAGTGATGACATAACTTCCCGGAAGTTATCATTTTTATCACATTCTTCCCTCCTGCAGGATTAGGAGGCTGTGGTCTACCTTTTGGTCCGCAGCCGCCGAACAAGGAAGAGTCGCACCCGTTTGGATTCCCGTCGTAGAGGGTCGCTGGTCCGCTTACATGCGGTTGGCCATTGGTCAGAGTCTGTGTGGCCTGGATTGCCCTGTGAAGGGTCGGGGAGATCATGGCTTCGAGTACGAGCCCCAATAGGTTCAAAGTCGGACTGCCTCTGTTCAGAGGGAGGTGCAGAGCTGGTCTGTGGCGGATCAGCACTTTCATGCGCGGTACTGGGAGGGTTGCAACCTTGAGCACGGGGTTCTACCGGTACCAAGCTAGTTGGTGTCCGATCAGGATCCTGGAGAGGGGTACCCGATAGGTCCCAAGAGTTTCCTGGTGAAATGCCATCACCCGATGTCCCACTAGGTCCTGGTGGGCAGGGAGCCAGATCCCGTAATGATACGGTAGATTCTCGGCCGTCGGAATATCGTATGTTTGCATAGGTGGGGTTGGCATCGGTTAGTTCGACCTCGTCTACAAGAGGGTCATTTTTAGACGTCCGAACATATCTTCGGAGTAATACAGGTCCAGGAGTAGTTAGCCATGACGGGAGTGATGTCCCATGAGATGAGCGGCGCTGGAATCCAAAGAACCGCTCATGAGGTGTAGTATTTGTGGCTGTAGAAAGCAGGGACCGTATAGAGTGCAATGCATCCGGAAGCAGTTTCCCATTGCTGGTCTGGTAGGCCCCGAGATCTTAAAGCGAGACGTACGGAATTCCAGATGATACCGTTATACCTCTCTACCTGCCCATTTCCGATGGGATGGTATGGTGTCGTTTTGCTTGCAGCAATTCCCCGTTCTGAGAGGTAGTCCTTGAGTTCCCTTGACATAAAGGATGGACCCCGATCTGAGTGAATATAAGCCGGCATGCCACAGAGAGAAAATACCTGCTCAAGGCAGCAGATTACTGTGGACGCCAGCATATTGGAGCAGGGGAAGGCAAACGGAAAACGTGAATATTCGTCGATCATGGTGAGCAAATATGTGTTCCGAGTTGAAGAGGGCACTGGGCCCTTAAAGTCGATGCTAAGTCGTTGCATCGGTTGGGTTGCATGTATGAGTATACCATCTGAGGGGCGGAAGAACTGAGGTTTTAATTCCGCACAAAGCCGGCATTCTGAGCATATTTTCTTTACATCTCCAGTGGAAAAAGGGAGATTCCGTGATCGTACAAAATGTAGCATGCGCGTAACGCCAGGATGACACAAACCATTGTGGACATCCATGAGAGTGGAGGATGACATAGTGGAGCAGAATGCCCGTGTGAGGGTCTCCGGGGCCACATTCTCCTTGCCAGGCCGATAGAGAATGGTATAACCAAAAGAGGCCAGTTCCATCCTCCAAAGTTGTATTTTATTATTCTTAATTTTGGTTCGTTTTTGATTATCGAGCATGAAGGCGACTGATCGTTGGTCCATGATCAATGTAAAGTGCTGGCGAGCTAGAAAATGGTTCCACTTCCGTACTGCCTCTATGATGGCTGTGGCTTCTTTCTCAACCGGAGGATAATGTAGCTCGGCACCTTGTCAGGTCCTGGACATAAATGCTACAGGACGACCTTCCTGATTCAGAGTAGCCGAGATCGCCACCTCCGAGGCATCACATTCAACCACGAAAGGGAGATTCTCATCAATGGAGTGAAGAGCCGCTTTCTCCAACTGTTTTTTGAGAAGGTTAAAGGCTGCAACAGCCACTGTTCCCAGTGGAAATGATCTAGCATGCAGCAAGGGTTGGATTTTGTCCGAAAAATGAGGAATCCATTTAGCGTAGTATGCAAACAGACCGAGAGCCCGACGTAAAGAAGCCGGATTCTTAGGTGACGGGAGCTCTTGGAGCGGGCGAAGTCTTTCTGGGTCTGGCTTAATGATACCATTGCCTACGCAGTAGCCAAGGATGTTGATGGTCGGTTGCGACTCAACAGATTTGGATTCATTCAGGGTCAAATCACGGCGATGGAGGGCATCCCGAAATTTTTGGAGGTTGGAGTCGTGTTCCTGTTGATCGTGACCTGCAATGGTAATGTTATCAAGATAGGGAAAAGTGTCCCTTAGGTTTTCCTGCTTAACCAGGCCATCCATTGCCCGTTGAAAGACAGCCACTCCATTAGTAACCCCGAATGGGAGGCGACGAAATTGGTACAGCCGTCCATTAGCCTCAAAGGCTGTGTACTGCTTATCTGAGACCTTCAAGGGTAACTGATGATAGGCACTTTTTAAATCATAAGTTGAGAACACTTTGTATTCGGCCAGTTTATTAACCATATCATCAATGCGTGGCAATGGGTAGGCATCCAAGTCGGTATATTGATTGATGGTTTGCGAATAATCGATGCATAGTCGCTGTTTGTGAGGTTTTAGAGGGTTCTTGACAATGACGACTTGAGCCCGCCAGGGCGACGAACATGGTTCAATGGTATCCTCTGCTAGAAGTCGAGAGATTTCAGCCGCAATAAAAGATTGGTCTTCCTGATTAAAGCGCCGCGATTTCGTTATTATCGGTTTGCATTGAGGCGGAATACTGGCAAATAATGAGGGTTCATCAAGTGAAGCTGCTGATAATGCACAAAATGGTAATTTAGACGGTATATTAGAAATAGTAAGTCCGGGTTTGGATCCACCAAACTCAATGGTGAGTTTCTTATGCTGTTTTTGGAAGTCCAGCCCTAAGAGGAGATCACTACATAAGTCCTTGAGCACCGAAAGTCGGGTGGAGGGATACATATGACCATGAAGTGTCATATCAACAACACAAAAGCCGGAGATTCTGGTATTAAGTGATGACTGGGCCATCGCAATTGCCTGGTCCGATGGGAAGACATGTAGTTTCAATTTCGCAACAATCTGTTCCTTAATGAAACTATCAGTACTTCCTGAGTCAATTAAGGCATCTAAGGTATGCCCTTTAATTGAAATTTTTGTGGCTGCATGAGACAGGTTCTGTGGGCAAGCAGCTGTAATTGGTGTCGTTGCACAAAGAGTGGCTAAAACTCTCGGTGTGCTTCTTCGGGAGAGAGCTCGAGAGGAAGCTTGATAGGTCCTAGCTGGAGCATCTTGATAGGCCCTAATTGGGGCAGTTCGGTAGGCCTTAGCTGGATTGGCCCTCGTAGAGGCCCTTGATAGGCAAACTTTAGCAAAGTGTCCTTTTTTCCCGCAATAACTGCAGATTGCATTGCGAGCAGGGCAGGTTTTCCTAGGGTGAAAAGCATCTCCACAAAAGAAGCATTCCTTCCTAGATTGCCAAGAGGCTGCTAAAGTGGGGTCCGTCCTCCTCTTCTTCATCAGAATTATCAGAATTAGATTCCCCCATGATAGGGTTCACCTGAGACCGCTTGAATTGTCTGGTTGCAGCTACAGCAGCAGATCGAGATCTGGGCAGCTGATAGAGGTCTGCATTTCTCTTTGCCAAATCCAGTGAACAAGCTAGGTCAAAAGCTTTTTGTAGCTCAAGTGTTTTACTTTCTAGTAGACGCTGGCGTATAAATGGAGAGGCAATCCCGCAGATGAAAGCATCACGAATCATTTCTTGGCGGTACAGCTCAGCTGAGGCTGCCTGAAAGTTACAATCTACGCTGAGCCTGCGAAGTTCTTGCAGGAATTCGTCAATTGATTCCCCTGGCCCTTGTCGGGCTGTGGCCAGTAGATGTCTAGCATAGACCTCATTTGGGGTCTTTGCATAGTTTCTTAAGTGCCCGAATCACCTCTTCGTAATTATCCCATTCATCAACATATTCGAACACTTTTGGGGTCACATAATTGACAAGTATTTTCAATTTAGCAGGAGCATCCGCTTTACATTCATCCAGAAAATTCTCAAAAGTACGATACCAATGCTTCCATACCCTGCCAGCTGCTGGTGTATTCGGGTCCAAGTCCAGACGAATAGGTCTAAGGATTTTCTCCATGATGGGTGGTTCCCTGGATCCTTAACTTCCGAGTTTGTCTGAAGGTCTAGTATTTGTCAGTGTAAATACTAAGTTACTTAAATTGATGTAAGAAAAAGGAGACTTACCATCAAGTAACTTTAAAGTAAGCTTTAAGTAACTTATAAACACACTATATACACAAGAGGTCTTTACCATGCCTCTGGTAGAAGCCTCTTACAATACTGAACAGACCAGTATTTATACCAGTACAACAGGAAGTGACATATGACAGGAAGTGAGGTATGTACACAGTTCATAGTTCATAGTTCACAGGAAGTGATGACATAACTTCCCGGAAGTTATCATTTTTATCACACCTCTATCGCCTGTGGGCCTGCAACCGTAAGCAGCAACGCTATCTTCCTTGCGTCTGGCTTCGGACCGAATCCGATGGCTGCAATGTAGAGTTTGAATTGCTGTTTAAAAGTCTGCCAGTTGTAGTCGATTTTTTCTGTGAGATTCGAACGCTCTGGTGGCTTCAAATTCTCCATGTCGCTTTTCACAATTTTCAGCAGATCTTCACCACCCTGGTACCATGTTATGTTCATTAATAACTAGACATTCTTATTATGAACACAGCTAGCTTTTGCTCGACACTTTTATTGAGCACATGTGGACTTGTACAGCATCTTGTAGAGGCTTCCATCTTGACTGCTGCCTTGTGGGTAGCCGAGTGCCTCATGGGTAATGTAGTCTTAATATCTATACAGCTGGGTAGTGTAGTCTTGTATACATACAGCTACTAGCTGAAGTGCCCGGCGGTGCCGAGGCTTTTTCGAGGGCATGTTGTTGTTGGAAGAGAGAGAGAGAGCGACTGGGGGGGGGGGGAGAAGAGAGAGAGAGAGCGCGACTGGGGGGGGAAGAGAGAGAGCGACTGGGGGGTAGAGAGAGAGCGACTGGGGGGAAGAGAGAGAGCAACTGGGGGGATGAGAGAGAGCAGGTGGGGGGAAGAGAGCGGGGGGGAGGGCGGGGGGTGAAGGGAGGGCGGGGGGGAAGGGGCGGGGGGAAGGGAAGGGAGGGGGGGAAAAGGGAGGAGGAAAGGGGCGGGGGGGAAGGGAGGGGGAAAGGGGCGGGGGGAAGGGAGGAGGGGGAAGGGGCGGGGGAAGTGGGGGGGCGGGGGGGAGAAGGGGGGGCGGGAAGGGGAGGGGGGGCGGGGGGGAAGGGGGCGGCGGGAGGGGTGGGAAGGGGCGGGGGGGCCCAGGCCGAGAGCCCCGCTCTCCGAGCCCCGCCCCCCCCGGCCGAGAGCCCCGCTCTCCGAGCCCCGCCCCCCCCCCCCGGCCGAGCCCGATTGCGGCTCTGAGAGACGGCAGGCGGCCGAGCCCCGCCCCCCCCCCGGCCGAGCCTGATTGCGGCTCTGAGAGACGGCCGGCGGCCGAGCCACGCCGCCCCCCCCCCCCCCGGCCGAGGCCAATTGCGGCTCTGAGAGACGGCCGGCAGCCGAGCCCCGGCCCCCCCGCCGAGCGCGGAACAGAGACGCCACGTCTCACCTGCTCCTGCTGCGCACGCACCCTGACCCTCGTGGCTGACGCCGTTGCCCTGGGTAACGTGACACGGCGGGGGGGAGGAGCTTAGCAGAAGCGCAATCACCTAGCTCGGGCCTGGCTGGGCAAGAAAGGCGCAGGCTTTGAGGCCTAAGAAAAAAACGGGGAAAGGTAGGAAAAAGAATGTTCAAGTTAGGTTTACAAATGAGTGATTTTTAAAAAACAATTTAATAAATTCAATTTTATTTTGGTGGAAATGTATATTTGAAAAGAAAGATGCAGAAAGCAGGAAAAAGAATGGAAGCAAGATGGCGGCGACTCACCTCGGTTCAGAACGATAAGGCCCGGCCACACACGCACCGATTGGCCCGGCGGCACACGCCAGCAACCCGGCGTACGATTGGTCGAGCTCGAGGTCACTCTGTCGCTAATGAGCGGATAATGAGATGCTAATGAGCGGAATGTTGAAGGTTTTTGGGATACTGCGGGCGCGATTTTAGCCCGGCCGAAACGTAAATACGCTTAAAACCGTCTCGGAAGCGTAAGCTTTCTTTGGAGGTAACGCGCGCGTAGGTACGCCCTGTAACTTTCGAGCGCATATCCCCCAGACGCACACGCGATGACAGACAGACAGAAGGACAGATGTACCGATTTATATATATAAATAGATATACAGCTCTACGGCTCCACCTAGTGTCCACTATAGAATGACATGCTATTGATCACTACAGCGAGGATCTGGAAGTGGGGGATGGAGAGACGTGCACACTAGACGAAGCTGGTGGCAGAATAGAGTTTCATCCCTCTCATTTAGATTTAATGATTGACTGCAATGGCATATGATGTTCATAGAGATTCGCTTTGTATCATCTGCACAAAAGGATGTATCTGCTGCCTCAAAATCAGATGTCTAACTTATGCCTTTACTCTCCCACAGGACCATCGAGTGCCCCCCCCCTCCCCACTGTCCAGGAGGAAGAGCCAGATGACTCCTCAGAGGAACCTGCAGCCTCTAAGGGAGCAGCGTCACCAGGACCCAGCGCCAGCACAGAGACGCACACCTCGGTGGGGCCTTCGCGACATAGAGTAGTGTTGTCACCTGGTATATCATAGCTCACAAGTGAGCATCAGCAGATGGTGGTGACAGCGACAGCAGTGGAGAGTCCATGTCGGAGGTCGGAGGACTCTCCTAGCTCTGATCAGCTGCATGCCAAAGTCAACATGGATTTATGAAAGTGAAATCGTGTTTGACAAACCTACTGGAGTTTTTTGAGGATGTAACTGGTAGAATAGATAAGGGAGAACCAGTGGAGGTGGTGTATTTGGATTTTCAGAAGGCCTTTGATAAAGTCCCACATAAGAGGTTAGTGTGCAAAATTAAAGCACATGGGATTGGGGGTAATATACTGGCATGGATTGAAAATTGGTTAACAGACAAGAAACAAAGAGTAGGAATAAATGGGTCTTTTTCAGGGTGGCAGGCGGTGACTAGTGGGGTACCGCAGGGATCAGTGCTTGGGCCCCAGCTATTCACAATATATATCAATGATTTGGATGAGGGATCCAAATGTAATATTTCCAAGTTTGCTGACGACACAAAACTAGGTGGGATTGTGAGTTGTGAGGAGGATGCAAAGAGGCTTCAAGGTGATTTAGACAAGTTGAGTGAGTGGGCAATACATGGCAGATGCAGTATAACGTGGATAAATGTGAAGTTATCCACTTCGGTAGCAAAAACAGAAAGGCAGAATATTATTTAAATGGTGATAGATTGGGAAATGATGATGTACAAAGGGACCTGGGTGTCCTTGTACACCAGTCACTGAAAGCAAACATGCAGGTGCAGTAAGCAGTTAGGAAGGCAAATGGTATGTTGGCCTTCATTGCAAGAGGATTTGAGTACAGGAGCAAGGATGTCTTACTGCAGTTATACAGGGCCATGGTGAGACCACACCTGGAGTACAGTGTGCAGTTTTAGTCTCCTTACCTAAGAAAGGATATACTTGCCATAGAGGGAGTGCAGTGAAGGTTCACCAGACTGATTCCTGGGATGGCAGGACTATTGTATGAGGAGAGATTGGGTCGACTAGGCCTAAATTCACTTGGGTTTAGAAGAATGAGAGGGGATCTCATTGAAACATATAAAATTCTGACAGGGCTAGACAGACTGAATACAGGGAGGATGTTTCCCCAGGCTCGGGGATCTAGAACGAGGGGTCACAGTCTCAGGATACGGGGTAGGACATTTAATACTGAGATGAGAAGAAATTTCTTCACTCAGAGGTGGAGCCCAAGTAACTGAATATATTTAAGAAGGAGATAGATAGATTTCTAGATGCAAAAGGCGTCAAGGGGATATGGGGAGAAAGCGGGAATATGATATTGAAATAGAGGATCAGCCATGATCATATTGAATGGCGGAGCAGGCTCGAAGGGCCGAATGGGCTACTCCTGCTCCTATGTTTTTATGTTTCTATGCAGATGCTGTGCCTCTGAGGCCATCCAGAAAAAGAGCGGTGTTGGAACTCCAGGAACAAGTGCAGGAGTCTCTGAGAGGGTTTGCATCCAGGGTAACTGGCCGCCCCAATTTCTCCGATTTTCGCAGTAGACCCGCCTCCAAACCCACCCCCTCAGCACAATTAAATTCATGGCCTTAGATTTTGGAATCAAAAGCACAATTTCTAAATCTGCGGACGACACCAAATTGGGGGAGATAGTCAATGCTGAGGAGGACTGCAACAAATTACAGGACATTAATAAACTTGCAGAATGGGCATATAATTGGCAAATGAAGTTCAACACAGATAAATGTGAGATACTACATTTTGGTAGGAAGAATAAGGAGGTTACTTATTACTTGGAGGGTGCGAGTCTGGGTGGGGTAGAGGAGCAAAGGGGTCGCGGAGTACAAATACACAAATCACTAAAAGTTGTGACACGGGTTAGCAAGGCCATAAAAAAAGCAAACCAAGCACTAGGGTTTATTTCTAGAGGGATAGAATTGAAAAGTAGGGAAGTTATGCTAAACCTGTATCGAACCATGGCTAGACCACACTTAAGAGTACTGCGTGCTAGGGTTGCAAAATTCTGGGAATTTTTAAGAGGAAACTTTCCATGGGAATTTTCGGGAATTTATGGCAATTTTGAGTTTTTTTGCACACTGATGGTTTTTGTCTCTGACCCTTATATTATCTTTGTCGTCAAAATAGACATACTGTTCCATACAAATAAAAACAGGCTTTCAAAACTTTATTTAGGTTATAATTTTGAACTTTATTGAACCCCCACAAAAAAGACCCATCTAAAATAAAATAAAAAGAGCGTCAGCTTATTTAGCCTGTAATTTGTCCTTATTTTGTCCCTTTGAGTCTTCTACTCATGAGTCTTCTGAGTCTTCTACTCCTCATTGCTCCTCCTGATTCTCTGACTCTGGCTCTGACGTGTCCATTTCCTCCTCTGTGTCAGTGTCTAGCTGTGTGGTGGACACTTCTGTATCTGGCTCAATAAGTTGTAGGTTCGCCCGGATAGCCACCAGTTTCTCCACTCTCTTGTTAGTCAGCCTGTTGCGCACCTTTGTATGCGTATTCCCAAAAAGTGACCAGTTTCGTTCAGAGGCCGCTGATGAAGGTGGGGTTTGGAGTATCACCGATGCAATAGGTGACAGGGCCTCAGATGCACAAAGTCCCTTCCACCAGGTATGTGCACTGATATGCTTGCATGATTTCCATATCCCATCCCCATTCCAAAGACCTTGCTTGGTAGAGAACTTTGCCAGACTTCCCAGAACTTTGCCCACATCCAGATTGAGATGGTGTGAGAGGGTAGAAATCACACTGTAAGCACTGTTGATCTGTTCTCCAGAAAGTATTGGTCTCCCAACATGCTTTGGGTCCAGCATGTATGCTGCAGCATGAATCGGCTTGACACAAAATTCTTGACGCATCTGTATGAATTGAACAATTGCCTTCTCCTCTGCTTTGAGCAGCAGGGATGTGGGTAGGGCAATGCTGATTTGTTCTTTTAAATCAGTAAAAAGCCTGAGAGCATCTGACAAGACAGCGTCATCTCCTTCAATCTGAGCAATTGCAGATGCTACTGGTGAGAGTAGTTTAAGGCTGCTAACCACTCTCTCCCAAAACACATCATCCAGCAGTATTTTCTTGATGGTGGTTTCCATATCCCCAGACTGGGATATTGCCATTTCTTGCAGCGACTCCTTACCCTCCAGAAGGGTGTTGTACATTATGACACCACCCCATCTAGTGTTGTTGGGCAGCTTCAGTGTGGTGTTCTTGTTCTTTGTCATCTGCTTGGAGTTGTAGGTTGCTGCAACTACCTGTTTTCCCCTGACATACTTAACAACTTGCTTGGCTCTCTTGTACAGTGCTTCCATGGTTCTCAAACCCATGATGTCCTTGAGGAGCAGGTTAAGCCCATGAGCTGCGCACCCAATAAACGTAATGTGAGGGTAGGCCTCCTCCACTTGAGCCCAAGCAGCCTTCATATTTGCAGCATTGTCAGTAACTACTGCAAAGACCTTTTGTGATCCAAGATTGTTGGTGACCGCTTTCAGCTCATCAGCAATGTATGTGCCTGTGTGTCTGTTGTCCTTCGTGTCTGTGCTCTTGAAGAACACTGGGAGAGGAGTGGAGACGATGTAGTTTATGATGCCCTCCCCTCGTACATTTGACCACCCATCTGAGATAACTGCAACACAGTCTGCCATCGCTATCGTTTCTTTGAGCTTTCCTTGGACTCTGTTATACTCAGCCTCCAGCAAATAAGTAGACAAAGCATGTCTGGTGGGAGGACAGTATGCAGGGCGAATAACATTGAAAAATCTCTTCCAGTACACATTGGCTGTGAGCATGAGGGGTGAGCCTGTTGCATATACAGCTCCAGCAAGGCACTCATCTGCATTCTTCTGGCTATGGTTATCCATTGTATCAAAGAACCTTCCAAGTGGGCCAGGAGAACCAGGGGTCATAGTCTAAGCATAAGGGGTAAGCCATTTAGGACTGAAATGAGGAGCAATTTCTTCACCCAGAGAGTGGTGAACCTGTGGAATTCTCTGCCACAGAGGGCGGTGGAGGCCAGTTCATTAAGTATATTCAAGAAAGAGTTGGATATATTTCTTAAGGCTAAAGGGATCAAGGGATATGGGGAGAAGGCAGGTACTGAATTTGGATGATCAGCCATGATCTCATTGAATGGCGGAGCAGGCTCGAAGGGCCGAATGGCCTACTCCTGCTCCTATCTTCTATGTATCTATGTATAAGGAGCCTGATGCTGAATGAGAACCATCATCTTCTTGAATGGAAGCAGAGGAACTCTGGGCTGACTGCTATGAGCTTTGAGTGAAGTTGTTGCATTTGGATAAATGCTGCTGCATCTTTGTGGCATTCTTTACATATGGCTTTCTACAGTGTTTGCACATGTACACAGTCTTTCCATCTTTAATGCCTGGGGTAAAATGCTTCCACACATCCGACGGTAAATGTGGCATTGTTCTATGCAGAGAAATAAAGGGCATTCATCTCTGTGTCGAACTGCGGTCGATCAGCACGATTGCAACAGGGTGAGTACATTTTTGCTGATGCTCCATGTGATGGAAGCATGACCTGTACACACACGACGCTACATCACCAATAGTGTATTATTTTGTATATTTTAAATTGAAGGACAACAGAGTTCAACAAGTAACTGGTTTATTTGGTATAAAGTCTGATTTACTTACTGCATCATCACAACATCAGCAAAAAACAAAATGACTTCCCTCAGGACCCCTAACCTGGATCTTAAAAAAACTATAGCAGTCTTACAGATGCCTGCAGGCCAATCACAATTCGATATGCAAATATTACAAATAGAGGGAGCTAATTGCTCATCCACTCATCCAACCAATCAGGACACATTTGTTCACAGTCACACACAAAACTTGTAATTATTAAAACAAGCCAAGTAAGAAGATAAACATATATTGATTAAGAAATTCCTTAATAATTAAGATTCCATTTCTGTTAGTAATTTTAAGAGAGGACCTGTGGAAAAAAAGAAAGAAATACAAAAAAAACAATAGCATGTGCTTTTTTGGGCAAAATTCCCAAAATTCCCAAGCTAAACTTCCCGTGGAAAATTTCCGGAAATTTACCGGAAACTTTCCACCCCTTTGCAACCCTACTGCGTGCAGTTCTGGTCGCCATATTATAAAAAGGGTATAGAGGCATTGGAGAGGGTGCAGAGAAGATTTACATGGATGATACCAGAAATGCGAGGGTATACATATCAGGAAAGGATGAACAGGCTGAGTTTCTTTTCTGTTGAAAAAAGAGGGCTGAGGGGTGACCTAATAGAGGTCTTTAAAATTATGAAAGGTTTTGATAGCGTGGCTACAGAGAGAATGTTTCCACTTGTGGGGAAGAGCATAACTAGAGGCTATCAATATAAGATAGTCATCAAGAAATCAAATAGGGAATTCAGAAGAAACTTCTTTACCCAAAGAGTGGTGAGAATATGGAACTCGCTACCACAGGGAGTGGTTGAAGCGAATAGTATAGATGCATTTAAGGGGAGGCTAGACAAGCATATGAGGGAGAAGGGAATAGAGGGATATGCTGATAGATTTAGATGAGGAAAGATGGGAGGAGGCTCGAGTGGAGCATAAACGCCGGCATGGACTGGTTAGGCCGAATGGCCTGTTTCTGTGCCGTATACCCTATGTAATCCTGTGTAAGTTTCTCAGTAGTCCTTCTCTCTTCAGTTCTTAACTTGCCTTTTTGCTAATATGTGCCCTTGTTCTATAGTCATGGCTTAACTTGAAGTAGTGCGACCGATTAACCTTCTCTATTCTACTTTGTATCCTATACCTTTATAAGATCACCTTTCATTTACCTCCTTTCAAGGCTGAAGAGTATGAGATTTTCTAATCTTTCCTAAGAATTCAGATGTCTGACAAAAGAGATCAGCCTTGTGACTGCTCTCTACATCACTTCCAGATCTTGGATGTTTCCCTTGCCCCTCAGTTAAAATCTCCCCCATAGACTTTAATCTATTTAATACACTAGTTGTCCAATGCTTTTAGCATGTCAACTATAGAAGGAGTCTAATCATAAAATAACCTCGCCAATTTAATGATCTCAGACATTGATACCTGTAAAGTTATAACCAGCGAACCAGTTAACACTGAATTACCATGACATAATTGAACTACCTTTGTAACCTCCGTTATTCATTCTGTTAGTTAACCCTTTCTACTAAATAATATGCAGACTTAATGGGGGTGAGTTTCAACTTCGGCTGGGGCAAGAAACTGGTTGTATCGGATTGGCCAACCGTTACACACCCGCCCAAAGTCCCCTTCTATTGTCTTGTATAATGGGCGGCCAATCTGATACCACCAGTTTCCAGCCTCCGCCGAAGTTAAAAGCTGTCCCCAATGTCTAAATGTAAATGCTGCTGAATATGATTCTGAGGTTCATAAAGAAATGTCAGTTCACATCTTAATAGTCTGGCTTTTTCTTTGATGATATGTCAACAAAGAGTTCACTTAGTAGCTTGTGTATATCCTAATGGGAGGTTGGTAGTGTAAGTGTTAAATTAGTCTGAACTTGTTGATTGAAGACAGTTCTGAAACCAAATTTAGGCATAATTTACTTCTAGGAATACACTGGGCAGTAAAATCCAGATTGTTCCTGGATGAGGAGTTAAGGTAAGGGTGCTAAGAATTTGTCTAGTGCCCTTGATAAATATTCTTGTCAGGGTACCGATCCCACTGTTCTGACATGGGTCATTCCAGGTTACCATCGCGAATATCAGAAAGATTCACCCATCAGCACTGATGTAAACAGCAAATTACAGATAGATTGTCTGCTCACCATCCAATTCATCAGATTCCACACAGACAACCCACAACAGCCTGACTACTCAATATAGAGTAGCATGATTCCCCAATGCCCAAGGAGCCATATAGACTGTGCCCATGTTGTCCTCCTTTCACCAATCCCATGATTTATGCCAACTGGAAAAGATTTAACATTCTCAAAATTTAGCTTACCTGTGACCAGCAAACCTGCATCATGCAAGTAAATGCTCACTTTCCTGGGAGCTACCACAATATATTGACTTTAAGGGCTGGATTTTGTCAGCCCCGAGGAGACGGGTATGGAGGCGGGACTGCCGGTTAAGTTGCAGAATTTGGGGGCGGGTGGCAAGCCCACCCCCATGCCCTCTTGCCAGGAGGCGGGAAGCCGTCCTGCCCCGGGTCCCGTTTCCTCGAGGCGGGAAAGGGATTAAAGCCTATTAAGTGCCTGTTAACAGGTAGTTAACAGGCAGAAAATAGGATTATCCCCATTTTTCATTTCGATGTGCAGGCTTCCCGACCTCGGGGAACCCCGCCGGGGTGTAGGAGGTGAGTAGGAGGTCTGCGGGGGTCGGAGGGGCCGGAAAGTGCGACGTAGAGGTGGGTGATGGGTGCAAGTGTGGAGTGGTATGTAAGGTGAGTGTAAAGTGTTGGAAAATTTTCACTTGCCTTTGTTTCTGCCTACATCCTTCAGCTGCTGTGGAGCCGGAGTCCCGACATCTCCATTGTAGATATCACAGACTGGCTGTTGGATCCTCCGATCCAACAGCCAGGTGATTTCGGCAAAGTTGAAAGGTTTGATGAGTCCTAAACACAAGGACTCATCAAATTACACAGAATGTTAGTGTTTGACAGCTTCACAGAGCTGTCAAATGCTGACATTTCTTCTTTCAAAAAATCTTGACAGATGGCACGTCATACTCTGTCACTGACTTCCCCTTAATTGGCCTGCTGAGCGGGCTTAACAAGGTCAATCAGGGGAAAGTCCCGCTGGTTGGCCAGAAGCTGATGGAGGTGGGATTGAAAGCCAGAAAGCAGCAGTCCCGCCTCCAAAAGCTTCCCACTGATAAAATCCAGCCCCAAGTGTCAGCTGTGGCTCAGTTGGTAACACACTCGCCTCTGAGTCAGAAGGTTGTAGGTTCAATTCCTACTCCATGGAACTTGCGCACATAAATTTAGGTTGACACTCCTGTACAGTGCTGAGGGGTTGCTGCACTGTCAGAGGTGCCGTCTTTCGGATGAGATATTAAACCGAGGCCCTGTCTGCTCTCTCAGGTGGACATAAAAGATCCCATGGCACTATTTCAAAGAAGAGTAAGGTAGTTATCCCTGGTGTCCTGACCAATATTTCTCCCTCAACTAACATAACAAAAACAGATTATCTGGTCATTTTCACATTGCATGGAAGCTTGCTGTGCGTAAATTGGCTGCCCGTATTTCCCACATTACAACAGTAACTCTATTTCATTGGCTGTAAAACGCTTTGAAACGTCCGGTGGTCAGGAAAGACGCTATATAAATGCAAATCTTTTTTTAGTCCACCACTCCAGGGTGCTCTGGATGGATCCTGAGAGATCAAGGTAAGCTTATGTAGCAGTCGGCACAGACTCCATGGATTTTTTTAGATTATGAACATATACCCTTTTTAAAAACTGGACAGGCTGTTTGGGGGGAAGCAGTGGAAAACCACTCAAGCTGAAGGTGGCTGACGTAACCAGGTTGCATTCGTATGGTAACGAACTGTCCTTGGGAACAATGGCCCGAGAGGCCCACTCCCAAGTCATGAATAACGAGACTGGCGACTCATTGTTTCTGGAGAAGATGAGCTCGTTAAGTTAATCGGCTGGGAGATCGAAATGAGATCTAAACCATTCAAAATAACAACAGAAAATGCTGGAAAAACTCAGCAGGTCAGGCAACATCCGTGGAGAGAAATTTGAGTTGACGTTTCGGGTCAAACCATTCTTCAAAACTGGAAAGAAAAGAAACTAGATCGAAGGCAGGGCTGCGATCGGACAAAAGAATAAAAGAAACAAAAGAAGTAAAAGAGATTAGAAGCTAGACGAGATGGTAATAGGCTGAGATTAGGTGTAAAGTGTACTGGCAGGGCAAGAGATAGCTGCCAGGTGTGAGAGAGAAACAAAAGGAAAGGGGAGGGGGGGGAAAGGAGTGGAAAAATTACAAGAAAAAATGAAATAGGGGCCGAGCTTATGTTCTGAAATTGTTGAACTCGATATTGAGTCCGGAAGGCTGCAGAGTGCCTAATCGGAAGATGAGGTGCTGTTCCTCGAGTTTACGTTGAGCATCCGTGGAACAATACAAGAGGCCAAGGACGGTGAGGTCCGAGTGGGAATGGAGCTACAAGCAAGATCAAGGGCAATCTAGGTGAGCATTGCCAAGCCTACACACCCACAAGATCACTTAGCTGTGTGAGGGGGTGCCTGTATGTTCCTACCAAACCAGAGGGGGTTTAGAGTTGGAAGGGTCCCGTGATAGTTTAGTTCACAGGAGGGTGTTTTTTGGCCGTGGTAAGTCAGCACAAGTCAGGGTTGTAGTGTTTTAAACTGTTTTAAACTGTACTGTTGTGTTCACACCACTCGTACTGTATACGAGTGGAGTGGTTTTGTCAACCTTAATAAACACTGTACGGGTGAGCCCGAAAACGCTGTCCGTGTTCAAATCTGTCCTCAGTAATCCTTATTGTCCAGAACTTGTAGTAAGGGGTTTGCGTGCTCGCTACGGGCGGGGCATAACCACTTACAATAATTGCCGATTGCGGCAGGGGCCATAGGAAATTGGCCACCGCAAAAACCGGTTACACTTAACACCTTAGCACCTTCCCAGGATACCTTCTGCACACTGCTATAACAAGGCACCATAGAGCAGACTATTGGGATTTTGAAAGCACACTTCAGGTGCCGAGATTGGTCTGAAAATATTCTGCAATGTAGTCCAGCAGTAGAGCACTAACCTATAGGTTTGCAGGCAGCTAATTACATTATCATTCCCGTCAAAAATCCTTTCTTCAAAAAATCCAGGACTGAAAGACCTAAAAGACAAAAACAATACAGAACAAAACAGGGCAGGAAAACAATGGTCCAAAATTTGCTGTCGGAGGCTTCCCCCGGGTGGATGCCTCCAACCTGTAAAAAATCCATGAATTTACCTGGTGGTCCGGGAGGTACGGAGACTCGCGCTCCTGGGCCTCTCCAGGTACTCGCGGGCAGATGCCCACGTATCCCTGGGGTGCATATGGTTCACAAGCACCCCTGGGATCACGTGGATTGGTCTAACCAATAAAAGAAGGGAATCCCCATTCATACTTATGGGAGTTCTGTACGTACGGAACTCCCATAAGTATGAATGGGGATCACTTAAAAAATACATGAACACATAAAATTAAAGAAATTACATATTTACATAAAATGAATTAAAATGCCATTTAATTAAATATTTTAAACAAAAATTGTATGTTTTAACGGAGGTAAAATAAGCTTACCTTATTGGACAGGGTTTTTAATGTCTAAATGAGTGATAACATTTTATTTTTTTAAAACTCTTATGCTGTTGCCTGCTTTTACCAGGCTAAAGAATTTCAAGGGCAAATAGCGCCAATCTCCACCCGTGGAGGCCCTTTTCCTGGGGATGCGGATCTCGACAGATTGCAAGTTCCGGGTTTTCGCGCATGCACTTCGCATGCCTAAACCCGGAATTGTTCAGCCCCTATGGACGCGTGCGCACCCATCGGGGTCGCAAAATATGGCCCCATTATTTTGCGTTTTGTCTATTACAAGCATATAGCCTGTGTAATTGATTCTATAATGAGCATTATGCAAAATTACCTGGCACCCTATATCTGATTAATGTATGGTTCATATTAGAATCATAGAATGGTTACAGCACAGAAAGAAGCCATTGGGCCCATGCCGGCTCTCTGCAAGAGCATTTCAGCTGGTCCCAATCTCCGCCCGTTCTCCGTAGCCCTGCAATTTTTTTCCTTCAGGTACTTATCCAATTCCCTTTCGAAAGCCATGATTGAATCTGCCTCCACCACCCTTTCAGGCAGTGCATTCCAGATCCTAACCACGCGCTGCGTAAAAGTTTTTCCTCATGTCGCCTTTGGTTCTTTTGCCAATCACCTTAAATCTGTGTCTTCTGGTTCTCGACCCTTCCGCCTTTGGGAACAGTTTCTCTCTATCTACTCTGTCTAGATCCCTCATGATTTTGAACACCTCTCCTCTCAACCTTCTCTGCTCTAAGGAGAACAACCCCAGCTTCTCTAGTCTATCCATGTAACTAAAGTCCCTTATCCCTGGAATCATTCTCGTAAATCTTTTCTGCACCTAAAGTGCAGTGCACAGAATTGGACACAATACTCCAGTTGAGGCCAAACCAGTGTTTTATAAAGGTTCATCATAACTTCCTTGCTTTTGTACGCTATGCCTCTAGTTATGAAGCCCAGAATCCCTTATGCTTTTTTAACCGCTTTCTCAACCTGCCCTGTCACCTTCTACGATTTGTGCACATATACCCCCCAGTTTTCCCTGTTCATGCACCCCCTTTAACATTGTACCCTTTAGTTTATATTGCCTCTCCTCGTTCTTCCTACCAAAATGTATCACTTCGCACTTTTCTGCGTTAAATTTCATCTGTCGCGTGTCTGCCCAAGTCCAGGTCATTAATATATACAGGAAACTTTGTGCTATCCGGCACCCATGGGACCGAGCTACTGCCGTTTTTTTAAAAGCTCTGGATAGGCCAGCGTCAATGTTATCAGATAGGAGCTTTTCATCGCAGTGTCTGACCACAAACACTGTTGCTCAGCAACAGCTTGTAAACACTCGGCCCGTGGCTTGGAAGCATCTCTGAAGCTGTTGCTAAGATACAGAGACGCTTTCTAGAGCCTGCCGTGTCTGACCACAAACACTGTTGCTCAGCAACAGCTTGTAAACACTCGGCCCAGTAGCTTGGAAGCGTCTCTGAAGCTGTTGCTAAGCGACAAAGACGCTTTCCAGAGCCTGCCTGTGAAAAGAATGCTAGGAGAAAAAAAAACACCTAACCAAAACGGCTGCTGATTTCTGCCATTAAATCAAAGTTGCCGGACATTCAACTTCCGGATAGCACAAAGTTTCCTGTATCAAATCATGAAGATCTATTTACAATAACAGGGTAATCTAAAAAATATAATACATACATAACTTTTTCATCAACACTCAAAGATCTAGAAATTTGACAGCACCATGCCGGTTTTTCAGGCACAAATGGGAGTCTTAGGCCGCGATTTTATTAATGGAGGCGGGTTGAGTGCGGGGTCAGGTGGTTTCCAGCTTCCAGTCCCGCCCCCAGCTGCTTCCACTCCACAGACGTGATTTTGCCTTGCTTGACCTTGATAAGCCCGCCCTGCAGGTTTGCTGGCCAATTAACAGGAAGCCGGTCTGATGACATCATTTGATGACGTGTCATCTGCTGGTTTCCTTAAAGGGACCACGCACAATTTTATTTTGACAGTTGATTTCTCAGTGTTTGACAGCACTGAGGTGCTGAAAACACTGACAATCACTGCACAAAGGTGACCTCTTGCACCCAGGCTATCCAATGACTCCCTCCATAGGTTGGAATAGATGAGGTGACAGAAGCAATCTGTCACTGGTGAGAGAGGTTCTCCCAATGAGGTGGCACTGGACATGGATTTAAAAACTTGTAAGCTAAAGAAATCTGTAAATGTATTAAAAATACAGTGCCCAACATTTTCTTTGCACTGAAACTCACCATGTGCAACAGTGGATCCTTCACACCACTTCTGCAGTTATCATTCCACAAACATTACAGCAGACTCACAACACGCCACACTTGCCTGGCGTTATGTCCGGACGTCGGAAAACCTGAGCCAGAAGCGGCAAAATCCCAAAACAGGCTGTAAACTACTGGCAAGTACTTGCTAATAGACAGGTAATTGCCTTTAATCCACTTCCTGCTGCTAGGTGTCGGGTCCATTCGCAAATTGGGGATCCGATACTTGGGAAAGCTGTTTGGAGGCGGGTTGACGGCAGGATCGGAACCCGCTGTCAATCAAAACAAATTTAACCTATGATCCGCCTCCAAACCCACCCTCTGAGCGCCGGTAAAATCGTGGCCTTAGTATCCAATATGGTGGGCGAGTGCTTATTGCATACTAGAAGTGTGCTGCCTGCCATATTGGATCAGGCTGCTCCCTAGGTATCCAGGGCACATGCCAGCATTATTTTAATCGATTCAAATTAGGGTCCTACACTTGTTATAGGATCCTTTTGTCAGTGCCTGGCTCATCATATGATAATCTCGCCCAGAAATTCATGGCACTAATCTTTGCCCATATTGCAGGCTTCCCCAGGGTGCAAGGTCCCATCGATTGCACTCACATTGCCTGGCGTGCTCCCCATCACCAGCCTGGCATCTTTCTGAATAGAAAGAGATTCCACTTGCAACAACCAGCTTGCTTACGACCACAGGCAGCATATCATGTAGGTCTGTACCCAGTTTCCTGGCAGCAATCCTGATTCATTTATTCTGCGTCAGTCTTCTGTGCCATCTTTGTTCCAACCAGGCCATCAGGTTACATGCTGGCTACTGGGTGACAAGGGATATTCCCTTCAGACTTGGCTCAGGACTCCTGTCAGGAACGAGAACAGATGCAGAGCTGGCCTACGAGAGCCATGTTGCGACCAAAAACGTAATTGAGCAGACAGTTGGCGTGTTCAAGCAATGCGCCCACTCCCTGGACCATTCAGGAGGAGCTTTTCATTCCAAGCCTGAGCAGGTACCCAGATTTATAGCGGTCTGCTACACGGTCCATAGCTTTATTATCATGATGGAGCGGCTCTTTCCACCAGCAGGAGCAGGAGACATAACATATCTGGAGGAAAGGCCTGGTGCAGAAGTGAGGTATAAAACTTACTGGCCTAGAAATTCAGTTGGGCGCGCCAGCCGTTAGCGCCTTAGGAGTAGGTCTCGAGCGCTAGGTGCTTAGCGCCCGGGCGCAGCGCGATCTGCGCCTCGCCCCAACTTCAGTAGGCATTTAGCGCCGGCGCAAAGTCTTAGCGCGCGCCCTGCTGCGCGCGCAGATCATGACGTCATTTCGTCGTGCAACGCCCTTTGTGCGCCCGGAACCGGAACTTCACTCGCGCCGCCCCATTGTGCGCCGGGCGGCCCTAATGACTGTGAAGTGGAACGGTACACAGCCGAGGCGGGCTGCGGGGAGCGCAAATTAAAGGGCACTTACCCTGCACTATAAAGGCCAGCCATTTTGCAGCATTCACTCTTGTGCAACGGTTTTTTGGAGAGAGACCAAGGAGGAGAGCTTACTGCTTTGGCCCAACACTAGGACAGGTATTTTTGGCTCAGGCCAGAGCTTAGCAATTATCTTTACCTTCATTGAGATCTCAGTGTTTGCCAGCATATAATGGGGGCTGCATTGGGTGCCAACGCTGAGTTTCAGCCTTATGCCGGAAGGGCTTACAGACGCCGTGAGAGAGTGGCAGCCCTGGCTAGACGCAGAGGGGGCAACAGGCGTCGCCAAGTGAGGCCTTACCCACCCAGGGTATACCGCCAGCAGTCCTCCTATCTGACCATGTCTGCCGCGCAGTGTGTTAGGAGGCTGCGATTCAGAAGGGAGGTGGTTGCAGACATCTGCCAGCTGCTGCACAGAGATCTGCGTCCACAGCTGATGCGCAGGACGTCTCTGTCGGTGGCAGTGAAGGTGACGGTGGCTCTCAACTTCTATGCCACCGGCTCCTTCCAATCCGCTGCTGGGGACATCGCTAACATCTCCCAGTTCGCCGTGCATTGCTGCATCCGCCAGGTGACCAATGCCCTTTTCAGAAGGAGACGTCAATTCATCTCCTTCCCCATGACCCTGGAGAAGTAGCAGCAGCGTGCAGTGGGATTTGCAAGAATAGCGGGCTTCCCCATGGTGCAGGGCGCCATTGACTGCACGCATGTGGCTTTGCGGGCACCTCTGGAGCATGCCGAGGATTACCGCAACCGGAAGGGCTACCATTCCCTCAACGTACAGCTGGTGTGTGACCACAGGCAGCGCATCCTAGCTGTCAATGCCCGCTTTCCAGGCAGCAGCCACGATGCCTTTATCCTGCGACAGACAACTGTGGCTGACATGTTCCAGGCACAGCCTCACCCAAGAGGATGGCTTATCGGGGACAAAGGCTATCCTTTGTGTACCTGGCTCATGACCCCGCTCCGCGCGCCCACGACCCCTGCTGAAGAGGCATACAACGAGAGCCATCAAGCGACTAGGAACATCATAGAACAAACAATCGGCGTCCTCAAGCAACGGTTCCGCTGTCTGGATCGCTCCGGGGGAGCCCTCCAGTATTCGCAGGAGCGAGTCTCCCAATTCGTCGTTGTTTGCTGCATGCTGCACAACCTGGCTATCCGCAGGACTCAGGCACTGCCACCTCACGTTGGACCAGCACCTCAGGAGGAGGAGCAGGAGGAGGAGGAGGACGAGGAGTACTAGCCCAGGAGGGAGGCAGAAGGTCCAAGGGCCGCCCGTCGGCGGCTTTTTGACCGTCACTTCTAGGCCCCCTGTCAGGGAATGGCTTGTGCCAATGAAAGAACATGATTGCAGCCGCTCCGCAAGCCGTCAGCCGGTTAAGGCAACAAACACTTCAAAGATCAAACATGGACAATGTGAATAAATAAAATGGTTTATTGTACAAACTCAGGGCCCTTCCCACATGAAAACCAAAAACAGACGAAACCCCCAAAAAACACTCACACACATGACTCACTCCCACAACCTGGGGAGCATTAACAAAAGATGTAAACAAAAATGGCCTTCATCCTCGGCCTTCACAAAACACACATTCCAGAAAACACAACATTTGAACACACCCTCTACTTAGTGGCCCGCGAGGGCGATGCCTTCTGCAAACTTTGGCGGCCCCTGCACGCCCTGCTGCTCCTCCTCAAAGTGAGGCCATTGGCTGCTGCAAGGCTGGGGGCAGGCTCCTGAGGGGCACATGTCGTGACGACAGATGCCCTTGGGGGTCGGCCTAGACGAGGTCTGGCCGTCGAGGGGCCGGCTGGTGAATGCTGCAGCTGTGGCTGGCCAGCATCAGTCACTGCAGCAGCTCCTGGCAGCTCCACTGGGGGAGTGGCAGTGGCGGCTGGAGGAATAGGGGCAAGCTGGCAGATGGCAGGCGCTCGCTGGTCGCCTGAGACACTGGCACTCGGCCGGGCCAGCACTGCAGCATGCGCACCAATCTGCCGAGGGACAGACCGCTGTGCTGCTGCAGCACGCCGGGTGCCCTGGCGATGCCTGGCTGACACAGCGAGTGTGGCAGCAGTGAGTGCCCGTGTTGACCTGTTCAGTGACCCATTAGAGCACCCAGTGACTGCACGGCACCACTGATCACCTGGCCACTCGCTGCCTGAGCTGCCCCGAATTCCGCCCGACTGGTGGCCTGTGAGGCCCCGAACTCGGTCACACTCCGAGACAGGGACTCGATGGCCTCAGGCAACCGTGCCACTACCCCCATGAGCTCCGTGTGCCGGCGCTCTGAGTCCGCGGACAAGTCCTCGAGGCGGCGCATCTCCTCGGCGTTGGCCGTCTCCGGACTGGAGGCCGGACTCTCCCTCTGGGGAGAAGGCCGCCGAGCTGGCCGACCCTTCCTGCGTTGCTGGACGCCGCTGGGCCCAGCAATTGGACTCCCCTCCGACCCTTCCCCCCTCTGGGGAGAAGGCCGCTGAGCTTCCACCCCCCCCCCCCGCGTTTCTGCAGGCCGCTGGTCCCAGGAGCTACCCTCCCCTCCGACACTTCCCCCACGCTCCCCTCCAGGGAAGACGTGTCCCCTACATTGGCATGGGTTGCCGCGGCTGAGGGTTCCCCTGATGGGCCGCCTTCCTCTTGCTCCTCCTCCTCCTCCTCTTCTGAGGGGCTGTCACTGGCAACTTCAGGGACCTCCTCCTCACCATCTGAAAGCAGGAAGGCACAAGAGTAGCTTTAGAGTGAGGAGAGGGCGTCAGCGAGGGATGCATGAGTGGTGGCATTCAGCGCATTGGTCGGACAGTGGCAAAGGATGTAGATCTGATGCGCAAGTGGGACGAGAGAGGTCCAAAAGGTAATGTCCTTACCACTGGTGCCCAGAACAGGGTCGGCATCTCCAGGTGCAACGGGGCCAATCACCCGGGCACCCATGATGCGCTCCACGCGATGTTGCAGCTCGGTGAGCAGCTGGATCTGGGGTCCGCCTCCCCCGGTCGCAGTCCGGCTCCTCTTATTATTGGCCAGCTTGGCCTGCAAGAGAAAGGACGGCCTCTAAGTACAGTGTGTAGCCCTGATCTTGTGTGCACTGCCTCCCATGGTCGAATAGCCTGGCCAGTGTGTAGCCCTGATCTTGTGTGCACTGCCTCCCATGGTCGAATAGCCTGGCCAGTGTGTTAAGTGCACAATGTGCAATTGATGTTCATGAGTGTCCCATAGCTGCTGCATGAGGGCTGGCCATTAGGGCTTTCAGGTCCCTTTGCCCATAATGTGAGGTGCACATGCAAGGATGAGGAGGACACTGGAAAGGGTACTCACCCTGACAATCCTGGCGAGGTCATTTAGCTTTTTGCGGCATTGGACACCGCTCCTGGGGACCTCGCTGTTGGATGACACCTTGGTGGCGACATGCCTCCAGGCTCTCCGGTAGACGCGGGCCGGCGGCTTCCTGCCATTGTCCGGAAACAAAATATGGCGTCTCTTCTCCACAGCACCAACCAGCAACCTCATATCAAGCTCTGAGAAGCGCTGCGCTCGTTCACGGGCCTTCTCCATGGTTTCAGGCGCTATTTGGGTCCAGCAGCAGTGTCCAGGCCTAGCTGCAGGGCTCCACTATCCAGGGCGTGGCAGCAGACCAAGTCGACCCTTCCCCCTTAAGAGCTGGCCGGCGCCAGGGTGTCTGCTGTCAATCAAGAAATGGCCGCAGCTGCGCTGCGCCCGGCCTCGGCGCTTTCGCTCAGCACCTCCGGCTTAGCGCTCTCGCTCAGCACCTCTGGCTTAGCGCCTAAAGAGAGGCGTGCATCGCCAGTTTTAGCGCTCGAGCAAACTCTTAGGGCGAAGCTAATGAATATCGGAGAAGTGGCCTCGAATTTGCGCCGGGCGCAAACTTTAGCGGCCGCCTGACTTTACCGCCCCAAAAGTGGCTGTAATGAATTTCTAGGCCACTATTTCTTAAAGGTACAATGGCAGCACTAGAGGAAACAACATGAGCGACAAGGATGGCAGCCAGACCAAAGAAATGAGCAGCCAACTTTACAGGGCTAGACCTGCATATCGTAACAGACATACAGAGAGTGCCATCTTCTTAAACCCCAGGATTCCTTTGTAGTGCAAGAAGAAGTTTAATGACTTCATCAGAGCAAGGTAAGTGACTTGCTTTCCCGATACTTTCTTGTGGTCCCTTTATATTTCTTTGTGGTGGCTTTATATTTATGGTATTTCATCATTCATTACCCTCATAGTTACAGAGGAGTCTATGGTAAAAATGGGATCCAACAGTGGGGAGTCGAGGTTTCGTAGAAGTCAACCTCTTGCTTCCCAGCCTGCAAACTTAGATGTCTGGGACCTGCTCTAAAAAGGATTCTGGCTGAGCATCACACTCAAATGGAGATCCAGTGGACCATCTTGGAGGACTTGAGGTATTGGCATGGGTGACAGCGAAGTTCAGTGTCATCTTCATTGCCAATATCTGTAGTGGGTTTTGGTTTGGGGTTTGCGTCTGGTCAGTCAGTCGTGTGCCTGAGCTGCCCCAGCCCCGTGCGGTTCGAATCGCTTCCCCCTTTTTAGTTCTGAGCACCGGACTTATTTACGAGTAGCGATATAGACAAACGAGACCAGTGGTTCGGTGCAAAGAAAACCAATGTTTATTAAAATAGAGAAACAATTACTATACAGAGAAAATCACTATGGATGCAACACAATTACACTTAGTGGGGGAGGAGAAACGGACACATCGAGGGAAAATGACTAAAATGACAATTTTAGCAATCCCCTTAACTCCCACCCTTTACACCTATCTAGGTTATCTTGTGATGGGCCAGAAAACTGATGCTCACCAGTCTAGGATGTTGAAACGCCTGCTCCATGCCCCGTTGCCTGCCAATGTCTTTATGGTTTTCACCGCCCCAAAGCAGAGATGCCCCAGTGATTTAAATGTAACTGCGGGTATCCTGCTTCCCTGGACGGGCTCTTCGTCGATGATCCTCTTGATGGTAAGGCAGGGCACCGGAGTCGAGGCGAGAGAGAGAGATGGCTTCCCGAGGGACTAGTTATACCCTTCCTGGTAGCCCTTATCTCCCGCCAGATCAGCTTATTTCTTTGTCTGACCTGGACGTGTTGAAGCTTATACAAAGGAAACCGATCTGGGCCCATCGACCTGGATGGCCGGTTAATCGGTTTTAAACGTCTCATAAGTGTTCCCCTTTGTCCAACTGGTTTTGTGATGGGGCCATTCCAGTTTGAATGCCCCGTTGATCGTTTGCCAACAGTGTTGATGTCCTCTAACGAAGGTCTGAATGCAGCTTATTACATATTGATTGTCTGTGCAAACGACCTTGATGGGTTTTAATCAGAGGCCCGAATGCCACTGGGTTTGCTTCTCATGCATAAATGCAGAAGGTCTGTCTGCATTCTAATTTCTGGAAAGTTCCTTTTTTTTGTCAGCCCAAACTGAAACTTACAGGCCTTGGCCATGAGGTTGACCACAGCCATCTTGTTGAGCCCTGGATTTTAAACTCAGTCCAGCCAGGGTTTCTTCAATGAGCCAAAAGTAAATCTTTGGGGGAGACATGAAATTTGCGAATCCTTTCATATCCGAGAAGGATTTGACTGCAGCACTGCCTCACTTTGTCAACATTTAGCTTGTTTGTGACCAGTAGAACCCCATCGTGCAAGTAAATGCTCGCTTTTCTGGCATCTGCTTAGATTCCTTAATATTAAGGTAGGCAACCATACCAGCACTCCTTCACTCAGAAAAGCAAATGTTTTGATGGATCCTGGGAGTTCTCCCTCTACAGGGTACCTTAGCACACCTAACGAGGACACCGGATGAACACTCCAATTCTGCCACCAGAGTCACCAAGAGAACAGATTATTGAGACTTTGAAATCACATTTCAAGTGTTTGAACTGGGCTGAAACTCCTCTGCAATGTGCTCCAGCTGGGGTCTTAAGAATAATAAAAATGTTAGAAATAGGAGCCGGAGTAGGCCATACGGCCCCTCGAGCCTGCTCCGCCATTCAATAAGATCATGGCTGATCTTTTACTTCAACTCCACTTTCCCGTCCTATCCCCACAGCCCTTGATTCCCTCGGTGTCCAAAAATCTATCGATCTCAGTCTTGAATACACTCAACGACTGAGCATCCAGAGCCCTCTGGAGTAGAGAATTCCAAAGATTCACAACTCTCTGAGTGAAAACATTCCTCCTCATCTCAGTCCTAAATGGCCGACCCCTTATCCTGAGACTATGACCCCTGGTTCTAGACATCCCTGGAGTACTTAGAGGGGGTGCAATGAAGGTTCACCAGTTTAATTCCTGGGATGAGAGGATGGTCCTATGAGGAGAAATTAAGTAAAATGGGCCAAGGGAAACAGCCTCTCCGCATCTACCCTGTCAAGTCCTCTAAGAATTTTATGCTTTTCAATGAGATCACCTCTCATTCTTCTAAACTCCAGAGAATATAGGCCCATTCTACTCAATCTCTCCTCATAGGACCACCCTCTCACCCCAGGAATCAATTTTGTGAACCTTCGTTCCACCTCCTCTAAGTACGCCAGGTGTGGTTTCACCAAAGTCCTTTATAATTGCAGCAAGACTTCCTTACCCTTCTACTCCTTGCAATAAAGACTAACATACCATTTACTTTCCTAATTACTTGCTGTACCTGCATGTTAACTTTATGTGATTTGTGTACAAGGACACTCAAATCCCTCTCAGTACCAACATTTACTAGTCACTCACCTTTTTAACAATATTCTGCTTTTCTATTCTTCCTACCAAAGTGGATAATTTCACATTTCCCCTTATTATATTCCATCTACAATCCTCTTGCCCACTCATTTAACCTGTCTATATCTCTTTGCAGCTTCTTTGCGTCCTCCTCATAGCTTACTTTCCCACTTAGCTTTGTATCGTCAGCAAACCTGGATACAATACACTTGTTCCCCTCATCGAAGTCAATGATATAGATTGTAAATAGCTGAGGCCCCCAGCACTGATCCTTGCGGCACCCCACTAGTTATAACCTGCCAACCTGAAAATGACCCGTTTATTCCTACTCTCGGTTTTCTGTCCATTAACCAATCCTCAATCCATGCTAGTATATTATCCCCAATCCCATGAGCCCTAATCTTGTGTAACAACCTCTGTGTGGCCCCTTATTAAATGCATTTTGAAAATAATGGTGTGCTGTATTCGGCACAACTTTGCCTTACAGATGCCTCATTATGCAGGGCCCACAGGAGGAAGCCAAGGATAGCAGGGAGATCAGCCAGAAGAGAAGCAGCAGCCTTCAGAGGATACATCTGCAAGGCACATTCAGGACAGTCTGATGCAGGATTATCTTATTTTTACCACCACATTTGGCCAACTTCTCTTGACCACCTTCTCAAAGCCTCTTACCAATAACAATGTCTGTGCGCATAGCTTGAGTGCATATTTATTTTATTTGCACCCAGTATTTAAATATATTTAGTGTGTCTTGCCACCATGTTCCCCTTTGATACAAGTATGTGACACATGCACTCTTAACCTTACTCTAGTGCAGCTCCAGTTGCCACCTGAGTGGTAGAAGCACCTGAGGTGGCTGGTTGTTAGGTTCCTCCAAGAGCCATTTGGCTCTGAGGTGGACTTCTTCTTATGGCAGCCAAGCACCAAGATGAACCTGCTATTGGCTGCACCTTTCGCACTGCTACAAATGCAGTCACGCCCTCATTCCTTTCTGCTACATGTGTAGGCATCCACATGGAATGGCGAAACAGCAGGCGTATGCTTCTATCCTAAGAAATAGCAGCATTATTTCAGCATAACCCTTCATGGCACTGGCATGGTCATTAAACTGCTGTAAACAAACATAATGGTACTAATGAGATCACTGATACCCTGTCAGATGGTTGCCTGTAAAAGGCTTGCCTAGTCTGTCGAAGGTGGAACAAACAGACAGCCCTTTCTATTCTGGCAACCAAGGCCTTTATCGGAGCATTTGCCGCAATTTCTGCATTTGGCCTGCCATCTGCAGTGCCTGAATATACATGTAATTCTCTGCAAGGATCCTTCCTTTATAAGCAGGATGGATGAGATGTGAGATCCCATCTCCTAAGCCAAGAGGCAATGGGGCATAAATTGACCATCGTTGTGCCCCTTTTACAGACATAAAACAGGTGCAATGATGATGAATTTAGCAGAGCAACGACCCACGCACGATTTTTACGACCGTTCTGGTGCCAATAAATTCATTATATGGTGAGATTAGACATTTTACTTATTCCTTTAACTCACTAACCCAGCTACACTGACCTATAGGTTTGCATGCAACCAGTTACATGATCTTTCTCTTCAAACATACTTTCTTCAGGAACTCCAGGACTAAAAGACCTAAAAGACAAAAGCAAGATAGACAAAAAGGGAGAGGGAAAACATAATTTTGCGTTTTGTGCATCACGCGCATATAACCTGTGTAATTGAATCTAGAATGAGAATGTATGCGTAATTGCCTGAGGCACTTTTATGTTTGGCTCATACAAATCATGAAGATATATTTACAATAACAGTGGAATTTTGACACGCCTACATAACTTCATCACCAACACTCACAATGTAATAAAGTAGCATCGCTTCCACAATTGCTCAGAGTGGTCACTTTATTTACTGGGTCACAGGCTGTGGGTGACATTTTTCTCCATCCATAGTTGCCCCTGAAAATTTGTTTGTACAACTGAGTGGCTTGCTAGACCACTTCAGAGGGAATTATAATCAACCATGTAGTGTGGACAAGAGTCAGATTAGGTGGAAGTGACAGGTTCCCTTCCCTGAAGGAGGTTAGTGAACCAGTTGGATTTTTACAACAATCCAGCAACTTTCATGGTCATTTTCTGTGCTAGCCCACAAATTGCCAGATTTACTGAATTCAGTTACACAATTTGCCGTGGTGGAAAGTGAACTTTGACTATCAGATTTCTGTCACATTCTGATCGGAAATGCTTACAAATATGGTACATGATCAAATTATTATGTCACTCCTTTATTACTCATATACAATAGTCAGTAAAATGTACACATTTTATAATGTAACAAAACACAGCTTACAGCACAAATGCATACATTATCTGCAAAGCATACTGGCTTGATAACATCTTCTAGTGCATTCATGTCATTCCCAACTGCACACCAGACAGACTCACTTCTGTGCCACGAACACTGACCTATAGTTTTGATTACTGCTAGTTACACTGGCCTAGAAATTCGATCGCACCAGAAAACATGCATGCAGCGACAAGGGGAAATTTGTGCTGGCAGCTCATTATCATGACTCAGTAGTGCAGCCAGCACTATTGGCCGTTTACTTGTGGGGCAGGGTGGGAAATCGGGCATCACTGACACCACTTAAAGGCGAGGTGCACTCTGGATGCAGACAGCAGGGCAACACTAAGGTCTAAAATGGCTGGAAGAGGTAGACTGGGCACCCAGGTTCTCAGATGCAGCATTGGAGGTCCGGGTCCAGGTTGTTGACAGGAGGAGGGGTGCTCCTGTCCACCCCACTGGAGCAGAAAGTCCTTTGGGCGACATCTCAGCTGCCAGTGGAAAGAGCTCGCTGACGAGGTCAATGCTGGGAGCTTAGATCCCAGAACATAGTAACAATGCAGAAAGAAGTTCAATGACCACATCAAGTTGAAGGTAAGAATCCTAACTCTCACATCAATTGCTCTCTCCTCACACGTGTACCACCTGGAACGACACTACTCACAACACTGTCCTGCCCCGCTTCTCATCACTCTTCTGCAATCACTGCACCACACAACACTCCACGTTCTCCTCCTGCTCGCACACTCTGCACCTCCTACTCTCACCACTATTGCAACCCTCACATCTTCTACACATAATACAAAACTATTTGAACATGACAGGCCCACTCTTAAAACATCTCAAATGGCTGACATTAACACACTCCCTTCTTTCTTGTAGGAGAAAATCATGCAAACCCTTTCCCCTTTGGAAGACGACACACTGGCCAACATGTGAAGGTGAAGAGTCATGGCCATGCGAGTGGCAACACTGGAGGGGACAACTCACCATTCGCACTTTGCATGACAAACTGCAACTGCTTTCACCAGCCATTCATCTCTCTCTGCTCTTCATTCACACTAAAGCTAACCCTTGTCCCTCTCTATCATTTCAAGTGTTGAAAATGTTAATGCCCCTGTGCCAGAGCAGGAAGAGGAGCCTAACCTTCCTGAAGATGCAGCATCAATCTATCTGACACTTGAAAGCATCAGCTCAGAGATCGGCACCACACGTACCTTAAAGGGTAGGTTAGAGGAGGTGGTGAATCACTGGTTACAAGTGTGCAGGAGCTAGGGCACAGGGATTGGAAGCCACAGGTGCCAGCTCACCAGAGGGTGCAATCACATACTAGCCCTGCTGCATATGACTCAGATGCTGACTTCAAGCACCCAGTCTACTGAAGAACACTGATGGCCATACACCAGGCAGCCTGCCAGAGAGCTTGCACAAGGTGGTTCAGAGCATGGAGGAATCCAGCTCCAACTTGTGTTGGGGCACCATGCAGAGAATGGAGACGATTTTATCCAACACAATTCTATTGGGCAGCTCCAGGAACAAGACAGTGGTGCCAACCATGGTGGAGCCTGTTGACAGTTCACTCTTCTCTCATGGAACATAGGAACAGGAGTAGGCCATTCAGCCCTTCAAGCCTGTCCTGCTATTCAATTAGATCTTGGCTGATCTGTATCTTAACTCCATCCCCTGCCTTGGTTCCATAACCCTTACCCAACGAAAATATATGGGGGGAATTTTAACTTTAACGACTAACGCCCCCAACCCACCCGTTTTTTTAAGTGTTAAAAATCTGAATCCTGACCTGAACCCGCCTACTTCCGGTTATAACGGAGGCAGGATGGGGGTTGGGCAGCCAACCTGTTCCCAGGAGGCGGGTCTATTTAAATATTATAATGAGTGTGGAAGAAACATAGAAACATAGAAGATAGGAGCAGGAGTAGGCCATTTGGCCCCTTGAACCTGCTCCGCCATTCAATGAGATCATGGCTGATCATCCAAATTCAGTACCCTGTCCCTGCCTTCTCCCCATATCCCTTGATCCCTTTAGCCTTAAGAAATATATCCAACGCCTTCTTGAATATATTTAATGAACTGGCCTCCACCGCCCTCTGTGGCAGAGAATTCCACAGGTTCACCACTCTCTGGGTGAAGAAATTCCTCCTCATCTCTGTCCTAAATGGCTTACCCCTTATCCTTAGACAATAACCCCTGGTTCTGGACTCCCCGGCCATTTGAAACATCCTTCCTGCATCTAGTCTGTCCAGACCTGACAAAATTTTATAGGTTTCGATGAGATCCCCTCTCAATCTTCTAAACTCCAGCGAGTACAAGTCCAATCGACACAATCTCTCCTCATACGTCATTCCTGCCATCCCAGGTATCAGCCTGGTGAATCTTCGCTGCACTCCCTCCATGGCAAGAACGTCCTTCCTCAGATAAGGCGACCAAAACTGCACACAATACTCAAGGTGTGGTCTCACCAAGGCCCTGTACAACTGCAGCAAGACACCCTTGTTCTTGTACTCGAACCCTCTTGCTACGAAGGCCAACATACCATTTGCCTTCTTAACTGCCTGCTGCACATGCATGCTTACGTTCAGCGACTGGTGCACAAGGACACCCAGGTCTCTTTGCACTTCCCCTTCTCCCAATCTATTGCCATTCAAATAATAGTCTGCCTTCCTGTTTTTGCCACCAAAGTGGATAACCTCACATTTATCCACATTATAGTGCATTTGCCATATTTCTGCCCAATCACCCAACCTGTCCAAATTGTACTGGAGTTTCACGACATCCTCCTCACAGCCTACCCTCCCACCCAGCTTTGTGTCGTCTGCAAATTTGGAGACATTACATCCAATTCCCTCATCAACATCATTAATATATATTGTGAACAGCTGCGGTCCTAGGACCGATCCTTGCGGTACCCCACTAGTCACTGCCTGCCACTCGGAAAACAACCCGTTTATTCCAACTCTTTGCTATCTATCCGCCAACCAGTTCTCTATTCAAGTCAATACCTTGCCCCCAATCCCACGTGCCTTAATTTTGCACGCTAATCTCTTATGTGGGACCTTATCGAAAGCCTTCTGAAAGTCCAAATATACCACATCCGCTGGTTCTCCCTTATCTATTTTACCAGTTACATCCTCAAAAAATTCCAGTAGGCTAATCACGCACGATTTACCTTTTGTAAATCCATGTTGACTTTGTCCGATCCCGTCACTGCTTTCCAAGTGCTCTGCAATTACATTTTTATAATGGACTCTAGCATTTTCCCCACTACCGATGTCAGGCTTACCGGTCTATAATTCCCCGCTTTTTCTCTACTACCTTTTTTGAATAGTGGGGTAACATTAGCTACCCTCCAATCCATGGGTACATAAGAACAACATAAGAACAAAAGAAATAGGAGCAGGAGTAGGCCAATCGGCCCCTCGAGCCTGCTCCGCCATTCAATAAGATCATGGCTGATCTGATCCTAACCGCCAATCTACTATCACAGAACCATCTCCTGAATCTAACAGAATTAGACACACGAAATAGGAGCAGGATCAGGCTACACGGCCCCTGGGCCCGCTCCGCTACCCACAGGGCCATGACCGATCCGAACCAAGACTCATGTCCAAATTCCTGCCCGCTCCCCGTAACCCTTAATTCCCTTTACTTCTAGGAAACTGTCTATTTCTGTTTTAAATCTATGTAATGATGTAGCTTCCACAGCTTTTTGGGGCAGCATATTCCATGGACCTACCACCCTCTGAGTGAAGTAGTTCCTCCTCCTCTCAGTTTTGAAAGAGCAGCCCCTTATTCTAAGACTATGCCCCCTAGTCCTAGTTTCACCCATCATCGGGAACATTCTCCCCGCATCCACCCGATCCAACCCCTTCACAATCTTATGTTTCAATAAGATCGCCTCTCATTCTTCTGAACTCCAATGAGTACAGTCCCAATCTACTCAACCTCTCCTCATATGTCCATCCCCTCATCCCTGGGATTAACCGAGTGAACCTTCTTTGTACTGACTCGAGAGCAAGTATGTCTTTTCTTAAGTATGGACACCAAAACTGTATGCAGTATTCCAGGTGCGGTCTCACCAATACCTTGTACAACTGAAGCAATACCTCCCTATTTTTATATTCTCTCCCCCTAGCAATGAAAGCCAACATTCCATTGGCCTTTTTAATCACTTGCTGCACCTGCATACTAACCTTTTGAGTTTCGTGCACCAGGACCCCCAGATCCCTTTGTACTTCAGTACTTTCCAGTTTCTTGCCATTAAGATAATAACTTGCTCTACGATTTTTCCTGCCAAAGTGCATAACCTCACACTTTCCAGTATTGTATTCCATCTGCCAAATCTCTGCCCACTTACTTAGCCTATCTATGTCCCCTTGCAGGTTTTTTATGTCCTCCCCACTCACTACTTTCCCCCCCATCTTAGTATCATCTGCAAACTTTGAAATGTTACACTCGGTCCCCTCCTCCAAATCGTTAATATAGATTGTAAAGAGTTGGGGACCCAGCACCGACCCCTGCGGAACACCACTAGTTACTGATTGCCAGTCTGAGAATGAACCATTTATCCCAACTCTCTGCCTTCTGTTAGATAGCCAATCCTCTATCCATGCCAGAATATTACCCCCAATCCCGTGATTTTTTATCTTAAGCAATAATCTTTTGTGTGGCACCTTGTCAAATGCCTTTTGGAAGTCTAAATACACTACGTCCACTGGTTCCCCTTTATCCACCCTATATGTTACTTCCTCAAAGAACTCCAGCAAATTTGTCAAACATGACTTCCCCTTCATAAAACCATGCTGACTTTGTCCTATTAAATTATGATTATCTAAATGTCCTGTTACTGTCTCCTTAATAATGGACTCCAAAATTTTACCTACCACAGATGTTAGGCTAACCGGTCTATAGTTTCCAGCCTTCTGTCTACTGCCCTTTTTAAATAAGGGTGTTACATTAGCAGTTTTCCAGTCTGCTGGGACCTTTGCCGAGTCCAGGGAGTTTTGGAAAATTATTACCAATGCATCCACAATCCCTACCGCCACTTCCCTCAAGACCCTAGGATGTAAGCCATCAGGTCCAGGTGATTTATCCGCCTTGAGTCCCATTCTTTTACCGAGTACCACTTCCTTAGTGATTTTGATCGTGTTTAGCTCCTCCCCCCCTATAGCCCCCTGTTTGTCCAGTGTTGGGATATTCTTAGTGTCCTCTACTGTAAAGACTGATACAAAATATTCATTCAGTGTTTTTGCCATCTCCATATTTCCCACCATTAATTTCCCGGTCTCATCCTCTAAGGGACCAACATTTACTTTAGCCACCCTTTTTCTTTTTATATAACTATAAAAACTCTTACTATCTGTTTTTATATTTTTTGCTAATTTACTTTCATAATCTATCTTCCCTTTCTTAATTAATCTTTTTGTTATCTTTTGCTGTCTTTTAAAGTTTTCCCAATCCTCTATCCTCCCACTAGATTTGGCTACCTTATATGCCCTTGTTTTTAGTCGAATACTATCCTTAATTTCTTTACTTAGCCACGGATGGCTGTCTTTTCTTTTCCAGAGTACTGTTCCAGAGTCTATCGAGTTCTGGAAGATGACCAGCAATGCATCTATGAAATAAAGAATAGATTTGCCTTTCTAATCTAGGCTTTATTAACTTTAAAAACCCAGTAGCACATCTTTCAACACCAGTCTCCAACAATGACTAGAGAACTGAATTTAAGATAGCCACCACAAATCACCTGACATCCACTACCAATGAGTTTACAACATATATCTCAAGGTAGAAACAAACAACCAATTACAATACTTCTTACTAATACAAAGAACAACCACCCCATTCACCAATCACAATACTTCTTATTAAACATAGGAAATAATCACCACATTCACCCCTCCTTTTAAAACATGCTCCAACCTAAATAACCTTTACAATTTATAATTAATTTATTTACAACTAAAATACAAATATAATATTTCAACAACTTTAAAACATTACTATCAATTTAAAAGTCCATTTTCAATCGGTCGACCGGATATCTTGTTCGTGTCGACCTTGTTAACCTTGGTGAAATTCCTTGCCCTCCCACACCCGGAGGCACCAAAGTATCTTCTGCAGACAGGCTATCCATATCCCGATTATCAACGGTTTCCGGATTGGAAATCCCATCAGGAAGTAAACTAGGATGGTCATGAACATCCCTCAAAGGCTGACTAATAGAAGTATAATTATCTGCAATAGGATTGGAAACATTCGTAGTATCTATAACAACATCCACATTATCTGAATCATGGCTATTATTAGTATCCTCGGAAGAGGGCTGGCCACCACAAGGAGCCAAGTCTTTAATTGAAACAGTACTTTCTTTCCCATCTTGGAATCGAATATGAGCATATTGGGAATTTGCCTCCAACAGCTCCACCTCCTCCACTAAAGGATCATATTTTGACAATCTAACATGGCGTCGAAGCAACACAGGTCCCTGCATAGTAAGCCATGAAGGTACCGAATATCCCGTAGTAGATCCCCGCAGGTAATTAAAGAGCCTTTCATGGGGGGTCACATTAGTAGCCGTTGAAAGCAATGATCTAATGGAATGCAGGGCATCAGGCAGTACCATTTCCCACTGTGTATTCTTAAGATTCCGGGATGTCAAAGCCAACATAACTGCCTTCCAGATCACCCCATTGTATCGTTCGCACTGTCCATTATCCTGGGGGTTATACGGGGTAGTTCTACTAGTAGAAATTCCCCGACTCTGAAGGTATTCCTTCAACTGGGAAGACATAAAAGAACTTCCTTGATCCGAATGGATATACGCCGGCATCCCAAAGATGACAAAAAGTTGAGTCAGACATTTGATAACTGTAGCAGCTGATACATCTGCGCAAGGAAAAGCAAAAGGAAACCTTGAAAACTCATCCACAACAGTAAATATGTATCGATTTTGAGTCGTTGAAGGAAGAGGCCCCTTAAAATCAACGCTCAAACGTTCAAAAGGAGAAGTAGCCTTTATAAGATGAGCTCGTTGAGGCTTAAAGAAATTCGGTTTACGCACAGATAGAACATGATGAAGTCATCCGCTTGACGTCTTCAACTGAAAAGGGCAAATTCTTACTGCGTACGAAGTGTATCATCCTCGTAACCCCAGGATGACATAAAGCATTGTGAAGATTAATAAGCGTATCTCCGTGAATCACAGAACAATAAGCCCTCGACAGTGCATCAGCAGCAACATTATCCTTCCCCGGACGATAAACTGTATCAAAATGGTAACATGCCAACTCAATCCTCCACCTCATTATTTTATCATTTTTGATCTTTCCAAAATGTTTAACATCAAACATAAAGGACACAGATTTTTGATCGGTTACCAACGTGAAATGTCGCCCCGATAAATAATGTCTCCATTTACGCAGTGCTTCTACTATTGCATATGCCTCTTTCTCTATTGAAGAATGCCTTTTTTCACTATTGTTCAAAGTACGTGAGAAAAAGGCCACAGGTCTTCCATTTTGGTTCAGAGTAGCCCCAATTGCAAAATCAGAAGCATCCGTCTCAATCACAAAGGGAACCTGCTCATCAATAGAATGCACAACTGCTCCTAGAATATCCTTTTTAAATTTATCAAAACAGGGCAGCACGGTGGCATAGTGGTTAGCACTGTTGCCTCACAGCACCAGGGACCCGGGTTCGAATCCGGCCTCGGGTGACTGTCTGTGTGGAGTTTGCACATTCTCCCCGTGTTTGCGTGGGTTTTCTCCGGGTGCTCCGGTTTCCTCCCACTGTCCAAAGATGTGCGGGTTAGGTTGATTGGCTATGATCAATTGACCCTTAGTGTTAGGGGGATTAAATGCGTGGGGTTACAGGGATAGGGTGGGATATGTGTTGGTGTAGGGGTTACGGGGATCGGGTGGGATATGTGTCGGTGCAGGCTCGATGGGCCGAAATGGCCTCTATCTGCACTGTGGGGTTTCTGTGATTCTGTGATTCTGTGATGTCCTGGCCTCCCATGATAGAGGATATGTCGTAACCCGTATAAGGGACCGGATCTTCTGCGAAAAGTTTGCAATCCAATTAGAATAGTAAGAAAACAGTCCAACAACTCGTTGCAAGGCCTTAGAATTAGTAGGATAAGGTAAATCGATCAATGGTCGCAGACGTTCTGGATCTGGTTTAATCTTATTTCCCGAGATAATATACCCCAGTAGATTTACCACAGTAGTCAAAAAGATACACTTCTCTTTATTAAAAGTTAAACCAACTTTTTCCGCAGCTTGAAGGAATCTTTCTAAATTAGAATCATGCTCCACCCTTGATTTACCACACACCGTGATATCATCTAAATATGAAAAGGTGTCAGAGAGAGAGTTATCACTTATAAAAGCATCCATTGCCCGTTGAAAACAAGCAACACCATTAGTAACACCAAATGGTATTCGGCAAAACTGATACAGCTTTCCACCAGCCTCAAAGGCTGTATATGGTTGATCCCTCTTAACAATAGGAATCTGATGATAAGCACTCTTTAAATCAATAGTGCTAAAAAACTTATACTGAGATACTTTGTTGATAAGCTCATCAATCTTAGGCAAAGGGTACGCATCTAATTGAGTATACCTATTAATAGTTTGAGAGTAGTCTATCACCATTCGTTTCTTATGCCTCTCGTTAGTGGTGACAACTACCTGAGCCCGCCAAGGCGAACAACTAGGTTCAATGATTCCTTCCAATAAAAGACGTTGGACTTCAGAATTAATAAATTCTCTATCCTGACTGCTATACCTTCTTGACTTGGTAGCAATTGGCTTACATTCCAGCATCAAATTGGAAAAAAGTGATAATAGGGAAATGGATAAAGAAGTTAATCCACAAATGGATAAGGGTGGCTTAGTCCCTCCAAACGAAAGACTAAGACTCTCGTGTAATTTAAGCACATCATGACCAATCAAAATATCCGCACAAAGATTAGGCAAAACAGATAGGCGTATATCAGTATACGTATTACCTAGAAGAATCAATTTCACAAGGTAACAACCAGCTACTTGTGAAGTAAGGGTCGTCTGAGCCATACACACCTGATAAGTAACAGGCAAGATTTTCAAACACTTTTCCTTCACAAACTGAAGACTTATAAAACCCTCGGTACTGCCCGTATCTATGAGAGCCTTCACTTCTAACCCATTAACTTGGGCCACAACTATAACTTTGTTTAGGTCATGAGCAAATGCAGCAGAAATTGATGCAATAAACGCCCTCTCTACAGGTTGAATAGTCGCAGAAGAGGAGGTAATTGAACCTAATGATTTACAAACACGTGCATAATGACCTCTCTTGCCGCATTTACTACATACAGCCTCCCGGGCAGGACACTTCAAACGAGGATGCCGGACGTTCCCACAAAAATAACACTTCTGAATCCTAGAGGCAACAGCCGCCGAAGTAAAAGGTGGAGCTGTTGGAGTAGAAACTATTTCAGAATCTAGTAAACCACTCCCATTAAGTCCACCTAATTTCTTTTCGTCCGGAACAGCCGAAACCACAGTCACAGGCCGATTAGAAAGAGCATAAGAATCCAAACTTCTCTGAGCCATATCCAATGTAGAAGCTTGCTCAAAAGCACTCTTGAGATCCAAAGTCTTATTTTCTAACAACGGCTGATGAATTGATCTAGACAGTAGTCCATTAATAAAAGCATCCCGTACCGATTCTTCCTTATATTCTTCGGCCGTCACGGCTTTATAATTACAGTTAGCACCAAGGTGCCGAAGTGCTTGTAAATAAGTATCCAAAGATTCTCCCACCTGCTGCCTACGGGCAGATAGAAGGTAACATGCAAATACCTCATTCTTTGGTTTAACAAAAATCTTCTCCAATGTAGAAATAGCCAATTTGTAAGTTAATAAATTGAAATAAAGAATAGATTTGCCTTTCTAATCTAGGCTTTATTAACTTTAAAAACCCAGTAGCACATCTTTCAACACCAGTCTCCAACAATGACTAGAGAGAACTGAATTTAAGATAGCCACCACAAATCACCTGACATCCACTACCAATGAGTTTACAACATATATCTCAAGGTAGAAACAAACAACCAATTACAATACTTCTTACTAATACAAAGAACAACCACCCCATTCACCAATCACAATACTTCTTATTAAACATAGGAAATAATCACCACAATCTACTATTTCTAGGGCCACTTCCTTAAGTACCCGAGGATGTAGATTATTAGGCCCTGGGGATTTATCGGCCTTCAGTCCCATCAATTTTCCTAACACCATTTCCCTACAAATACTGATTTCTTTCAGTTCCACCCTTTCATCAGACCCTATGTTCCCCGGCATCTCTGGGAGGTTATTTGTGTCCTCCTTTGTGAAGACAGAACCAAAATATGTATTTAATTGGTTCCCCATTATAAATTCCCCTGATTCTGACTGCAAGAGACCTACGCTTGACTTCACCAATCTTTTTCTCTTCACATATCTATAAAGGCTTTTACAGTCAGTTTTAATGTTCCCTGCAAGCTTACTCTCATATTCTATTTTCCCCTTCTTAATTAATCCATTTGTCCTCCTTTGTTGAATCCTAAACTGCTCCCAATCCTCAGGATTATTGCTTTTTATGGCCAATTTATATGTCCTCTCCTTGGATCTTATGCTATCCCTAATTTCCCTTGTTAGCCACGGTTGTTTTTATTTTTATGCCAAACTGGGATAACCAAATTCTGTAGTTCATCCATTCGGTCTTTGAATGTTTGCCATTGCCTATCCACCGTCAACCCTTTGACTGACATTCCCCAATCAATCCTACCCAACTCGCGCCTCAGACCATCGTGGTTTCCTTTATTTAAATTTAGGACCCTAGGCTCTGTGTCAACTACTTCATTCTCCATCTTAATGAAGAATTCGATCATATTATGATCACTCTGACCCAAGGGGCCTCGTACAACAAGATTGCTTGTTAATCCTTTCTCGTTACATAATACCCAGTCTAAGATGGCCTGCTCTCTGGTTGGTTCCTCGACATATTGGTCCAGGAAACCATCCTGTAAACACTCCAGGAATTCCTCCTCCACAGTATTGTTACTAATTTGGTTAGCCCAATCTATATGTAGATTAAAGTCACCCATGATGACTGCTGTGCCCTTATTGCACGCTTCTTTAATTTCCCTTTTAATGCCATCCCCAACCTCTGCCTTACTGTTTGGAGGTCTATATACCACTCCCACTAACGTTTTCTGCCCCTTGGTATTTCTCAGTTCTACCCATACAGATTCCACATCATCAGAGCTAATATCATTCCTTACAATTGTGTTAATCCCTTCTTTAACCAGTAATGCTACCCCACCTCCCTTTCCTCTGCTTTAACCTCCATTTTGTATTTAACTTTAGCTGGTCGGGTTTTGCACGCCTCGTGAAACCCGCCAGCTAAAGCAAGGCGAGGACTGCTGGATCCAGGAGGTAAGTGCTTTTACACTTACCTCCTGGATCCAGGGTCCCTACCTAACCCATCCCCGCGATCAGAGACCCTCCCCACGAAGCCTCCCTCCAAGGCCTCAGACTCCTCCCCAGCCATCCGATTCCTCCTTCCCCCCACTCCCCCGTAGGCTTCCAAGCCCCCTAGGCCTACAATTCCACATGACCCCCCCGCCTCCAATTTCCCCCCCCCCCCACACCCCCAGGCCTCCAAACCTTTGCTTCTACGATCCCTCCCCCGCCTCGGCTAATGTTCCCCACCCCCAAGGCCTACGCACCGCCCCCCTTTCCGATCCTTTGTCTGAGCCCCGGATCCTCCTCGCACACCCACCCCACCCCGATCCCTTAGTGATCCCTCCTCCCCATGCTGGTCCCGGCCCACCCCGTGCTCCTCCGGCCACCCCCCGATCCCTCCCTCTGTGTGGCCTAGTGCTGCAGGCCTACCCTCCCGGAGCCAGCCAGCCTCTCAATCTGGCTGGCTGCGGGTGGGAAACAGAGGCTTCTCATGTAAATCAGGCCCTGCCGTTAAATTCAGAAGGGCCTGCGGGAAATCCGTTCTCCCGGGTTTCTGACCGCCTCGATCTCAGTTTTGAAATATTCAATTAACCTTCAGCCTCAACAGCTTTTTGGGGGAGAGAGTTCCAGATTTCCACTACCCTTTGTGTGAAGAAGTGGTTTCTCACATCACCCCTGAACGGCACAGCCATAATTTTAAGGTTATGCCCCCTTGTTCTGGACTCCCCCACCATAGGAAATAGTTTCTCTCTATCTACCCTATCAATTCCTTTAATCACCTTAAACACCTCAATTAGATCACCCCTTAATCTTCTATACTCAGGGGAATACAAGCCTAGTCTGTGCAACCTGTCCTCAAAATGTAACCCTTTTAGCCCCGGTATCATTCTGATAAATCTGCGCTGCTCCCCCTCCAAGGCCATGATATTCTTCCTGAGATGTGGTGCCCAGAACTGAACTCAGTGTCCAGATGGAGTCTAACCAGAGCTGTACTAACTGTAACATAACATCTCCCCCTTTGTATTCCAGCTCCCTTGAGATAAAGGCCTACATGCCATCGGCCTTTTTAATGATTTTTTGTAACCTGTTCACTAGCTTTTAGTGATTTCTTTACTTGGACCCCGAAATCTCTCTGCTCCTCTAGTTCCTAGCTTCTCATCATTTACAAAACACTCTGATCTATCTTTGTTAGGTCCAAAGTGGATGACCACATTGGTCATTGAAAAAAAATTTCCCACATTGAACTCCGTCTGCAATTGTTTTGCCCACTCATTTAATCTATCAACGTCCCTTTGCAACTTTCTGCTCCCATCTACACTATTGACTGTCACCTAACTTGGATATACGGTTCTGTTCCTTCATCAAAGCAATTTCTAAGTACAGAGAAAAGCTGGGGCCCCAGTACAGATCCCTGGGGGACACCACTAGTCACATCCTGCCAATTTGAGTACATACCCATTATCCCTACTCTCCGCATTGAACTCTATCTGCCATGCTTCTGCCCATTTCACCATCCTAAGTCATCAAGAATGCCTATAACTATCCTCATCACGATCGGCTACTTTCCCAAGTTGCGTGTCATCTGCAAGCTTTATAATGCCGCTCACTACACCCCAGTCTAGGTCGAGCTGATCCAGCAAATTATGTTTCGGTGAGTACTGCAGAGTATTGGTGAGTGCAAGTCCTGCCTCATTGGTTCAAATCTGATGCAATTTACCACGTGGAACCTCAGGGCCACAGAGGCAAAGGCATTGGCCTAGAAATTCGAACCTTTAGCGTTGTCCGTTAAGGCCAGTTTTGAAGAAAAAATGGTGGCTGCCTCACTTCTGTCCACTTCTGACGCGGAACGTGACGGCGGCCATGTTGGACAGGTCGGCAGCGCTGCCGTTGCTTGCGCTCACTGCAAGTATTGTAATTATCTGGAGCGTGACATCAATCAGCGTACAATGCAGAATTGATGCACGCTTAGCGATTTTGGACTCGCCACTCCTATAACCGCCCTCTCCAAAGCATGCCCGTACGTGCAGCCATTGAGAGCACATAGAGCAGGGAGAAAGCGGTGGTGAGCTATAAACTGTACAGTAAACAGCTGCTGAGATAACTGGTAACTATGGAAGCTCACACTAAGGCCGGAATTTTCACGGGTGTTAGCGGGTGAGATTGGTGGCAGGTTGGGTGGAAAGTACGAGAAACTTTGATCCTTACATTTTTTTCTCCCTTTCCAGTCCTTTTCACTTTGGAATCCCACAGCATACTTGAAGGAAGATGAGGAGGAATACGACAAAGAAACAGTGATGGTGTTTGAGGGGCAGGACATTGGAAGAGGACTGCTCCAACCCACCCTCATGTTCTGAACTGCGCATATAGGCCAAAGAGAACATTTCTCACTCAATTGAAGAGCAGTTAATGTTGAGGACAACCAACAAAGCATGACTAGTCAATACAGAGTGGCAGGATTCCATATGATCCAAGGAGACATATATTATGCTTATGTGTCTATATGTGCTCACTTCATTATTTCTGTGATTTATGTCAACAAGAATATAATCCCTGTTCTCAACGATTAGCTTGTTTGTGACCAGCAGAACCACATCATGCAAGTAAATTCTTACTTTACTGGGAACTGCCACAATAACAGCAACAACAACTTTCATTTGTATAGCACCTTTAATAGAAGATAGGAGCAGGAGTAGGCCATTCGGCCCCTCGAGCCTGATCCGCCATTCAATGCGATCATGGCTGATAATGTAGCAAAACGTCCCAAGGTGCGTTTTCAAACAAAATTTGACACCAAGCCACATAAGGAGGTATTAGGACAGGTGGCCATAAGCTTGGTCAAAGAGGTAGGTTTTAAGGAGCGTCTTAAAGGAGGAGAGAGAAATAGAGAGGTGGAGAGGGTTGTATGGCTGGAGGAGGTTACAGACATAGGGAGTGGCAATGCCATGGAGGGGTTTGAAAACAAGGATGACAATTTTAAAAACAAAGGGGGAGAAATTCGGTGGAGGCCCAAACGGGGTGCCAAGCTCGCCTGGGCGCCGGAATTAGCGCTGCGATCAGAGCAGTTGCAACCACCGGAAATTCAGCTTGAGCGCCCCAAGAGGGACACGGGGCGCTGCTTGAGGCGCTCCGCGTCCCTCTTAGGGCGCTGAAACTGAATATCGCAGCGCAACGTGCTGCAGCGCCACACGCTGCGGCACGGCGCGCTGCGGTACTACAGGCCTTCCTCCCATTCTTAAGGAGGAAACATAGAAACATAGAAGATAGGAGCAGGAGTAGGCCATTCGGCCCTTCGAGCCTGCTCCGCCATTCAACGAGATCATGGCTGATCATCCAAACCCTAGCACCCGGTCCCTACACCGACAACCATCCCACCCAAGCCCTATCCCCGTAACCCCGTAACCCCACGTATTTAATCCCCCCTAACACTGAGGGTCAATTTTTTATCATGGCCAATCAACCTAACCCGCACATCTTTGGACTGTGGGAGGAAACCGGAGCACCCGGAGGAAACCCACGCAAACACGGGGAGAATGTGCAAACTCCACACAGACAGTCACCCGAGGCCGGATTTGAACCCGGGTCCCTGGCGCTGTGAGGCAACAGTGCTAACCACTATGCCACCGTGCTGCACCAGCGCGATCAGAGATCGCGAGTGCCGGCAAAGGAGCCTGGCACTGAGGAGAAGTGCCGGGCTCTCGGAAAACAGCCGGCACTGCCGCGGGGGGAGATCAGGAGGCCGGGGACGGAGGTGCTGGTAGGCGGCCGCCGAAAAAAATGGCCGCCCCGCACCTCCACCTTAATTTGCGCCACTCCCGGCACAGGTAGGCCCCGTGAACCGGGCGCGATTTGCGGCCAGAGTAGCGGAGGCGGTCGCTAACAAATACTGCGATCGGGATGGTAGCGGGGCGCTGCGCACACCGATGACGTCATCGGTGGTGGCGCAGTGCAACAGGCTAATGCCGCCATTAGCACCCCAGCTAAATATCGCGGGAGGCACGGCCAGTGGCGCTAAAGCCACTGAGTGCCCTCTTTAGGTGCTAACTGGTGGTGCAGCCCACCAAATTTCTAGGCCAAAGTGTTGCTGGACAGGGAGCCAATGTAGGTCAGTGAGCACAGGGGTGAGGGGTGAATGGGACTTGGTACAAGTTAGGATATGGGTATCAGAGTTTTAGATGATTTTATACATTCATTTTAATAAAGTAGTTCACCATGCCAGCACTCCATCACTCAGAAAGCTAAGTGTCTTGATGGATACTAGGAAATCAACACTACACTCTACGGGATAATTTTGGACTTGTATAGCTTCCCAGGACACCAACAGAACATTGCTGCAACATGGCCCATAATGTCACCAGAATTATCATAGAGCAGACTATGAAGATTTTGAAGGCACACTACAGGTGCTTGGATTGGTTTGACATTGCTCTGCAATGTGGTCCAGCTAGGTTCTTACGGGTAGTGGTGGTATGCTGTATTCTGCACAACTTTGCTTTACAAAGAAGCCACATTATGGAGGGCTTAGATGAGAAAGATCAGTCAGAGGAGCAGCAGCAGCCTTGAAAAGATACCAGCAGCAAGGCACATTCAGATCAGTCTGATACAGGAGACCTTCTCTTGACCACAACATGTGGGAAATGACTCAACAGCCCTCCTTTCCCACCACAAGGATGCTATTATCTTCACACATCTCTCTGTGTTTTAACTCACTTGGCTCCAGTTCATACCACCTCATCAAAGTGCATCTTTATTTTATTTACATCCAGTATATGAATATATCCAGTGTTTATTACCACTTTACTTCCCTTTGGTGCAAGTGCATGATAACCTTGGGTGCAAGTGTGTGATAAGTGCACCCTTAACCTTAATCTAGTGCTGCTGCTAGGTGCTTCCTGCATGTTAGAAGTGCATGAAGTAGCTGGTAGTTGTGATCCTCTAGGAGCCACCGTGACCTGAAGTGGACCTTCTCATGGCAGCTATGTATTGAGATGAGCCTGCTGCAAGCTGCAGCTCTTACACTGCTACAAGGAAAGCCTTCCACTGCTTCCTTTCGGTCACATGTGGGAAATGGCAAAACAGCATGCATGTGCTGCTATCCCAAATGACAGCAGCATCTTGTCAGCACATTGCTGCCATGCCACACATATCAGGCACTGTCTCTGTAAAGGTCCCTGAACTGCTGCAATGCAGACATAATGGTACCAATGAAATCACTGAAGCCCTGTCACATGATTATATGTAAAAGACTTGCCAAGCCCATTGAAGATGGAATAGGCAGCCCTTTCCATTCTGGCAACCAAGGCCTTTATGGCAGCAATCTGAGTTTCCATGGAAGAAGCTTAAACTGGGCCTCTTGCATGGGGCACTCTACTGCAGATTGGCCTGGAGCTGCCATCTGGGGTGGGTTTGAATTGCAGAGAAATGGTCCAACATGGAGCCACAGATGCAGGTTGTGGACTTCTCCAATTAACCTTTCATCTGCTACACTTTCTGGTGATCATCCCCAATGGCTGAATATATATGTAATGCTCTGCAAGCATCCTTCTTTTAAAAGCAGGACCATTAAGATCTGGAATCCCAGCTCTTTACCAAGGGGAAATGGGGATAATTTTGACTTTGGATGATAGTGTGAAATGGGCTATATCGATTCAGCCACATGTTATACATCTTTCATAAAATCGGGAATGATGCATAATGGGCTGCTGAATCGATATCGCCCGTTTTACACTTTCAACTCAAGTCAAAATTACCCCATACGTGTCCAAAATATATACAATTTGAGAAAAACAATAGTCGCAACACTGATTCTTGGGGGACATCACTGTTTACATCACTCTACTATCAAAAACATCCATTATCCACTACTCTTTATTTTCTGCCCTTTAGCCAACTATCCATGCTGCCATATTTGTGCCAAATTTTGTGGGGAAGGCCTCCAAATGTGATATACAATCAAACACATCAAACTGTGAAGACACATACACTGCACATTGAAATCTATGCTTTATATGTATTGTAAGAAACATTATTACAGAAATGTAGACATTGGGTTAGGTTTTCACCTTGCTGCCCATGTGTAAAACTGGAATTAATGGATCAACGTCTGTTATAGAAAATGCCAAATTTTCATTTCCACAATGCCCATTTTACATCAAGTAATAATGTCCCATTATATGGTGAGATTAGACATTTTAGCTATTCTTTTGTTAATTCACAAACCCAGTCACACTTGTAATGATCAATAACATGTCATTCTAGAGTGGTACACTAGATGGAGCCGTAGAGCTGTATAGAGCTGTATATTTAGTTGTATGTGTTTAAGACTACACTACCCACGATGCACGAGGCTACCCACAAGGCAGTAGTCAAGATGGCTGCCTGCACACAGAAGCACACATGCTGAATCTCTACAGATGCTGTACCTAGAGAATGTGTACTGAATAAATGACTAGCTAGAAGCTAGCTGTTCATAATAAGAATGTCTAGTTATTAATGAACATAACATGGTACCAGGATCGGTGAAGATCTGCTCAAAATTGTGAAATGCGACATGGAGAATTTGAAGCCACCGGAGTTTATGAATCTCACGGGAAATGTCGACTACAATTGGCGGACTTTCAAACAACAATTCGAACTCTACATTGCTGCCATCGGGTTCGGTACGAAGCCAGACGCAAGGAAAATAGCGTTGCTGCTCACGGTTGCAGGCCCACAGGCGATAGAGGTATTTAATACATTTGTATTTAGTCCAGAGGCGAACAGAAACAAATTAGACGATGTGCTAAAGAAATTTGATACACATTGTTCTCCCAAAAAGAATGAAACCTATGAGAGGTATGTGTTCTGTTCAAGGACACAGCAGCATAATGAGACTTTTGATAGCTTTGTGACTAATCTGAAAATGAAAGCACAGACATGTAATTTCTCTGAGCTGAAAGCATCCATGATTCGTGACCAAATTGTGTTTGGTATTCATGATAAAAAGGTCAGGGAACGTCTGTTGAGAGAAACCGAACTGACATTGGAAAATGCTGTGAAAATATGCCAAGCCAGTGAGCTAGCTCGACAGCACGCGAAGACTTTCAGTGAAATCAATAATGATGCGATTGTAGTAAGTGCTGCTGTCGGTGCTGTATCCTACAAGGGGAAGAAACATGGGCAGAACAGAAATGTAAAGCAATCGGAGGAAGGAAATTTTAATTGTAAACGCTGTGGTTACAAACACCAGTTAAGACAATGCCCAGCGTTTGGAAAAATGTGCACAAAATGTCATGGAAAGAATTACTTTGCCAAACAATGCTTTTCAAAAGTAACAACAAAGAAAGGGCAACGAGTTAATGTGGCTGAGGACACTGATTTAAGTGAGACATTTTTTGTATGAATGGTGTCATGTGACAATGTCAAAAATTATACAGAAAATGTGCAGCCCTCAGATATGGACAATGCTGAACATAAAATTAATGCAGTAAAAGAGGACAAATGGATGATCCCACTGCAGATAAATGGAGCATTAGTTACATTAAAACTGGACACTGGGGCAAAAGCAAACTTAATCAGTATGAGTGACATTAAAAACATGAAAGAAAAGCCCAAAATACAGAAAAAGTCAGTACTACTGAAGGAGTATAATGGACAGAAAATAGATAGCTTAGGTGTATGCAGACTTAACGTGACAGTCAAAGACAAAGTGCATCATCTCATGTTTTCTGTTGTGGCTGAAGGACTTGATTCACTACTGGGTGATAAAGCTTGTGAGGACTTAGAACTGGTCAAGAGAGTATACCGTATAAACTGTGCCATAAACAGACCAGATGACTCAGTGGATTCTGTAGTAAATAATTTCCAGGATGTGTTCAAAGGATTTGGAGTTCTACCATTCACTTACAAGATCCAGCTAAAGGAGGATGCTCAGCCAGTGGTACATGCGCCACGAAGAGTTCCAGCACCCCTGCGTGACCGGCTCAAGAATGAACTGGACAGAATGACCACACTAGGAGTCATCAGGAAAGTCGAAGAGCCAACAGACTGGGTTAACTCCATGGTATGTGTAAAGAAAAAGAACAATGATCTAAGAATATGCATGGATCCAAAGGACTTAAATGCAAACATAAAACGTGAACACTACCAGATTCCCAAACGAGAAGAAATCACCAGTGAAATGTCACGTGCCAGATACTTTACAAAGCTCGATGCCTCACAAGGATTTTGGCAACTAAAACTGGATGAAGAGAGCACCAAATACTGTACCTTCAACACACCATTTAGCAGTATTGTTTCCTCAGAATGCCTTTCGGGATAATATCTGCATCTGAAATCTTTCATAGAGCGATGGAACACATAATTGAAGGTCTGGAAGGAGTTCGGGTCTATGTTGATGACATCATCATCTGGGGCTCCACACTGAAAGAACACAATGAGAGACTGACTAAAGTGCTACAGAGCATAGGCCGGAATGGACTGAAGCTCAACAAAGCCAAGTGTCAGTTTGGCGTCCAGGAAGTCACTTTCCTAGGAGATATTCTATCTGGTAAAGGAATAGAGCCAGATATGGAAAAATTAAAGGCCATACTCAACATGCCCCGACCCACTGACAAAAAAGGAGTGCTACGCATCATGGGGATGATAAACTTCATTGGAAAGTTCATTTCTAACTTGTCAGCCAAGACAACCTGTCTGCGAGACCTGCTACATAAAACAAATGAGTTCGCATGGACAGAAAGACATGAACAAGAGTGGATGAATCTCAAAACAGTGCTGACAACCACACCTGTACTCACCTTCTTTGACCCAACAAAGAGAATCAAAGTGTCAACGGATGCATCAAAGGATGGCCTAGGCGCGGTCTTGCTACAAGCAGAGGGTGAAGATTGGAAGCCTGTTGCCTATGCCTCCAGGTCTATGACTGATACTGAGTGTCGATATGCCCAGGTTGAAAAGGAATGTCTAGGCTTGGTAGTTGGATTAGAAAAGTTCCATGGCTACATATATGGACTTCCCACCTTCACAGTTGAGACAGACCACAGCCCACTGGTTGCCATCATAAAAAAAAATCTGAATGAGATGTCTCCAAGGATTCAACGACTCATGATGAAGCTGCAAAGATATGACTTTGAACTGATCTACACACCAGGCAAATACATAGTGTTAGCAGATGCACTATCCCGAGCACCCACAATGAGTCATGTGAGCTCTACTGAAGAAGACGTGGATATTCATGTGAGTATGGTCACTGCTGCGCTGCCCGTGTCAGACACAAAATCAAAGCAAATAGCAGAAGAAACAGTAAAAGATACAGTGTTACAAACAGTAATAGAAAACATTCATCATGATTGGCCAAAAGGTTCCTGTCCAAAATACTTTCACATAAGGTCAGAATTGAGTGTCGCAAGTGGACTATTACTAAAACAGAACAGAATAGTCATTCCACAGGCTCTACGTCAAGACATGCTCAAAAGGATTCATGAGGGACACCTCGGAAATGAAAAATGCAAAAGGAGAGCAAGAGACACTGTTTATTGACCTGGCATAAATAAGGACATTGAGAACACGATAGGCAAATGTGAGACATGTCAGAAACACCAAAACAAACAAGCAAAGGAACCAATGATAGTAGCTGACATACCAACAGCACCATGGCAAAAGGTTGGTATGGACCTTTTTCATTTAAATGGTAAAGAATATCTAATAGTGATTGACTACTATTCTGACTATCCTGAGATGGCGCTGCTCTCAAGCACCACAGCAAGCAGTGTCATAATGCATGTGAAATCCATCTTCACCAGACATGGAATTCCCAGGATTGCCGTTAGCGACAATGGTCCGTGCTTCAACTGTAAGGAGTGGCAACAGTTTGCAGCACATTATGACTTTCAGCACATCACATCCAATCCTTTGTATGCTCAGTCAAATGGTAAGGTAGAGAAAGGTGTTCAAGTTCTCAAGCAGCTACTGAAGAAAGCGACAGAAAGCAAGTCTGATCCTTATCTCGCCCTGCTGAGCTACCGAGCCTCACCTTTAGACTGTGGTTCTTCACCTGCTGAACTACTAATGGGTCGCAAGTTGCGCACCACGCTACCCTGCTGTGCAAAAGAACAGCAAAGTAAGGAACTGAGACAGAGACTTCAACTGTTAAAGCTGAAACAGAAATCATACTATGACAAGTCATCCAAAACTGTAAAACCATTAACAAGGGATGATGTTGTCAGGATTGAAGATCCAGATGCATGGAACAGGAAAGCTACAGTTCTTGAGGAAGTACGACCAAGGTCATACACTGTTAGAACTGAGGAAGGACAGATTCTCAGGAGGAACCGCCGTTCCCTCCTAAAAACACAAGAGACTATTCAAGAGCAGATTGATGACAATGCCGCAACTGAATCTTGTCATTCACCACCAGAACAATCTCATGAAAACACATCAGACTTACCCGTGTTGAGAAGATCCACACGTGAAGTAAAAAAGCCTGATAGACTTCATCTTTGAGTATAAAGTGAAGCTTTGAAAATGTGTTGACTGTTGTGAAAATGTTTGTTTATAGAGCACTAACAAAAGTGTTACTGATATCATCTTTATCGTTTTTCTTGAAAGTTGATTGATGTTGATTTTGTTAACCTCAAAGAAACGGAGATGTAATGATCAATAACATGTCATTCTAGAGTGGTACACTAGATGGAGCCGTAGAGCTGTATATTTAGTTGTATGTGTTTAAGACTACACTACCCACGATGCACTAGGCTACCCACAAGGCAGTAGTCAAGATGGCTGCCTGCACACAGAAGCACACATGCTGAATCTCTACAGGTGCTGTACCTAGAGAACATGTACTGAATAAATGACTAGCTAGAAGCTAGCTGTTCATAATAAGAATGTCTAGTTATTAATGAACATAACAACACTGACCTAAGGGTTTCCATGCAGCCACTTTCATCAGAGAAAGATCTAAAAGACAAAAGCAAAATAGAACAAAAGGGGACAAGGAAAACATTTTGTGATTTGCGAAATACAAGCATATAACCAGTGTAACTGATTTTATAATGAGCATTTATGCATAAAAACCTGATACACTTAGATCTATTTTACGTTTGGCTCATATATAAATCATGAAGATATATTTACAATAACAGCATAATTTAAAAAATCAACATAACTACATACCTTTGTAACCAACACTCAAAATGTCATAAAGCAGCATCACTTCCACAATTTCCAGAGCGGTCACTTTATTTAGTCTTGGGCTGTGGGCAATATTGGCAAGGCCAAATTTATTGTCCATCCCTAGTTGTCCCTGAATAATTGTTTGTACAACTGAGTGGCTTGCTAGGGCACTTCAGAGGACATTATGGTCAACCATGTCATGTGGACAAGAGTCGCCTATAAGCCAGACCAGGTAGAGGTGGCAGATTCCTTTCCCTGAAGGAGATTAGTGAACCAGTTGGATTTTTATAACAATCCAGCAACTTTCACAGTCATTTTCTGTGCTAGCCCACAAATTGCCAGATTTATTAACTTCAGTTACACAACTTGCCATGGTGGAATGTGAATGTTGCATATCAAATTTCCATCACATTCTGATGGGAAAGGCCCACAGATATGGTATATGACCAAATTAATATGTCACACCCTTATTATTCATACAATACTCAGAACTGTATATATTTTATGCTGTAATAAAACACAGCTTACATCATAAATATTTGCAAAACACGCTAGCTTGATTTACATTTACATATATTATGATGTGAATTAATGTCATTTCAAACAAACTAACTTTTTTGTCACTAACACTGACCTATAAGCGTGATTGCAGCCAGTTACACCATCATTGTCAGGAAACATCCTTTCATCAGTACACACAGGACTGGAAGATCTACATTGCAAAGCAGGGTGAAGCAAAGAAAGAAGAAAACATTTATTTTGTGGATCATAAGAATATGAGTAGTTCATTCTACAATGATTGTTTATACACATTGAATTTATTCATTGATTGAGAACTTATATAAATCACGTCAGACAGCCACACTCCTTAAGACATAAGAGGTAATTCTTTAAACCATGTAGCTCTCTCCATTCGAGCGCAACTCCCCATTGAGAATATGGGACTACAGAATCACCCTGTAGAGTAACTGGACATTTCAGAAATGTGAAGCGTTGTATTTACACACCAGAGTTCTCTGTTCATGATACACGAGACAGTGTGATTAAATGAATAACGAGTGTCATTTTTAGAACATATATCTGTGATGTAGCTCTACTCTTGCGAAGGAATAAATTTTAATGTACACATCAGTTTTTAAATAGATTTTTTAAATCATATTCTTATAAACAGTTGTTGCTACATTTATTATATAACTGTTCCTGTGTATTCAGCTGCATAAAATGTAAAAAATTAATTAAGAAACTCACTGTACCTGTCCTGAACAACATGGGCCCAAAAATCTGACAGCAGCAAACGGAGGAGGACTGGGAAGGTGGGGGTGGGGATCTAAGGGGGCAGGGCTAAGAAGGCGGGGATGTGGGGAGGGGTAGCCATAAATTATCGGGGGGAGATGCAGAGACCTGGCACAGCAGTGGGATATAAATCTGCTGCTTCTTAAAGAGACAATGGCAGCAACGGAGGAGGCAGACAACCTGGGTGACAAGTATGGCAGATTGATCAAAGAAATGAGCAGCCAACTTCACAGAGCTAGACCTGCATATGCTCGTAGCAGAGATACAGAGAAGGAGGGCCAATTTGTTTGGGGCTGGGGACCGGAAACCTGTCAAAAATGTGGGTATACTTTATGGATTGAGATGGCTATGGCAGTGAGTGCCAACTTCTTAAACTACAGGATTCCTTTGCAGTGCAATAAGTTGTATAATGGTATCACCAGAGCAAGGTAAGCTACCCACTAACAATGTTCCCTCTAAGCTGCGCGCATGCACGGCCGCTTAGCAATCGGAAAGGCAGGTGCAGGCTGCTCACAAGCTGTTCCCTCCAAGATCCCCCTTTATCAGCTGTGGCTCAGTTGGTAGCACTCTCCCCTGAGTCAGAAGGTCGTGGGTTCAAGTCCCACTCCAGAAACTTGAGCACAGTGCTGAGGGAGTGCTGCACTGGCGGAGGTGCCGTCTTTTGGATGAGACGTTAAACCTGCCCTCTCAGGTGGACACAAGAGATCCCATGGCACGTCTTTGAAGAAAAGCAGGGGAGTTATCCGTGGTGTCCTGGCCAATATTTATCCCTCAATCAATATCACTAAAAAAACAGGTTACCTGGTCATTTTCACATTGCTGTTTGTGGGAGCTTGCTGTGTGCAAATTGGCTGCCACGTTTCCTACATTACAACAGTGACTACACTTCCAAAGTACTCCATTGGCTGTAAAGCGCTTTGGGACATCCTGAGGTTGCGAAAGCTGCTATATAAATGCAAGTCATAGAGTCATAGAGTCATAGAGTAATACAGCACGGATAGAGGCCCTTCGGCCCATCGTGTCCGCGCCGGCCATCAAGCCCTGTCTAATCTAATCCCATATTCCAGCATTTGGCCCGTAGCCTTGTATGCTATGGCATTTCAAGTGCTCATCCAAATGCTTCTTAAATGTTGTGAGGCTTTCTGCCTCCACAACCCTTTCAGGCAGTGAGTTCCAGACTCCAACCACCCTCTGGGTGAAAAAGTTCTTTCTCAAATCCCCTCTAAACCTCCCGCCCTTTACCTTGAATCTATGCCCCCTAGTTATTGACCCCTCTACTAAGGGAAAAAGCTCCTCAGCATCCATCCTATCTATGCCCCTCATAATTTTGTACACCTCAATCATGTCCCCCTTCAGCCTCCTCTGCTCCAAGGAAAACAAACCCAATCTGCCCAGTCTCTCTTCATAGCTGAAGCGCTCCAGCCCTGGTAACATCCTGGTGAACCTCCTCTGCACCCTCTCTAACGCGATCACATCCTTCCTGTAGTGTGGCGACCAGAACTGCACACAGTATTCCAGCTGTGGCCTAACCAATGTTTTATACAGCTCCATCATAACCTCCTTGCTCTTATATTCAATGCCTCGGCTAATGAAGGCAAGTATCCCATATGCCTTTTTTACCACCTTATCCACCTGTTCCGCCGCCTTCAGGGATCTGTGTACTTGCACACCCAGATCCCTCTGACCCTCCGTCTTGCCTAGGGTCTTTCCATTCATTGTGTATTCCTTTGCCTTGTTAGTCCCCCCAAAGTGCATCACCTCGCACTTTTCCGGGTTAAATTCCATTTGCCACTGTCCCGCCCATCTGACCAACCCATCTATACCGTCCTGCAGACTGAGGCTACCCTCCTCGCTACTTACCACCCTACCAATTTTTGTATCATCCGCGAACTTACTGATCATACCCTTTACATTCATATCCAAGTCATTAATGTAGACCACAAACAGCAAGGGACCCAGCACCGATCCCTGTGGTACCCCACTGGCCACAGGCTTCCAGTCACAAAAACAACCTTCGACCATCACCCTCTGCCTTCTGCCACTAAGCCAGTTTTGTATCCAATGTGCCAAGGCACCCTGGATTCCATGGGCTCTTACCTTCTTGACCAGTCTCCTGTGCGGGACTTTATCGAAGGCCTTACTGAAATCCATGTATACCACATCCACTGCGTTACCCTCATCCACACACCTAGTCACCCCCTCAAAAAATTCAATCAAATTAGTCAGACATGATCTTCCCTTGACAAAGCCATGTTGACTATCCCTGATTAATCCTTGCCTCTCCACGTGGAGACAAATTTTGTCCCTCAGGATTTTTTCCAATAATTTTCCTACCACTGATGTTAGGCTCACTGGCCTGTAGTTCCCCGGTTTTTCCCTACTACCCTTCTTGAATAATGGTCCTACATTAGCGGTTCTCCAGTCCTCTGGCACATCCCCTGTGGCCAGAGAGGTCCTGAATATATGTGTTAGAGCCCCCGCAATCTCCTCCTTTGCCTCACACAGCAGCCTGGGATACATTTCATCCGGGCCTGGGGATTTATCCATTTTTAGGCCAGCTAAAACCGCCAATACCTCCTCCCTCTCGATGTTAATATGTTTGAGCATATCACAGTCCCCCCGCCCTATTTCTATGTCTACATCGTCCTTCTCCATAGTGAAAACAGATGCAAAAAATTCATTTAGAACCCCTCCTACATCTTCCGGCTCCACACACAGATTGCCACTTTTGTCCCTAATGGGCCCTATTTTTTCCCTAGTTATCCTCTTACCCTTAATATACTTATAAAACATCTTCGGATTTTCCTTTATTTTGCTCGCCAGTGTTATTTCATGGCCCCTCCTTGATCTCCTAATTTCTTTTTTAAGTATCCCCCTGCACTTTTTGTACTCCTCTAGGGCTTCCTCCGTCTTTAGCCTTTTGTATCTACCAAAAGCCCTCCTTTTTTTCCTAATCCATTCTCGTATATCCCCTGACATCCAAGGTTCCCTGTGGTTTTTGGAACCACCCTTGACCTTTACGGGAACATGTTGCCATTGTATGATCTCAATCTCCCTTCTGAAAGCCTCCCATTGCTCCGATGCGGATTTTCCTACAAGTAGCTGATCCCAGTCCATTTTGGCCAGATCCTGCCTTATCCTATTAAAATCGGCCTTCCCCCAATTTAGAACCTTTATTTCCGGCCCATCCCTGTCCTTTTCCATGACCACCTTAAATCTTACCATATTATGGTCACTATCACCAAAGTGCTCACCTACTAGCACTTTTTCCACTTGGCCGGCCACATTCCCTAGAATTAGGTCCAGTACCGCCCCCTCTCTTGTAGGACTTTCTACATGCTGGCTCAAAAAGCTCTCCTGGATGCACTTTAAGAATTCTACACCCTCTGAGCCTTTCACACTCTGACTATCCCAGTTAATATTGGGGAAGTTGAAATCCCCCATTATTATTACCCTATTATTTGCACATTTCTCTGAGATTTGCCTACATATCTGTTCCTCTATCTCCCCCTGACTGTTTGGAGGCCTATAGTACACTCCCAGCAAAGTGCTTGCCCCCTTCTTGTTTTTAAGCTCCACCCATATGGCCTCATTAGAGGACCCTGCTAATATATCATCCCTCCTTACTGCAGTAATTGACTCCTTAATTAATATTGCGACACCCCCTCCTCTTATACCTCCCCCTCTGTCTCGCCTGAAGATTCTGTACCCCGGAATATTGAGCTGCCAGTCTTGCCCTTCCCTCAACCATGTCTCCGTGATAGCAACAATATCATACTCCCATGTGTTTATCAACACCTTCAGTTCATCCACCTTATTTGCAAGACTCCTTGCATTAAAATAGATGCCATCCAGCCTTGCCCTTATATATTTGCCCTGTCTACCAAGCTGACTTGTTTTTTTCTCTATAATTGGCAGCACATCCCCCCCTATTTCAGCTCCCCTCTGTATCCCATCCCCCTGCCAAGTTAGTTTAAACCCCCCCCAACAGTGCTAGCAAACCTCCCCGCAAGGATATTTGTCCCGCTCTGGTTCAGGTGCAACCCGTCCGACTTGTACAAGTCCCACCTTTCCCAGAAGCAGGCCCAGTGATCCAGGAAAGTAAAACCCTCCCCCCTACACCAACTCTTTAGCCACGCATTCATCTGCTCTATCCTCCCATTCCTATACTTACTAGCACGTGGCACTGGGAGTAATCCAGAGATTACAACCTTTGAGGTCCTGCTCTTTAATCTGTTACCTAGCTCCCTAAATTCTTGATGCAGGACCTCATCCCTCTTTTTACCTATGTCGTTGGTACCAATGTGGACCATGACCACTGGCTGTTCACCCTCCCCCTCCAGAATGCCCTACAGCCGCTCAGTGACATCCTTGACCCTGGCACCAGGGAGGCAACAAACCATCCTGGATTCACATCTACGGCCACAGAAACGCCTATCTGTTCCCCTTACTATAGAATCCCCTACCACTATTGCTCTCCCACTCTTTTTCCCCCCTTCCTGGGCAGCAGGAGCACCCCCAGTGCCAGGAAGTTGGCTGCTGCTGCCTTCCCCTGGTGAGTCATCCCCCTCAACAGTATCCAAAGCGGTATACTTGTTTGAAAGGGGGATGTCCGCAGGGGTTCCCTGCACTACCTGCCTGCCTTTGTTGCTCCGCCTGATGGTCACCCCCTGTGCTGCCCTACCCTGAGGCGTGAACAACTCGCTAAACGTGCTATCCACGAGCCTCTCAGCATCGCGCATGCTCCAAAATTCATCCACCCGCAGCTCGAGCGCCGCAATGCGGTCTGCAAGTAGCTGCAGTTGGATGCATTTCCCGCACACATGGTCGTCAGGGACACTGGCAGCGTCCCTGATTTCCCACATGGAGCAAGAGGAGCAGAACACGGGTCTGAGCTCTCCTGCCATGGCTTACTCCTTTAATTAATTTAAAAATTTATTCAATACCCCAGTTACAGGTATACTCTAGGGCGCTTTATTTACCAACTGTCCCCACTACACCAGAGACCCTAGAAATTTAACACCACAGAAGTCAAGCTTGTATTGAAAAGAGAGAAATACTCACCAACCAATCACTTACCTGCTCCCTGGTGACGTCACACACTGATTACTTTTTACCTCTCTCCTCTGCTGTTGATTTGGTGGGCCTCTGCCTTCGCGTCGGTTTTTAAGCCGGGCTCCTCCTCCGCTGCTGCTCTCCCCCGAACTGGTCGGGCCTCTGCCTTCGCGCCGGTTTTTAAGCCGGGCTCCTCCTCCGCTGCTGCTCTCCCCCGAACTGGTCGGGCCTCTGCCTTCGCGCCGGTTTTTAAGCCGGGCTCCTCCTCCGCTGCTGCTCTCCCCCGAACTGGTCGGGCCTCTGCCTTCGCGCCGGTTTTTAAGCCGGGCTCCTCCTCCGCTGCTGCTCTCCCCCGAACTGGTCGGGCCTCTGCCTTCGCGCCGGTTTTTAAGCCGGGCTCCTCCTCCGCTGCTGCTCTCCCCCGAACTGGTCGGGCCTCTGCCTTCGCGCCGGTTTTTAAGCCGGGCTCCTCCTCCGCTGCTGCTCTCCCCCGAACTGGTCGGGCCTCTGCCTTCGCGCCGGTTTTTAAGCCGGGCTCCTCCTCCGCTGCTGCTCTCCCCCGAACTGGTCGGGCCTCTGCCTTCGCGCCGGTTTTTAAGCCGGGCTCCTCCTCCGCTGCTGCTCTCCCCCGAACTGGTCGGGCCTCTGCCTTCGCGCCGGTTTTTAAGCCGGGCTCCTCCTCCGCTGCTGCTCTCCCCCGAACTGGTTGGGCCTCTGCCTTCGCGCCGGTTTTTAAGCCGGGCTCCTCCTCCGCTGTTGCTCTCCCCCGAACTCCCCCTTTTTTAAGATGCCGCACATGCGCAGCCGCGAACACGCAGCAAATATAAAGGTACTGCGCACACAAAGAAATTTAGACGGAACATTGCCTGCTACCCAGGTTTCCTCCTTGTGGTCTCTTTATATTTATGGTATTCTTTCATTCATTACCCTCATGATTACAGGGGTATGAGGTAAAAATGGGATCTAACAGTAGAGAGTAGAGGCGCCGTAGAAATCAGCCTCTTGCTTCTTAGCCTGTGGAACCCGATGTCTGGGGCTTTCTCTAAAAAGGATGCTGGCTGAGTATCACATTCACATGGAGATCCTATGGACCAGCTTACAGGATCTGAGATACTGGCATGGGTGACAGCGAAGTTCAATGTCACCTCGATTCCATTATCCAAGAAGGATTTGACATAACGCAGCACTGCCCGAGAATAATGGTCAGCAGCTTCGAAGGAGTGGTGTGGTCTGTAGACTTTCGTGGAACAGTAGCTCCTACTTGATGTTTTTCTCCTTTTGTGTAGCCTAATCTTGCTTGCCTCTTTCCTTTCCTCGTCTTCTGTTCTGTCTCCATCGTCAGGACATATATGGGAATTCCATAGTGACGCACAATAAGGGCACCATGACAGAAGGGTGGGAAGCAAAAGATTTTCTTACCTGAAACTGCTGAAAGGCAGCTTGCAGAATTCCTTCAGAAAAGATTTTTCTAATCACTTCAGATAAAACTCATATTTCAAAAAAAGCCGATGAACTCGACCACATCCTGGTTTGCCAAATCATGCAGATTAAATTGTTCCTCTTTTCTGCCAACTATGTCAATGCAATTCTGGTGCAAATGGCAGAATTTTAGCAACTGCAGCGTTTGCTCTCATTATCATGTCATTTGCAATCATTCATGGGGATGGCCACATCTTCCGCCAGCAGCCAATTCAACCAGAATTTATTGTGAATTCTAGAATAGGTGTAATTCTGACATATCTGACTTATACCACAGATTCCGATCGCCTATGCCAGAACAACACCATTTTTGCACTAAAAAAATTGGAATTTCCAGCTCAAGCCTGATCAATGTCCTTTAGGAACATATGAATAATAGGCCATTGTTCTGGACCGATGGACTATTTTATGTGTGCAGATAGCACCCTCTGGTGGTGGTTATGTGTTAGCAGTGTGTTTGTATGAAACAGACGTCATTTGACCTTTGTTCCTTTCTTCCTGTGTGAGGTCATTTGACCTTTGTTCCTTTCTTCCTGTGAGAGGTCATTTGACCTTCGTACCTTTCTTCCTGTGTAACCCAGGAAGTAGAATCCCAGGAAGTAGAATTCCAGGAAGAACCTGGCAGTAATGGAGGATTCCATAAGGGATTCACAATCCAATGTAATCTGATTTCATATGTTAGGCCAAGCGCAATATCTGTGAGTATCTTTGTTTGTTAGCATAATAGCAACGTTGTCAGAGTAGTATTTTGATAACACTATGTTTATAAAAGGTTAATATTTGATAGTTACAGAAGTGAGTCCAAATGTTAGTTAGTTATACAATTAGTCTATTCTACTGTTGTAAATATGTTTATATCTTATGTAATATCGAATGTATAGTACTCAGTTTATGTACAAAACATACTTTATCTTTGTTTACAGTTTCACAAATTTGTTCAAGTAAAGCTTCAAAACAGCAAACGGCTTCACGAAGAATTATTTTTGAATAAGTGTTTAACTTGCTGGATAACTAGATAGGAGCACATCTAGCGCGGCCAGTACAGCCATTCTGCCCCTCGAGCCTGTTTCACCACAATGAGATCCTGGCTATTCTGTATCTCAACTCCATTTACTCACCTTTGTCCATAACCTTTGTTACCCTTACCCAACAAAAATCTACAGGAACATAGGAAATATTGAAATATGGTCAGTTCTGTACTGTGGATTCACATTCCTTAGGAGCTGTGTTGAATTTTCCCAAACTCATTAAAAATAGACTCCACAATAACTTCTGGCAACCAGAGGCTTCCATTTTCAGTCTCACAAATACAAATACAAAGTTTTATTAATCCTTTATCACTGGGCTTACAATAATGGGGATTAAGCCATACAAGAAAGTGCCTGTGAGAAAGTTCAATTCTACGTTGAAGCTCACACAATGCCTGGGTATCTTTTCATCTTTGGTGTGTAAAAATGCACTGGGAAAAATAATCAGCTGCAGTTTCAGCCAGACCTCTTCTAAAACCCAACCATTGGTTGATATTTACAACTGTTCTTTCAATACAACACAGAGCTCACATGGAGCCCTCTGTGTTGCTTGACAAAAAGGCTAGAGCAATCGTGAAATTATTGGATTGTAAATGGAGGTGTAGAAATCTAGGGCTATCCTAAGCAGCATTAATATGGTTGACTGCACTTGATCAAGAAGATCGTGGCTACTCATGTGTAACATGGAACGAGGATAGTGTGGCGGTCCCATTGGTTGTCCTTTACATTGAGATACATAATTCCCTTTAACTTAACTTATTTATGTATGTATAACTTACCTAACTGTATGTACTTAACTTACTTATTTGTATAACTTACCAGTTAGGGCTGTTGCCCCTTTAACTTGCCTGTTGGGCCGTTGCCCCTTTATGAGGCGACCTAACGCGCTGACGTCACGCATCACATGACGCATGCGCGCTGGCCGCCGGCGCGACTTGGGTTTCATAGACGGCCACGGGCACAGCCCGGCCTACCGCGACTTCGGCCGCATCGGCCAGCAAGCGGGAGTGAAGCGATCCTCCATTCCCGCGGCAAGTACTGGCATAGTCCAGCCTCGCAATCTTGGCCTCAAAGGCCAGCCTTCGTACCGGGGAGATGTGCCGATGCAGCGGCGCAGGTCACGTGACCGCCTAAGCGTACGCGAATGTGCTGACGTCACGACGCGGTCACGTGACGCCCAAAGCGCGGGAATATAGAGCAGAGCGTAATGAGGTCATGACGCTCCCCACGGGACTGGGAACTCAGTCCTTGTGGAGTCCCCGCTGGGACAAGACCTACAACATGGTGCTCCTGCAGTCAGCCATCTTACCTGCTACCTTACCTGCTGCAATTATCCTGTTCTGGTAAATAAACAACTTATTTATAGTTCGTCGAAGTTAAACTCTTTCATTTAGTGGCGATTTACACGAACCGCTACATTGGTGGCTCCACGACGTGAGTACGGGAGCTTATTAATTCCAACGCTACAATGGGTGAACCCGTATCCGTGAACGATTTTCACGGTAGCAACGCACGCCTGAATCTCGTCTTCACTCAAGACGACCAACGCACAACCGACGAACAACACGGAACAGTAACCGCTTAATATTGATTCCACCAAAAGCGACCCCGTCTTTGCAAACGTCTTCACAACAGAAGCGCAGCTTGGAGGTGAGCCTGTTTTTTATGAATAATTTCATAGAAGTAGAGCACGACCAACAGCAACCGTCGTCCACCAGTGCTACAATTGGTGGGTTTGTGAACATTTTTCACAAACGAAGCATGCTATGGAAGCATCAGCCGTTCTGCTGTTGCTACCACAATCCAGGGAGCCACGGACTCCCTCGTGCTTTATGAAGGTAGAAGCCCCGTTCGCCGAGAACATCGATGCGGTACAGACCACGCACGTGCTCACGGTCCCCGTATTCGACTATTCTACCGCCTCACGGATCGTCTGCCTCTACGTCCAAAGCAACAGCAAGTATAAATCTCTCCAAGCGCGGGGTACAGCATGTTCGGGCCCACAAGATCGGAGCGCGCCCTGCGGGGATACCACGAGGACTCACCCCCGCAAAACCCGAGGACACACTCCTCGCGAACCACGAGAACCCCTCCCTCGTGAACACCGATGACTTTTTCCCCGCCGACGACGCACCAGCTTTTCAGCTTGCTGGTTGTGTTACTTCCTACACGATTCGGCGTGAACAAAAGTGTGCCGCCCTTCCGGCTGTTTTTTTTCTAAATTTACAACTGTTACAAATGTTGCCACCCTTCAGGTAGAGTTAACCTCTCCTGATAGCAACAACAACCTGGACCGTTGCCACCCTTTCTCCAGTTTTCCCTTTAACAAATGCAAATGTCTATTGAAGCTGCACACATCGAGGACGGGTCCAACGGGCATCCTGCGGCCGCGATTAGCCACGTGAAAGTTGTTAGCCTCACTGATCATAGATCAACACAGCAACTCTTCACCCTCCGTTTTGTTCACGTTGTAGCATTATGGCATGCACTGTTCCGTGCGTTCCAGCCTCCTGAAGGTTTCGCTCACCAGCCAACGGAGACATCGACCGCGTCCGCCCAATCTGCCCGTCACTCTGACAAGGCCTGCTGTTTCGCACGTTTCTATGGTCCTTCGCCTGACGGATACGTTTTATTCGCCATGACATGCGTAAGGATCCGCTTACGAGCAGTATTTTTATACCTCGTCTATCAAGTCGAGACAGCATGACCGCTGTGACCACCAGCTCGTCAGACTATCTCAACCTTGGACTTTCGTTAAAGCGAATTCTGGGGGGGCCTGTGTGGCGGTCCCATTGGTTGTCCTTTACATTGAGATACATAATTCCCTTTAACTTAACTTATTTATGTATGTATAACTTACCTAACTGTATGTACTTAACTTACTTATTTGTATAACTTACCAGTTAGGGCTGTTGCCCCTTTAACTTACCTGTTGGGCCGTTGCCCCTTTAAGAGGCGACCTAACGCGCTGACATCACGCATCACATGACGCATGCGCGCTGGCCGCCGGCGCGACTTGGGTTTCATAGACGGCCGCGGGCACAGCCCGGCCTACCGCGACTTCGGCCGCATCGGGCAGCAAGCGGGAGTGAAGCGATCCTCCACTCCCGCGGCAAGTACTGGCATAGGCCAGCCTCGCAATCTTGGCCTCAAAGGCCAGCCTTCATACCGGGGAGATGTGCCGATGCAACGGCGCAGGTCACGTGACCGCCTAAGCGTACGCGAATGTGCTGACGTCACGACGCGGTCACGTGACGCCCAAAGCGCGGGAATATAGAGCAGAGCGTAATGAGGTCATGACGCTCCTCACGGGACTGGGAACTCAGTCCTTGTGGAGTCCCCGCTGGGACAAGACCTACAACATGGTGCTCCTGCAGTCAGCCATCTTACCTGCTGTAATTATCCTGTTCTGGTAAATAAACAACTTATTTATAGTTCGTCGAAGTTAAACTCTTTCATTTAGTAGCGATTTACACGAACCGCTACAATAGGATGATTAGCACAACAGGAAGAATGGTTCAGCTGCCTGGCAGAATAGATGCACAGTGAACATTTAACTGCTCTTTCTTTAAAGTGTCTGAACAGTGAAGTCATATATTAGTTCAAAAGTGTACTTGCTAAAAATACAGGTAAAATTTTTTATTACTATGTAAAATATAGTTTTCGGGTGCACAAGCTCTTCATCATATGAACTTGAAGGACGTCAATCTACACTAGGACTGCACACCTGAATCTCTACACATATTCACCTCCCTTTAACTGCTCCATTATCCCAATCTCATTTCACCTTCACAAACCACTTGCAGATTTTTCCTAATCTAACCAGTACATCTGCTACAATTTCTCCTTGTTCCCTCACACAAATTGTATTCTCCTTGGTGTAAGATCCCTTATCCCATATTTCACCGTAATTGACGTTTCACATTGCAGTCAGTCTTTTTTCATAATCATCTTTCACATATTTTCATTGTGAAATTTATTTCACTTTTCCAGTATTACAAAACATATTTTTCTTGTGAAATTATCTGATGCAAAATACCTTCCAGTTGTGCCTAAATGTACTCGGTGCTTTCACTTTCATATTCCACCATAACAAGATTGGGCTTGGAACATCTTTGAATTTTTTTATTCGTTCACAGGATGTTGGGGTCACTGAGAAGACCAGCATTTATTGCCCCTCCCTAATTGCCCCTGAGAAGGTGGAGGTGAGCCTCCTTCTTGAACCGCTGCAGTCTGTGAGGTGAAGATACTCTCACAGTGCTGTTAGGGAGGGAGTTCCAGGATGTTGACCCAGCAATGATGAAGGAACGGTGATATATTTTCAAGTCAGGCTGGTGTGTGACTTGGAAGGGAACTTGGAGGTGGTGGTGTTCCCATGCGCCTGCAGCCCTTGTCCTTCTAGACAGTAGATGTCGCAGGTACGGAAGGTGCTGCTGAAGAAACCTTGGCGAGTTGCTGCAGTACATCTTGTAGATGGTACACACTGCAGTCACAGTACGCCGGTAGTGGAGCCATTGAATGTTTAAGGTGGTGGATGGGGTGCCAATCAAGTGGGCTGCTTTGTCCTGGATGGTGTTGAGTTTCTTGAGTGTTGCTGGAGCTGCACTCATCCAGGCAAGGATTCCATCACATTACTGACTTTGGCCTTGTAGATGGTGGAAAGGCTTTGGGGAGTCAGGAGGTGAGACACTCGCCCCAGAATACCCAGACTCTGACCTGCTCTTCTAGCCACAATATTTATGTGGCTAGTCCAATTAAGTTTCTGATTAATGGTGACCCCCCCAGGATGTTGATGGTGGGGGAATTCAGCAATGGTCATTGCCTGGCACTTGTGTGGCACAAATGTTACTTCCCACTTACCAGCCTAAGCCTGAATGTCATCCAGGTTTTACTGCATCCAGGAATGTATACTTTTTGTCGCTGGTTGAATCACCAAACATCTATGTCAATGATCTGATAACCTGGTTATCTGATCTGAGTATATCCGACTGAAAGTGGGCAGAGTCATGCCCACCCAACATCATAAGCACTGACCACGCCAACATTTCTGGGATCAACCTTATTGATTGAGCTTTAGGCATCAAAAAAGCCTCTGATTGGGCGATCTCTATTTGAAATCATGTTGTGCTGCAGAATTTAAAGGCCTGAGGCAGCTCAAAGAGCAGACATGGGTAAAACAGAACCATGCAAATTTCTTTCAATACTACAAAAGCAAAAGGACAGTCAGAGAAGAGGTGGAAACATTAAAAGATGCAAATAAGCTTGATACCTAGATCGACATAAGAGAGTAAATATTCTGAATGATTACTTCCTCAAAGTATTCACAGGGGAAGACATGAACAACACGACCACACCCCACTCCCAAAAAGAGTACCAAGGCTTCCATGAGGTATAACAAGCTAATGTGGTTCCGATATTTAAAAAAGATGACGAAACAATCACAGGCAAGTACAGACCTATTAATCCTACTTTAATTCTGTGTAAAATAATGATCAGGACTAAACAACAATAAAAGTGTCTTTACACAGGAAACATCTTGCCTGACCAACCTCCTTGATTTCTTTAAGGAAAATGAACTTTTATAATCCTGCAGGGAGAACCCAGCTCGACGTGGTAAACCCGACAACATTGTGTACTTAAATTTCAAGAAGATATTTGATAAAGTCCCATTTCAAAATGAATAAGTCCCATAAATGTAAATAATTAAGTTCAAAACTGAAGAGATTGTGCCTGGGTAGCCCTGTGTTGCTTCCTATGTGCCACATGTAGTGCTCTGAGAGAAAGAGTTGGAGACTTGGCATGTGCTGCTGTCCTGACATATGGCAGCCTGATGCAGGTCACCTTTAGCTGTTCCCATTCCACTGCAGCCTGGATCTATGTCCTCACTGGTCAGTGGGATGGATGGTGTAATGGCTGCTATCAGATCGTGAAAAGTCCTTAGAGCTAGAAACCTGCAGCCTGATCCCCGGGAAAGCCAATACAAAGGATGCTGCATACTCCAACAACAGCTACAGTTTGTGCTTCCTCTAAGGAAGATGCACTGTTTGGTGTTGGGCCGATTCTAAGCTAGCGATTCTTGCCTGTTCCAAAGAGGCTGCCACACCTTCATTGAGCCTGCAATGCAGAAAAAGTTCCCCAAAGTTGCTGCAAATGCAAAAGTTACCACACATCCTTGGAGAGAGACCTGAGCCTTCGCATAGATGTGATGTTCCTGGAGCATCCTTCTTTTCAGGAATGTACCCATGTGTTCTGGGTCACACAACAGCTTTCTCTTCGGCCATCACTGGGAAGCTGGCACATCCTCACTGCTTCACTCCTGCAACCCCCTCGTTCTCTGTGAATTACCACTCGCGCACACATCCTCACTGACACTATCTAATTCCCCCCAGATTAAAGTATCTGAGCTAATGCGTGGGCTTGAGAAAGCAAGTGATGCATAATGTGCTATGGAAGGGGTTAAGGCAGAGGAACATGGGGCAGGAGCTAGCTCCCGGAACTCATGTGAGGCCTTGTCCTCTACATCCTCATCCTCAACATCATTCTTCACGTCATTGCTTGCACCATAGTGGATAAAGATAACCTTCCCTCTCCCTCTCCTCATCTTCCTCTGCTCTTCATTTCTGTGATGGATCTGCAGGAAAAGAGAGTATAAGCTAAAAATGGGCAAGACTAACGTTTTGGGGATTAAGGAGGCAGAGAAGAGTGTGGAAGTTTGTGTCATTGTGCTGCTTCATAAAGCTGCTGTGGCAACTGTATAGGTGTGCATGCACTAATCTGGTGCCTGCGCTGTGCCACCAATCTTGCCATCCCCCATGGCCAGATCAGAGTGTCTCCCCAGCAGTTCCATAGCCTGCTCCCCATAAAAGGCGAGTTCCTGAATGTTGGGCAAACCCCCTAAAACTCCAGGCTCAAACCGTGTGCTGCCTTGGATAAACAGACGTCTACCTCAGAGAGATTGGTGCAGCAAGTGGATAGGGGCTGTCAGATTCACTCACCTTCTGCAGTCTGCCCTCCCACAAAGCGATGAATAATTACCCCAGCTCTATGGGAATAGCAGTGACGCAGTGGGAGTCGCAAATGTTGCCCTCACTCAGGACGTCAGTACATTTGCTCCCTCTCCACCCCCTCAACCAATACCTGACACACTGTCAAAAAGCCAGATTGCCTGTGCAGAAGTCAAAGTGCAGCAAAATGCAATTGGGCCCTCTAAGGCTCGAGCACTCAGGAGATGATCATGGCCAGCAACTCCTATGAGCAACAGCATCCTTCCACCAGTTCTGCTGAAGCCATCGGGGAACACCTTATAAGGGGTAGTAAAGTGAGGAAACCTACTGTTAAGAAAAGCACTATGGGCTGAATGTCAACAGATTTAAGTTCAATCTTCTGTTTACAAATAAATCTCATTGATATTGTGAGCAGTTCCTTTCTGCCTCTTTGAAAGGGCGTTTCTGCAATGTAGAAAAATCACACATTAGCCATTCAGTGCTGCTACATGACCGCCAACTCAGTGAGTCAAGCACTTTCCTACCTACCCACTGCTCCCCCAGCCTGCCTCTCCAATCTTCAACCAGAGTTGCCTTTTAAAGGATGATCTCCAATTTTGAAGCAACATCTATAGAGTTCTGGAACTAAATTTTCTCAGGGGTTCCTCTGGTCTCCCATCATAACTCTGGCCAGAGGCCAGTGGCACTACCAAAAATGGCAGCAACCCAGTTTTGTCAGGTGTTTGATGCTTCTAGAGTTTTTTGTTGGGGAAGCATTTCCAACCATGATTTACAAATGATGGGCAGGGGGTGGGGACCCCCTAAGTCAAGAGTTCCTGCTCCTGCTCAACAGAAGGAATCTAGCATAGCAATGGCAGCTGCTATGTCCAATCAGGTGAGCCGTACCGGCCTCCATAAGGACACACATGAGCCCCATTAGTAGGATTCTAGTGGCCTGGGCCACTGAACAAGTATAATTTAACAACATTTCTGGATTGACTCCTTGTTCAAGAGTGCTGGGGTTGTGGGGGCTGGAGGGGGGGGGAGTGCGGGAGGGAGCCTGGATGCACAACCCCCCTCGAGTGCAGATGAGCAGCCAAGTTTCCATATGTATGAGGCAGGAGGGTGCCAGAAATGCAGCCAATGTGGCTCTTGTGTCCAACTTCTCCATGTAAATGAGGTGATCTCCTTTTGACCTCACAAACTTTGACTATGTCAGAGCTGGAGGGTATCACTGTGTGCAATCCCTGCAGTTAGATTAGGATCACAACCCAAGCAATTTCAGCACCCAAATCTCCAACCAAAACTAAACTGATCAGCTGAGCTGTTACTTATGCCATGCTCTTTCATTTATTTGAAGTCAATAATCAAACAGAATACAACAAATCTCACACTTTGTGAAGTGAGGTGTTAATATCTGGGTATCACCATCTTCCTACAATCAAATATCTTAATGTTTCTGCAACCAGGGAAATCAAATTTGTCTATTTCACAAATCTATCAAGCCACCTGCTTAACATTTTAAATAGACTGTCCTGACCACCAGACAACTTTTTGACTTCATTAGTTTCTGAACAAATAAAGAAAACTGATGTAGGCAGATATTTCTCATTGAATGCACTAGTTTTCAGTCAAAACTGCCGCAGAAACAATGGCCTCGATACTAACTGTGCGACGCGCTGGAAGGGGGTAAGGTTCGATTTTTTTTTGATTCGTTCATGAGATGTGGGCATCGCTGGCAAGGTCAGCATTTATTGCCCATCCCTAATTGCTCTCGAGAAGGTGGTGGTGAGCTGCCTTCTTGAACCGCTGCAGTCCGTGTGGTGAAGGTACTCCCACAGTGCGGTTAGGTAGGGAATTCCAGGATTTTGACCCAGTGACGATGAAGGATCAGCAATATATTTCCAAGTCAGGATGGTGTGTGACTTGGAGGGGAACTTCCAGGTGGTGGTGTTCCCATGCGCCTGCTGCCCTTGTCCTTCTAGGTGGTAGAGGTCGCAGGTTTGGGAGGTGCTGCCGAAGGAGCCTTGGCGAGTTGCTGTAGTGCATCTTGTAGATGGTACACTCTGCAGTCACGGTACGCCGGTGGTGGAGGGAGTGAATGTTTAAGGTGGTGGATGGGGTGCCAATCAAGTGGGCTGCTTTGTCCTGGATGGTGTCGAGCTTCTTGAGTGTTGTTGGAGCTGCACTCATCCAGGCAAGTGGAGAGTATTCCATCACACTCCTGACTTGTGCCTTGTAGATGGTGGAAAGGCTTTGGGGAGTCAGGAGGTGAGACACTCGCCGCAGAATTCCCAGCCTCTGACCTGCTCTTGTTGCCACAGTATTTATGTAGCTGGTCCAGTTAAGTTTCTGGTCAATGGTGATCCCCCCAGTTGATGGTGGGAGATTCGGCATTGGAAGTGCCATTGAATGTCAAGGGGCGGTGGTTAGACTCTCTTTTGTTGGAGATAGTCATTTCTTGGCACATGTGTGCAACGATTGTTACTTGCCACTTATCAGTCCAAGCCTGAATGTCATCCAGGTCTTGCTGCATGTGAGCATGGACTGCTTCATATCTGAAGAGCTGCGAATGGAACTGAACACTGTGCAATCATCAGCAAACATCCCCACTTCTGATATCGCGCGGGAAACCTGGAAGTAAGTTCAGCGTGTCTGTCAGTGTGTTTTTAATTCCGCCACCTCATTATAATTATACTTCTGGGTTTCCCGTCCAGTAGCAGTAGGCGCGATGTGGACCCGTATGACACAATCACAACTCTAGTATTTAAAGGGACAATCCAAAGATGCAAGTTAAAGGAGTTTGGATTTGGAAAGAAAAAAGAAGCAACTTTGCTAATTGAGACCAGACGACCAAAGGCTGCGCTCTGCTTCACTGACACGGCCCTTGATGTGCTGCTGGAGGCTGTGAGGAGTAGGAGAGAGACACTCTTCCCTAGCAATGGGAGGAAGAAGCCTGCTGCTGAGACAAAGAAGGCACGATTGGAGGTTGCAAAGGAGGTCTGCAGCAGAAGCATGGTACCACACTCCTGGATGCAGTGCAGGAAGCGATTTAATGACCTAAGCAGGTCAGGAAAGGTGAGTACAGTGGCACATTCATCTACATCCTGCTGTGCGCATCACCCCACTCCCTCACTCTGCCTTCTCAAGCCTAAACCATCACATCACTCCTCACACCCACTTCTCTTGCAGGTGCACACATCATTCTCTGTCTATGCACTTCCTCACATCCCAGCTATCCACTCTCCCTTATCCTCATGCAATTTCATGCCTCTCCCTCAGTCACCCTCAACAAATGCACCCCATCCATCGGATGAACATATGCCAGTACTCACTCATAGGTCTGTTCTTTCCCTCCTTGCAGAAGACTGCACAGAACACCAGGGAGAGGGAGAGAAAGGGAGGTGGGCCTTTGCAGATCATGCAGCTGACAACTGCAGAGGAGGAGGCACTGGAGATCAGCAGAATTTCAGTGTGTCTGGCTGTCGGAGATGGGGAGCTCCCAGCTATCTGGTGGCACAATTAAATAAAAGCCACCCACATGTTATACAGCACTCAGTGATGTTAACTTGGTTTCAACAGCAAATGCTGTAGAATCATCTTCATCATAATGATAAGTTGCAACATATTCTTACCTTGCCAGGACTAATTCATGTTTTTCATCTTCGACAGGGTCTTCACACATGCAGTAGGAGTTGGTGGAGGTGGCTGACGACGAATACTCAGATGAGCTGATTCCTTCTAAGGATACACCGTCACAGGACTCATGCATACTATGCACCGGCTCAGATGCTCACACTTCGGTGGGACCAGTAGGCAGATAGTTGGGTTTTCACCTAGTGAATCACACTTCACAAGTGAGCAACAGCAGATGGTGGAGATAGGGACAGCAGTGGAGAGTCCATGTTGGAGGTCACATCTCTCTCCAAGCTCTGCTCAGCTGTACAAAGATGCTGGCCCAGGAGAGGGATGATGGCGAAAGGGGACATGGAAGTGGGGACTCCACTCAAAGCTCTTCCACTTCTCACCCATTGCCCCCACTCAGTCAGTAGCCCACATGCTGCCTCATTTTCCAATGGCCCTAGCACAGGTGCAGGTGGAGCAGTCTTTGGCAGGACCCTCACAGGCTCCAAAACCCAGTAAACATCGGCCAAGAGCATCTCAGCAGAGCAGGGATCTGAGCAGCTTGCCTCTACCTCTGCTTGCACCATGTAGGAGTAGCAGGAAAAGGAAGAGTAAGGCTTTGTAGTTGCACAAGGGTATGCAGATGGATGTCTTTGAAAACATTGTGTTGGTAAGTTTCTGTTGTTTATTTAGCTCACATAAATGTTATTCTTTTTCACCACTTTCCTGTCTTGTCCATTCTTGGGTGCTGGGTTGCAAGTTGCCTTTTAATTTATTAGACGATGATGGGGAAGACATAAATTGATGGGGACCAATATGGGGATGTTCAAGGGGTGGTTGGTTGGTTGGAGGACTGCTTTGTGTCAATGGTATTGGCGGGGAGAGGTGGCAGGAAGAGCGGCAGTTGCATTTCCTTGTCACATGGGCCCACTGGTGGAACCTAAGTGAACCTTGCATTAATAAGGGCATCTCTGGCATCCCGGTGTAGCACCAGCTTTCTGGCCATTTTTATGAATCATATTTTATATCCAATACCCCAAGAACTGTACTGTTGGGCAAGCTTGTGGGAGTGGCTTAGGGAAAAAGATTGCAATCCAGGCTAACCTGACTAAGGTGCATTCATATGCAAACGGCCATCTCACACTGACGTCATCACCATCTAACATGATTACTGGGAACAATACCCAGTAATACCCAGAGACACTATCAATAAAACACAGTCCCAACTGAAACTGGTGGAAGGCAGGAGATGGCCAGGCCATTGTCTCCCAGGAGATAAGCCAGTTAAGCAAATTCGATTTGAGATTGAAACCCATTACCTCAGGAAACGACAGACATCGAATTTAATTTTTCATAAAGATTTCAAAGGTCATGAGTCACTCCAGGCCACAGGGGGGTCCAGACAGATCACTTGAGTCAATACATTGATCAGTATTGGCAGGAGGAAAAGGCAATGGGTTTTGGGTATATCAGGAGTCGTTCAGGGGCTGCTTTCTCTTCTCCTCGGCATCAGTCTACAGTGAGTCTCCCAAGTGGGGCTCAGCTCGACGGAACACCGCAAGAATCTGAGCGCTGTTCATCCCTCATCAACGGACCTCGACTCAAACTGGAACTTGGATACTGCGTCGGCGGTACGGAACCAGGAGCGAGGTGTACAGGAAGAAGCTGCAAGCAAGACAACGGCAAGCGGGGTGAGCATATTGCCTGCGCCTACACATCCACAAGACCATTTAGCTGTGTGAGGGGGTGATTGTAAGTTCCAACCAAACCTTAGAGGGGTTTAGTGCTGGGGGCCTGTGTTAGTTTACTTCACGGGGGGGTTCTTTTATTAGGCCGTGGTAATTTAGCACTGTATGGCTTGTTGGACAAGCCAGGGTTGTATTGTTTTGTACTGTTACGAGTGTTATTGTTAATTCTATTAAACACAATACGGTTGAGCTCAAATGGGTGTCCGAGTCTGATCTGTTCCATATAATCCCCATCTTCCAGAACTTGTAGTAACAGGTGTGTTTTCGGTGCGCCCGAGAAAACCACTTACACCGGGCAGCAATGTGAGCAGCTGGGGGTTCATGGCACTCTTCCCCTCAAATCGTCCAAGGAGGACCTGAGCTCTTCGCTTTCTACCTCCTGCAGGTCCAAACCTCGCTGTTACGCAATGTTGTGCAGAGTGCGGCAAACCATGACAATTCTGGAGACCCTGGGTGGTGTGTACTGAAGAGCGCCTCCAGATCTGTCTCGCCACCTGAAGCACAGCTTCAGCATGTCGCTGGCCTGTTCAATCACACATTTGGTGGTCAAATAGCATTCACTGCAGCGCTCTTGGGCATCAGTGGTTTGGTTTATGACGAGTGTCATGAGTCAAGTTTAAAGTGGGTATCCCTTGTCGCTGAGCAGTCCCCCCTTAAAACTACTTCCAGGTTCGAAGCCATCAGGGAACCTGGACTGCCCAGGATGAAAGCAACTGCCCGGGAATCTTGTACACACCTGTAGAAAGATCATTTTGTGGTTCCACACCAGCTGCTCATTGATGGAGTGGAAGCCCTTGCGGTTGACGAATACTCGTGGTTGTTCTGGGTGTGCCCGTATTGTCACGTGTGTGCAGCTGTTGACGCCCTGCACCTATGGGAAGCAAGCCAGAGCCGCAAACTCGAGCACCCGTTCATTCTGATTGGCATCATCATAGAAAAAGTTGACATCATTGACAACTATGGCGAACAAACCATCAGTCACCTGTCTTATGAATTTGTGACTCCGCTGACTGGGAGATCCTGGATATGTCTCCAGCAGAACCCTGGAAGGATCCAGAGCTAAAAAAAAGTTGAGGGCAGTGGTGACTTTGGCAATGTATGGCCATCAGGTCAAGCAGAGAGCAGGTCTCCTTCTAGGTGTCTGCCACCACCTGACATGACATCCTGAGCCTCCTGAGACACTGTTGTTCAGGCATGCCAAGGAAACTCAGCTTCTGCCTGTATAGACACTGTTTCGCGGGTAGTGCCTCCTGCGAGCTGCCCCTCTCTGGTGTGTAGCTACAGTTCTGTGAACAGCAGCCTGCTGGTGCTGTTGCTGGTCATCTTCGTCCTTATCTGAGGTCCAATCTAAGGCAGCATAAGCAGCATCCATCCAGATGATAGAACAAAGTGCAGATGAGACTTCCAAAGTGTAGAAATTAACCTCTCAGCAAAAGTACTGTGAACAAACCCTTTCCCACTAGCAGGTAAAAAATGTAGCTGTGACTACTGAGAACATAAGAAATATCGGCCGTTCCTTCACTGTCGCTGGGCCAAAATCCTGGAACTCCCTTCCTAACAGCATTGTGGGTGTACCTACACCATATGGACTGCAGCGGTTCAAGAAGGCGGCTCACCACCATCTTCTCAAGGGTAATTAGGGATGGGCAATAAATGCAGGCCTAGCCAGTGACGCTCACATCCCATCAATGAATAAAAAAAAGAGCAGGAGTAGGGCATTCGGTGCCTCAAGCCTGCTCCACCATTCAATAAGATCATGGCTGATCTTCTACCTCAACTTCACTTTCCTGCACTATCCCCATATCCCTTGATGGCCTTAAAATCTAAAAATCTATCGATCTCTTTCTTGAATATACTCGACTGAGCCACCACAGCCCTCTGGGGTAGAGAATTCCAAAAATTCACCACCCTCTGAGTGAAAAAATTTCTCCTCATCTCAGTCCTAAATGGCCGACCCCTTATTCTAAGCCTGTGACCCCTGGTTCTAGGCTCCCCAGCCAGGGGAAACATCCTTCCTGCATCTACCCTGTCAAGCATTGTAAGAATTTTATATGTTTCAAATGAGATCACCTCTCATTCTTCTAAACTCTAGAGAATATAGGCCTAGTCTACTCAATCTCTCCTTATAGGACAATCTCCCCATCCCAGAAACCAGTCTGGTGAACCTTCGTTGCACTCCCTCTATGGCAAGTATATCCTTCCTTAGGTAAGACCATCACTGACTACAAGAGTAAAAACACCAGCCCCCCGGTTAGCGATGCCTCCCTTCCGGAGGAGCTTAACAACTTCTACGCTCGCTTTGACAGGGACAACAGGGAGCCGGCTACCAAAGCCTTGCCACCCCCGGAAGACCAGGTGCTCACTCTGTCAACCTCCGACGTAAGGGGTGTTCTACACGGAGTGAACACACGTAAGGCTGCTGGACCTGATAGCATCCCTGGACAGGTACTCAAGGAATGTGCTGGTCAGCTGGCTGATGTCTTCACCGCCATCTTCAATCTGTCATTGGCCCAGGCAGTAGTCCCTACATGCTTCAAGACCGCTACCATACGGCTGCGACGTGTCTGAACGACTATCGACCTGTCGCACTCACACCCATCATAATGAAGTGTTTCGAGAGACTGGTCCTGGCTCACATCAAAGCCAGTGTTCCCGCCTCTCTTGACCAACACCAGTTTGCCTATCGTGCAAACAGATCAACGGAGGATGCAATCACAACTGCTCTACACTCTGCACTGAATCACTTAGACGGTAAAGAGGCCTACATCAGAATGCTGTTTAGACTACAGCTCAGCATTCAACACTATCGTCCTCAACAAGCTGGCCACCAAACTCCACACTCTTGGCCTGAACACTTCCCTCTGCAACTGGACCCTGGACTTCCTAACAAACAGACCCCAGTCTATCAAATTAGGTAACCACACCTCCCCCCCCCCGACCCTGAACACGGGGGCCCCACAAGGATGTGTGCTGAGCCCCCTCCTCTACTCCCTCTTCACCCACGACTGTGTGGCTGTTCATGGTTCCAACACCATCATCAAGTTTGCGGATGATACCACGGTGGTAGGCCAGATCACCAACAACGATGAGTCAGCCTACAGGGAGGAGGTCCAGCATCTCGTGAAGTGGTGCGCCGATAACAACCTGGCCCTTAACATCAAGAAAACCAAAGAAATCATTGTGGACTTCAGGAAGTCTAAAGGCGGAAGTCACACCCCCATCCACATCCATGGGGCTGTGGTGGAAAGGGTGGACAGCTTTAAGTTCCTCAGAGTCCACATCACGGAAGACCTCTCCTGGTCCCTCAATACCTCCTCTCTGGTGAAGAAGGCCCAGCAGCGCCTATATTTCCTAAGGAGGCTGAAGGGATGCAACCTGTCACCCCTGATCCTCTCTAACTTTTACCGCTGCACAATAGAGAGCATCCTGACGAATTGTATCACAGTATGGTATGGCAGCTGTAGCTACTATGACCGGAAAGCCCTGCAGCGGGTAGTCAAAACTGCTCAACGCATTACCGGCACCCGGCTACCGACCATAGAGCACATATACCAGAAACGCTGTTTACGGAGGTCATGGTCCATCATCAAAGACCCTACCCACCCCAGCTACAGTCTGTTCGCCCCCCTGCCATCTGGGAGACGCTACAGATGCATTTGCACCCGATCGACCAGATTTAGGAACAGCTTCTTTCCCAGGGCTGTCATCCTACTGAACTCCACAAATAAACTCTAAAGCCTGCACATCTGCCAATGCACTTTATTATGTTTATGTTTATGTTAATGTATTACAAGCCAAATGAATGTTGAATGTTTAAATATCTTAATCTAAATGTACACTCTCGGGAGCCGCAAGCCTACATTTCGTTGTACTGCACCTGTGCACTAACAATGACAATAAAGTTGATTATGATTATGATTATTATGATTATGAACTGTACACAATACTCCAGCTGTGGTCTCACCAGGGCCCTATATAATTGTAGTAAGATGTCTTTACTCTTATACTCAAATCTTCTTGTAATAAAGGCCAACATACCATTCGCTTTCCTAATTGCTTGCTGTACCTGCATGTTAACTTACAGTGATTCGTGTTCAAGGACACCCAGGTCCCTCTGAACACCAACATTTCCCAATCTCTCACCATTTAAAAAATACTCTGCTTTTCTATTTTTCCTACAAAAGTGGGTAACTTCACATTTCTCCACATTATATTCCATTTGCCATGTTCCTGCCCACTTACTTAGTTTGTCTATATCCCCTTGAAGCCTCCTTGCATCCTCCTCACAACTTACATTCCCACCCAGCTTTGTATCATCAGAAAACTTGGATATATTACATTTGGTCCCTTCATCCAAATCATTGATGTAGATTGTGAATAGCTGAGGCCCAAGCACTGATCCTTGCGGTACCCCACTAGTTACAGCCTGCCAACCTGAAAATGACCTGTTTATTCCTACTCTCTGTTTTCTGTCTATTAACCAATCCTCAATCTATGCTGAGTAGGTTTATTGCCATATTTCCGTGTGATTGATCCAGCATCAATAGCCGCATTGTACTCGCCATGCTTTCACTAGCGAGTTTCAGGAAGCCCAGGACACCTGTGGACCCGACATTAAAATCAAAAGTCTGTGTCAATATCACTCTAATTGAGCGATTAACATATGGCAATTGACAACCCAATTCACAATTCAAATCGCTTTATTGGCATGATAAGTTACATCTTATGTTGCCAAAGCATCAAAATACATTTATGGTTTAGCACATAAACGCAGTTCTATTCATACAGTGTATAAACAGGTATATCCCTGAGTGTATAAATATACATTCGCATTGTTTATATATATTCTTTTCTTAGTTTACTGGTTGTCCCTCTGTTCATGGCAAGCTGTAACATAGTGTGCCGCCAGTGTTATACAGCTTCTCTCCTCTCCCAGTAGGAATGGGAGTTTTTGGTTGTCATTCAGATTTCTGAAATCAGGGCATATTTGTGAGAATTTTTGGTAGAAATTCTCCCTGATGCCCTGATATTTTCCACAAGCTGTGAGGAAGTGCATCTCTGTCTCCACCACTCCCTGACTGCAGTGAGAGCATATCCTGTCCTCTCTTGGCAGCCTGGTCTGCCTGTGTCTGCCTTTTTCGATCGCTAGGCTATGTTCGCTAAGTCTGTACCTTGTCAAGGTTCTTCTCAGTTTGTTATCCTTTACCATGGTCAGGTAATCAGCTATGTTGTATTGTCTGTTTAGGGCCAAGTAGCAATTGAGTTTGCTTTGGGTTTTTGTTGTTTCTGCCCAATATGTCAGATATTTTTCCTTTTGCTTAGCGACGATTGTGTTGGGTCGAATTCTTTGTGTTACCCTGTCACTGTCCTGGGGCTGGTTATTGTTAGTATTGTTAGTAGTTACTTCACTGAGTCCCAGGACTAGTTGACTGAGGGTATTCTTCTTTATGGTCAGCTCTTGGCATTTCAGGGCGTCGTAGTGATAGCATTGGGGGTTGCTCATTTGTAGGTGATTCCAAAATTTGGTGGCTCTTTTTTGGATAGTGATTATTAATGGATATTGGCCTAGTTCCGCCCTGCATGCATTGTTTACTGTTTTCCTTTGAGTCCGGAGGATACTTTTACAGAATTCTGCATGTAGGATCTCAATTGGGTGTTTGTCCCATTTTGCAAATTCTTGTTGAGTTAGCGGTCCCCATACCTCACTGCCATAGAGTGCAATTGGTTCAATTACTGATTTGAAAATTTTGAGCCAAATGCTAATTGGGATTTCTATTTGGATTGATTTTTTGATGGCATAGAAAGCCCTTCTTGCTTTCTCTTTCAGTTCATTCACAGCCAGTTTGAAGTTTCCCGTAGAACTGATTTTTAAGCCCAAGTATGTGTAGTTAGTGGTTTGTTCAATTTTGGTTGTTCCTACTGTGAAATTTATTTTGGGTCCCTGATGTTTGGATCTTTGCTGGAACACAAGGACTTTGGTTTTTTGGGGATTTATTGTCAGGGCCCAAGTCTGGCAGTACGACTCCAGCAGGTCCAGGTTTTGCTGTAGCCCCTCTTTAGTAGGTGACAGCAGAACCAGGTCGTCTGCATAGAGGAGGAATTTAACCTTGGATTCATATAGGGTGAGGCCGGGTGCTGTAGATTGTTCAAGTAGTTTTGCCAATCCATTTATGTAAATATTAAAGAGTGTCGGTGAGATTGGCGAGCCCTGCGTCACCCCCCGCCCCTGTGGGAAGTATTTTGTTTGTTTGTCTCCAATTTTAACTGCACATTTGTTGTTTGTATACATTGATTTAATTACATCATATGTTTTCCCTCCTACCCCACTTTCGATAAGTTTCAGGAATAAACCGTCATGCCAGATGGAGTCGAAAGCCTTCTGGAAATCTACAAAGCATGCGTAGATTTTGCTTTTGTTATGGTGAACGTGTTTGTCAATTAGGGTCTGTAGGGTGAAGATATGATCGGATGTTCTATAGTTTGGCAGGAATCCAATTTGGCTTTTACTCAAGACATTGTGCTCCTCAAGGAAGTTTCTAAGTCTTTTGTTTATGATGCTACAGAATACCTTCCCCAGGTTACTGTTTACACAGATGCCTCGATAGTTGTTTGGGTCGATTTTGTCCCCACTTTTGTATATGGGCGTTATGAGTCCTTTGTTCCAGATATCAGGGAAATAACCGACACTCAGAACCAAGTTGAAGAGTTTTAGGATAGCCAGTTTCATTTTGTTGTCTGTGTATTTAATCATCTCGTTTAGTATGCCGTCTGTCCCGCAGGCTTTTCCTGGTCGCAGGTCCTTGAGTTTTTCAAGAAGTTCTTTTTCTGTTATTATGGCGTCTAGCAGGTTTTGGTTATCTTTTATGGCCATTTCTAGCTTTTCCAGTTTTTTGCATATTTGGTGTTGCTCTGGTCTTAGTGTGTTTTTCTGGTATAATTTTTCAAAGTGGTTTACCCATGTGTCCCCAGTTTGAATGGCCAAATCGTCGTGTTGTTTTTTGTGTAGTGTTTTCAAGTTTTCCCAGAAACAATTGGAATCAATGGATTCCTCCATGGAGCTGAGTGTATTCTTAATATATTGCTCTTTTTTGGTTCTGAGTGTGTTTCTGTATTGTGTTAGTGTCTGACAATAAGTAAGGCGTAGTTCCTCGTTTTCTGGATGTCTGTGTTTTTGGTTTGATACTTTTCTAAGTTTTTTCCTCATGTTATGGCAATCTCGGTCAAACCATTTTTCATAGTTTTTTGTTTTGGGTTTGTTCTTGCGAGCTTTCAAGTTTGCATTTGTTGCCAAATTATCAAAAATATTGTTTAGTTTACTAACTGCCCGGTTTACGCCTTCTTTATTGTGAGTGTATATGTTATCCAGAAAGGTGTCTAAGAGAGCTTGAGTTGATGCATTGCTAATTGTTTTCTGGTATTTTTCCGTGTCGTTTTTGGCCCATCTGTACAATTTTTTGGTGTTGTACAGTTTACTGGGTTGTGTTTCTATGTTGTTTGTTTCTGTCTTTTTGAGGAACATAGTAATTTGACTGTGATCTGACAGTGTTGTTTGTGGTTTGACTGTGAATGCTCTGAAAGAGGATGGGTCTAAGTCTGTAATCATATAGTCTACTGTGCTGCAGCCAAGAGGTGAGCAATAGGTCGATCTTCCTAGGAGGTCTCCTATGAACCTACCATTGACAATGTACAGACCCAGGTTTCGACAGAGCTGTAGTAGCTGTTTTCCGTTGGTATTTGACTGCTTGTCGCAGTTATGCCTGTATGGAAGGGAAGGGATGTCAAAGTGGTTATTCCCGAAAACGTAATTGTTTCCCTGATTATTGGTGAAGTCTGGTTCTTCGCCCGTTCTTGAATTGAGGTCCCCACAGATCAACACGTTCCCCTGGGCCTGGTATTGGATAATTTCCCCCTCCATGTTGGAGAAGGTGTCCTCTTTAAAGTACGGGGAATCGATTGGAGGGATATAAAGTGCGCAAATGTAAACATCTTGGGTGTTTGAGATAATCTCCCTCTCAAGTTTGAGCCACATATGGTTTTCGCCCTTTTTTATAAATTTGATGTAATTCTTAAGTTCTGTTTTAAACCAGATCAGTATGCCTCCGGAGTCTCTGCCTTGGGTTACACTTGGTAATTTATTGGAGGGGACCACCAGCTCAGTGTACCCTTGGGGACAGCCAGTGTGTCCTTTTCCTTTATACCAAGTTTCCTGTAAAATGATAATATCTAGGTCTTTAGTTTCATCTATGAACTCTGGGGTCCTACTTTTCACTTCTCGCAGTGAAGAGCGTAGACCTTGGATATTCCAGGTCGAAATATATAAGGATTTCATGTTAAGTTTGATCTTTTACTATGATAGGTTAAAGAGTGGTACGTGTTTGTCGTGTCTAAGTGTGGGAAAAAAAGATCACATCAGTTGTCTACAAAAGTTAATACAATTTGGTTACAGTTCTTTCTATTAATTAGTCCTTGATCCATAAGGCGGAAGTAGATGCTGCTGCACATCTGCTTATTGTCTCTTAATGGATTGTTTCTGTCTGAGGTATTGCGTACGTCCTGTGCATCTCTCCCTCTGTCTGGCTGGGAGCAGTCTTATTCCCCTGTGGGACAGGAGTGGTGCAGGTCTGATATTGTTGTTTTGCATGGGGATCCTCTCTGGTCTCGGTTGGTGTGTTGGTGGTCCTTGTAGTGTTCCTGATATGTACCCCGCTGATCTCTGGTGGTCGGGGGGGGGGGTCCTCTTGGAGTCTGGGTATGGACCCGGTTAAAAGCGACGTCCTTCAGGGCTTTAGCAAAGATCGATATTCTTTGCCTTTGGATGTGGACGTGGTCGTAAAGACATTCCTCATCGAGGGTGGGGTGCTGGGCCAGGTGTACGTTGTGGTTTGATTCGCAGTCTCTTGCTATGCTGGCATTTATCTCATGAATTGTGTTGTTGTTGAAGTCTGTTCTCGGCAATATTGTGGAAACAGTGATTCTAGTGTTTGGAAATGTACTGCTTGCTTTCCTAATCATTGCTCTGAGCGATGTTGCTACTTCTTTCTGTTGGGTCTTTAGGTCATTTGTGCCCGTGTGTATTATTATGTGTTGGGGGGAGCCTAATCTGGCTTTGGTCAGCCATCCCATGGCTCTGTTTGTTGTTGGGCACCAGATCTTTTCTACTTTACTTCTAGGGAATAGCTTTTTCTCCCATAGAAATTTCCCATTTGAGTCTATGAGTATTACGACGTCAGCCTTGTTTGTGTTTACTGTCTGGTGGCTTTCGCTTGGACTCATAGTGTGTGTGCTGGGCTGGGGTGTCTGGTGTGTGCGTACCTCTTGTGAGCGGCCCGCTTGTGGTTCCACGGTGGCGGGGGAAGATTGCGAATCAGTATGCTGGTCGGTCTGTGTGGCACCCCTTGTATTGTGTGTCTGTTGCTTTTGTTCCGTGTGGGAGTGCAGCCGTTCCGTCCGGCTCTGTCTTGTCTTATCTCTAGCCTCTGGTTGCTGGTCTAATGGTGTTATCTCTCCTCTATGGCTCTCTTCTTTTTCCTGCAGCTCTTTCACCTGATTCCTAAGTAGATTCACCTGGTTCTCAAGTAGCTTCAGCTCTCTCTTGTGTCTCTCCCTCTCCTGATTTTGATCGTCATTCATTTTGAGGAAGTCCTCTCTAAGTTTAACCATCTCTATCTCTAATTGATTAAATTTATCTTTTGGTTGTATCTGGCTGTGTGATCCCGGGGTATGTGTCTGGTCGGCCCTGGAAGGCTCACTCACTTCCTGGCTAGGCTGGTCGGCCCTGGAGGGCTCACTCACTTCCTGGCTATGCTGCTCTTCTCTTGGTGAGCTGGGAATGGTAGGGGGACTATGTGTGGCTTCCTCCCTGGTAGTTATGCTGGGGTTTGTCAGTTGTATCGTGTGGCTGTGGTTCCCTGGGGTTAGTGTCTGGTTTGAACTGTGTGGCTCGTTCACCTCCTGACCAGGCAGATTTTCTCCTGGTAAGTTGTCAATGTTGGGGGGAGTGCGGGCCACTCTGGGGCTGTTCCTTCCCCCCTTAGTTAATTTTTTCAGTGTCCTGAAGGCCGTTGCAAATTTGTCGAGGTTGCCTTGCACTAATATTGTTCCGGTATTGTACGCGTTGACCGTCGTAGTTGAACTGTCTCCTGGTGTGTTAATTTTCATTATGGACCCATTTGCGGTATTTTCTAGCTTAACATTGGTATAGTGTGATTTTATTGCTGTGATCCAAGCCACTGGCTGATCTGAGTAGAAAATGAGGTTACTTTTTGTCCCATTGTTGTAACAGTCAGCAAAAAGTGTTTCTGGTTTTTCTCTCATCTGCTCATGCTTGATCGCTTTTATAGCTTTTTTTTGCGGTGTTGGGGGGAATCTGGAAGCGGGGCTGTTGTGGATCTTCTGATTCGCTCATTTTTGGTAAAGTATTGTTGATCTTAGAATAAGCTTTTCTGGGGCCCCGGGTTTGGTGTTTCCCTCTCCCTGTTCGCGAACTTTCCCGGTCCCCCTCTCCGACCCCGTGGTCCCTGGGCCTCGGCTTCTGGGTTCACCCTTCTCAGGTCTGGGTCTGTGAGCCGCTGTTTCCCGGTGCCTTCGGGCTGTTCCCCTCCCCCTCAGAGGTCTCTGTGCCTCTGTCTCGGCCTGGCTCCTCGGGCCTTTCCCTGGCTTCAGTCCCTCCCTCCCTGGGCCCTGTACTCACAGTCTTGGTTTGCTTCTGGAAGCCTTCTGGTTGCTCCCCTTCTCCTCAGAGGTCTCTGGGCCTGGCTCCTCGGGCCTTTCCCGGGCTTTCTAGCCCAGCCGCCGCTCGGGCTGTGCCTCGTTCGCCGTTCGGGTGCTGGACTGCGGTCGTCGCTCGGGTGCTGGACTGCGGCCGTCGCTCGGGTGCTGGACTGCGGTCGTCGCTCGGGTGCTGGACTGCGGCCGCCGATCGGGCCGTGTCTCGTTCGCCGCTCGGGCTCCCCGAGTCACCTCGTTCCGGCTGCCGCTGCGTCTCCGTGCGGCCTCCCCGATTCGCCTCGTTTCCCGAAGCGGCCTCCCCGAGTCTCCTCGCTCCGGCTGCCGCTGTGTCTCCGTGCGGCCTTCGCGCCTCGGTTCCCGATGCGGCCGAGTCACCTCGCTTCTGCTGCTGCTGTGGCCCCGTGCAGCCGCTGTCCTTTGGTTTGTATATATTTTTTTCCCTTATTTCTTTTTTTTCTTTGGCTTTTTTTTTCTAATTTCCACTGGTTTTTTTTTCTTTGGTGGTCTCTTTGGTGGTCTTTTCCTTCCTTACTTAATCTAGACTAAACTAAACTTAAACTTAACTAAACAAACTAAACTAACTTAACTAGAACTAAATTTAACTTTAAAACCTTTTTAAACTTGAAATGAACCTTTTTTTCCCCCACTTTAAACACTAAAAACACTAAAAATTCAGCAGCCCATCTTCAGCGTGTGTATTCACTCTCTCTCTCGAGGGGGTTGCGCGCATCAAGTGAAATGCGGAAGTCAGTGGGTTGGAGCAGGATTCCCGACACGCTGTCAATTTCACTGGTTTTAACCTCCCCCCCACCCCCACCACCACGTTAAAATTCTGGCCAACGAGATTCCTTTAGATAAGAGGCTAGATTTTCCTCACCCCCAAAATTTTTCAATGGATCTGGGGTGGACATGGTAGAGACTTTTTCGTGGACACGTTCATCTGGATCCTGCCTCCTCACCCATTATCCAGTGAGTGAATCTGGTGGCTAAAAATGTGCCTGCCCGTTTATGGGTGGGTGCATGCAAATTAAATTACAATGAGGAAAATACAAAGGATGATTTTAATTCATTCTTGCAATGTGGGCATCGCTGGCATTTATGGCCCATCCTTAGTTGCCCTGAGAAGGTGGTGGTGGGTCTTCTCCTTGAACTACTGTAGTGGTTTGTTACAACTGAGTAGCTTGCTAGACCACTTCAGGGGCAGTTAAGATTCAATCACTTTGGTATGGGACTAGAGTCACATATAGGCCAGACCGGGTAAAGATGTAGGTTGGAGGGTTGAGGATGGGAGGCTGCCTTGGAGAGCATTTGAATAATCAAATCAGTGCCAGGCGGTAAGTCATCAGAAAATGGCAGGGAATTGCATGGCCCGGAGGTGGCATGCCGACATAAGGTAGAGGGGCTTCTTGTAGGCGTGACTCATTCAGAAAGGGTAGTGTCCGGGGCAGGGGACGCCTAAGCCTTCCTTGTGGGGCCAAGAGGAGCCTCTTCTGGAGCTGATCCTCTTCCGACCTGCTTCAACTGCGAAGCTGTCAAACACTGACATTCTGTGTAGTTTGATGAATCCTTGTGTTCAGGACTCATCAAACCTTTTAACTTTGCAGAAATCACCTGGCTGTTGGTTCAGAGGATCCAACAGCCAGTCTGTGAAATCTACAATGAAGATGTCGGGACTCCGGATCCACAGCGGCTGAAGGCTGAAGGCAGAAACAAAGGTAAGTGAACACTTAACACTCACCTTACATATCCACTCCACACTTGCACCCATCACTCACCTCTACATCTCACTTTCAGACCCCGCAGACCTCCTTCTCGTCTCCTACACCCTGGCGTGGCTGCCCGAGGTCGGGAAGCCTGCACTTCAGAGCTAAAAATCGGGATAATCCTATTTTCTGCCTGTTAACAGGCAGTTAATAGGCTTTAATCCCTTTCCCTCGAGGAGAACCCAGGGCAGGACGGCTTCCCGCCTCCTGGCAAGAGGGCACGGAGGACGGTTGGGGGTGGGTTTGCCAGCCGCCCCCAAATCCTGCAACTTTACCGGCAGTCCCGCCTCCATACCCGCCTCCTCGGGGCTGACAAAATCCAGCCCTATGTGTCAGAAGTTGCACCTGACAATGATGAGTAAAGGTACAGAATTTCATGGGTCAGCTCATTTACACATCCATTGGAGTATCTCCAACACAAACCCAATTTAACTCAGGAGGTGCTTTGAAATTAGAGTGCAACCTTTAAAAAGGTGAGTCTGATTGAAGATTGCTGCAGCTGGTTACAGAAGCAGAAGGTAATTAGGTTAGTATTTGGATCACTGATCACAAGGTAGTTGCAATGCACGGTTCTTTATCATTTTGTCCCATTTTTCAAAAATGTTTCCACAGACAGTTGAAAAGGGGGCAAAGGTATTGCAAGCAAGAAGAAAAAATAAGCTCATAATCTTAGTGACACTGACCTTCAAACCCTCCTTGAGGAGAAAGAGACTGCTGTGTTTCTAGGGGAAGAAATGTCCTCTATGCCATTCGCAGGGAAGTGGCACTGGCACTAAGGGGGTGATTTTATCAATGGGGACGTGATGGAGGCGGGTAAGCTGCTTGTCGGGTTTTAGTCCCGCCTCCATCGACGTCTAGCCAACCCATGCTATTTTCCCTTGATTGACCTTGTTAAGCCCGCCCAGCGGACTTAGCAAGCCAATTAAGGGAAAGCCGGTGACAGAGAATGTCAGCGTATGACGTTTCATCTGTCAAAAACTTTTGACAGATGAATTGTCATCATTTGACAGCTTTGAGAAGCTGTCAAACACTGACTGACATAAGAAAACTACTAGGCACTTGATCTAAGCGTTAAACAAAGCTTTAATCAACTGTTTTACAACATGGAGGTCTAGTTATGTCCTTCACTAGTTCCTGTGAAGAATGTCCTGCGCAAGCTGAGCCCGTGCCCGAGTATTTATACTCTCCCTGGACAGCGCCACCCACAGGCTGCTCAGTATTATTTCGTAAGTCTTTCTTTCATGAATGACTGATTCGTGTCACTGACAATCTCTGTACTTTGATGAGTCCTTGTACTCAAGACTCACCAAACCTAATTCCTGAGCAGAAATCAGATGGCTGCTGTATCGGAGAATGCAGCAGCCATTCTGTCATCTCTGCCGTGGCGATGAGGCAGCTCCGTAGTCTAAAGGGATGAAGCCTGGAGGAAGCAGCAAAGGTAAGTAGTCTTATTAAAATACTTTAGACTCACCTCACGCACTTGCACTCATCACTCACCTGCACACTGGACATTTCGGCCCCTCTGACCCCCGCAGACCCACAGCTCGCCTCGCTGACCCTGGTGAGATTCGGAGCCATCTGAAAGCCCACATTTTAGCGTTCAAAATAGGGATTAGCCAAAAAACTGCCCGTTAACTACCTGTTAACGGGCAGTTGATTGGCACTAATCCCCTTCCCGCCTCGAGGAGATGGGACCCGGCGCGGGTCAGGTACCCGCCTCCTGGGAAGATGGCACAGAGGCAGTTTGGGGGCGGGATTGGTACCCGCTCCCAGATTCTGCCATTTTCCCGGCAGTCCTACCTCCATACCTGCCTCCCCAAGGCTGGGAAAATCGCCCTAAGTGTCAACTCTCTCGCCCTCAGAATTTCAAATATGACCAGAGAAGGCAAAGTAACTCACCACCCATTTTCCCTTTTCTTCCCTGGGCACACATTTCCCATCCTCTAAAATTAAGAGGTGTACAACTAAACCTCGGGATCTTCCAGTATGTGTTTCCTTCTCCGCAAACAGCAGTTACTTGCATGCAAAATGTTAAAAACCTTTCCTCTATTTTAACAGGATGATACTACCAGATCTCATACATCAGCTGTCCAATACCACCTGGAAGGTGTTCCTCAAATTAATAGCCTCCACCTAATTCAATCAATCTAGTTGCAGGAGACATTTATGCACAATGTGTGCGAGATGCAGGGGACCAGAAGGGGTACCAAGACACTAAGTTGCTCACCCACAAGCAGGCCATGGAGCTTACCCACTACAAGGTGCAGGCCATGGAGCTCACCGACTACAAGGTGCAGGCCATGAAGCTCAATCTCTACAAGGTGCAGGCCATGGAGTTCACCCACTATAAGGTGCAGGCCATGGAGTTCACCCTCTACAAGGTGCAGGCCATGGAGTTCACCCACTACAAGGTGCAGGCCATGGAGCTCACCGAATACAAGGTGCAGGCCATGGAGCTCAATCTCTACACGGTGCAGGCCATGGAGCTCACCGACTACAAGGTGCAGGCCATGGAGCTCAATCTATACAAGGTGCAGGCCATGGAGCTCAATCTATACAAGGTGCAGGCCATGGAGCTCAATCTATACAAGGTGCAGGCCATGGAGTTCACCCACTACAAGCTGCAGGCCATGGAGCTCAATCTCTACAAGGTGCAGGCCATGGAGTTCACCCACTACAAGGTGCAGGCCATGGAGCTCACCCACAACAAGGTGCAGGCCATGGAGCTCACCCACTACAAGGTGCAGGCCATGGAGCTCAATCTCTACAAGGTGCAGGCCATGGAGCTCACCCACAATAAGGTGCAGGCCATGGAGTTGACCCACTACAAGCTGCAGGCCATGGAGCTCAATCTCTACAAGGTGCAGGCCATGGAGTTCACCCACTACAAGGTGCAGGCCATGGAGCTCACCCACTACAAGGTGCAGGCCATGGAGCTCAATCTCTACAAGGAGCAGGCCATGGAGCTCACCCACTACAAGGTGCAGGCCATGGAGCTCAATCTCTACAAGGTGCAGGCCATGGAGCTCACCCACTACAAGGAGCAGGCCATAGAGCTCAATCTCTACAAGGTGCAGGCCATAGTGCTCACCCACTATGAGGTGCAGGCCATGGAGCTCACCCTCTACAAGGTGCAGGCCATGGAGTTCACCCACTACAAGGTGCAGGCCATGGAGCTCAATCTCTACAAGGTGCAGGCCATGGAGCTCAATCTCTACAAGGTGCAGGCCATGGAGCTCACCCACTACAAGGAGCAGGCCATGGAGCTCAATCTCTACAAGGTGCAGGCCATGGAGCTCAATCTCTACAAGGTGCAGGCCATGGAGCTCACCCACTATAAGGTGCAGGCCATGGAGCTCAATCTCTACAAGGAGCAGGCCATGAAGTTCACCCACTACAAGGAGCAGGCCATGGAGCTCACCCACTACAAGGAGCAGGCCATGGAGCTCACCCACTACAAGGAGCAGGCCATGGAGTTCACCCACTACAAGGAGCAGGCCGTGGAGCTCAATCTCTACAAGGTGCAGGCCATGGAGTTCACCCACTACAAGGTGCAGGCCATGGAGCTCAATCTCTACAAGGAGCAGGCCATGGAGTTCAAGCTCTACAAGGTGCAGGCCATGGTGCTTTTTAAAAGACACTCTGTTCTAGCTGTGGGAGATAGTGAGGTCAGGTGGCACACTGCTGGTGCCAGATTAGTGGCTTCATATCTGTACAGAAATGGTCATCTGTCCTAATATCGCCTTATGTGGTTCGGTGTCATATTTTGTCTGATAATGCTCCTGTGAAGCGCCTTGGGACGTTTTAGTACGTTTAAGGCACTATATAAATGCAAGTTGTTGTTTTTGTACAGCTGCCATAACATCCCTGTGAAGCAGTGCACAGCCACAAGTTTCCTTCCTTCTGTCTCCTTAATCTCAAGGGGTAATACACTATTCATTCTTAGCTTGTCCTTTCCTGCGGATCCACGTGAGGTAAGATGCAGTATAAAGCTACAGTAAGTGACTTAACAAATGCCAAGAAATGTGGTAATCCAGAGGACTGGGAGAAATACAGAAAGCAACAAAGGGACACAAACAAAATATTAAGAGCTGCAAAAAGTGAATATGAAAAAAAACTTTTAAGTGATATAAAGGCTAATTGTTATATAACTATGTTATGAATAAGAGAGTGGCTAAGGGAAATATGGGCCCATTAAAAACAGACGCAGATGATACGGTAATAGATAAGGTGATGGCAGACTTGATAGAGGGGTGCTTGGCATCCGTCTTCACAGTAGAGGAGCAGGACAGAACACCATCAGTACAAGTGAAACTAAAAATAAAGGGGAGGAACTTATTGGATTTAATATTAGTTAAAAAAAATGATAATGGAGAAAATAATAGGATAAATTTCCAGGACCTGATGGTTTTCCATTAACCTTTCAATGCTCTCTTGATTCGGAAATTGTGCCATTAGATTGGAAAATTTCTAATGTTACTTTATCATTTAAGTGGGAGAGAGAAGCCAAGTAATAACTACAGGCATGCCAGTTTAAGAACATAAGAAATAGGAGCAGGAGTAGGCCATACGGCCCCTCAAGCCTGCCCTGCCATTCAATCATATCATGGCTGATCTTCAACCTCAACTCCACTTTCCCGTCTGATCCCCATATCGCTTGATTCCCTTCGAGTCCAAAAATCTAGCAATCTCAGCTTTGAACATACTCAATGACTGAGCATCCACAGCCCTCTGGGGTAGAGAATTCCAAAGATTCCAAGGATAAGGATAAGGGGTAAGCCATTTAGGACTGAGATGAGGAGGAATTTCTTCACCCAGAACCTGTGGAATTTCCTACCACACAAGGCAGTTGAGGCCAATTCATTAAATATATTCAAGAAGGAGTTGGATATATTTCTTAAGGCTAAAGGGATCAAGGGATATGGGGAGAAGGCAGGGACAGGGTACTGAATTTGGATGATCAGCCATGATCTCATTAAATGGCGGAACAGGCTCGAGGGGCCGAATGGCCTACTCCTGCTCCTATCTTCTATGTTTCTATTCACAACCCTGAGTGAAGAAACTTCTCATCTCAGTCCGAATGGCCTACCTCTGAGCCTATGCCCCCTAGTTCTAGACTCTCCAGCCAGGGGAAACAGCCTCTCAGCATCAAGCCCTCTCAGAATCTTATATATTTCAATGTGATCACCTCTCATTCTTCTAAACTCCAAAGAGTATAGGCCCATTCTACTCAATCTCTCCTAATAGGACAACCCTTTCATCCCAGGAATCAATCTAATGAACCTTTGTTGCACCCTCGTTTAATGTCAGTTGTGACGAAGTTACTAGAAGCTGTCATTACCGACAGAGTGACTGAGCGCTTGGACAAATTTGAACTGATCAGAGAGTCTGCATGGATTTGTGAAAGTTACGTCATGTCTGACTAATTTAGTTGAATTTTTTGAGGAGGTCATGAACATGGTGGATTAGGGAGTGTCTATGGATATTATCTATATGGACTTCCAGAAGGCATTTGATAAGGTTCTGTACAAGAGATTATTAGCAAAAATGAAAGCGATCAAAATTGGAGGAGGTAGGAGTAAAGATAGAGGGCTGGATTTTGTGAATAGAGACGTGCTGGAGGCAGGACTGCTGCTTGTCGGGGCTATGTCCCGCCTCCATCATGTTCTGGCCAACCAGCGGGATTTTCCCCTGATTGACCTTGGGCTCAGCAGGCCAATTAGGGGGAAGTCACTGACAGAGCACGTCAACGTCTGACGTGCCATCTGTCAAGACTTCTTGAAAGAAGAAATGTCAGCGTTTGACAGCTCTGTGAAGCTGTCAAACACTGACATTCTGTGTAGTTTGATGAGGCCTTGTGTTCAGGACTCATCAAACCTTTCAACTTTGTAGAAAGCAGATGACTGTTAGTTGGGAGTATCCAACAGCCAGTCTGTGAAATCTACAACAAAGATGTCTGGGCTCTGGAACCACCGCGGTTAAAGGCTGTAGGCAAAAACAAAGGTAAGTGAACATTTTCTAACACTTAACACTCACCTCACATACTTACCACTCCACACTTGCACCCATCACTCACCTCTACATCTCACTTTCAGGCCCCTCCGACCCCCGCAGACCTTCTACTCGACTCCTCCAACCTGGTGGGGTTCTCCAAGGTCGGGAAGCCTTCACCTGAAAAGGTAAAATTCGACTAATCCTTTTTTCTGCATGTTAACTACCTGTTAACAGACAGTTAAAAGGATTTAATCCCTTTCCCGCCTCGAGGAGACGGGACCCGGGGCAGGACGGCTTCCCGCCTCCTGGCAAAAGGGCGCAAAGGCGGGTTTGCCATCTGCCCCCACTTTCTGCAACTTTACCGGCAGTCCCGCCTCCATACCCGCCTCCTCAAGGCTGACAAAATCCAGCCCAAAGGGCTGATTGGCGGGATATGACAAGTGGTATTCTCCAGGTATCTGTACTGGGACCTCAGCTTTTTACCATATTTATCAATGACTTGGATGAATAAATAAAGAGTTGTATATCCAAGTTTGCAGATGACATTATGTTGAAAGGCACAGTAAGTAGTGCAGATGAGAGCAGGAAGTTACAAAGGGATATAGCTAGGTTAAGTTAGTGGGAAAAACTATAGCAAATGGAGTTAAATGTGGAGACATGTTAGATCATCCACTTTGGAGCCAAGAGAAACAAACCAGAGTATTTTCTAAATGGTGAGAAACTATGGAGGAGCAAAGAGATTTGGGTGTCCATCTACACAAATCACTAAAAGCTACTGGACTGGTACAAAAAGTAAATAAGCAGGTGTAATGGAATGTTGTCCTTTATCTCAAGCGGCTGCAATACAAAGAGCAGGAAGTTGTGCTTCAGTTGTATCAAGCCTGGGCCAGGCCCCATCAGGAGTACTACGTTCAGTTTTGGGCACCACACCTCAGGAAGGATATATTGGCCTGGAAGAGAGTGCAGCACAGATTTGCCAAAATGATACTGGGACCTAAAGGGTTAAATTATGAGGACAGGTTAGATAAACTTGGCCTGTATTCCCTTGAGTTTAGAAGATTGAGAGGTGGTCTAATCGAGTAGTTTAACATGATAAATGGATTCAATGGGGTAGATACAGAGAAACTATTTCCTGTGGTGGGGGAATCCAGAACAAGGGAGCACAATCTTAAAACTAGAGCTAAGCCATTCAAAATGAAATCAGGAAGCACTTCTTCACACAAAGGGTAGTAAAAATCTGGAACTCACTCCCCAAAAGCCTGTGGCTGCTGGGTCAATTGAACCGAGAGATAAGCAGACTATGACAGGAAGGGACAGAGAGTTTAATGGTAATAGTGCATCAGTGAATAAGGTGAAAGCAGGGAATAATGGTAAAAAGTTAAAATTAAAAGCTCTTTATCTGAATGCACAAAGCATTTGTAACAAGATGGATGAATTAGTGGCACCAATTGAGATAAATTGCTTTGATCTAATAGCCATTAGACAGAGATGGTTGCAAGGTCTTAAGTCAAAAAGAGTCATAACGGCACAGACGGAAGAGATTCAGCCCATCGAGTCCGTGCCAGCTCTCTGTGGAGTAATCCAGTCAGTCCCATTTCCCTGCTCTATCCCCGTAGCCCTGCAAGTTTATTTCGCTCAAGTCTCCCCTTGAAAACATTGAGTGTCTCCGCTTCTACCACTTCCGTCAGCAACGAGTTCCAGGTTCTCACCACTCGCTGTGTAAAAGTTTTTTCTCACATCCCCCTGTATCTCTTCTCCAAAATCTTAAATGTGTCCCTTAGTCCTTGCACCATCAACTAGTGGGAACAGCCTTTCCCTGTCTAGCCTATCCAAATCCGTCATAATCTTGTACACCTCAATCAAATCACCCCGCAACCTCCTTTGCTCTAATGAAAACAAATCCAGCTTCTCCAACCTGTCCCTGTAGCTAAGATCCCCCATCCCCGGAACCATTCTGGTAAATCTCCTCTGCACCCTCTCAAGTGCCTTCACATCCTTCCTAAAGTGCGGTGACCAGAACTGGGCGCAATACTTCAGTTGTGGCCTAACCAGTGCTTTATAAAGGTTCAGCATAACTTCTCTACTTTTGTACTCAATACCTCTATTTATGAAGTCCAAGATCCCATATGCTTTGCTAACCACTTTCTCAATATGTCCTGCCACCTTCAGGGACCTATGCACATTAACTCCCAGGTCCCTCTGTCCCTGCACACTCTTTAAAACTGTGCCATTAAGTGTATATTGCCTGTTCCTTCTGCCAAAATGTATCACCTCACACTTCTCTGTATTAAATTCCATCTTCCACTTGTCTGCCCATCCTGCTAGCCTTTCTGTGTCCTGTTGCAGTCGATTGGTATCATCATCACTGTTTGCCACACCCCCAAGTTTGGTGTCATCGGCAAATTTAGAAATTCTTGCCCTTGCTTTGGTTCCGTTACCCTTCCCTCTTGTTGGAATGTACCTAGTCTGTACTTGGAATGTCTCCTCCTTAAAGATCTCCCATTGTTCCATTACAGTTTTTCCTGTCAGTCTGTTACCCTGGCTAGATCCTTTTGCATCCCATTGAAGTTAGCCCTATTCCAGTTCAGAAGTTCCACTCTAGATTGTTCCTTGCTCCTCTCCATTGCTAATCTAAATCTTATATGATGATCACTCGTACCCAAGTGTTCTCCCACAGACACTTGGTCGACCTGGCCCACCTCATACCCCAGCACCAGATCCAGCAATGCCTCCTTCCTAGTTGGGCCAAGAACATACTGGTCAAGGAAATTCTCCTGAACATATTTCAGAAATTCCTCCCCCACATTTCCCTTTACCCTAGCATTATCCCAATCGATATTTGGGTAATTAAAGTCCCCCAATATCACCACTCTATAGCTCTTGCATCTCTCTGCGATTTCCCTGCAGATTAGCTCCTCTACCTCCCTCTCACTATTTGGAGGCCTGTAGAATACCCCCAATAACATGATCATACTCTTTTTGCTCCTCAACTCTAACCAAATGGATTCTGTCCTTGTCCCCTCAAGAACATCCTCCATTTTCAACACTACAATGTCTTTCTTAATCAGCACTGCCACCCCACCTCCATTTTTTCCTTCCCTATCTTTTCTGACCACCTTGTACCCTTGAATATTAAGGGGGAGAAATTCGGTATCACCCCATTTGGGGCACAATTATCGGCCGGACGCAAAGTTTAGCACCTGGCGCCAATGCAAACTTGGCTTCTATCGCCCCTGGAGGTGACTGGAGCACTAAATCAGGCGTTACACACTTCTCTTAAGGCGCTACCGCTGAGGAACGAGGCGCTACCTCAGAGCACTGACGAAGCTCATGTGATGTCAGTCAGCAATGGAACACAGACACATTGGCGCCGTCCAGTTCTTAAAGGGGAGGGTCAATCTTGCTCTCCATCCACACCCTCCTCAGTGCAGCCTTAAATCTTGGCCTGGAGAGACCTGTACATCAAATCTGTTGGAAAGAACAATGGGGAGACCTAGGGAAAGAGCTCAGAGTGCAGCCCCCATAGTCTCTTCTAAATCGATGCAAGGAAGGTCAAATCAAAATGAACCTGCAAAGTGTTGCTGCTCAGTACCCAAAACTCCTTCACACAGCGTTGAATCTCCAGAAGTCTCTCTCTCTCTCTCTCTCTGAATGCGTGGTGCAAAAATGTCACCGACAAACAAAGGTAGGAAGCGGTCGCCTTTAAATAGCGCTCCCCCAGTCCCTTCCCGACTGCAAAACGTTCCCCTCAACCCGTCGTTGCTAGCGGCAGGCGGTAAGGCAGGGGGCACCACTCAATATGCGGTCCGGGGCGCTACCGGGGCATTGCATGCTCGACTGACGTCACGATCTGCAGGCGCAGGAGATCGTGGTGGTAGTGTTTAACGCCGCCGCAAAATGTCTAGTCAATTTCGCGAGCGGCGCAAACATCGCTGCGCCTGGGTGCTCGTTGTTTTGCACCCCATTAGCGCCCTCTTAAGGTGCTAATGGGATGCGCAAAGCAACCAAACTTTTCCCCCTAAGTGCCCAGTCCTCACCGTTTTTAACCCACGTTTCCGTTATTGCCACAACATCATATTACCACACAGCTAATTGTGCTTGTAGCTCACCAACCTTATTCACCACACTTTGTGTGTTTATGTACATACATTCTAAATCCATTTTTGAATTTTTTGTAGTCTTTCTTGGTCTGCTCCTATCTAATATGGTACTACTTTCGCCTCTAGTACTACTTTCTTCTCTAGTACTATCCAACACACTCACTCTTTTATGACCAAGGTTGAGAACTAAATATTCCAGGGTACTTAACGTTTTGAAAAGACAGGCAGAATGGAAAAGGAGGGGGGTAGCCCTGATAATAAAGGATGACATAAGGATAGTAGTGAGAAGGGATCTTGGCTCGGAAGATCAGGAAGTAGAATCAGTATGGGTGGAGATAAGAAATATCAAGAGGCAGAAAACACTGGTGGGAGTAGTTTATAGGCCTCCAAACAGTAGCTATATCAGTGGACAGAGTATTAATCAACAAATAATAGGAGCGTGTAACAAAGGTAATGCAATAATCATGGGGGACTTTAATCTTCATATTGACTGGACAAATAAAATTGGCAAAGGTAGTCTGGAAGACGAGTTAATGGAATGTATTCAAGACCGTTTCCTAAAACAATATATCGTGGAACCAACCAGGCAACAGGCTATTTTAGATCTTGTATTGTGTAATGAGACAGGGTTAAGTAGTAATCTCATAGTAAAGGATCCTCTGGGGAAAAGTGATCATAATATGATGAGTATTTCACTCTCAAACGCAATGTGAAATTCTAAGTCCAAAACTTAAACTTAAATAAAGCCAATTACATAGGTATGAGGGATACATTGGCTAAGTTAGATTGGAAAATTAAATTAAAAGGTATGATGGTAGATAAGCAGTGGCAAACATTTAAAGAAATTGATGCGCTATCAATTACTCATAAAAGACTGAGAGTTAAGAGAGTAACTAAAGGCTTTTATTAACAAAAGAATGAAGGTCTGCCTCGAGTGGTCGACCGGTCCAGAAATACAAAGGGCTGGGGAGCAGTCACCTTTATACTAGGACTTGTGGGAGGAGTCAGCCGAGGCATGTCCAGGCATGTACACAGTGGAATACAAACAGTGGTTTACCACAGAAATATTCTAAAATTCTCAACGAATATACATTCCGTTGAGAAATAAAAACTCCACGGGAAAAGTGATCCAACCGTTGCTAACTAAAGAAGTTAAGGACAACGTTAGATTAAAAGAGGCTTATAATGTTGTGAAGAATAGTGGTAAGACTGAGGATTGGGAGAGCTTTAGGAACCATCATAGGATGACCAAAAATTGATAAAAAAAGGGAGAAAATAGAAACATAGAAGATAGGAGCAGGAGTAGGCCATTCGGCCCCTCGAGCCTGCTCCGCCATTCAATGAGATCATGGCTGATCATCCAAATTCAGCACCCTGTTCCTGCCTTCTCTCCGTATCCCTTGATCCCTTTAGCCTTAAGAAATATATCCAACTCCTTCTTGAATATATTTAATGAATTGGCCTCTACTGCCTTCTTTGGTAGAGTTCCACAGGTTCACCACTCTCTGGGTGAAGAAATTCCTCCTCATCTCTGTCCTAAATGGCTTACCCCTTATCCTTAGACTGTGACCCCTGGTTCTGGACTCCCCGACCATCAGGAACATCCTTCCAGCATCTAGTCTGTCTAGTCCTGTTAGAATTTTATAAGTTTCGATGAGATCCCCTCTCATTCTTCTAAACTCCAGCGAGTACAAGCCCAATCGACTCAATCTCTCCTCATACGTCATTCCTGCCATCCCAGGTAGCAGTCTGGTGAATCTTCGCTGCACTCCTTCCATGGCAAGAACATCCTTCCTCAGATAAGGCGACCAAAACTGCACACAATACTCCAGATGTGGTCTCACCAAGGCCGTGTACAACTGCAGCAAGACATCCTTGTTCCTGTACTCAAACCCTCTCACTACGAAGGCCAACATACCATTTGCCTTCTTAACCGCCTGCTGCAACTGCATGCTTACTTTCAGCGACTGGTGCACAAGGATGCCCAGGTCTCATTGCACTTCCCCTTCTCCCAATCTATTGCCATTCAGATAATAATCTGCCTTCCTGTTTTTGCCACCAAAGTGGATAACCTCGCATTTATCCACGTTATACTGCATCTGCCATGCTTCTGCCCAATCACCCAACCTGTCCAAATCATACTGGAGTTTCTCGGTATCCTCCTCACAGCACACACGCCCACCCAGCTTTGTGTCGTCTGCAAACTTGGAGATGTTACATCTAGTTCCCTCATCCAGATCATTAATATATATTGTGAATAGCTGGTGTCCAAGGACCGATCCTTGCGGTACCCCACTAGTCACTGCCTGCCACTCGGAAAAAGAGCCGTTTATTCCAACTCTTTGCTTTCTGTCTGCCAACCAGTTCTCTATCCAAGTCAATACCTTCCCCCAATCCCATGTGCCTTAATTTTATACGCTAATCTCTTATGCGGGATCTTATCGAAAGCCTTTTGAAAATACAAATACACCACATCCACTGGTTCTCCCTTATCTATTTTACCAGTTACATCCTCAAAAAATGCCAGTAGATTAGTCAACCACGATTTAGCTTTTGTAAATCCATGTTGACTTTGTCCGATCCGGTCACTTTTTTCCAACTGCTCTGCTATTACATCCTTTATATAATGGACTCTAGTATTTTCCCCACTACCAATGTCAGGCTTACCGGTCTGTAATTCCCCGTTTTCTCTCTACCACCCTTTTTGAATAGTGGGGTAACATTAGCTACCCGCCAATCCATGGGTACTGTTCCAGAGTCTATCGAATCTTGGAAGATGACCAGCAATGCATCTACTTTTTCTAGGGCCACCTCCCCAAGTACCCTAGGATGTAGATTATCAGGCCCTGGGGATTTATCGGCCTTCAATCCCATCAATTTCCCGAACACCATTTCCCTACAAATACTGATTTCTATCAGTTCTTCCCTGTCATTAGACCCTATGTTCCCTGACATCTTTGGGAGGTTATTTGTGTCCTCCTTTGTGAAGACAGAACCAAAGTATGTATTCAATTGGTCTGCCATTTCTTTGTTCCCCATTATAAGTTCCCCTGATTCTGACTGCAAGGGACCTACGCTTGACTTCACCAATCTTTTTCTCTTCACATATCTATAAAAGCTTACAGTCAGTTTTTATGTTCCCTGCAAGCTTACTCTCATATTCTATTTTCCCCCTCTTAATTAATCCCTTTGTCCTCCTTTGCTGAATCCTAAACTGCTCCCAAACCTCAGGTTTACTGCTTTTTCTGGCCAATTTATATGTCCTCTCCTTGGATCTTATGTTATCCCTAATTTCCCTTGTTAGCCACGGTTGAGTCACCTTTTTTGTTTTATTTTTATGCCAAATTGGGATGAACAAATTCTGTAGTTCATCCATGCGATCTTTGAATGTTTGCCATTGCCCATCCACCGTCAACCCTTTGAGTGTCATTCCCCAATCAATCCTATCCAACTCGCACCTCATACCATCGTAGTCCTCTTTATTTAAATTCAGGACCCTAGTCTCTGAGTCAACTATTTCACTCTCCATCTTAATGAAGAATTCTATCATATTATGATCGCTCTGACCCAAGAGGCCTCGCACAACAAGATTGCTAATTAATCCTCTCATCATCAAATAATACCCAGTCTAAGATGGCCTGATCTCTAGTTGGTTCCTCGACATATTGGTCCAGGAAACCATCCCGTATACACTCCAGGAATTCCTCCTCCACAGTATTGTTACTAATTTGGTTAGCCCAATCTATATGTAGATTAAAGTCACCCATGATAACTGCTGTGCCCTTATTGCACGCTTCTCTAATTTCCCGTTTAATGCCATCCCCGACCTCCGCATTACTGTTTGGAGGTCTATATACCACTCCCAATAACGTTTTCTGCCCCTTGGTATTTTTCAATTCTACCCATACAGATTCCACATCATCAGAGCTAATATCCTTCCTTTCAATTGTGTTAATCCCCTCTTTAACCAGCAATGCTACCCCACCTCCCTTTCCTTTTTGCATATCTTTCCTGAATATTGAATACCCCTGGATATTGAGTTCCCAGCCTTGGCCACCCTGGAGCCATGTTTCCGTAATCCCAATCATATCGTATTTGTTTACCTCTATTTGCGCAGCTAATTCATCCACCTTATTACGAATGCTCCTTGCATTAAGACACAAAGTCTTCAGGCTTTTTTTTTAACGCTCTTAGATCTTTTAGAATTATTATTTACTGTGGCCATGTTTGATTTAAACCCTTGATTTCTCTGACTGCCACTGTTGTTTTTCTCCTTCCTGTCTTTTGCTTTTATCCTTGTTTCCCTTTCCTCTGTCTCTCCGCTCAGCTTCCCAACCCCCTGCCATTTTAGTTTAAACCCTCCTCCAGAGCATTAGCAAACACTCCCCCTAGGACATCAGTCCCGGCCCTGCCCAGGTGCAAACCGTCCGTTTTGTACATAGAAACATAGAAGATAGGAGCAGGAGTAGGCCATTCGGCCCTTCGAGCCTGCTCCGCCATTCAACTTGATCATGGCTGATCATCCAACCCTAGCACCCGGTCCCTACACTGACAGCCATCCCACCCAAGCCCTATCCCCGTAACCCCATAACCCCACGTATTTAATCCCCCCTAACACTAAGGGTCAATTTTTTTTTATCATGGCCAATCAACCTAACCCGCACATCTTTGGACTGTGGGAGGAAACCGGAGCACCCGGAGGAAACCCACGCAAACATGGGGAGAATGTGCAAACTCCACACAGACAGTCACCTGAGGCCGGATTTGAACCCAGGTCCCTGGCGCTGTGAGGCAACAGTGCTAACCACTATGCCACCGTACTGGTCCCACCTCCCCCAGAACCGGTTCCAATGTCCCAGGAATTTGAATCCCTCCCCCTTGTACCATTCCTCTAGCCACGTACTCATCTGAAATATCTTTCTATTTCTACTTTGACTAGCACGTGGCACTTGTAGCAATCCAGAGATTACTACCTTTGAGGTCCTATTTTTTAAATTTACCTTCTAACTCCCTATATTCAGCTTTTAGGACCTCATCCCGGATTTTACCTATATCGTTGGTACCTATATGCACCACGACAACTGGTTGTTCACCCTCCCCTTCCAAAATGTTCTGCAGCCGCTCTGAGACATCCTTGACACTTGCGCCAGGGAGGCAACATACCATCCTGGAGTCTCGTTTGCAGCCGCAGAAACGCCTATCTATTCCCCTTACAATAGAATCCCCTATCGCTATAGCTCTCCCAGTCTTTTTCCTCCGGTCCTGTGCAGCAGAATCACCCCTGGTGCCAGGAAGTTGGCTGCTGCTACCTTCCCCTGGTAAGCCATCCCCCCCATCAGTATCCAAAGCGGTATATCTGTTTGAGAGGGGGATGGCCACAGGGGAACCCTGCACTACCTGCCTGCGCCTACTACTCTGCCTGTTGGACACTCGTTCCCTCTCTGCCTGTGCCACCTTTACCTGCGGTGTGACCAACTGATTAAACGTGCTATTCACGACATCCTCAGCATCGTGAATGGTCCAGTATGTATCCAATCGCTGCTCCAGCACCGTAATGTGGTCTGCCAGTAGCTGCAGCTGGACACACTTCCTGCACACATGGTTGTCAGGGACACAGGAAGTGTCTGAGTTCCCACATAGCGCAGGAAGAGCATACCACGGCACCGGGCTGTCCTGCCATGACTTACCCTTTAATTAATTCAAATTAAACAAATGAATCCCACCAATTTCACTACAGTTAAATGATATATTTAAGGGCTCTGGTTTACAAACTGTCCCCGCTACACCACAGAGACCTTAAAAAGTATAAACCACAGAGTTAAAGTTTTAAAAAAGAGAGAAATACTAACCAACCAATCACTTACCTGCTTTGTGGTGACGTCACACCTCGATTACTTTTTACTTCTCTCCCTCTGAGATTGGAGATTGGTACGCCTACCTCGGGCTTACCTTTTATACTGCCGCCGCTCGGATTCCCGCCGCTGCTGCACTGAGGCCTACCCGCGCCTTGGGCTTACCTTTTATACTGCCGCCACTCGGATTCCCGCCGCTGCCACATTGAGGCCTACCCGCGCCTCGGGCTTAACTTTTATACTGCCGGCGCTCGGATTCCTGCCACTGCCGCACTGAGGCCTACCCGCGCCTCGGGCTTACCTTTTATACTGCCGCCGCTCGGATTCCCGCCGCTGCCGCACTGAGAATGAGAGTAAACTAGCAAGAAACATTAAAAAATTCAAAGAGATTCTACAGCGGCAGCAGCGGACCTGCGAGGGAGCAGCGGCTGTGGGTGAAAATAAAGGTCGGTGATTTTCAGGCCCAGTCGAGCAGCAGCAGCAGCGGGAGCGGCAGCATAATTCAAGAGTGACGTCACAGTACAGAAAGAGACGCCGGCGTAGGGGAAGCAGCTGATTGGATGAGTACGGCCAGGTGAGTATTTATACTACCCTAATAGTTTGACAGTTAAGGTTAATAGTTTATAAAGTTTAAAAGGTCTTAATTTTGTGGTTTATAGTTGCTAAGGTCTCTGTTGTGTAGCGGGAAGTGCTAGGAAACAAGGGCCCTTAAGTATATCATTTAATTGTAGTGTAATTAGTGGTATTGATTTGATTTAATTTAATTTGAATTAATTAAAGGGTAAGTCATGGCATGACAGTTCGGCCCCGTGGCAGGCTCCTCCTGCACCATGTGGGAAATCAGGGACACTTCCTGTGTCCCTGACGACCATGTGTGCGGGAAGTGTATCCAGCTGCAGCTACTGGGAGAAAGCATTGCGGCACTGGAGCTGCGAATGGATACATACTGGAGCATTCGCGATGCTGAGGACGTCGTGGATATCACGTTTAATCAGTTGGTCACACCGCAGGTAAAGGCTGCACAGGCAGGAAGGGAATGGGTGACCGCCAGGCAGAGTAGTAGACGCAGGCAGATAGTGCAGGGGTCCCCTGTGGCCATCCCCCTCTCAAACAGATATACCGCTTTGGATATTGTTGAGGGTGATGGCTTATCGGGGGAAGGCAGCAGCAGCCAACTTCCTGGCACCGTGGGTGGTTCTGCTGCACAGGGCGGGAGGAAAAAGAGTGGGAGAGCTATAGTAATAGGGGATTCTATTGTAAGGGGAATAGATAGGCGTTTCTGCGGCCGCAAATGAGACTCCAGGATGATATGTTGCCTCCCTGGTGCAAAGGTCAAGGATGTCTCGGAGAGGCTGCCTGGCATTCTGAGGGGGGGGGAAAGGTGAGCAGCCAGTTGTCGTGGTGCATATAGGTACCAACGATATCAGTAAAAGCCAGGATGAGATCCTAAAAGCTGAATATAGGGAGTTAGGAGGTAAATTAAAAAATAGGACCTCAAAGGTAGTAATCCCTGGATTGCTACCAGTGCCACGTGCTAGTCAGCATAGAAATAGAAGGATATTTCAGATGAATACGTGGCTAGAGGAATAGTGCAAGGGGGAGGGATTCAAATTCCTGGGACATTGGAACCAGTTCTAGGGGAGGGGGTGGGACCAGTACAAACTGGACGGTTTGCACCTGGGCAGGACCGGGACCGATGTCCTTGGGGGAGTGTTTGCTAGTGCTGTTGGGGAGGGTTTAAACTAAAATGGTAGGGGGTTGGGAACCTGTGCAGGGAGACAGAGGAAAGGGAAACAAGGATAGAAGCAAAAGGCAGGAAGGAGAAAAGCAAAAGTGGCAGTCAGAGAAATCAAGGGTTTAAATCAAACATGGCCGCAGTAAATAATAATTCTAAAATGTCTAAGAGTGTTAAAAAAAACAAGCTGCGATGAGCATTCGTAGTAAGGTGGATGAATTAGCTGCGCAAATAGATGTAAACGGATATGATATGATTAGGATTATGGAAACATGGCTCCAGGGTGACCAAGGCTGGGAACTCAACATCCAGGGCTATTCAATATTCAGGAAAGACAGGCAAAAAGGAAAGGGAGGTGGGGTAGCATTGCTGGTTAAAGCGATTAACACAATAGTAAGGAAGGATATTAGCTCTGATGATGTGGAACCAGTATGGGTAGAGCTGAGAAATACCATTGGGCAGAAAACGTTAGTGGGAGTTGAATACAGATCCCCAAACAGTAATGCTAAGGTTGGGGATGGCAATAAACGGGAAATTAGAGACACGTGCAATAAGGGCACAGCAGTTATCATGGGTGACTTTAATCTACATATACATAGGGCTAACCAAATTAGTAACAATACTGTGGAGGAGGAACTCCTGGAGTGTATATGGGATGGTTTCCTGGACCAATATGTTGAGGAACCAACTAGAGATTAGGCCATCTTAGACTGGGTATTATGTAATGAGAAAGGATTAATTAGCAATCTTGTTTTGTGAGGCCCCTTGGGGTGGAGCGATCATAATATGATAGAATTCTTCATTAAGATGGAGAGTGAAATAGTTGACTCAGAGACTAGGGTCCTGAATTTAAATAAAGGGGACTACGATGGTATGAGGTGCGAGTTGGGTAGGATTGATTGGGGAACGTTACTTAAAGGGTTGATGGTGGATAGGCAATGGCAAACATTTAAAGATCGCATGGATGAACTACAGAATCTGTTCATCCCTGCTTGGCATAAAAATAAAACAAAAAAGGTGACTCAACCGTGGCTAACAAGGGAAATTAGGGATAGCATAAGATCCAAGGAGAGGACATATAAACTGGCCAGAAAAAGCAGCAAAACTGAGGATTGGGAGCAGTTTAGGATTCAGCAAAGGAGGACAAAGGGATTAATTAAGAGGGGGAAAATAGAGTATGAGAGTAAACTTTCAGGGAACATATAAACTGACTGTAAAAGCTTCTATAGATATGTGAAGAGAAAAAGATTGAAGTCTTGCAGTCAGAATCAGGGGAATTTATAATGGAGAACAAAGAAATGGCAGACCAATGAAATACATACTTTGATTCTGTCTTCACAAAGGAGGACGCAAATAACCTCCCAGAGATGTCGGGGAAAATAGTGTCTAATGAGAGGGAGGAACTGAATGAAATCAATATTGTAAGCATTCGCAATAAGTTACAGTTCTGAAGATTAATTTTTTTGATTAAAGAATCCCTGGACGATGTGCCTTTAAATTTCCAGGGATAGAAATGGCCATCAGACCGCATGGCCGAAGACAAAAAGACTTGGAAGCAGCTGGTGTGTGTGTCTGTGAAAAAGGGGTGATCGAAGATGGCTGCCCGGCCTCGTGTCAGGACACAGAGACAATCGACATGAAAAAGGAGGATCAAAGATGGCTGACTAAACTGCCAATCAAAGGCAGTTCAGGGAGTTCCCTCCCTGCAGAGACAATCGATGCTTGTTTACAAGAACTGCTACTTTGTGTACACAAGGGATTATCCACTTCAGACTGCGGTTTCGGGTGACCACAGAACAATGGCCTTCTGTTTACACTCCTCCCAAGCTGTTTACATAGTAATACAGCTCCATTCAAAACCCATCAGGATGAATGGAAATGATTCAATAGCCCATCACACACAATGAAGACACATCCAAACTGCAGCTTTACATTCAAAGCTCAGCACAGAAGAGACATTTGAACTAAGAAAAGGAACAGTTTAAAATGAATGGGTTTGGATGAATCACCCATTACTGGACAATGGGGCAGTTGGATCCCTTTTGTTTTAGCCCAGAAACATCCGGAGCTGGGCGGGCCCCAAAAGGGGGTATAAAAGATAGCTTCCCAGAAGCTCTCGCTCTCTCTGGCCTTGCCTCCGTGTGCCTCTACAGTGTGGTAGTCTGCCTGTGGAACTGAAACACCAGCAGTTTACTTTTAAAACACTGGGGTGTTTTTCACTTCGGGGCAGTGAAGATCTAAGTTCACAGGGCACGGAGCTGGCATTGCAGTGGTGAGCATATATTTTTCTGGCCTTCCACAAGACAACTTAGGATAGGCATAGGGTTGGGAGTAAAGTGGGAATTTTGTTAGAATTGTGATTTTAGTCGATTTCCCTCATTGTGTCCGTTTTTCCTCCCCTATTTATGTAATACAGTGTTGCACCTAGCAGAGAAGTGCTATAGTGAACACTGGATTCGGTATTTAAACCTGTATTAAAAGGGAGTAGCTGTTTTAAAGTACTGTATTTAAAACTGTATTAAAAGGGGTGTTGCACCAAGCAAAGGAGTGCTGTGGTGAACGCTGTTAGCTGTTTTTAAAGTAACTGCATTAAAGTGCTGTGCTTTTAAGTAAAAGCCACTAAGCTAAGGTGCTGTAGTGAGTAAAGGGTCTTTTAAGTAAAAGGTACTGGATTTAAAATAAAAACAGTGTTGCACTGAGCAGGGAGCCCTCTAGTGGACCCTGAGTGTACTGCGTGTATTAATCAAAGAAGAGTTGCACTGAGTAGGGAGCCCTCTAGTGGACACTAAGTGTACTGCATTTAAGCAAAAGTGTTGTACCAGGCATAACAGCCATATCGATTATTTTAAGGTGTTTCTTTCTTTTGTTTTCAATAAATACTGCTCTGTTTTGCACCCAAACCACGAGTCACGTTGTTTTCTGTCCACATCACCACCGAATAAGTCCGGGGGTCAGAACCCAGGAATAGGGGAGCGCTTCGAAACCGCAAGGGGGTCCCTGGAGCAGCTCAGAGGCTTCTGACTGGCCAGAGACAAATAACCCCAGCCCCGCTGTTAATTCCTTACAGTATTTGTAGGGAAATGGTGTTAGGGAAATTGACGGGATTGATGGTCGATAAATCCCCAGGGCCTGATAATCTACATCCTAGGGTACTTAAGGAAGTGGCCCTAGAAATAGTAGATGCATTGCTGATCATCTTCCAAAATTCTATAGACTCTGGAACAGTTCCCATGGATTGGAGAGTAGCTAATGTTACCCCACTATTCAAAAGAGGTGGTAGAGAGAAAACGGGGAATTATAGACCGGTAAGCCTGACATCAGTAGTGGGGAAAATGCTAGAGTCCATCCATTATAAAAGATGTAATAGCAGAGCACTTAGAAAACAGTGACAGGATCGGACAAAGTCAACATGGATTTACAAAAGGTAAATCGTGTTTGACTACTGGAATTTTTTGAGGATGTAACTGGTAGAATAGATAAGGGAGAACCAGTGGATGTGGTGTATTTGGACTTTCAGAAGGCTTTCGATAAGGTCCCGCATAAGAGATTAGCGTGTAAAGTTAAAGCACAAGGGATTGGGGGCAAGGCACTGACTTGGATAGAGATCTGGTTGGCAGACAGGAAGCAAAGAGTTGGAATAAACGGGTCTTTTTCCGAGTGGCAGGCAGTGACTAGTGGGGTACCGTAGGGATCAGTGCTAGGATCCCAGCTATTCACAATATATTACTGATCTAGACAAGGGATGTAATATCTCCAAGTTTGCAGACGACACAAAGCTGGGTGGGCGTGTGTGCTGTGAGGAGGATGCCGAGAAACTCTAGTATGATTTGGACAGGTTGGGTGATTGGGCAGATGCATGGCAGATGCAGTATAATGTGGATAAATGCGAGGTTATCCACTTTGGTGGCAAAAACAGGAAGGCAGATTATTATCTGAATGGCAATAGATTGGGAGAAGGGGAAGTGCAACGAGACCTGGGTGTCCTTGTGCACCAGTCGCTGAAGGTAAGCATGCAGGTGCAGCAGGCAGTTAAGAAGGCAAATGGTATGTTGGCATTCATAGCGAGAGGATTCGAGTACAGGAACAAGGATGTCTTGCTGCAGTTGTACAGGGCCTTGGTAAGACCACACCTTGAGTATTGTGTGCAGTTTTGGTCGCCTTATCTGAGGAAGGATGTTCTTGCCATGGAGGGAGTGCAGCGAAGATTCACCAGACTGATACCTGGGTTGGCAGGAATGACGTATGAGGAGAGATTGGGTTGATTGGGCTTATACTCGCTGGAGTTTAGAAGAATGAGAGGGGATCTCATTGAAACTTATAAAATTCTAACAGGACTAGACTGACTAGATGCAGGATGTTCCTGATGGCATGGGAGTCCAGAACCAGGGGTCACAGTCTAAAGATAAGGGGTAAGCAATTTAGGACAGAGATGAGGAGGAATTTCTTCACCCAGAGAGTGGTGAACCTGTGGAATTCTCTACCACAGAAGGCAGTTGAGGCCAATTCATTAAATATATTCAAGAAGGAGTTAGATATATTTCTTAAGGTTAAAGGGGTCAAGGGATATGGGGAGAAGGCAGGGACAGGGTACTGAATTTGGATGATCAGCCATGATCTCATTGAATGGCGGAGCAGGCTCGAGGGGCCGAATGGCCTACTCCTGCTCCTATCTTCTATGTTTCTACAAGTATGTAAAAAGAGAGAGTAGCACAAGTAAGCGTTGGTCCCTTAGGGGTTGAGACAGGAGAAATTATAACAGGGAATAAGGAAATGGCAGAGACTTGAAACAAATATTCTGTATTTGTCTTCATAGTAGAAGACACAAATAGCAGTGGAGAAAAAGTACTCGAGAAACTAACGGGACTAAAAGCCGACAAATCCCCAGGACCTGTTGGCCTACATCCCAGGGTTCTAAAAGAGATGGCTGCAGAGATAATGGATGCATTGGTTGTGATCTTCCAAAATTCCCTAGATTCTGGTACAGTCCCAGCAGATTGGAAGGTAGCAAATATAAACCTGCTATTCAAGAAAGGAGGGAAAGAGAAAGCAGGGAACTACAGGCCAGTTAGCCTGATATCAATCGTCAGGAAAATGCTGGAATCCATTATTAAGGAAGTGGTAACAGGGCACTTAGAAAAACATAATATGATTGGGCAGAGTCAACATGGTTTTATGAAAGGGAAATTGTGTTTAACAAATTTATTAGAGGTTTTTGAGGATGTAACTAGCAGGGTAAAAAAAGGGAATCAGTGGATGTAGTATATTTGGATTTCCAGAGGGCATTTGATAAGGTGTCACATAAAAGGTTGCTACACAAGATAAGGGCTCTTTGGGTTGGGGGGTAATATGTTAGCCTGGATAGAGGATTGGTTAACAGACAGATAACAGAGAGTAGGGATAAACGGGTCATTTTCTGGTTGGCAGGCTGTAACTAGTGGGGTGCCGCAAGGATCAGTACTTGTCCTCAGTTATTTATAATCTATATGAATGACTTAGATGAAGGGACCGAGTGCAATATATCCAAGTTTGCTGATGATACAAAGCTAGGTGGGAAAATAAGATATGAGGATGACACAAAGAGCCTGCAAAGGGATATAGACAGATTAAGTGAGTGGGCAATAGCATGGCAGATGGAGTCTAATGTGAGGAAATGTGAGGTTATTCACTTTGGTAGGAAGAATAGAAAAACAGAACATTTTTTAAATGGTGAGAAACTATTAAATGTTGGCATTGAGAGAGATTTAGGTGTCCTCGTACAGGAAACACAGAAAGTTAGCATTCAGGTACATCAAGTAATTATGAAGGCAAGTAGCATGTTGGCCTTAATTGCAAGGGGGCTGGAAGTACAAGAGTAAGGAAGTCTTACTACAATTGTACACGGCTTTGGTGAGACCACACCCGGAGTACTGTGCACAGTTTTGGTCTCCTCTAAGGATATACTTGCCTTGGAGGTGGTGCAACAAAGGTTCACTAGATTGATTCCTGGGAATGAGAGGGCTGTCCTATGATGAGAGATTGTGAAGACTGGGCCTATACTCTCTGGAGTTTAGAAGAATGAGAGGTGATCTCATTGAAACATACAAGATTCTGAAGGGGATTGACAGGGTAGATGCTGAGAGGTTGTTTCCCCCTGGCTGGAGAGTCTATAACTAGGGGGCATAGTCTCAGGATAAGGGGTAGGCCATTTAAGTCTAAGATGAGGAGGAATTTCATCACTCAGAGGGTTGTGAATCTTTGGAATTATCTACCCCAAAGGGCTGTGGATGCTGAATCGCTGAGTATATTCAAAGCTGAGATAGACAGATTTTTGGACTCGAGGGGGATTCAAGGGATATGGAAATCAGGCGGGAAAGTGGAGTTGAGTTTGAAGATCAGCCATGATTTTATTGAATGCTGGTGCAGGCTCGAGGGGTTGTATGGCCTACTCCTGCTCCTAATTCTTATGCTCTTTCAAGGCTGTGGTCAATAGATCTTTGCTAAGTAAGGGTATCATAAGAACATAAGAAATAGGAGCAGGAGTAGGAGTACGCATAAGCCATACGACCCATTGAGCCTGCTCCGCCATTCAATAAGATCATGACTGAACTTCTACATCAGCTTCACTCTCCGCCCCTCCCCATCCCCATATCCCTTGATTCCGTTAGTGCCCATAAATCTATCTATCTCAGCCTTGAATATACTCAACGAGTCAGTATCCATAGCCCTTTGGGGTAGAGAATTCCAAAGATTCACAACCTTCTAAGTGAAGAAATTCCCCTTTATATCAGTTCTAAATGGCCGACCCATTATCCTGAGACTATTGCCCCTAGTTCTAGACTCTCCAGCCAGGGGAAACAGCCTCTCAGCATCTATCCTGTCAAGCCCGCTAAGAATTTAATCTTTCAATGAGATCACTTCTCATTCTTCTAAACTCCAGAGAATATAGGCACATTCAACTCAATCTCTCCTAATGGGACAACCCTCTCATCCCAGAAATCAATCTAGTGAACCTTCATTGCAACCCCTCTAAATTATGTATATCCTTCCTTAGGTAAGACCAAAACTGTACACAGTACTCCAGATGTAGTCTCACCAGGGCCCTATATAATTGCAGCATGACTCCCTTACTCTTATACTCCAACCCCCTTGCAATAAAGGCTAACATACTGTCTGCCTTCCTAATTGCTTGCTGTACCTACATGTTAACTTTCTGTGATTCATGTATAAGGACCCCCAAATCCCTCTGAATACCAACGTTTACTAGTCTCTCACCTTTTAAAAAAATATTCTGCTTTTCCATTCTTCCTACCAAAGTGGATAATTTCACACTTCCCCACATTATACTCCATCTGCCACTTTTTTGCCTAGTCACTAACAGTCTATACCCCTCTGCAGCCTCTTTGCGTCCTCCTCACTGCTTACTATCCCAACTAGCTTTGTATCATCAGCTAACTTGATTATATTGCACTAGGTCCCCTCATCTAAGTCATTGATATAGATTGAAAATAGCTGAGGCCCAAGCACTGATCCTTGCGGAACTCCACTAGTTACACCCTGCCATCCTGAAAATTACCCATTTATTCCTACTCTCTGTTTTCTATCCATTAACCAATCCGCATGCTAATATATTACCCCCAATCCCATGAGCCCTAATCTTGTGTAACAATCTTTTATGTGGCACCTTATCGCATGCCCATTAAAATCCAAATATACTACATCCACTGGTTCCCTCTTATCTATCCTGCTAGTTACACTCTCAAAAAACTCTAATAAATTTATCAAACATGATTTCCCTTACATAAAACTGTGTCAAAGGATATGGAGCAAAGGCGGCTAAATGGGGTTAAGGTACAGATCAGCCATGATATACTTGACTGGTGGAACAGGCTGAAGGGCCTACCTCTTTTCCAATATTCTTTCACCCACATTCCAGGCTTCCCCAGGGTTCAAGGTGCCATAGATTGCACACATAATGCCATGCATGCTCCCCATCACCAGCCTGGCATCTTTGTCAATAGATACTACTCCCTGGTATGTGCTTGGCAACAAGGGATATCCCAGCCGGACAAAGCTCATGATTCCTGTTAGGAACCTGGGCACAGACACTGAGCATACTGAAACCAGAACTATCACTGAGCAGAGCAACGGCCTTTGCTATTATGACCGTTGACATGAATTTTGTCATTCATGTGGAAATGACTTATGAAATGATACTGGGCGGCCTGCTGGTGGCGCTGTCCAGGGAGAGTATAAATACTCGGGCATGGGCCCAGCTTGCTCAGAACATTCTTTAACAGGAACTAGTGAAGGACACAACTAGGTCTCCATGTTGAAAAACAGTTGATTAAAGCCTTGTTTAATACTCAGACCAAGTGCCTAGTAGTTTTCTTACATCAACCGTGTTTCCAGATTTGTGGCCATGTGCTGCATGTTGCATAACTTTGTTATATTGCTGGACCAGCCTTTACCACCACCTGGGTAGCAAGGACTGAAGGAGGAGGAACAGGAGGAGGAAGAGCAGCATGAAGAGGAGGAAGAAAGGGAGCATCATGACCACCAGTGCCCCTAGTTGCCAGAGTTCTCAGAGAGCAACTAAACCAAGAGCACTTCACATGAACCATCCCTCCCATCCCCACTACACCATTCCTGATCACCATCATCCTCACTACCACCATCAGATTGTCTTCCTTCACTCCAGCCACATGGGTCTTGCCCTCAACTGCCTACGAATATGAACACCTACACTAAATCCAAAAAACAGAAACTTTGGCTGTGATTTTTGCGGGGCTGCAAGTTTGCAGCGGGCCGGGGTGGGGGTTTATAGACTGGAAATCCGGAAGTACGTGTTTCCCAAACATCCAAACGTCTTTTAAATATTTTTTCCAGGTTTCCTGCCTTGACAGGACTGTTGGAGGAGGGGGGAAGAGATTGTGGGAGGTGGTGGTGGGGGAGGATTGGCGGGGGGGTGGTTGGGGACATGGTGGTCAGGGGAGCGAGATGGTGGTTGGGGGGAGAGAAATGGCGGTTGGGGGGAGTGAGATGGCGGTCTGGGAAAGCGAGATGGTGATCGGAGGGAATGAGATGGTGGTCGGGGCTAGCGAGATGGCGGTCGGGGAAAGTGAGATGGCGGTCGGGGAGAACGAGATGGTAGTCAGGGGTAGCAAGATGGTGGTTGGGGGCTGAGATGATGGACGGGGGAGCAAGATAGTGGTCAGGGGAGCGAGATTTTGTTCGGGGGGAGCGAGATTGTGGTCAAGGGGAGTGAGATGGAGGTTGGGGAGAGCGAGATGGTGGTCGGCGGGAGGTGGAGGTGAGAGGTGGTGGTCAGGGCAGTGGAGATGGTGGTCGGGGGTGAGATCGTGGGGGGGGAGCAGACAGATAGCGGGGAGGTGGTTTGCAGGGTAGCTTGTTGGGTTGGGGGAAACACTCCTGCTCTTCCTGGCCCATAAGCCCTTCTCGCCTTCTTTTACCTGCCGGGTTTCCCGAGGCCCGGGGAACCTGGCCAGCATGGGTTAAAAATAAAAACACTGTTAAAATGAAGGCCGCAGCCTCCTTCAAAGATTTCAATAACCAACCCGCCTCCCGACAGCGGATTGGTAGTCCGCACCCCGTCCCACATCCGTTAAAACCGGAAGTGGGTGGGTTCGAGGTAGGTTGGGTTCCCGTTTCAGATTTTTAACTTTTTAACCTCTCACCTGACCCAAATCCACCCTTTTTTGGCAGTTAAAATTACCCCCTTTACTTCAACTCACTGCAGCTTTGAACAACAGTTAACTGGAATCATTCAGAATCACCCTTGTGCAACCTCGTAAAGCTTGTCTTGTGTGCTCGACTACCTATCTAGTGTTCTTATAAGGTGTATCGCAGTGGCTACAGCTTGGGGGTGGAAAGCGGCTGCACTTCCATTGAGGACACTTCAGATGGTTACGGTAGACGACCTCAAGCAGCACTGGGCCTTGAGGACCAATCACTCCAAAAAGCCATTCAAAGCTGCAGCAGTCAATACTCAAACTTTCAGCGGTCTTCAAGCTTAAAGACTCAATTCCATCAGTGTCAGTTGTCCTAGCAACAGCTGCACCTAATATTTCTCATTCTAACTTACACAGAAGAACTTGGATTTATATAAGTGTCTTTCATGACCTCAGGATGTCCAAAAGTGCTTTATAACCAATTTGCAGCTAAGTCACTGTTGTAATGTAGGTAAGCTCCCAAAAACAGCACTGAGATAATGAACCAGATCATCTATTTTTAGTGATGTTGGTTGAGGGATAAATATTGAGTAGGGCACTGGGGAGAGCTCCCCTGCTCTTTTTCAAAATAGCGCCATGGGATCTTTTACATGCAACCGAGAGGGCAGACGGAGCCTCAGTTTAACATCTCATCCAAAAGATGGCATTTCCGACAGTGCAGCACTCCCTGAGGACTGCGACTGTAGTGTCAGCCTAGATTTTGTGTTCAAGTCTCTGGGATTGAACTTGAACCCACAACCTTCTGACACCCAGGCGACAGTGGTACCACTGAGCCACAAATGGCACCTAGTGCATTGTGTGCATAAAACCAAGACATTCAGGGCTGCAGCACCATTGACTACCATTTAAATATATTTAAATTTGTTGGCTGGGACTCAGCTGGCAGAAAGAATTTCAGGATTCTCTGGCAGAAAACTGGCAGAAGCAGCTTTGATTTTATGGTAAAATCTAAGAACATAGGAGCAACCCTCCAAGTTCCACCATTCAATTAGATCCAGGCTGATCAGTACCTTAACTCCATTTACTCGCCTTTGATCCATATCGCTTGATACTCTTAACTAATAAAAATCTGTCGCTCTAAATCTTGAACATTTCAATTGACCCAGCCTTTTGAGAGAATTCCAAATTTCCACTGCACTTTGTGTGAAAAAGTATATCCTGATTTTCTTTTGAATGGCCGAGCTCTAATATTAAAATTGTACTCCCTTGTTCTGGATTTCCCACCACAGGAAATAGTTTCTCTGTCTCTACCCTATTGAATCCATTCATCATTTTAAACACCCTTAGATTATCCCTCAACCATCTAAATGCAAGGGAATACAAGCCACATTTATGCAATATAAAGACATGCTGAAAACCATTTGGGGCCTTACTGTTTATCCCTGAAGTAGTTACATGCAATAAATAAGCTGCTAAAATACAGCTTCTAAAAAAAATTGTTTTCCTCAAAGGAAATTTCTGGAACATGTGCTGAATGCTTTTTTGAGATTGAGGTTGTTTCTGCTGTGAATACATTAATTGACTTTGAGCATTACTGTCATTTTGCAAATAAAATGGAGAGCAGGGTTGGAATGATGATGAGTTTGAATTGATTTAAAGAATTACACTGAGATACCAAATTTAGAATTAATCACAGTGTGCTATTATGATTTATGAGGCAGACAGTTATGGGTAAGATCTGGCTAGGTTTTGTAACTTTGAAAGTGGTTTTCAGTTTCTTTCAATGGTGAAGATCCCGCATTAACACTGTCCACATTGGACTTGTCAACATTCACGGGGAAATATGAAGAATGACATTAATGGTCAATAGAGTATAAAAGATCCCAGACTGGAGGCAGTCAGTCAAGTCCACCTGAGAGCACAAAATATAGTATGGCCCCGATTTTCTCCCAGCCGTCGGGCGGGTTTTCAGGCGGGCGGGGGCTGAACATCGCAGAAATAGGGGGTCGCGACCCCCCCCCTGCACGATTCCCCACCCCGTCCGACTTTCGCCCCCGTGTTTCAGCGTGACCCGAATCAGCCCCGCCCGTAGCAGGCGGGAATGGTCGGCGGGAGCCTAATGATCAATTATTGGCATGTTAAATCCTATTTTCAGGGTCCCTTGCAACTTTCAGCCTTTCCCTACGTAAGACACGCCTGGTGGGAACACCGCTGATGAAACCTGGCGTGAACAAAGTTGGCTTGCTTGCTTTCAGCTGCAGGTCAATCAGGACTGAAGAGATTTAAACAGGCAGCATTTGCAGGCTGCAGGACCTTGTTGCTGAAGGCTTGGGGCAACTTGTTGAAGGCTTAGGCACAGCTGTGGAAGGTTGGAGCCTCACACACTTCTCCAGTGTGAGCTCCTGGGAAGCCCCTCTCACCACCCTAACTCAGCGCCTCCTCAACGGAGGCATCTGCCAGAAGCATGGGAGGCCTTTTGTTCCTTCCCTTCCTGGCATTAGAGGATCTCCAACAGCAGAGGAGGCTGGAGCAACTCCAGCAACAGCAGCACCAGCAACAACAGCAGCACCAGCAGGAGCGGCAGGCTGCGGCTCAGCCAGCTGGGGCAGCACAGGCCAGAAGGGGCCAGCGCATGGAAGGCCGTCGGCGCAGGAGATACCCCCCAAACAGGGTCTACAGACACAGGGTCAGCTACCTCAACATGGCTGAGCAGCAGTGCCAGAGGCGGCTCCGACATTCGCGAGAGGTTGTGACTGATATCTGCGCAATGCTGCAGCAAGACCTGGAGCCCAGAGCACCAGGTCCACACTACTTACCAGTGGCCATCAAAGTCACCACCGCACTCAACTTTTATGCCTCAGGCTCCTTCCAGGGATCAGCAGCAGACATCAGTGGCATTTGCCAGGCGGCTGCACACACTTGCATCACGCAGGTAACTGATGCCCTTTGCCCTCGCGCACAATCACATCCATTTCACCAGGGATCGCGCAAGTGTGAGGGCGCGAGTGCTTGGATTAGCTCAGCTGGCAGACTTTCCAAGGGTGCAGGGTGTCATTGACTGCACACATGTGGCCCTTAGGGCACCCCACCGCAATCCAGGAGTTTTTGTCAACCGCAAGGGCTTCCACTCCCTTAACGTTCAGCTGGTGTGTGACAAGAAGGTGATTTTGCATGTTTGTGCCAGGTACCCTGGCAGCTGCCATGACGCCTTCATACTGCGCCAGTCTACTGTGCCTCCGCTATTCAGTCTGCCAAGCGAACTTGAAGGATGGCTACTTGGGGACAAGGGATATCCCCTGCAGACTTGGCTAATGACGCCGGTGAGGAGACCAGCCAGCGAAGCTGAGGAGCGCTACAACTCCAGCCACATTACCACCAGATGCATTATCGAGCAAACCATCGGATTCCTGAAGATGCGCTTCAGATGCCTCAATAGATCAGGTGGAGCCCTACAGTACTCATCAGCCAGGGTCTCCAAAATCGTCGTGGTATGCTGTGTGCTTCACAACATGGCACAGCGTTGTGGCTTGCCGATTCTACAGGACCAAGAGGCTCCTTACAGAGCCGCCTCGGATGAGGATGATGCTGAGGATAATGCTGAGGAGGAAGAGGAGGAGGAGGAGGAGGACGGAAACGAGCATCCTGCAGAGGCCCGCCAACCAGCGGCACCAGTGCGCGAGAACATTGCTGGGCGGAATGCAAGGAACGCACTCATCCTGGGCAGATTTGCGTAGCCTGGTACATCAAACACTGCAGCCTCACGGTTTCTTAACTGACCATGGACAGTGGCCCATGCCTACACATTCCTACCTATTTGACCAGCTTGCTGACATCTGCAAGTTATCCTAAGGCCTCTATGTGATATCCCCATTCGCCAAATGACAGACGCCATAACTGCAGCAGTTGCCACCAGATTTTTTATGTACAGGAAAATGATAGCATTAAAACTATTTACAAGACTTTTCACCCAAGTGACTACCCTTGTGATTAGTGGTGCTTTATTTTTCTCTTACGCGTGCTCCTACGTAGTGGTACCCCTGTGGCTTCAGCAGATGTGGAGGCCCCTTGCTCATTTTCCTGCTGCACCTGTCTCGACACTTTTGGCGGGCGTCCTCTGGGGTGGCAAGCCTGTGAGGGCTAGCCAGCAGTCTGCTGCTCCTGCGGCTGTGCAGGGCTTGAGACTCGTATCTCACTGGGGTGTGGACTCCGGCGGGCCTCTGACCAAGGGCTCTGAAGTGGCATGGAAGTGTGAGCGCGTGGAGAGGAGCCCCCACTTCCTTGAGGTGTGCCAACAACCTCCCTCTCATGGGCCAGCTCCCCCTCAGCGCCTGCAAGTGGCTGGAGAGCACCTTGCTGCACATCAGGGGGGCCATGGGGACCCGTCTCAGCACTGGAAGTCCTGCTCAGAGGGACTTCCACGAAGGTCTGGTTTCGGTGCTCAATAGATGCTCATCGCTCCTCAAGAGATGCCATTCTATTCAGAGCACTCACCATGTTTTCGACACCCTGGCGACTAAGCTCCTCCATGGCCGCAGCCCTCCTCTCCTCGGCCGCAGCCCTCTTCTCCTCGGCCGCAGCCCTCCTCTCCTCAGCTGCAGCCCTCCTCTCCTCGCAGCCAGCCATACCACGGAGGTTGCCAACCTTTCCGTGGTGATGCTTTCATGTGCCAATGACTCCACTGAGGCTCTGCTCATGCTCGCCATGGACTCCTCCATTCGCTCCACACTCGCAGCGACCCTGGAGACAAAACCTGCCAGAGACTCCTGCATCTGTGCATGGAGATCCATCACCTCCTCTCTTGCGGATGGACCCAGAGGCATAGGGTCGACATGCAGCTGAGCTGAGCTGGCAGAGGCCTGCGTCCTCCGACGAGGACTCTCCACTGCTGTCCCTGTCTCCACACTCTGCTGATGCTCACTTGTAAGCTGTGATACACCAGCTGACAACACTACTCTATGTCCCGAGGGTCCCACCGAGGTGTGAGTGTCTGCGCTGGTGCTGGGTGCGCTTACTTCTGCTCACGCTGCGCCCTCAGAGGCTGGAGCTTCTTCTGAGGAGTCTGGCTGCAAAGCCTCTTCCTCCTCGGCAGTGGCGACAGGGGCTCCGGATGGTCCTGTGGGGGAGTAAAGGAAAGAGTTAGAGGCTACTTGCACATTGGATTTGGCATATGCTCATAAGTCCAAATGATGTGGCTTCAGAATCATATCAGCAACTCATGCTATGTCAATGAGAGAGATGGGGAACTATTCTGTCACCAGCTTGCGGGCTTGCTCCTGTCTCTCCTGCCCCAGCATCCACAGGCACGTCAGCCCCAGCAATCTCGATCACAGCTTCCTCCCAGGGGCTCAGGTGGGCAACTGAGGGTGGTCCTCCTCCAGTCCTTCGCACGCTCTTGTCTATTGTGAGCTCTCTTTTCCTGCAATGAGAGAGACAAGTGGAGTTTGAGTGAGAGTGCAGGAGTGAGTGTAGAGATTGCATAGCATAGATACTTAGAAGGAGACAAAGATGTTGTGAGGCTGCAAGACCAAGGGCCCTCCCTGTGTGTTGTCAGTTGTGTTCCAAGCATCAGAGTGAGAGGCAGTGTGAGGGCTGCATGGTGGAATATCACAGAATCACAGAAACCCCACAGTGCAGATAGAGGCCATTTCGGCCCATCGAGCCTGCACCGACCACATATCCCACCCAATCCCCGTAACCCCTACACCAACACATATCCCACCCTATCCCCGTAACCCCACATATTTAATCCCCCTAACACTAAGGGTCAATTTATCATAGCCAATCAACCTAACCCGCACATCTTTGGACTGTGGGAGGAAACCGGAGCACCCGGAGAAAACCCACGCACACACGGGGAGAATGTGCAAACTCCACACAGACAGTCACCCGAGGCCGGATTCGAACCCGGGTCCCTGGCGCTGTGAGGCAACAGTGCTAACCACTATGCCACCAATAGTTATGTGACTGTGAGCATAGAGAGATAGGGAATGGGTAAGGGTGCATCGATGTGACTGTGAAGTGGGATGTGGAGGAAGAGATTGCTGAAGCTGAGTGCTGTCGGGGAAAGGCAATGGGGATCAGGTTGAGGGTGATGGAAACTTCGTACTTACTTTCCCTGTGCAGTGAAGGTCATGGAAGCGCTTCCTGCACTGCATCCAGGTGCGACGGGTGACTCCCAGAGAGTTGACCTCTGCAGCCACCTCCTGGTCTCTTTGGGAGGCCTCTTCCTCCCTGAGCGAGGGTAGAGGACCTCCCTGTGGGCCCTTACCCCATCCACCAAGGTCTGCAGTGACGTCTCGTTGAATTTGGCGGCAGCTCGGCCTCTGCTGCTAGCAGCAGCTGGTGCAGGCTCCTCTGCCATTCTGCAAGAGTGGTTGAGAAGCCTGCAGAGGTGGAGAAGCTTGCGGGACACTTTAAAAGCACCACGAATGATGACATCATACTGTGGGGCTTTCTGACTGGAAATGGACAATTAGCAAGGCTGTCCACATGCTGGAACTTAATTGGCCACTTGAGGGAAAATTGCGTGCAGCTGGCTGACCCATTTTTTTTTCGGGTCAGAACCCGACATTCGGGGAACCCGAAAATTTCCCGCACGATCCAGAAAATCGGGCCCTATGTTTTTGTGCATTTTAGTTTTTTGTTAATGACTGCAGTATGCAATGATCTTTATCTCCATACAAGAACATAAATCTTTTTGACAGCGTCAAAAGTGAAACATGAGCCAGAAATTACTGTTGGCGATAATAGTTGGTGATAATAGCAGAGGAATGCTTAATGTAATGACTTTCCTCTGTCCACTGCTTTAATGGAGGAGGTTAACCCATTTATTTTAAACAGTTAGGCTTAGAAATTGGGCCGCATAGCACACATTTTTCAGGTGCTATACGGCCTATTAAGGCCCCAAAATGGCCGGCAGGAAGCATGCGCACACTTCCAACCGGAAGTGCGCCACCTGCCATATTGGTAGAGGACGTGGCGCTTGCATCAGCATCGTATACCAACAGCATTTAAAATCAAAACTTAATTTATGCAGTTTTCCATTTTGAACTGCCCCACCGCTCAACACAACGTGAGGGGGCATGAAGGGCCCCTTGCCAGCACTAGTACTTAGAGCTTAGTTGCTGGTTTACTACTTCTAGCTACTGTTTGACTTCTGGGCATTTTTTGCTGAGTTCTAGTACTCTTGAAAGTTCACTCTGTCTGCACAGAGGTCTTGCTGCTTTTGCACTTTTGTTGCTCTTTGCCTCACAAATATTCTGGCTACAGACATGGATGGTCTGGTAGGGCTGCCTTTGGGAATAGAGCACAATTGGGAGCAGCAAGGAAGACACCACAGTGCAGGAGAAGTTGCCAGCAGAGGGAGGAGTAGGGGGCTCAACAGGAGGCCATATCCACAGAGGGTCTTCAGGGAGCACTTCTCCTACATCAACATTACTGAGGAGCAATGTATGAGATGCCTACGCTTCACCAAGGAAGCTGTTAACAAGCTGCCACCTGCTCCAGCTTCAACTTCAGCCTCAAACAAGGGCATGGACAGCACTTCCTGTGGCTGTCAAGGTCACCGTCGCCCTCAACTTTTATGCCACAAGCTGCTTTCAGACTGTAAAAGATGACATCAGCAACATTTCATAGTTTGCAGTGGGTTTTGCATGCATAGCAAGCTTCCCCATACAGCAAGGTGCCATTGACTGTGTGCATATTGCCCTCAGTGCTCCCAATAACCAGCCTGGAATACTTATCAATTGAAAGGGATTCCACTCCCTCAAAGTACAACTGGTTTGCAACCACAGGCAACACATCATGTTGTGGTCTGTGCCCACTATCCTGGAAGCTGTCATGACTCTTTCTTTCTGCACCAGTCCTCCGTGCCGCCTTTATTCCAACCAGGTCGTCAAGTTAGTTTGGCTATTGGCCAATAAGGGTTATCCTCTGCGGTCATTGCTCATGACTCCAGTTAGGAACCCGCGCACAGAATGCCTAATCCCATACCTTAGCACCTGCGCACTTGTGGCCGGTGAATCACCAAGTGCAGATTCCACCTCTAACCTAACCGCTAAGGTCCGCGTGGTGTCAGTACCTGAGCTGGTGGCTGCAATAGTCAGATCAAGTGATGGTGCATCTTCATGTCGTCTTTGCTCGTCTTCCTCCACTGGCTCAGAGGTGACCACATTCCCAGGAGCTGAAATGAAAAAGGGACAAGGTGTAGGTTGTGTTGTGAGGGGGAGCAGAGAGAAAGAAGTGGGTGTTGAAAATGTCTGCAGCTTGTCATGCAGAGTGGGTGGGGTGAGGTAGAAGTCAGAAGCGACAAAGAGGATGAGGTATAAAGAAACCCTGCTTGGCGCCTCCTTCAGCATCGTCAGTGGCCGCAGCCTCCACTCTGCCCCTTCCCAGGAATGCCAGGATCATCTCTTCAAGGGGGAGATATTGTGCAGGCGCGCTCTTCCTCCTCCAGTGGCAACCTGTTGCCTGGTGTTATTTGCTACTTTCTCCAAGAAAGAGAGAAGTGTTTTAGTGAGAGTCTTGTGTGATGTTTGGGGAATATGGCTGTCATGGTTGAATAGCTGACGGTGTGTGGGTGAGTTGTTAGTTGTGGGTGTGAAGTTTGATGTGCCTCAATAATTCCGAGACTCGATGTTAGCGAAACAAAACAAGGCTTTTATTAACTTAGAAAGTAACACGTAAGAGAGAGAGGTATCTTCCTTCTGGAGACTGAGGCCAGACTGAGCTAGCTTACAAAAGGGGCCCAGGTATGGGCGGAGCCCTACACACACAGCACATTCCAGCACATTCCAATAAACAATACAATGAGGACTGGGGGAAGGGAAATGACACTGAAATCGACCACAGTCACAGGCAGTGATGAATGGAATATTTCATCACATTCACCCCTTCTATAGATTTAGTCTGTTCGGGGGTTTGATAGTCCTCTGCGACCGACGTGGCTGTTGTGGTGCCGTGGGTGTCGGCTGGGTGTCCCCGGTAGTCTCCTGGGTCTCTGCCGGGGGTGCCGCCGGGGGTGCCGCCAGGGTTGTTGAAGGGATAGTTGGTGGGGGTGCCGTTGGTCGATGTTCTTCCGGGGGTGATGAAAGAGTAGTGGGTGGGTAAGAGTTGCTGTGATCGTTGTTGCTGCTATTGCCGTGGTTGTTGTCGGTGCCGGCTGGGGCGACGTCTTTTATGGACACGGTGTCCTCCCTTCCGTCGGCGTGCCGGACATATGCGTATTGGGGGTTGGCGTGGAGTAGGTGTACTGGCTCCACGAGAGGGTCCGTCTTGTGGCCCCTCACATGCCTTCGCACGAGTACCGGACCTGGGGTGGAGAGCCATGACGGCATGGATACGCCTGAGGTGGATTTCCGGGGAAAGACAAACATTCGTTCATGAGGCGTGGCATTAGTGGCCGTACACAATAGCGACCGTATCGAATGGAGCACATCCGAGAGGACTTCCTGCCAGCGGGAGATAGGGAGGCCCTTGGTCCTTAGAGCTAGAGTGACTGCTTTCCATACTGTCCCGTTCTCTCGCTCCACTTGGCCGTTACCCCGGGGGTTGTAGCTGGTGGTACGGCTCGTGGCGATCCCCTTTGACAGCATGTACTGGCGTAGCTCTTCACTCATGAAGGACGCCCCCCTATCCGTATGGATGTAGCTCGGCATACCGAACAGGCAGAACAGGCTGTTGAGGCATTTAATGACCGTGGCGCCGGTCATGTCTGGGCAGGGGAAGGCGACTGGGAGCCGGGAGTATTCGTCCACAATGTTCAGGAAGTAAACATTGCGGTCGACGGACGGGAGGGGGCCCTTGAAATCTAAGCTGAGCCGCTCAAAGGGCCGTGTAGCTTTGATTAAGTGGGCTCTATCTGGGCGGTAGAGCCGAGGCTTGCACTCAGCGCAAGTGCGGCAGTTCCTGGTCAGAGACCGAACTTCCTCAATCGAGTAGGGTAAGTTACGGGACTTTATGAAGTGGAACAGCCGCGTGACCCCTGGGTGGCAGAGGTCGTTGTGGAGGGTCTGTAGCCGATCCCCGGTGGCGCTGGCACACATCCCTCGTGAGAGGGCGTCAGGGGATTCGTTAAGGGCCCCTGGCCGGTAAATGATGCCGTACTCGAAGGTGGAGAGCTCGATCCGCCACCTAAGAATCTTTTATCATTTTTAATCTTCCCCCTCTGTTTATTATTGAACATAAACGCTACCGACCGCTGGTCGGTAAGTAGGGTGAAGCGTTTGCCGGCTAGGTAGTGGCGCCAGTGGCGCACTGCCTCCACGATGGCTTGGGCCTCCTTTTCCACGGAGGAGTGTCTGATCTCGGGCCCTTGGAGGGTCCTCGAGAAGAAAGCTACGGGCCGCCCCGCCTGGTTGAGGGTGGCCGCCAAGGCGAAGTCAGACGCATCACTTTCCACTTGAAATGGAGCGTTCTCGTCCACTGCCTGTAGCGTGGCCCGCTCAATATCCTGCTTAATGCTTTTGAAGGCGGCGTGGGCCTCAGCAGAGAGCGGAAAAGAGGATGCTTTCAAGAGGGGGCGGGCTTTGTCGGAGTAGTTGGGGACCCATTGGGAATAATAAGAAAATAACCCCAGGCACCTTTTCAGGGCTTTGGGAGTGTTGGGCAGGGGCAGCTCCCGTAGGGGGCGCAATCGGTCGGGGTCTGGTCCGATTTCCCCATTCTCCACCACGCTGCCTAGTATGCAGAGGCGCGTGGTGTTGAAAACGCACTTGTCCTCGTTGTAGGTGAGGTTGAGTTTTTGTGCGGTTTCCAGGAACCTCTCGAGGTTCGAGTCGCGATCCTGCTGATTGTGGCCGCAGATGGTGACGTTGTCGAGGTAGGGGAAGGTTGCCTGCAAGTGGTGGTCATCGACCATGCGGTCCATCTCCCTCTGAAAAACCGAGACCCCATTCGTCACCCCAAAGGGGACTCTGAGGAATTGGTAGAGGCGTCCGTTCGCCTCGAAGGCGGTGTACGGGCGGTCCTCTGGTCTGATAGGGAGCTGGTGGTACGCTGATAAAGGCATCGCGAACAAGCTCGTCAGTGTACACTGCGGCTTTTACATCTCGGCACTTGCAGTCTTTGCCAAGCATTTTCAGGGTGCTTAGGAACTCCTCCACCGATTGCCCAGGTCGCTGTGCGCGAGTAGCGAGCAGATGCCTAGCATACACCTCATTCGTAGGCTGCTGGTAATGCGCCTTTAAGATGTCGCAGGCGGCCAGGTACGTATCGGCGTCTTGGATGAGGGGGTAAACCCGGTGGCTTACCCAATTCCGCAGAATTCCGAGTCTCATCCTCGCAGCGTCCGTAGCGTCTTTGACGGCTGCGGAATTGTCCAGGAAGAATTCCATACACTCAAACCAGTGTCCGAAGCGTGCTGATGCGTCCGGAGCATGTTGATCCAAATCCAAACATTCGGGTTTCAGGAGTTGATCCATAGTGTTGAAAAATAAGTTAATAAAATTGATGTGCCTCAATAATTCCGAGACTCGATGTTAGCAAAACAAAACAAGGCTTTTAGTAACTTAGAAAGTAACACGTAAGAGAGAGAGGTATCTTCCTTCTGGAGACTGAGGCCAGACTGAGCTAGCTTACAAAAGGGGCCAGGTATGGTCGGAGCCCTACACACACAGCACATTCCAGCACATTCCAATAAACAATACAATGAGGACTGGGGGAAGGGAAATGACACTGAAACCGACCACAGTCACAGGCAGTGATGAATGGAATATTTCATCACAAAGTTCGTGATAGTGCTGAGTGTGTGAGGGTGAGATGAAGAATTTTTAGTGAAGTGTGCTGTACTGATTGCAGTACAGTGCAGGGTGGTGCAGCAGGGGAGTGTTGCAATTAATGAGGCTCTGAGTGGTGCAGCTTTGATGAGAAAGTATTTTAAGAGTATTCTTACTTTGACAACTCTAGTCAAATCATTAAACCTTTTTCCTGCATTGCATCCATGTTCTTGGAGCAATGCTCCTGGCAACTTTGTGAGCAATATGCCTCATCATCAGATGCCTGGAGGGCTTCCTACATCCCCAGGAGGAAAAAGTACGTCCCTGCTCCTCTCCACTTCCTGCACCAAGGTCTCCAGTGCAGCAGCATCAGAAAACCTTGGTGCCCAATCTCCCTGCTACCTCTAAGAAGCACCGTAGCCTCCCAATATCACCTCTTACACCCCCGCCAGTGCGGGAAGCTATGGCTGCACGCACAAATAATTATTATAGGCAGGCAGCACACATTTTACACACAGTAGACAGGAGAATGCAACATGAGCACAGTAAACGCCCATCACCTATTATTGGCACAGTAATTTCTGTCTCATGTTAGAAAATGCTAGTGTACTGCAGGATGATCAACATCTAAAAGAAGAAAAATAGATTCATGTTTATATGTGACTTTGCTTCAGAACTTGGCACTGAGGTTTTGTTTCAATAATATAGACTCGCCCTGGTTCTTCCTGAAGCTGCGTAAAAGTAAAAGTTGTTTATTTAAAATAGTTAAATCAGCAAACCCTCAGATCATGTAATCCCGCGCCTGCCCCTGGGCGGTCACCGGGCTGGAGACATAGATAAATGCAATAGTGAACTAATTTTGTTTCGTCAATGTAGAATACACAGCTGCTTGGGATTATTGTAGGTGCGTTGTTAAAATTTCAGTCCACAAATTATTATTCTGAGATTAGATTTACTGTGCCCTACAAAGATAGACTTAAATTATCCATGAATAGTTTTATTTTCATATTTAAATGTAACTGTAATCCTTCCATAAGAAATTATAAGCCAGATTTTCCTTGGAGCAGCTCACCCTCTGTCTCTATAACTTCACTGGAAGTGCAGTGGAAACCCTGTTGACGCGAACAGCTCTGAAGAAATTCTGGGCCTATTTTGGGTCCGAAAGGCAGAATTACAGTAAGCTCCAAAATGTCAGAAAATACACCAAATAAAGAGCTATATTTTCCTTTTCTTGCAATGTCAGGATCAGGGCAGGACCTCCATCTGCCACACCGATGCCTGCCGTGATCCCTGCCCAGTTGCCTAATCCAGGGTCAGTATAGATTCATGGTGGGCTCCCGGCATGATTCCCAACAGGAAGATCTGGGAATGCCGCTGCAGCACTAGAAGTACAACAGGTACTCCACAACATGATGCAGTTACACCATGTCAACATGTATGTGGGTATTTTCAGAGCACAGATGATGTGTACATTATCCATGGCATCTTCAGAAAGTACATACCTCCCTAATCAAGGCTCTGTGATGTTGGAGCACAAAAAGGCCTTTCATTTGTCTCTTTCAGCTGACTTGCCCTCTCATCTGTCAGTGTAAAACCTCCTGCAAGTTTGAGGTACCTTCAATTAGATCTTGTGAATGTTCAGGTGATGGGTCTTCCCTGTATCTCCTCCCTGGATGGATGCTATTCAGTGGCTGCAGAAGTCTCCTCATCACCGATGGATTTCTGATTCTCTGGTGCCACATCATTACCCTAAAAATGTTTATGGCCTCTGTAATGAATGGAATTAAACTGAAAGAGGATGACAACGCATGGAAACAAAAGAACAATGTGAAAAATATTACTTATGACAGCACATTACAATAGAACTGAAGACAACTAGGGACACCATTTTTGAGATTTGCCAAATGGAGGGAAGTGCAGGTATATTAAAGACCCTTAAAACTTTTATTGGTGTGGAGTTATGTTAAATTTATGCATTGTGATTTCTAATTACTTTTACTGCACTGGAAGATTGCATGGTAGGAGAAAAAATAATTTAATCTTACCAGTTTAGATGTTTTGCTTTCTGGAATGATTTTGAAGATATTTTCAACCTGATCTTCTGGACAAGTGAGAATTTTCTTTGGTGGCAGTGTGTCTCAACAATGTCTTTTTTACTTCTGGGTGTTGAAATCCTTTTTGTCTGCAACCTTTTCCAGGTTGTTGATTCTTATTTGTTCAATAAGGCTTTCCAACTTTATTTATGTTTTTTTAAGCTATCACGGTCCATGTATATGACTTTTCTTCAGCTTTTGATAATGTTGGTCAAATTTCCCAAAAAATATCATCACACTCGCCACGATGTTTTACAAGAATAAATAATTCTAGCATTGGAAGCTTATGTCATTCTTTACTCCTGGTCTCTATTTTGCGCAGTTACCAGCAGCAGCATTTGATGCCATGATCATTACATATGCTAATGCTCAATACCAAATGCAAAAGACTCTCATGGAAGTACATCTGAATAATGGAAACTCATTTCTGACTGGGTTCCTTCATTTACCCCTGGTGGTAAATCAAGGTGGTGATTTACAGAAATTGTAGGCTTCCTAGTTGGGCATTAGGTGAGTTAATTTACCAGCACTACTTCATCTAAAAGGCCTTAAATCCTACATGTTTGATTATCACTCCCACTATTTCTTAGGTACTTTAAAATCTCAGGTTGTAGGTGTAGATCTAAATGGGCAATATAAACAAAACAGAACTATAAAATCAGTGTGATAGTATGACGGAGATAGAGTTAAGTTGGCAGAATGCAATGTCCTAATGGCACATCGCAGTTAACATCGTTTTAGAGTTTGCATAAAAAGACAACCACGTAAGATTGCTGGTGATCAGATAATGCCATGGGCAGAAAATTACGAACAACTTGTGCCCGGACTTGTGGTAAGTCCTTCCTCCCCACCAAGTTCTTACATTGGGGCATTGAAAAGGAAAAGTAGATTTGCCCCTCCGAAATTAACTGAAGTTAAACAGAAAAAAAAGGCAAAATATATCCACTCGCAAAATGATTGTGGTTATTAGAAGCGGGTAGTCAGGAAAGACCTTTGGGTCTAATACTAAACAATGAAAGAGCTATTCATATAGATTATAATCACTGCAACCAAAAATCTTCGCAAAATTTTTGACAAGTAAGTTGGGGTTGGTAAAATTAATTAATTACGATTATTGGGATTTCGTAGTGGGCAGTTGGTTGAGAATGTCTATAAACGGACTGTACAAGCAGCAGATCTGGACTTAATGCTTTACTTCAAAGCACATAAATCCTTTAAATGGTTCAGTAGGTGCTTCTTAAGTTCACAATTCAAAGAATTAATTTAGATGATTTGTGAGCGAGATGGATTTATAATCTAATACACTAACCATGCATTTCACAACAACGGTGCTTTGATTTTAGTTAAATTACTAGACTGGAGTAACTAGAGTCGCAGTTCTTATTAACCATGGTAACAGAACTCTCTGCCACTAATGGCAGAGTAAGCACACCAGGATCAGCCGTAGAAAATGACAGCCCAAAATTGCAGGTATTATTTCCTGGCCTTATGCTATAAGTACACCTGGAATAACCCTCCAGATTATTTGCTGTTCACTGCCATTCTGATACCATTTCATCTGGCAGTAGGCATTCACCCAGAAATTCAACAGCAAACAGGTAAGTCCAAATATTCACCGGATATACACTGATAATATGAACTGATCCAAGTTAAAGAGGAACTTTAAAATAAGGAAGGATATTTTGGCCATATCCCAATAGAATCTCATTGAAAGCAGGGCCAATTCAAAATAAGCATCTTAAATTCTCTGACCAGCCCTGATTAGAATCTGGCATAACTATATTTTCCCACATACTTATATACGAGTCAGCCATTTTCTTAGAAATATGGGCAATGAAAAACCAGACCCTCAACTCTTATTGAAAAGGCGATTCATAAAATACAAGGCAAACAAGATTCTTGCTAAGAAATATAAAACATTTATTGATCTGCATCATGAATGTACAGATTTGATGAGGATCTCCTAGAAAGAGATCTAGGAATGGAGATTAATGAGGATGATTAGGATTCGATGTGGCCATCTATTGACAAGCTGTTTCCCTGTATTAAAATGAAAGAGATGCAATTTAAATTCTTACATAAATCCTTCTTTACTCCACTGGGAAGTGGTAGAGAAAATGTGGAACAATACATTTCCACATTCATGTATTCTGTGAATTCAGCAACTTTGGTAATATATCTTAAAAATCATTAAGAATACCTGTCAGTTCAGGGTATCTCCAGAGCTTGTCTTCGGCATACTGGGGCTATCTGTGCATGGTCCCTTAAGGTGAGGGAAATTCCAGTTGAACAACATATTGCTTTTTGCGTTCTACTGTATGCTTCCTAATGATATTTTTAATCTCTCTCAATGGTAGGTTTGAGCATGTGTATTCTTGGCTTTTAACTACACTACAATTCTCTCTTCCTGCTAGCTAAGATAGGGTTAAATTGAGGCTAACAAATAGCAAAATGTGTTTAAATAATTAACAAGTCACTTAAAAAAGTTGTGTCTACATGGATAAATGGTATACAAGCGAACACTAAATAATGGCAGAAGGGGGAATCTCCAAGATAGAGCAGCTTTGACATGAAATTTTAAGAACATTGAGCATTAGGGAGAAAGGGAGTCAGGTGTGCAACAAGTAAAACCTCAGATGCACAGGGAAAATTTCAGGGACAAGGAAGTGACGAGAGAGGATGAATCTGCTGCACAAAGTGAGGGATCTGAACAGCATGGAGTTGGATGTGACACTGTGGTAACCTCAGCTACACAGAGCTGCTGGTAGGCAGGGAAGAGGGTTTAGTAGTGGAGTGGGTAAAAGGGAGATCTCAGAGCCACAGAGCCACAAATTTAGTGGGAAACCCGAGGCCAGGGATGGGGGGGCGGGGTGGTGGGGGGCAGTGGAGTCAGAGCAGGCAGGAGAGGGATAATCTTTGTTCTTTTTGAATGTAGAAAAATGGCATAAGAACACAAGAAAGCCTGGTAGGAGAAAAGACCATTCAGCCCACCAAACCCATTCCTTCTACAGAGTGTGTACAATTTGGCCTGCCATGGATTATATGCACCAATTAAATTTCTTGTGAGAAAGTGCTGCATATGTATTCCTTGATCCTAAATAGTAATCAGGCATATTCATTCATCATGATATACATTCTATGAACCCTTCCTTGCTGCCCTTCACAGACAACAGTTCTCTCTGGCTTCAGTAGCCTAATCTATTGTTACCTCCATAAATCTCCAATGCCATTCCCAACCAGATATCTATCCAGCTCCTTTTTGTAGCAGTTAAGTAACACTATCTCAAATATTTTCACAGGTTATCTGCTCTGCATTACTCTGCTGGGAGTCTCCTTCCAGGCTTGTTAATTTCAAATAAATGTCATCTAATTCTGTGCTCACAGGCAGTCAAATAGCCTGCTTATATCTATCTATATAGAATCATAGAAATTTACGGCACAGAAGGAGGCCATTCGGCCCGTCGGGTCTGTGTCCGGCCGAAAAAGAGCTATCCAGCCTTATCCCACTTTCCAGCTCTTGGTCCATAGCCTTGTGGGTTACGGCACTTCAAGTGTATATCCAAGTACTTTTTAAATGAGATGAGGGTTTCTGCCTCTACCACCCTTTCAGGCAGTGAGTTCCAGACTCCCACCACCCACTGGGTGAAAATATTTCTCCTCAACTCCCCTCTAATCCTTCTACCAATTACTTTAAATCTGTGCCCTCTGGTTATTGACCTCTCTGCTAAGAGAAATAGGTCCTTCTTATCCACTCTAAGTAGGCCCCTCATAATTTTATACACCTCAATTAAGTCTCCCCTCAGCTTTCTCTGTTCCAAAGAAAACAACCCCAGCCTATCCAATCTTTCCTCATAGCTAAAATCCTCCAGTCCTAGCAACATCCTCGTAATCTCCTCTGCACCCTCTTTAGTGCAATCACATCTTTCCGGTAGGGTGGTAACCAGAACTGCACGCAGTACTCTAGCTGTGGCCTAACTAATGTTTTATACAGTTTAAGCATAACCTCCCTGCTCTTATATTCTATGCCTCGGCTAATAAAGGCAAGTATCCCGTATGCCTTCTTAACCATTTGCCCTGCTACCTTCAGGGACCTGTGGACATGCACTCCAAGGTCCCTCTGCTCCTCTACACGTCTCATATCCTACCATTTAATGTGTATTCCCTTGCCGTGTTAGCCCTCCTCAAATGCATTACCTCACATTTCTCCAGATTGAATTCTATTTGCCACTTTTCTGCCCACCTGACCAGTCCATAGATATTTTCCTGCAATCTACAGCTTTCTTCCTCACTATCAACGACACGGCCAATTTTTGTATCATCTGCAAACTTCTTAATCATGCCCCCTACACTGAAGTCTAAATCAATGATATATACCACAAAAGGCAAGCGACCTTGTATTGAGCCCTGTGGAACCCCACTGGAAACAGCCTTCCAGTCACAAAAACACCCATCGATCATTACCCTTAAGCTTCCTGCAACTGAGCCAATTTTGGATCCAACTTGCCACTTTCCCTTGGATCCCATGGGCTTTTACTTTTCTGACCAGTCTGCCATGCGGGACCTTGTCAAAAGCCTTGCTAAAATCCATGTAGACTACATCAAATGTGCTACCCTCATCGATCCTCCTTGTTACCTTCTCAAAGAATTCAATCAAGTTAGTCAGACACAACCTTCCCTTAATAAATCTATGCTGGCTGTCCCTGATTAATCCATGCCTTTCTAAATGACAATTAATACTGTCCTTCAGAATTTTTTCCAATAATTTGCCCACCACTGAGGTTAGGCTGACTGGCCTGTAATTACTCGGTCTATCTCTTTTAACATAAGCACGTGCAGCATATCTACACACAATCTTCTTTCCTCCAATACAAATAAGTTCAGCTCTCCTTAGGTCTCTAATTCTCAGAATCAATCTTGTTTCTTCTCTCTAAACCCTTCCTAATTCCATTTTGTGGGTGGGGTACCCAGAACTACAGTATTCCAATCGCAATATCAAGGATAGTATCATTTCTTTCAACTATTCTTCATTTATACCACATTGATGGCTCTTCCAAATAGTTCCGACCAAGTTAACAATATTAATTTAAGAGCATAAGAGAGTATCTTGGGTGTCTATGATCCCATGTTGTGATATAAAGGTTGCTTACGGAGTTTTGTTCACCCCCGCATTAACTCCACAGAGTGCGCCTTCCCCCCCCCGCCCCCAACAGGTTCCCCGCCCAGAAGAAGATTGCCTGATTGACGGGCTTGGCTTCCTGTCGGGCTGGGAACACTCTGGAGGAGGCTGCTGCCGCAGGAGCAGGTAAGGAAGCTGGTGCTGCGTTAGTGGGAGCGTGGGGTTCTGGATGTTGGGGTGGGGGGAGGGCAGGTCAGATCCCTGATTCAGGGGGAATCCTTGATCCGGTGGGGTGGGGGGTGCGGGGTCCGATGGCAGGGTAGAAGGCAGTTTGGTGGGCTGGGAGGAAGCACTCCTGATCCTCCTGGCCCAGAAGCAGGCTGTAAGGGCACTAACCTTTCCCCGAAGCTGTTCTCGCCTTCCTTTAGCTGCCGGGTTTCCCGGGGCCAGCCAGGGCTAACCACAAGTTAAATGTGAGGCTCCCAGCCTCATTATAATATTTAAGTGACCAACCTTCCTACTGGGAGCGGGTTGGCTGCCTGCCCCCATTAATCCTGGAAGTGGGCAGGTTGAAGACGGGTTGGAGTCGGGTTTGAGGCTTTAAACATTTTTTACCTCTTACCCGGCTCCAACCCATCTGTTTTTGGGCGTTAAAATTATCCCTTGGTCACTCCCAGGTGTGATTCTGTTCAATGAGCTTCTGAGGAGGGATCTAATTTGATCAACAAGTAGCCTGTATGAGGGCTAAAAACATAACTATATCATCTCTGGAAACTCCTGAAGTTACCAATGTCACGCAGCCTGGTAGATGAACCTTATTAATCATGACTGAGGGTACAAATTGCATTGATATATACGTGGAGTCTGTATAATAAATGTATACAAAACCATCTTTGGAGGAAGAGGGCAGTATAACAATCCTTACAATAGGATCTCTTCCCAGCTGTGCACTCATAACCAGCCATTGGTTAAGGTAATGTTCTTCATCCTGTTTTTGCCCCTTCTTTTTGCTTTCAGTTAATATCAATCAATTCTACCTGGACAACAGCACTAAATCTCAGAAGATACCTTGGGGGAGAAATTGAGTATAGCCCCGTTTGGGGCGCCAGCCTCGCCAGGGTGCTAAAAGTAGCGCCCTGGAAGCATTCGCGGCCGCCCGCCGGAAATTGAGTGGTAGCGCCCCAAAGGGAAGCGCGGCGCTCCTGGAGGCGCCCCGCATCCCTCTTGGGGCGCTGCAACTGAATAGCGTGGCGCAACGTGCCGCAGCGCCACACGCTGCGGCACGTCGCGCTGCGGTATTGCAGGCCTTCCTCCCCTTCTTAAAGGGGAGGGGCCTTGTGCAGCGCGATCTGGGGCCCAGCTGGGCCCCCGAGGATCAGGAGTGCAGGCAAAAGAGCCCGGCACCGAAGAGAAGTGCCGGGCTCTTGGAACGCAGCCGGCACTCCGCCGGGGGGGGGGGTTCAGGAGGCCGGGGACGGGAGCGCAGGCAGGTGCTGGCAGGCGGCCAACAACAAAAATGGCCGCCCCGCACCTCTCCTTTAATTTGCGCCTCCCCGGCCGCAGGTAGGCCCCCCTGAACCGGTCGGACATAGTGTCCGGCGGTAAATCAGGGGGTGCTGCCAAATATCGCGGCCGGGGCGTCAGTGGGGCGCTGCGCACACCGATGACATCATCGGTAGCGGCGCAGCACTAACGGTTAGCGCCGCCACTAATGTCCCGTGGAATTTAGCGGGAGGCGTGGACAGTGCCGCACATGGGCGCCAGTTGGCTTGCGACCCACTTAGCGCCCTCTTAAGGCGCTAACGGGTGGCGCAGCCTACTGAATTTCTCCCCCCCTTGTCTTTTCCCTTTTCTGAAGGATTTGGCATATATTGTGGTTAGTGAAAGACAGGTGTACTATTTTATAAGTGCAAATGCATGGAAGAGTTTCCTACTTGTACAACTGATGAAAAACTGTCCCATAACTCACAAAAAAGCTACAAAATGTGATGCTTGCATTTTGCATGTGTAGTTCTGTCATGGATTAGTGGTTGTTACTGACACCAGGGGCCCGATTTTGTGGCTTGTGCGGGAAATGGTCGGGTTTCTCCGAATGTGGGGTTTCTGACACACAAAGAAATGTGTCAGCCAGCTCCACGCAATTTTCCCTCAAGTGGCCAATTAATTCCCAACATGTGGGCAGCCTTGCTAATTGTCCATTTCTAGTCAGAAAGCCCCACAGTATGATGTCATCATTCGTGGTGCTTTCAAGGTCCATAGCAAGCACTGCATCCTCTGAAGGCTTCCAAACGAACCATACAGGATGGCAGAGGAGCCTGCAGCAGCTGTGGCCAGTGCCAGACCCCGAGCTGCCTCCAAATTCGACGAGGCTTCACTGCAGGCATTATTGGATGGGGTTAGGGCCCACAGGGAGGTCCTCTTCCCTAGGTCAGGGAGGAAGAGGCCTCCCACTGAGACCAATGCTGCATGGATGCAGGTGTCAGAAGATGCCAACTCGCTGGGAGTCACCAGAAGAACCTTGGCATTACATCTCTAACTCCTTCCTTTACTCCCCCACAGTACCATCCAGAGCCGCCGTCCTCACTGTGGAGGAGGAAGAGGCTGTGCAGTCAGACTCCTCAGAGGAAGCTCCAACCTCTGAGGGCGCAGCGTCAGCAGAAGTAAGCGCACCCAGCACCAGCGCAGACACTCACACCTCGGGGGGACCTTCGGGACAGAGTAGTGTTGTCACCTGTTGTTTCACAGCTCCCAAGTGAGCCTCAGCAGATTCTGGAGACAGGGACAGCAGTGGAGAGTCCTCGTCGGAGGGCGCAGGACTCTGCCAGCTCAGCTCAGCTGCGCTGCATGTCGACCCTCTGCCTCTGGGTCAATCCACAAGAGAAGAGGTGATGGATCTCCATGCACAGATGCAGGAGTCTCTGGCAGGTTTTGTCTCCAGGGTCGCTGCGAGTGTGGAGCGAATGGAGGAGTCCATAGCGACCATGAGCAGAGCCTTTGTGGAGTCATTGGCGCAGGAACACATCACCATGGCAAGGTTGGCAACCTCCATGGAGCAGATAACTCGCCAGGGTACAGAAAACATGGTGAGTGCTCATAAGAGAATGACATCTCTTGAGGAGCGTTGGCCATCTACTGAACAGAGAAACCAGATCTTCATGGAAGTCCTTCTGAGTAGGACTGCCAGTGCAGAAACGGGTCCCCATGGCCCCCTAAAGCGCAGCAAGGTGCTCTCAAGCCACTTCCAAGCGCTGGCCCCTTCTGGCCTGTGCAGCTTTAGGTGAGTGAGCAGCAGCCTGCTGTTCCTGGTGCTCATCATGCTGTTCCTCGTTCTGCTGCTGCCGCCTCTGCTGCTGGAGATCCTCTAATGGCAAGAAGGGAAGGAAAAAAAGGCGTCCCGTGCTTCTCGTAGGTGCCTCCGCTGAGGAAGCGCTGAGTGAGGGTGGCGAGAGGGGCTTCCCAGGAGATCGCATTGGAGAAGTGTGTGAGGCTCCAACCTTCCACAGCTGTGCCTAGGCCTTGAAGAAGTAGCCCCAAGCCTGCAGCAACAAGGTCCTTCAACATACAAGTGCTGGCCCTTTAAATCGCAGCTTTTCCGAATGACCTGCAGCTGACAGCAAGCAAGCCGGCAAGCTTCACGCCAGGTTTCATCAGCGGGGTTCCCTGCAGGCGTGTTTGATGTGGGGAAAGCCCCAAAATCGCAACGGCCCCTGAAAATCGACTTAAACAAGGTAATAATTGTTCATTAGTGTTCCGACGGCCAGTCCCGCCAGCGGCGGGCGGGACTGAAGTGGGTCTCGGAGAAACGGCGGTCCGAATTTCGGACGGGGCGGGGAATCAGGCGGGGGGGGGGGGGTCGCGACCCGCTTTTTCGGCAATTTTCGGCCCCCGGCCGCCTGAAAAGCCGCCCGACGGCTGGCAGAAAATCGGGGCCCAGTAGTGAAAGAATCAAAGCTGATGTGTGAATTCCAGCTGAAAACTCAAGCCTTTTTCTGTTTACATATCTTACTGTTTCAGTGATGTGTGAAGTATTATCAAGTGAAGAATGGCATTCTCAAGCAACCTATGACAAATTATACCATACTCATATGAAGAAGTTAGGAATCATTCCCAAATTTGCTGAGACAAAACCCAGCATTCTAGGAGAGTTCAATCTATATAATCAAATGATGATACAATGTGTACGAAAAGTTGGAAAATATATGATGTTACAGCTATGTGAATTTTTAAAACCTTGCTTAACTTTGGTTAAAATAGGTCCTGCCATTTTTTGCAACAACCAAGATGGCCACCAGACACCCCAGTGTTTGAAAAAAGAGTATAATCCAGTCTTTACATAGAATTTTACAGCACAGAAACAGGCCATTCGGCCCAACTGGTCTGTGCCAGTGTTTATGCTCCATATGAGCCTCTTCCTACCTTACTTCATCTCACCCTATCAACAGATCCTTCTATTCCTTTCTCCCTCATGTACTTATTCAGCATCCCCTTAAATGTATCTATGCTATTCACCTCAATCACTCCTTGTGGTAGCGAGCTCCACATTCTCACCATTCTCTGAGTAAAGAAGTTTCTCCTGAATTCCTTATTGGATTTATTAGTGACTATCTTATATTTACAGGCTCTACTTTTGGACTCCTTCACAAGTATCGAAGTACCCTATCAAACCCCTTCATGATTTTAAAGACCTCTATCAGGTCACCTCTGAGTCTTTGATTCTCAAGAGAACAGAGCCCCAGCCTCTTCAGTCTTTCCAGATAGTTGTACCTTCTCAGTTCTGGTATCATACTTGTAAATCTTTTTTTGCCCTTTCTAAAGTGCCTCTATATCCTTCTTGCAATGTGGCAACCAGGGGGGAAAAATTCGGTTTCTTTGTGCCTCCCGTAACTGGGCACAAAGCAACTAGCGCCTGGGCGTGGCGCCGCCAACGCCTCCCGCGAAATTCAGTTGGAGGTTAGCGGCAGCGGTAACCGGTAGCGCCCCGCGGTGCTGCGCCGCCGGCAGTGATCTTTGGGAGCACCCCCTGACTTACCGCCGGACGCCATGTCCGACGGGGTCAGGGGGGCCTACCTGCAGCCGGGGAGGTGCTATTTAAAAACAAGGTGCGGGGCCGGCATTTTTGTTGCTGGCCGCCTGCCAGCAACTGCCTCCACTCCCGTCCCCGGCCTCCTTACCCGCCTCTCCCCCCGCGGAGTGCCGGGCTCTTTTGCCGGCACTGCCGATCCCCAGGGGCCCAGGTCGCACTGCGCAAGGCCCCTCCCCTTTAAGAAGGGGAGGAAGGCCTGCAATATCGCGGTGCGACATGCCGCAGCGCCGCGATATTCCCTCGCAGCATCCCAAGAGGGAGGCGGGGCACTTCTAGTAGTGCCCCGCTTCCCTCTTGGGGCACTACTACTCAATTTCCGTCACGGGGGCGCTAATTTTTCCAGGGCGCTACTCAATTTTTAGCCCCACACAGTACTCGAAGTGTGATCTAACCAAGGTTACAGGTTTAACATAACCTTTTTGATTTTCAATTCTATTCCTCTAGAAATGAACTCGTGCTTTGTTTGCACTTTTGATGGCTTTGCTAACCTGCGTTGGTACTTTTAGTGATTTGTGAATCTGTATCCCTAGATCTCTTTGTGCCTCTACTCCATTTAGACTCTTAGGCCTAGAAATTCAGTGGCCTACGCCACCAGTTTGCGCCCAAAGAGGGCTTTTGCGCCACTGTGCAAACCTACCGCGATATTTAGCGGGGCGCTAATGGCGGCGTTAGCCAGTAGCGCTGCGCCGCCACCGATGACCTCATCGGTGTGCGCAGCGCCCCGCTAGCGCCCCGCTGGCCATATTTGGTTGCTGCCGCCTCCCCCGCGCCGGCCGCAAACAGCGACCAGTACACGGGGCCTACCTGTGCCGGTAGTGGGGCGAGTTAAGGTGGAGGTGCGGCCGGCCGCTTTTTCGGCGGCCGCCTGCCCGCACCTCCGTCCCCGGCCTCCTACACCCCCCCCTCGCGGCATTGCCGGCTGTTTCCAGAGAGCCCGGCACTTCTCCTTGGTGCCGGGCTCATTTGCCGGCACTCGCGAGCGGGGATCGCGCTGTTGCAGGCACCTCCCCCTTAAGAGTGAGAGGAAGGCCTGCAGTGCCGCAGGCTGCCGTGCCGCAGCGGGTGGCGCTGCGGCACTTAGCACGCCGATATTCAGTTTCAGCGCCCCAAGCGGGGCGCCGAAACCCTTGTTTAGTGGCCGGCTTCCACTTGGGGCGCTGAAACTGAATATCCCGCTGGCGCAAGTGGCTCCGCGCGCAGCGGTAATTCCGGCGCCCAGGCGAGCTGGGCGCCCCTAACTGAATTTCTAGGCCTTATTTTCCAAGAGTAGGTGGCCTTCTTATTCCTTCTACCAAAATGCACCACCTCACACTTATCTATATTGAAACGAATTTGCCATTTACACGCCAATTCTGCAAGTTTATTAATGTCTTCTTGTACTTTATTGGTCTTCCTCATTATTAACAATACCCCTAATTTGGTGACATCTGCAAATTTTGATATTGTACTTCTGATTTCCGAGTCCAAATTATTTATGTAAATGGTGAAGTGGTCCCAGCACTGATCCCTGTGGAACACCACTTCCCACCTTCTGCCAGTCTGAGTAACTGCTTTTAACCCCTCCTCTTTGTTTTCTGTTTAGTAGCTAGTTTGCTATCCGTTCTGCTACTTATCCCCTGACCTTAATCATACGTCTACTATGCAATACCTTATCGAAAGCCTTTTGAAAGTCTATGTATATTACATCCACTGCATTACCCTTGTCTACTCTTTCTGTTACTTCTTCAAACAATTCCATAGGGTTGGTCAAGCATGACCTTCCCTTTTGAAATCCATGCTGACTATTCTTTATTATATTTTTGGTCTTGAGATGTTTTTCTATTACATCTTTGAGTAAAGATTCAAATACCTTTCTGACCACTGATGTTAAGCTAACTGGTCTATAGTTCTCTGGATGTGTTCTATATCCCTTTCGGAATGTAGGAATAACAGTAGCTGTCCACCAGTTCTCTTTTTGATTGAATTTTTATATATATATATACTGGTGCCTCTGCTATCACTTCCTTAGCTTCTTTGAGTATGCACTGATGTAATCCATCTGGACCCGGGGTTTTATCCTCTCTAAGTTTGTCTAGTTTATCAACTATCTCCCTCCTATCAATCTTAAATATCTTGATATCCTTTTTGATCTATTCCTCTAATGTCAAGCCCACCCTGTTAGTCTCCCTGGTAAAAAAAAAACTGAGGCAAAGTATTATTCAATATTTCTGCCATTTCACTGTCATTACCTGTGAGTTTATTTTGTGCATCCCTTCGTGGCCCTATCGCGATCTTCATTTTCCTTGTTATTTATGCGTCTATAGAATACTTCGCTATTTCATTTTTGGTTCAATTGTTAAAGGTTTGTTGACTCAAATCTAATTAAAACCACTGTCCCCATGGGAAGAGATCTTATTTCAATGATAGTGTGAAACTGTCTGGTGTGACATAGATTTAATTATTATATCATAGTATTTTAAAATATTCATCTCTGTCTGCATTTTATAAAGGATTTATATCCTGCCATATGTTTTTATCATTGTAGCATTGGTAATTTGCTAAAGGGAATCTGGTGAGTTTCATCTGTATAACCAATCTGTCAGCACATCTTGTATTCAATATTGTGCTGTTTGAGGGCAATTTCATTAAGATTTATTTGAGATCCCACTTTAAAGAGATTTGTGGTTGAAAACTCAGGTTTCATTGCAGAGATCAACTTGGAGACCCTAATAAAACCTTTATAAAGATAGTGCAGGAGGATACAGGAGAAATAAACTACAATAAACTGCAAATGACTGCTTTGTGGGAGGAAAGTAATGTTAAATAATGACATTTTAATGGACTTTTTTACATAAATGTATGAGAATATTTCTTTGAACTTTTCAGTGTTTTGCCTAGTCTGAATCCTGATGCTTTGATGGGTTTAAATTGCAAAGAGATATTGTGGTAATTATAGCCTGTAATCATTTTGATCTGTATGTTAATATTGTTAGTTGAGAGGACTGAAAAGTTATTGCATGCCTATGCAAAATTCAGTATACAATTTACCACACTTGGGTTAATTCTTAGACCTAGAACTCGTAAGTTCGGAAGAGTGGATCATGTTAGATTGTCTGTGGGGATAATGGGGTAGAAATTGGTATGCATTTTGCCTAGTTTATGGGCGCATATAAGAGAATTTCTAGGCATGGGGTCCTGCGATTATCCGCGCTATCAGCACAGCCGCCGCCATATTGTTTCTCGCTGCTTTTAGGCATCCCTGGAGGCCGTCTGAAATCAGCTGTTGATCAATTGAAATAGTCACCGAAGGGTCCTGCACCGGTTTCAGGACCCTTCTGCAAGGTTTTGTGAAAAATCAGGTGGAGCATGTGCAGTGGATGCTTCAACTAGTTTTTCCTGTTCCAGCAGCCCAACCAGCAGTACTTAAAAGGACCACTGGAGGTCGCTGAAGAAATGGTAGGGAATTTTTTTTTCCCATAGAGCCGGTAAGAGTATAAGTGCTCCTTCCTGGCCCCTATGTTGGTAGATATTGTTAACAGTTTCCTCTCCTCAGGTACTGTTCCCCCTCCCCTTCAAATCTGCCATCATTACCCCCGCCTCAAAAAACCCACCCTTGATCCCTCCGTTCTTGCAAACTACCGCCGCATCTTCAACCTCCCATTCCTCTTCAAAGTCCTTGAACGTGTTGTCACCACCCAAATCCATGCCTATCTTTCCCGCAACTCCATGTTTGCAGCCCCTCCAATTACGTTTCCACTTGCCACAGTACTGAAACGGCCCTTATCAAAGTCACAAACAACATCTTATGTGACTATGACCATGGTAAGCTATCCCTCCTCATCCTTTTCGACCTGTCTGCAGCCTTTGACAGGGTTGACCACACCATCCTCCTCCAATACTTCTCCTCCGTCGTCCAGTTGTGTGGGACTGCTGTTGCCTGGTTCCATTCTTATCTACTAGTGGTAGCCAGAGAATCATCTGCAATGGCTTCTCTTCCCGCTCCCGCACCGTTACCTCTGGAGTTCCCCAAGGATTCATTCTTGGCCCTCTCCTATTTCTCATCTACATGCTGACCCTTGGCAATGTCATCCGAAAACAGAACAGCGGGTTTCACATGTACACTGACGACACCCAGCTCTACCTCACCACTACCTCTCTTGACCCCTCCACTGTCCCTGATTTTTCACACTGCTTGTCCAACATCCAGTTCTGGATGAGCAGAAATGTCCTCCAATTAAATAATGCAAAGACTGAAACCACTGTCTTCAGACCCCACCACAAACTCCGTTCCCTAGCTACCGATTCCATCTCTCTCCCTGGCAACTTTCTGAGGCTGAACCAGACCATTCGCTACCAATGTTCCTTCTAATTTTCTTTTGGGTGCATGACCCCTTTAACGGGCTGCGCGGCTCATTCAAATTTCCACGCATGCGTTGTTTTTCCATTTAAAAACCGATGAGCCGGCTGCGCAGGCCCTCCAGACCGCTGCGCGGCCGCACAGCTTAACGAAAACATTTTTCGCAATCTTGGTGTTGTACTTGACCCCAAGATGAACTTGCAACCACATATCCGCTCCATCACCAAGACAGCCTACTTCCACCTCCGTAACATCGCCCGGCTCAGCCCCTGCCTCTGCTCATCTGCTGCTGAAACCTCCATCTATGCCTTTGTAACTCTAGATTTGACTCTTCCAATGCTCACCTGGCTGGCCATGCTTCATAACCTTGAGCTCATCCAAAACACTGCTGCCTATATCCTAACTCGCACCAAGCCCCATTCATCTATCACCCCTGTGCTCACTGACCGACATTGGTTCCTGGTCCGACAAAGCCTCCATTTTAAAATTCTCATCCTTGTTTTCAAATCCTTTCATTGCCTCACCCCATCCTATCTCTGTAACCTCCTCCAGGCTCTACAACCCTCCAAGATCTCGGCGCTCCTCCAATTCTGGTCTCTTGCGCATCCCCGATTCCTCTCCATTGACGGCTGTGCCTTCAGCTGCCTAGGCCCTAAGCTCTGGAGTTCCCTCCCTAAACCTCTCTGCCTCTCTCTCCTCCTTTAAAATGCTCCTTAAAACCTACCTCTTTGACCAAACTTTTGGTCATCTGTCTTGTGGCTCAGTGTCAAATTTTGTTAGGTAACACTCCTGTGAATCGCCTTGGGACATTTTACTACTATCTGCCCACGCTCAACCCCCAGCCCCATCTTTTCCTCCACCATGCCTTACAAGACTTACCTGAGCCCGCTTAATTCGATTCATGCTGTTGGGCAAGCTGCCTCTGGAGGTATGACAGGGCTGGCAGCTTTCTTCTATTATTAAATTGAGGCCGGAGACCTAATTTCAGGTGAGCCACTGAGCCATTATTTTGTGTCCGAAAGCAGGCCAAAACTAATTTCTACCGCAATGTCCACTAATAGAGAGAGTACTGTACAACCACTTAGAGAAAACAGAGTAAACTTTCCTCAGCCCTGTTCCCAAATAGAACCCCAAAACAGGTACCACACAAATAAGAAATGGGTGCTAATCTATTTTCCTCATTCTTTAGCTGAAAAGTGCTGTAACCAAACTTCCTGTTATGTCCCCTATGAGACTTTTAGTATTGTGTTTTGTCTCCCCCTAGTGTTTTTACTACTTACCTCCTTATTGTTGATTTATGTCATGTGACATGATGAGAAAGTGAAAGTAAAACACAACCACGAGGGAGCCAGAAGTCATGGCTGGTGATTCTGCAGCATCTAACGCCATCCTTTTCAGTTTCCCCCTTTGATTGGCATTGTCTGTAAGTAGCTTTTTATCAGATGTCTTTATGTTTGATCTATGTCACCATTTCTTGATATTTGCAGCCAGATGAGTTAAAATATTGCACTTTGTGGAGTTTCCATGTGGCTGGCTATTAGTCTTTCCCCTGGCATTCATGTGTTAGACCTTTGATTGTTGTATCAGATTTACCTCAAATTGTAATAGAACCGTTGAGTTATAGTGGTAACATTTCATTCTACTATCCTAGGTTTATTTTGTGTATTCAGATCGTGATTGTAATACCAATCGGCCTTATTTGATGTTGTAATTTCTTGCTCTCTTTGTAGTTTCACCCTGTGTCATTAAACTGGATAAAAAAGTAACAACGCCTCCTGTTTGGTGATGAGGGTTTAGCTGTCTGTCGAATCATAGTCGTGAGGAGGACAGAACAGTGAAAAGACACCTTTCCCATGGGCGAATCTACTAAAGGTAGATACCCAACACCAACACGATTCAATGCATCTCCGAAGCCACACATTCCAGACACCAGTCACAAAAGCTGAAATGGAGGAACAGTCACCATTGAAACAAGCAGAGGAGACCAGATCTCACTGTTCTGGCTCCTCCAGGCATTCAAGTAGGTCTGTTACTGGTGCAGCAGCAGCGATGGCCGGAGCCAAGGCCAAAGCAGCCAAGGCAAAGATGTCCTTTGCTCAAAAGAAAATGGACATAAAAATGAAAAAGTCACGTATTGAAGCAACATTAGCCGTATTGGATATGGAAAAAGAGGCAGCAGCAGCTCTAGCGGAGGCAGAAGTCCTTGAAACAGCTGTTGAAGGTGAAGCAACAGGCAGCAACCTTAGCCTTCATCTCCCTCACCAAGATCCAGTGCAACGCACCACAGAATACATACAAAGCCACTCCAGCTCACAAGCTGTTAACTCTTCAATGCCCGACATGGAGCCTGTTCCAGAGTTAATACACGAACAGGAAGAGCCTGGCCATGCATCTCAGCGCCGTTGTGAGCTCAACAAAAACACTGTGGAAGAGGACGAACACAAGTTCCAACCAGAAGACCAAAGGCTAACCCATCATTATCGTTCACAACATCTGCAGACCTATCACAGTCCAGCTGCTCTACCTCACTACAAACAGACCCAAGGCATGTCAGATTTCGTGAGGTTCTTCGCACGTCGTGAACTCGTCACCACCGGGCTGCTACAGTTCAACGACCAACCTGAAGACTACAGAGCATGGAGGTCTATTTTTCGGAACACCATAAGAGGGTTAGACCTGTCAGCAAGCGAAGAAATCGACCTACTTGCTAAATGGCTGGGTAAGGAATCCTCTGAGCATGCCAAGAGACTTCGAGCTGTGCACATTAACCTCCCGGAAAGGGGGTTGAAGATGATATGGGATCGTCTGGACGAGAGCTATGGCTCCCCGGAGGTGGTTGAGAATGCACTGTTTGAGAAGCTGGAGAACTTTCCCCTGATCTTCAATCGAGACCGCCTGAAGCTCAGAGAGTTAGGTGACGTCCTAATGGAAATTGACTCAGCGAAAACTGAGGGATGTCTGCCAGGTCTTCTGTACCTTGACACGGCACGTGGGATAAATCCCATTGTTGAAAAGTTACCATTCAACTTGCAGGAAAAATGGATAGCTCAGGGATCAAAGTATAAGGAAGATCACAACGTTCCCTTCCCACCTTTCTCCTTTTTTGTCAAGTTTATCTGCCAACAGGCTAAAACAAGAAATGACCCAAGCTTCTTCTTCTCCACTCAAAGCCCTGGGCCACCGAAGACAGCACAGTCTGCTACAAGGTACAGCCAGAGAACTCCAGTGTCAGTTCATAAAACTGAAATGTCACTGTCCACCACCTCCTCCAGTGACGACGCAGATGGGAAAACGGATGACCCCGTCAAGCAATGCCCCATTCACAACAAGCCGCACCCGCTCAGGAGGTGTCGGAGCTTCAGAGAACGGACTTTGGAGGATCGCAAATCATTCTTAAAGGAACGTGGCATCTGTTATAAATGCTGTTCCTCTTCAACTCACCTGGCACGGGACTGTAACACGGCCATCAAATGCACAGAATGCAACAGCGAAGGCCACAACACAGCACTCCACCCAGGTCCAGCCCCCTGGGTCTCAACGGCCTCTACCGCCGCAGCAGAGCACGGCGGGGAGGAAGAGGAAGACATTCTGACACCTGAAGTAGCTTCACATTGCACCAAGGTCTGCGGAGCACACATCAGCGGCAAATCCTGTTCTAAAATCTGTCTTGTGATGGTCTACCCTGAAGGACAGCAAGAAAAAGCCATAAAGATATACGCCATGCTGGATGATCAGAGTAACAGATCACTCGCCAAGTCTCAGTTCTTTGACCACTTCAACATAGAAGGAAACAGCTCCCCATATTCACTGAAAACTTGTGCCAGCCTAGTGGAGACATCAGGAAGGAGGGCCAGTGGTTTCGTAGTGGAGACTCTTGATGGAAAGACGAGTCTGCCTCTGCCCACACTAATAGAGTGTAACCAGGTGCCTAATAACAGGTCAGAGATCCCTACACCTGAAGCAGCGCTTCATCATGCTCATCTCAAACTAGTGGCTTACCAGATTCCACCGTTGAACCCTCAAGCTCCCATCCTGCTTCTACTAGGCAGAGACATATTGAGAATCCACAAGGTACGTGAACAGATAAATGGTCCACATGACTCACCTTATGCTCAGAGACTTGACCTAGGGTGGGTCATCATCGGTGATGTTTGTCTGGGAAACGCCCACAGACCTGCCAAAGTGAACACATTCCATACAAATGTGCTGGAGAATGGTCGCCCCTCACTCTTTGATCCGTGCCCCAACAGCTTTCAAGTGAAAGAAAGATACGGCATACAGGTTCCAAGCTCTCTCTCTGATGATCCTACTGAGCAACCAGAACACGGAAAGCAAGAGGATCGTCTTGGTCAGGCAGTCTTCAAAAGGATGAGTGACGATGACAAGTTAGCTCCTCCCATTGAGGACAAACTCTTTATAAAGAACATGGATGAAGAGGTCTTCATGGACAGTAGCAATAGCTGGGTTGCTCCTCTACCGTTCAGAACTTCAAGACGACAGCTTCCTAACAACCGAGGACAAGCACTCAATCGACTCATCTCTTTCCGCCGCACGCCGGAAAGAAAGCCGGATACAAAGGACCACTTCATTTCATTCATGCAGAAAGCCTTTGCCTCAGAAGACCACGCCAATGACCTAAAGGACCTGGACCTTGGAGTTGACTTACCTCCTCTACAGCGCAGCCTTGTGCTCAGTTGGGACCTGAATATACGGATATCTTTACCTTCCAAGTTGAAGACAGCGAAAAGCCCTCCACTCGTCGTGGTGTCCTTCCTACAGTGAATGGCCTGTTCGACCCCCTTGGTTTTGTGGCACCAGTCATCATCCAAGGAAAAGCTCTGCTTAGAGACCTCACGGTAGACACGAACGATTGGGATTCACCACTACCTCGAGAAAAGGAGGGATCTTGGCACACATGGAGAAACTCTCTCCAAGACCTCAGAAAGCTTCAAATTCCAAGACCCTATACTCTCATCTCTCCCTCTGAAGCTCAACACAAAGAAATATGTGTCTTTTCTGATGCTCCAAACGATGCCATGGCTGCAGTTGCTTACCTCAAGGTCACAAACCCCAATGGAGATTGTGAAGCAGGCTTCATCCTCGGCAAGGCAAGGTTGACACCACGTCCTGAACACAGCATTCCACGACTGGAGCTCTGTGCTGCCGTTCTGGCTGTAGAGATGGCAGAACTGATCACCTCCAAGATTGATCTCAAGCCTGACTCTATCCAGTTCTACACAGACTGTAAGGTGGTGCTGGGCTACATATGCAACCAGACTCGAAGGTTTTATGTGTACGTCAATAACAGAGTCCAACGCATCAGAAGGTCAACACAACCTGAACAATGGCACTACGTGCCTACTCACCTGAATCCAGTCGATCACGCCACCAGATCTGCCACTGCAGCTCGCTTAAGGGATACCACATGGCTTATTAGGACCTGATATCCTGTGTCGTCCCCAGCAGAAAGTCACAGAAGTGTCATTCTTCTCCATACGTGGACCGGCCAAGCAGCTTCGATCTGACTGTGGTACCAACTTCATCGGAGCCTGCAAGGAGCTCGACATTCCTCCTTCTAACGATGACAACACAGTTAAGAGATACCTCGCAGACCAAGGTTGCACCTGGATCTTCAATCCGCCACATTCCTCACATAGGGGAGGTTCATGGGAACGAATGATCGGTATCACACGCCGCATATTGGATGCAATGCTTCTGGAACATGGATCTTCCAGACTCACTCATGAAGTCCTCACCACATTCATGGCCAAAGTGGTAGCCATCATCAATGCAAGACCACTCGTCCCTCCGTCATCAGATGCAGAGTTCCCATTCATCCTGACGTCTGCCACCCTCCTCACTCAGAAAGGAGAAGCCATTCCTACACCTCCAGGAGAGTTCGGCAGCAAAGACCTCTACAGACGTCAGTGGAAGCAGGTACAGAGTCTGGCCAACACCTTCTGGAGCCGTTGGCAATGCGAGTACCCGTCAACTCTCCAAGCACGTAGCAAATGGCAGTCATCAAAGACCAACGTCCAGTCGGGGAACATAGTTTTAATGAAGGACAGTCAGAACAAAAGAAGTGAATGGCCGATGGGGATCATCTCAAAGGTTTTCCCCAGCAAAGATGGTAGAGTTCGGAAGGTAGAGGTTAAGATCCCAAGCGGTGATGGGACAAAGCTCTTCTATAGGCCAATCACAGAGATTGTGGTTCTTCTCTCCAAGGAAGACCAGACGGTTGCTCCCTGATAAGTTGTATTTTCTTTATTATGTGGCATCTTAGAGATACCAGACGGGGAGTGTTATGTCCCCTATGAGACTTTTAGTATTGTGTTTTGTCTCCCCCTAGTGTTTTTACTACTTACCTCATTATTGTTGATTTATGTCATGTGACATGATGAGAAAGTGAAAGTAAAACACAACCACGAGGGAGCCAGAAGTCATGGCTGGTGATTCTGCAGCATCTAACGCCATCCTTTTCAGTTTCCCCCTTTGATTGGCATTGTCTGTAAGTAGCTTTTTATCAGATGTCTTTATGTTTGATCTATGTCACCATTTCTTGATATTTGCAGCCAGATGAGTTAAAATATTGCACTTTGTGGAGTTTCCATGTGGCTGGCTATTAGTCTTTCCCCTGGCATTCATGTGTTAGACCTTTGATTGTTGTATCAGATTTACCTCAAATTGTAATAGAACCGTTAAGTTATAGTGGTAACATTTCATTCTACTATCCGAGGTTTATTTTGTGTATTCAGATCGTGATTGTAATACCAATCGGCCTTATTTGATGTTGTAATTTCTTGCTCTCTTTGTAGTTTCACCCTGTGTCATTAAACTGGATAAAAAAGTAACAACGCCTCCTGTTTGGTGATGAGGGTTTTGCTGTCTGTCGAATCATAGTCGTGAGGAGGACAGAACATCCTCTATGACTGTTCTGGTATCTGCACCTGACTATGTCTTAAGAGCGTACAGCAATGTAAATTCCATGCTATTAGATGCCAGATAGCTCTGCAAACAGCTGGCTGCAGATCAGGGGCAAAATTCTTCTATGACAACTTGGCATTACTGCTTCCTGAACTGCTGTAGCTCAGGAAGTAGCAGCATCTTTGGGCTTAAAGTGACAGGCTGGCATTGTCAAGTTTTTGGCCGACTGAATAAAAAAAAGTTTTGATGCTTCAAAACGTAGTGCTGAAAGCTGCTCGTCTCATTCACTTAGTGATGGAGGTTTTGTTCAGTGCCATGTCAACATGCCTCCATTGCAACATGGGTTGTCTGGATGAGTACGAGAGCAAACAACCGTGAAGCCTCCTTTGCAGCTACTGAAGCAATCTATCTGCACTCTTCTAAGACAGTAACAACTGTTTCTCTATCACAGAGCAAAAATCCTTCCTCTCCTGGACCATACAACTTTTTCACGACATCTCAAATAAAAAGAGAAGCCTCACAGTCAAACTAGCACCCTCCTCCTATTGCCACACCATTATTCTACACACCCATACTTGTTTTTCCTGTTCTTCCACCTACTTCTCATCACCACAGTGCTGTCCTTTACCAACTCCCTGCCAGTCAGACTGCAGGGTTGCCCAGACCCTTGGTTGGAGCGTTGCTGACATCCCAACTACAGCACATAATGAAAAATTGCAGCTTTTGGGTCGCTAAAATGGATTTTAACATTGTTTTAAAATACTGTTTCATACCCTCTGAAAGCCACAAAAAGCTGTATTATTTTTATAGGGTTTCAGTGCCCCTTTAAAGTTATTGCTCCCTTTTAGGGTCAAGAAGTGCCAGACTTCCTTTCCCCGTCCTTATTACACTAGGGTTACCAACCCTTCAGGATTGACCTGAAGTCTCCAGGAACTGAAGATTAATCTGCAGGACACTCCTACGAGCAATCCTGGGGAAAAATCATGGGGGCATTAAATAAGTTGTACGTTTTTTCATTTTCTTTGAACACTTCTGTTTATTAGTTATAAAAATATTGCAGATGGTGGGAAAAGGCTGTTTGATTGACAGTCAAAAATCATCCAATCAGACAACAAAGAGTCTGTTCGCTTCTCAATTGGCGTGGGAAGGAGGAGCATTGCAAGGATGAACATGTCGGGCGACCAATTGTGGGGGTGGGTTCGGGCGGTCTGAGGTCATGTGATCAAATCTTCTAGCATATATCCAACTAGAGTTGGCAACCCTATACTGCACCCAATAGTGAATTCCCACATGCACAGCACATGCCTCCGTTATTTAAATAAGGCCCAAGAGGAAGTTCAGAGCACTCTACGTGTATTGCAGCTGGACAGCACCAGTTGCTGAAAATTGACGCTAACTAAAAACTCAATCATTACACCCCAAAATAAAGTAGGGACTGTATACATCTTACATTGCAATAATAGCTTATACCAGAAATAAACACACAATATACTTAGCGGCATAAATTGTACAGTGAAACAGAGGTACACACCATATAGTGAGATATGTGCATTATATGATGACACCCCACTTAACACAATTCAGTATTCCTTTGATGCCTCCTGTACATAATCACAGTTTTGTTGTAAGAACTCACTGTATTCAGAAGCAGCCTCAGCTTAGTCTGATGTCATCTGGCTAAATCTTTTCTACTTACGGTGAATTGCTTTGCCTGTTGCTGCTCCAATAATCACCTGCTCGACCATCAAAACCACTATCGGGCATTTATTTGCAGGAGGGATGAGGCAAAAGGAAAAAAGACAAACAAAATTATGTTAGTTTGTTGATTACAAATGTGTAAATGATTTTCTACAAATATAGAATTATAGAAATTTACAGCACAGAAGGAGGCCATTTGGCCCATCTTGTCCATGCCAGCCAACAAAGTGCTATCCACCCTTATCCCACTTTCCAGCACTTGGTCCATAGCCTTGTAGGTTACGGCACTTCAAGTGCATATCCAAGTACTTTTTAAATGTGATGAGGGTCTCTGCCTCTACCACCCTTTCAGGCAGTGAGTTCCAGACACCCACCACCGTCTGGATGAAAAAAAATCTCCTCAAATCCCCTCTAAACTTCTGACTAATTACTTTAAATCTACGTCCCCTGGTTATTGACCCTTCTGCTAAGGGAAATAGGTCCCTCCTATCCACTCTATCTAGGTCCCTCATAATTTTATACACCTCAATTAAGTCTCCCCTCAGCCTCCTCTGTTCCAAAGAAAACAACCCCAGCCTATCCAATCTTTCCTCATAGCTAAAATTCCCCAGCCCAGGCAACATCCCTGTAAATCTCCTCTGCACCCCATCTAGTGCAATCACATCCTTCCTGTAATGTGGTGACCAGAACTACACGCAGTATTCTAGCTGTGGCCTAACTAGTGTTTTATACAGTTCAAGCATAACCTCCCTTTTATATGCTTATCTATGCAAATAGTCAGGAGTATTCCAAATAATTCAAATCTAAATTATGTTGTAGATCTGTACACAAACTCCTAAAGACATAATTAAATAATAGTAGTGATGAAAGTCATCGATCTGAAACATTAACTCTGTTTCTCTCTCCGCAGATGCTGCCTGATCTGCTGAGTGTATCCAGCATTTTCTGTTTTTATTTTTCCAGCATCCGCAGTATTTTGCTTTCGTTTAAATAATAGGACAGTTTCAGGAGTTTAAAAGTTGTGAAGTATCTACCCTAGACATAGAAACATAGAAGATAGGAGCAGGAGTAGGCCATTCGGCCCCTCTAGCCTGCTCCGCCATTCAATGCGATCATGGCTGATCATCCAAGTTCAGTACCCGGTCCCTGCTTTCTCCCCAAATCCCTTGATCCCTTTAGCCTTCAGAAATATATCCAACTCCTTCTTGAATATATTTAATGAATTGGCCTCTACTGCCTTTTGTGGTAGAGAATTCCACAGGTTCACCACTCTCTGGGTGAAGAAATTCCTCCTCATTTCTGTCCTAAAAGGCCTACCCCTCATCCTTAGACTGTGACCCCTGGTTCTGGACTCCCCGACCATCGAGAACATCCTCCCTGCATCTAGTCTGTCCAGTCCTGCCAGAATTTTATAAGTTTCAATGAGATCCCCTCTCATTCTTCTAAACTCCAGCGAATACAAGCCCAATCGCCCCAATCTCTCCTCATACGTCATTCCTGCCATCCCAGGTATCAGCCTGGTGAATCTTCGCTGAACTCCTTCCATGGCAAGAATATCCTTCCTCGGATAAGGCGACCAAAACTGCACACAATACTCAAGATGTGGTCTCACCAAGGCCCTGTACAACTGCAGCAAGACATCCTTGTTCTTGTACTCAAACCCTCTCGCTACGAAGGCCAACATACCATTTGCCTTCTTAACCGCCTGCTGCACCTGCATGCTTACCTTCAGCGACTGGTGCACAAGGACGCCCAGGTCTCGTTGCACTTCCCCTTCTCCCAATCTATTGCCATTCAGATAATAATCTGCCTTCCTGTTTTTTGACACCAAAGTGGATAACCTCACATTTATCCACGTTATATTGCATCTGCCATGCTTCTGCCCAATCACCCAACCTGTCCAAATTATCCTGTAGTTTCTCGGCATCCTCCTCACAGCACACACGCCCACCCAGCTTTGTGTTGTCTGCAAATTTGGAGATATTACATCTAGTTCCCTTGTCTAGATCATTAATATATATTGTGAATAGTTGGGGTCCAAGGACCGATCCCTGCGATACCCCACTAGTCACTGCCTGCCACTTGGAAAAAGACCCGTTTATTCCAACTCTTTGCTTTCTATCTGCCAACCAGTTCTCTATCCAAGTCAATACCTTGCCCCCAATCACATGTGCCTTAACTTTACACACTAATCTCTTATGTGGGACCTTATCGAAAGCCTTTTGAAAGTTCAAATACACCACATCCACTGGTTCTCCCTTATCTATTTTACTAGTTACATCCTCAAAAAATTCCAGTAGATTAGTCAAGCACGATTTACCTTTTGTAAATCCATGTTGACTTTGTCCGATCCTGTCACTGTTTTCCAAGTGCTCTGCTATTACATCTTTTATAATGGACTCTAGAATTTTCCCCACCACCGATATCAGGCTTACCGGTCTGTAATTCCCCGTTTTCTCTCTACCACCTGTTATGTTCATAAATAAATAGACATTTTACCATTCTAGAATGACATGTTACTGATCATTACACCACCTTTTTTGAATAGTGGAGTAACATTAGCTACCCTCCAATCCATGGGTACTGTTCCAGATTCCATCGAATGCTGGAAGGTGATCAGCAAAGCATCAACTATTTCTAGGGCCACTTCCTTAAGTACCCTAGGATGTAGATTATCAGGCCCTGGGGATTTATCGGCCTTCAATCCCATCAATTTCCCTAACACCATTTCCCTACAAATACTGATTTCTTTCAGTTCCTCCCTTTCATCAGACCCTATGTTCCCCGACATCTCTGGGAGGTTATTTCTGTCCTCCTTTGTGAAGACAGAACCAAAATATGTATTTAATTGGTCTGCCATTTCTTTGTTCACAGAAATCACAGAAATCACAGAAACCCCACAGTGCAGATAAGAGGCCATTTCGGCCCATCGAGCCTGCACCGACACATATCCCACCCGATCCCCGTAACCCCTACACCATTATAAATTCCCGATTCTGACTGCAAGGGAACTACGCTTGACTTCACCAATCTTTTTCTCTTCACATATCTATAAAAGCTTTTACAGTCAGTTTTTATGTTCCCTACAAGCTTACTCTCATCATCTATTTTTCCTTTCTTAATTAATCCCTTTGTCCTCCTTTGTTGAATCCTAAACTGCTCCCAATCCTCTGGATTACTGCTTTTTTTGGCCAATTTATATGTCCTCTCCTTGGATCTTATGCTATCCCTAATTTCCCTCGTTAGCCACGGTTGAGTCACCTTTTTTGTTTTATTTTTATGCCAAACTGGGATGAACAAATTCTGTAGTTCATCCATGCGGTCTTTGAATGTTTGCCATTGCCTATCCACCGTTAACCCTTTGAGTGACATTCTCCAATCAATCCTACCCAATTTGCGCCTCAGACCATCGTAGTTTCCTTTATTTAAATTCAGGACCCTAGTCTCTGAGTCAACTACTTCATTCTCCATCTTAATGAAGAATTCGATCATATTACGATCAGTCTCTACTGCATTATTTCTGAAGAAACTTGGCAACACTTGGCAAATCACTGGTCCTGAGGTACTGTGTGGAACTCCTATTTATTGAGAAAAGTAATGATTAAATAGAATAAAACTTCACTAAATGTGACTAAACCATAGCATGCCTTACTGTGCCCGCATGGGTATCCATTTCTCAAACTGTCTTAAGCAATTGTCTGTTTGTATTGGTCCCCAGAAAGACATTAGTGTGCATCTGAGGTCTTTTTGATCCCATTACACACATGATGCGCATGAATGCCAGTGAAGTAAATTCAGTCATCCAGAGATTATCATTGCCTTTTCCTAGAGACGTGAAGAGATCATCAAAAATTGCTCTAAATGCAAGACATAAATGCAAGTCTTTCTAATATAAGGCTTGGCAGGGAATCGTGCTCTAATGTTTGTTATTGGTATCATACTAGTGTGAAACCCATGGCCAGTTATTACACAGAAATACCTGACACTCGGTAGGAAGTGGTGGTGAGGTGACTTTTCTTTTACAATGAAATCGGTATTGAATTCACTCCATAACAAAATGAGACATTATTCACCAGCACTAAACTGTGGGTAGCTTTGTCCTGTGGATTTAACTCCACTTAACTTTACTAATGCCCTTTAGGGAAGGAAATCTGCTGTCCTTACCTGGTCTGGCCTATGTGACTCCAGACCCATAGCAATGTGGTTGACTCTTAACTGCCCTCTGAAATGGCCTAGCAAGCCACTCAGTTGTACCAAACCACTAAGAAAAACAATAATAAGAATAAAACTAGATGGACCACCCGGCGTCGACCTAGGCCCTGGCTTCAGACATGGCAACAGCACACCCAGCCCAGTCGACCCTGCAAAGTCCTCCTCACTACCATCTGGGGACTTGTGCCAAAATTGGGAGAGCTGCCCCACAGACTAGCAAAGCAACAGCCTGACATAGTCATACTCACAGAATCATACCTTTCAGCCGATGTCCCAGACTCCTCCATCATCATCCTTGGGTATATCTTGTCCCAGTGGTAGGACACACCCACCAGAGGTGGGGGCACAGTGGGAGGGAGTGGCCTGGGAGTCCTCAACATCGACTTCGGACCCCATGAAGTTTCATGGTTTCAGGTCAAGCACGAGCAAGGAAACTTCCTGCTGATTACCACCTACCGCCCTCCCTCAGCTGATGAATCAGTACTCCTCCATGTTGAGCACCACTTGGAAGAAGCACTGAGGGTAGCGAGGACACAAAATGTACCCTGGATGGGGGACTTCACCAAGAGTGGCTCAGCAGCACCACTACTGACCGAGCTCTGAAGGACAAATCTGCCAGACTGAGCCTGCGGCAGGTCGTGAGCGAATCAACACGAGGCAAAAACCTACTTGACTTTGTCTTACCAATCTACCTGTCATAGATGCATCTGTCCATGACAGTATTGGTAGCAGTGACCACTGCACAGTCCTTGTGGAGTCGAAGTCCCGTCTTCACATTGAGGACACCCTCCATCGCATTTTCTGGCACTGCCACCGTGTGAAATGGGATAGATTCAGAACAGATCTAGCAGCTCAAAACTGGGCATCCATGAGGTGTTGTGGGCCATCAGCAGCAGCAGAATTGTATTCCACCACAATCTGTAACCTCATGGCCTGGCTTATCCCTCACTCTACCATTACCATCATGCCAGGGAACTAATCCTGGCTCAATGAGGAGTGTAGAAGAGCATGTCAGGAGCAGCACCAGGCGTACCTAAAAAGGAGATGCCAACCTGGGGAAGCTGCAACATAGAACTACATGTATACTAAAAAGCGGATGCAGTATGCTATAGACAGAACTAAGCGATCTCACAACTAACAGATCAGATCAAAGCTCTGCACTCCTGCCACATCCAGTCGTGAACGGTGGTAGACAATTAAACAACTAACAGGAGGAGGCTCCATGATGGCGGAGCCCAGCACGCGAGTGCAAAAGACAAGGCTGAAGCAAATGCAACCATCTTCAGCCAGAAGTGCCGAGTGGATGATCCATATTGGCCTTCTCCTGAGGTCCCATCACAGAAGCCAGTCATCAGCCAATTCGATTCAATCAACGTGATATCAAGAAATGGGCTGAGCACACTGGATACAGCAAAGGCTATGGGCCCCGACAACATCCCGGCTGTCATGCTGAAATCTTGTGCTCCAGAACTAGTACCGTCACGTGCCAAGCTGTTCCAGTACAGCTACAACACTGGCATCTACCCAACAATGTGGAAAACTGCCTGACGTAAGAAAACTACTAGGCACTTGGTCTGAGTATTAAACAAGGCTTTAATCAACTGTTTTTCAACATGGAGATCTAGTTGTGTCTTTCACTAGTTCCCGTTAAAGAATGTCCTAAAGCAAGCTGGGCCCATGCCCGAGTATATATACTTTCCCTGGACAGCGCCACCAGCAGGCCGGCCAGTATTATTTCATAAGTCATTTCCACATGAATGACAAGATTCATGTTACTGCCCAAGTATGTTCTTTCCACAAAAGACAGGACAAATCCAATCCGGCCAATTACCGCCCCATCATTCTACTCTCAATCATCAGCAAAGTGATGGAAGGTGTCGTCGACAGTGCTATCAAGCGGCACTTACTCACCAATAACCTGCTCACCGATGTTCAGTTTAGATTCCGCCAGGATCACTCGGCTCCAGACCTCATTACAGCCTTGGTGTAAACATGGACAAAAGAGCTGAATTCCAGAGGTGAGGTGAGAGTGACTGCCCTTGACATCAAGGCAGCATTTGACCAAGTGAAATGTTAATCAGGGGAAAACTCTCCACTGGCTGGAGTCATACCTAGCACCAAGGAAAATGGTTGTGGTTGTTGCAGGTCAATCATCTCAGCCCCAGGACATTGCTGCAGGAGTTCCTCAGGGCAGTGTCCTAGGTCCAACCATCTTCAGCTGCTTCATCAATGATCTTCCCTCCATCATAAGGTCAGAAATGGGGATGTTCACTGATGATTGCAGTGTTCAGTTCCATTCGCATCTCCTCAGATAATGAAGCAGTCCATGCCCGCATGCAGCAAGACCTGGATGACATTCAGGCCTGGGCTGATAAGTGGCAAGTAACATTCACGCCACACAAGTGCCAGGCAATGACTATCTCCAACAAGAGAGAGTCTAACCACCGCCCCTTGACATTCAACGGCATTACCATCGCCGAATCTCCCACCATCAACAGCCTGGGGGTCACCATTGACCAGAAACTTAACTGGACCAGCCACATAAATACTGTGGCAACAAGAGCGGGTTAAGGGCTGGGTATTCTGCAGCGAGTGTCTCACCTCCTGACTCCCCAACGCCTTTCCACCATCTACAAGGCACAAGTCAGGAATTTGATGGAATACTCTCCACTTGCCTGGATGAGTGCAGCTCCAAAAGCACTCAAGAAGCTCGACACCACACTTGACAAAGCAGGCCGCTTGACTGCCACCCCATCCACCACCTTAAACATTCACTCCCTCCATCACCGGCGCACCGTGGCTGCAGTGTGCACCATCTACAAGATGCACTGAAGCAACTCGCCAAGGCTTCTTCGGCAGCGCCTCCCAAACCAGTGGTCTCTACCACCTAGAAGGACAATGGCCTCTACCACCTAGAAGGACAAGGGAACACCATCACCTGTAAGCTCCCCTCCAAGTTACACACCATCCTGACTTGGAAATACATCGTCGTTCCTTCATCGTCACTTAGTCAAAATCCTGGGAGTCCCTCCCTAACAGCACTGTGGGAGTACCTTCACCACAAGGACTGCAACGGTTCAAGAAGGCAGCTCACCACCATCTTCTCAAGGGCAGTTAGGGATGGGCAATAAATGCTGGCCTTGCCAGCGATGCCCACATCTCAGGAACAAAAAAAAACTTGTAATTCAGTTAAATGTACATAAATGCATTTCAACCAAGGGTCCCCTACAGTTTTCAGAAAGGGGACATTTCAATCCCATCACTGGAATGGAATCAGTCTGAGTCTTTGTAGGTCCATGTTCTAATCTCATTTATCAACCAATCCCCCAACAAGTTTAATATTAAACTGACGTGCACGGTGTCTAGAGGGCTAGTGGGACATCGATGGGAATTTTAACCCCCAAAAACTGGTTGGTTTGGGTTGGGCAGGATGTTAAAATGTTAAAAATCTCAAACCCGCCCACTTCCGGTTTTAATGGAGGCAGAACGAGAGGTGGGCAACCAACCCGCTCCCAGGAGGAGTGCCTCAGATATAATTTCCATTTTTAATTTAACCCTGGCCAGCCGGGTCTTTCCACTTACCTGCTAGATCCAGCTTACCTGCTTTCACTACCCCTCCGTGATTGGACTCCCCCCACCCCCACCACCGAGCCACGATGTTCCCCCGAGCCACGATCTCCCACCTACCCCGCATCGGTCTTTCCGATCCCTCCCTACCTCCTCTACGCTCCCGGCTGCAGCTTCCAATCACGCCCCGCACCGACCCTTCCAATCGCCCCCCGCTTTAAACAGTGCTTTTTTTTAAAAATGGCGACTTAGAAGGTGATGAAACAGAATCTGTGTGTTGTACCTACCAAACATCAGGTGCGTCTTTCAACTTCCTGCTAAAGGACAAAACAAAGTGTCAGAAACATTCTCTCAACACTTTACCCACTGTCAAGGAATCGGTCAATCAGTCAGTCAGTTAGGATTTGCACAAGTTTTTGGATTTTGCACTCCCACTTAAGAATTATAAAACAATAAATTGACTAATCACTTTTATGTTAGCAATATTACATTTTTTGGGTTTTACCGTAGACATTGCTTTGGGTTCAGCATCAGTGGGCACTCCCTCTTTCACTCTGGAACCAGAGTGAGTTTACCTAACCAACGACTAGTTAAATATAGTGAGACCCAGGGTCAAACATAGAACATGTATCACTGTACTCAAGCCGACATGTGCCCCATGTGATCGCTTTGTAGGCAGAAGAATAACATAATATCAGATCATGCTATGCCTCAGACTATAAAATCTTAAGCAAATTCATTTAACATTGAATAGGCAAAATAACAGGACTTGGTACAAACAGTATATTTACAGTACTTACAAATTTTATTATTCTCCTCAAGGTACCAAAGCAAATAAGACACATGTACAATAACCTTCAATATGCATTTTCTACATTATGATAGTGACACTTCAAAAAAGTACTTAATTGGCTGTAAAGCGCTTTGGGATGTCTGGTGGTCATGAAAGGCATTATATAAATGCAAGTCTTTCTTTTTCTTTCAATATAAAGTTGATCCTTAAAACATGGTTGCTTGCTTCTTTCATTGCTATGTGCTACCACAGAACTCACTGATTAGCCCTGACATTGTTGACTTCAGAATAACTGCTCTGATGAGTGCACTTAACTAAATCTAAGCCCATGATCAGAAGCTCCATGCTACAGAATCATGGCCTTGCTCCTTTCACAGATCTGACTCATCTTCATTTCAGATATAACTTTAAATCAAACTTAACGGGGTTAAATTGGGCCGAGTAGCACCCTTTTTTTGGCGTTACACGGCCACTTTAAGGTTTCAAAATGAGACCGAAGATGCGCGTGCATACTTCTGATGGCAGTGCGCCATCTTGGTAAAGGGGTTTGCGCACATGCGCTAAACGACCGCCGTCAGCATGCAAAGCAGGCAGATCAGTGTGCAACGATGATTTGAAGTCCCCGCTGAAAATGACTTCTGACAGCTAGTTGACGTGTCGGCATTTTTGGAGGTTTTCTAGACTTGGATAAAGTTTCAGTACTCTACAGAGAGTGGTCTGGCTGGTCTTGCAGTCCTGTTTGTGCCATTTAAAATATTCTGGTGATAGAAGTTTCTTCCAGATATGGATGGCCTGGTAGGGTTCCTCTGGGAATTGAACATGACTGGGAGAACAGAGCAGGATAAGCTGCTAGAAGAGGGAGGAGGAGGAGGAGGAGGAGGAGCTGCAGCACTCTGGGCCAGCTGGCTGATAGGCAGGAGTGAGATCAGGAATGCTGTCAGCCTTAGAGAGGGTAGCAGGTTCCTCTTCATAAAGCCACTGCCACTCTCTCAGTCTGCGCCTCAGCAATCCTAGTGATCTGTTGGAGAACAGATTGCTGGACTTCTGTGACACCCTGGAAGCCCCTTTCAACAATGGCACCCAGAGCCACGATGGCAGATCTCTGAGCTTCCATACATGTTCTTTGTGCTTCCATCGCAACAGTCTAAGCTGCAAAGAAAGCAGTCCGAGATTCCATGGAAGCTATTTGTGCTAAGATGGAAGCTGTGAGCTCGGTCATCAGATGCTGCATGATGGTGGATTCCACAGGTGTGCTGATGGAAGTCACCAACCATTCCATGTTGGAAAAGATGGGCTCCAATCGCTGTGCAAAGCCTTGTGCCAAGTTGGAGGTGGACTCCTCCATGGTGTGCAAGCTTTCCGGCAGGCTTCCCAGTGTCTACCTTGGTTGAGAATACCCATGGGCCTTCTTCTGTAACCTGGCCCATCGAAGTCATCATCTGACTTCTCTGCAGCAGAACTAGTATGCGACCTTGGCAAGCTGGCACCTGTGGTGTCTTTTTCTCCCTGCCCTGGCTCCTGCGCACTTATGCCTGGAGTCTCACCATGTGCAGATCCCTCCTCTATCCTATCCTCCTAACCAAGGTACATGCAGTGTCAGTCTCTGAGCTGGTGGCTGCGAGAGTAAGATCGAGTGATGGTGTTTTTTCATTATCACTGTCTTTTTCTTCTTCATCTTCCTCCGCTCTCTGGGAAGGTCTAGTTCTTGGGTATCTGAAATAAAACAGGGACAAGGGTTAGGTTGTGGTGAGGGGACAGGACAGAATGTGTGCATACACCATCTGCAACTTGCAAGTCAGCAGAGATTGTGGGATGATGGAGAAAAGAGAAGTGGAAAGAGAGGAGGATTAGGTATGCAGAGACCCTTATCATTGACCCTCCAGCACCACCAGTGGCCATGGCCACAGCAATGCCCCTTCCCATGATGGCCAGCACTGTCTCCTCCATGGGTGTTAAAATGTGAAGCAGGGCTTATCCTCCTCCAGTTTCTTGCTGCTGCCTCCTGTAATGCGCCACTTTCTCCTACAAGAAAGAGGGAAGTGTTAGTGAATTTCATGCAATATGCTTGGGTGATGTGGTTGTCATGGTTGAATAGCTGCCAGTGTGTGTGAAGCTTGCAGCAGTGCTAAATGTGTGAGCGTGAGGTGAAGCATATGAATTGAAGTGTTGAGCACTGATTGATAGAAATCGTTAGTAGGTGGGTGATGGGAGTATAATGAATTGAACAGTGGATAAGAGTAGTGGTGCAGTTGGTAGAATGTGTCATTTGTAGACTGACCTGACCTTGACAACTCTTGTCAGATCATTAAACAACTTCCCGCATTGCATCCATGTTCTTGGAGTTATATTCCTGGTATTGACTTTTGCTGCTATTTCCTCCCACTGCCCCCAATCACAAGTCTTGAGGCCCTCCTGCCACCCTGCAGATACAGGATGTCCCTCCTCCTCTCCACCTCCTGCACCAAGGGCCTCCAGTGTAACATCAGAAAACCTTGGTGAACACGCTCTCGCATATTAGAGCACAGATTCAGTTCACAAAGGTCTCCCACCACTTCTTCCAACCACAATGCTCCTCCCCTTTAAGTAGGTCTGGCCACTTGCCATTTCGGGGGCCCTGCTAATGCGTGCAGCCTATCAGTAGCATGTGTAGTGGTGGCTGCATGCAGCAATCAGTCAAATGAACGGGCTCAGGTTAATCGCGTAGCGTGATCCCTGCACCCATTTTCGGGGGTTATCCAATTTAACTCCCAGTATTTTAAAGAGATCCCAGGATTTCAATCACATGGGATGTTTGAATTACATGGCTTATCTCCTTTCTGAGAAATTGCTTATTTGTTCTAAATACTTTCATAAACTTGTGATGACAGGAAATGAACACATGAGCACATGTCCAGACACCAATCAGGGACATTGTTGGACAAAATTACACGAATGCATCTACACCCAATAGACAGTGGGCTAAAAATTGGATAGCCCCCGAAAATGGGCGTGGGGATCGCGATGCACGATCCAGCACTATCCCCATATCCCTTGATTCCCTTAATATTCAAAAATCTATCGATCTCTGTCTTGAATATACACAATGACTGAGCCTCCACAGCCCTCTGGGGTAGAGAATTCCAAAGACTCACCACCCTCTGAGTGAAGAAATTTCTCCCCATCTCGGTGCTAAATGGCTGACCCCTTATTCTGAGACTGTGACCCCTGGTTCTAGACTCCCCAGCCAGGGGAAGCATCCTCCCTGCATCTACCCTGTCAAGCCCTGTAAGAATTTTGTATGTTTCAATGAGATCACCTCTCATTCTTCTAAACTCTAGAGAATATAGGCCTAGTCTACTCAATCTCTCCTTATAGGACAATCTCCCCATCCCAGAAACCAGTCTGGTGAACCTTCGTTGCACTCCCTCTATTGCAAGTATATCCTTCCTTAGGTAAGGAGACCAAAACTGTACACAATACTCCAAGTGTGGTCTCACCAGGGCCCTATATAATTGTAGTAAGACGTCTTTACTCTTATACTCAAATCCTCTTGTAATATAGAAACAAAGAAGATAGGAGCAGGAGTAGGCCATTCGGCCCTTCGAGCCTGCTCCGCCATTCAATGAGATCATGGCTGATCATCCAAATTCAGTACCCTGTCCCTGCCTTCTCCCCATATCCCTTGATCCCTTTAGCCTTAAGAAATATATCCAACTCTTTCTTGAATATATTTAATGAACTGGCCTCCACCGCCCTCTGTGGCAGAGAATTCCACAGGTTCACCACTCTCTGGGTGAAGAAATTCCTCCTCATTTCAGTCCTAAATGGCTTACCCCTTATCCTTAGACTATGACCCCTGGTTCTGGACTCCCCGGACATCAGAAACATCCTTCCTGCATCTAGTCTGTCCAGGCCTGACAGAATTTTATAGGTTTCGATGAGATCCCCTCTCAATCTTCTAAACTCCAGTGAGTATAAGCCCAATCAACACAATCTCTCCTCATACATCATTCCTGCCATCCCAGGTATCAGCCAACATACCATTTGCTTTCCTAATTCCTTGCTGTATCTGCATGTTAACTTTCAGTGATTCATGTACAAGGACACCCAGGTCCCTCTGAACACCAACATGTCCCAATCTCTCACCATTTAAAAAATACTCTGCTTTTCTATTTTTCCTACCAAAGTGGATAACTTCACATTTCTCCATTCACTTAGCTCGTCTATATCCCCTTGAAGCCTCTTTGCATCCTCCTCACGCAAATTACATTCCCACCCACCTTTGTATCATCAGCAAACTTGGAGATACAGGGTATTACATTTGTCCCCTCATCCAAATCATTGATTAAGATTGTGAATAGCTGAGGCCCAAGCACTGATCCTTGCAGTACCCCACTAGTTACAGTCTGCCAACCTGAAAATGACCCGTTTATTCCTACTCCCTGTTTTCTGTCCATTAACCAATCCTCAATCCATGCTAGCATTTTACCCCCAATCCCATGATCCCTAATTTTGTTTAATAACCTCTTGTGTGGCACCTTATCGAATGCCTTCTGAAAATCCAAATACAACGCATCCATTGGTTCCTCCGTATCTATTCTGCTAGTTACAACCTCAAAAAACGTTAACAGATTTGTCAAACACTATTTCCCTTTCATAAATCATAGAGTCATAACAGCACAGAAGGAGACCATTTGGCCCATCGAGTCCGTGACAGCTCTCTGTAGAGCACTCCAGTCAGTCCCATTCCCCCGCTCTATCCCCGCAGCCCTGCAAGTTTATTTCCCTCAAGTGCCTATCCAGTCTCCCCTTGAAAACATTAAGTGTCTCCACTTCCACAACTTCCATCGGCAGTGAATTCCAGGTCCTCACCACTCACATCCCCCCTGTATCTCTTCCGCAAAACCTTGAATCTGTGTCCCCTAGTCCTTGTACCATCAATTACTGGGAACAGCCTTTCCCCGTCTAGCCTATCCAAACCCATCATAATCTTATACACCTCTATCAAATCACCCCTCAACCTCCTTTGCTCTAATGAAAACAAATCCAGCTTCTCCACCCTGTCCTTGTAGCTAAAATCCCCCATCCCCAGAATCATTCAGGTAAATCTCCTCTGCACCCTCTCAAGGGCCTTCACATCATTCCTAAAGTGTGGTGACCAGAACTGGACACAATACTCCAGTTGTGGCCTAACTAGCACTTTATAAAAGTTCAGCATAACTTTTCCACTTTTGTACTCAATACCTCTATTTATGAAGCCCAAGATCCCATATGCTTTGTTAACCACTCTCTCAAACATGGAAACATAGAAGAGAGGAGCAGGAGTAGGCCATCCTTAGACTGTGACCCCTGGTTCTGGACTCCCCCGCCATCGGGAACATCCTTCCTGCATCTAGTCTGTCTAATCCTGTTAGAATTTTATAAGTTTCAATGAGATCCCCTCTCATTCTTCTAAACTCTAGCGAATATAAGCCTAATCGACCCATTCTCTCTTCATACGTCATTCTTGCTATCCCAGGTATCAGTATGGTGAATCTTCGCTGCACTCTCTCCATGGCCAGAACATCCTTCCTCAGATAAGGTGACCAACACTGCACACAATACTCAAGGTGTGGTCTCACCAAGGCCCTGTACAACGGCAGCAAGAAATCCTTGCTCCTGTACTCGAATCCTCTCGCTATGAAGGCCAACATACCATTTGCCTTCTTAACCGCCTGCTGCACCTGCATGCTTACCTTCAGCGACTGGTGCACAAGGACACCCAGGTCTCGTTGCACTTCCCCTTTTCACAATCTATTGCCGTATCTAAGAATAGATAAAGGAGAACCAGTGGATGTGGTGTATTTATACTTTCAGAAGGCTTTCAATAAGGTCCCGTAAAAGAGATTAGCGTGGAAAGTTAAACCACATAGGATTGGGGGTAAGGTACTGACTTGGATAGAGAACTGGTTGGCAGACAGGAAGCAAAGAGTTGGAATAAACGGGTCTTTTTCCGAGTGGCAGGCAGTGACTAGTGGTGTACCGCATGGATCGGTGCTAGGACCCCAGCTATTCACAATATATATTAATGATCTAGACGAGGGAACTAGATGTAATATCTCCAAGTTTTCAGACGACACAAAGCTGGGTGGGCATGTGTGCTGTGAGGAGGATGCAGAGAAACTCCAGTATGATTTGGACAGGTTGGGTGATTGGGCAGGTGCATGGCAGACGGAGTATAATGTGGATAAATGCGAGGTTATCCACTTTGAAGGCAAAAACAGGAAAACAGATTATCTGAACGGTGATAGATTGGGAAAACGGGAAGTGCAACGAGACCTGGGTGTCCTTGTGCACCAGTCGCTGAAGGTAAGCATGCAGGTGCAGCAGGCGGCTCAGAAGGCAAATGGTATGTTGGCCTTCATAGCGAGAGGATTCGAGTACAGGAGCAAGGATGTCTTGCTGCAGTTGTACAGGAAACTCTCGTTTAAATGGCAACAAATTATCCGGAATTCTCTAATAACCAGCAAAATTCTGGAATAGGTTTTGAGGCTTCCGTATACTGTATATTTGTGGCTGTGTAACCAGGGTTCTCGTACCTTTCGCCATGTAACCATGGCTCCTGCACCTCTGGTTGTGTAACCTGGTTTTCTGTACCTGTGTCTGTGGAACGGGGCTCCAGCACCTGTGTCTGTGGACTGGGGCTCCAGCACCTGTGTCTGTGGACCGGGGCTCCAGCACCTGTGTCTGTGGACCGGGGCTCCGGCCCCTGTGTCTGTGGACTGGGGCTCCAGCACCTGTGTCTGTGGACCGGGGCTCCAGCACCTGTGTCTGTGGAACGGGGCTCCAGCACCTGTGTCTGTGGACCGGGGCTCCGGCCCCTGTGTCTGTGGAACGGGGCTCCGGCCCCTGTGTCTGTGGACCGGGGCTCCGGCCCCTGTGTCTGTGGACCGGGGCTCCAGCACTTGTGTCTGTGGAACGGGGCTCCAGCACCTGTGTCTGTGGACCGGGGCTCCAGCACCTGTGTCTGTGGACCGGGGCTCTGGCCCCTGTGTCTGTGGAACGGGGCTCCAGCACTTGTGTCTGTGGAACGGGGCTCCAGTACCTGTGTCTGTGGACCGGGGCTCCAGCACCTGTGTCTGTGGACCGGGGCTCCAGCACTTGTGTCTGTGGAACGGGGCTCCAGTACCTGTGTCTGTGGACCGGGGCTCCGGCCCCTGTGTCTGTGGACCGGGGCTCCAGCACTTGTGTCTGTGGAACGGGGCTCCAGTACCTGTGTCTGTGGACCGGGGCTCCAGCACTTGTGTCTGTGGAACGGGGCTCCAGTACCTGTGTCTGTGGACCGGGGCTCCAGCACCTGTGTCTGTGGACCGGGGCTCCAGCACCTGTGTCTGTGGACCGGGGCTCCAGCCCCTGTGTCTGTGGACCGGGGCTCCGGCACCTGTGTCTGTGGACCGGGGCTCCGGCCCCTGTGTCTGTGGACCGGGGCTCCGGCCCCTGTGTCTGTGGACCGGGGCTCCGGCCCCTGTGTCTGTGGACCGGGGCTCCGGCCCACATGTCTGTGGACCGGGGCTCCAGCCCCTGTGTCTGTGGACCGGGGCTCCGGCCCCTGTGTCTGTGGACCGGGGCTCCGGCCCCTGTGTCTGTGGACCGGGGCTCTGGCCCCCGTGTCTGTGGACCGGGGCTCCGGCCCCCGTGTCTATGGACCGGGGCTCCGGCACCTGTGTCTGTGGACCGGGGCTCCGGCCCCTGTGTCTGTGGACCGGGGCTCCGGCCCCCGTGTCTGTGGACCGGGGCTCCGGCCCCCGTGTCTGTGGACCGGGGCTCCGGCCCCTGTGTCTGTGGAACGGGGCTCCGGCCCCTGTGTCTGTGGACCGGGGCTCCGGCCCCTGTGTCTGTGGACCGGGGCTCCGGCCCCTGTGTCTGTGGACCGGGGCTCCGGCCCCTGTGTCTGTGGACCGGGGCTCTGGCCCCTGTGTCTGTGGACCGGGGCTCCGGCCCCTGTGTCTGTGGACCGGGGCTCCGGCCCCTGTGTCTGTGGACCGGGGCTCTGGCCCCTGTGTCTGTGGAACGGGGCTCCAGTACCTGTGTCTGTGGACCGGGGCTCCGGCCCCTGTGTCTGTGGACCGGGGCTCCGGCCCCTGTGTCTGTGGAACGGGGCTCCAGTACCTGTGTCTGTGGACCGGGGCTCCAGCACCTGTGTCTGTGGACCGGGGCTCCAGCACCTGTGTCTGTGGACCGGGGCTCCGGCCCCTGTGTCTGTGGACCGGGGCTCTGGCCCCCGTGTCTGTGGACCGGGGCTCCGGCCCCCGTGTCTGTGGACCGGGGCTCCGGCACCTGTGTCTGTGGACCGGGGCTCCGGCCCCTGTGTCTGTGGACCGGGGCTCCGGCCCCTGTGTCTGTGGACCGGGGCTCCGGCCCCCGTGTCTGTGGACCGGGGCTCCGGCCCCTGTGTCTGTGGAACGGGGCTCCGGCCCCTGTGTCTGTGGACCGGGGCTCCGGCCCCTGTGTCTGTGGACCGGGGCTCCGGCCCCTGTGTCTGTGGACCGGGGCTCCGGCCCCTGTGTCTGTGGACCGGGGCTCCGGCCCCGTGTCTGTGGACCGGGGCTCCGGCCCCTGTGTCTGTGGACCGGGGCTCCGGCCCCCGTGTCTGTGGAACGGGGCTCCGGCCCCCGTGTCTGTGGACCGGGGCTCCGGCCCCTGTGTCTGTGGAACGGGGCTCCGGCCCCTGTGTCTGTGGACCGGGGCTCCGGCCCCTGTGTCTGTGGACCGGGGCTCCGGCCCCTGTGTCTGTGGACCGGGGCTCCGGCCCCTGTGTTCGTGGAACGGGGCTCCGGCCCCTGTGTCTGTGGACCGGGGCTCCGGCCCCTGTGTCTGTGGACCGGGGCTCCGGCCCCCGTGTCTGTGGACCGGGGCTCCAGTACCTGTGTCTGTGGACCGGGGCTCCGGCCCCTGTGTTCGTGGAACGGGGCTCCGGCCCCTGTGTCTGTGGAACGGGGCTCCGGCCCCTGTGTCTGTGGACCGGGGCTCCGGCCCCTGTGTTCGTGGAACGGGGCTCCGGCCCCTGTGTCTGTGGAACGGGGCTCCGGCCCCTGTGTCTGTGGAACGGGGCTCCAGCCCCTGTGTCTGTGGACCGGGGCTCTGGCCCCTGTGTTCGTGGAACGGGGCTCCGGCCCCTGTGTCTGTGGAACGGGGCTCCGGCCCCTGTGTCTGTGGACCGGGGCTCCGGCCCCTGTGTCTGTGGACCGGGGCTCCGGCCCCTGTGTCTGTGGACCGGGGCTCCGGCCCCTGTGTCTGTGGAACGGGGCTCCGGCCCCTGTGTCTGTGGAACGGGGCTCCGGCCCCTGTATCTGTGGAACGGGGCTCCGGCCCCTGTGTCTGTGGACCGGGGCTCCGGCCCCTGTGTCTGTGGAACGGGGCTCCGGCCCCTGTGTCTGTGGACCGGGGCTCCAGTACCTGTGTCTGTGGACCGGGGCTCCGGCCCCTGTGTCTGTGGACCGGGGCTCCGGCCCCTGTGTTCGTGGAACGGGGCTCCGGCCCCTGTGTCTGTGGACCGGGGCTCCAGTACCTGTGTCTGTGGACCGGGGCTCCAGTACCTGTGTCTGTGGACCGGGGCTCCGGCCCCTGTGTCTGTGGACCGGGGCTCCGGCCCCTGTGTTCGTGGAACGGGGCTCCGGCCCCTGTGTCTGTGGAACGGGGCTCCGGCCCCTGTGTCTGTGGACCGGGGCTCCAGTACCTGTGTCTGTGGACCGGGGCTCCGGCCCCTGTGTCTGTGGAACGGGGCTCCGGCCCCTGTATCTGTGGAACGGGGCTCCGGCCCCTGTGTCTGTGGAACGGGGCTTTCGTGCCTTGGGCCATTGTCACTCCATGTCCCTTCTTCGTTATCCGGAATTTTTAATCAACCGGCACCATCCCGGTCCCGTCGGTGCCGGATACCAAAGAGTTTCCTGTACAGGGCCTTGGTAAGACCACACCTTGAGTATTGTGTGCAGTTTTGGTCGCCTTATCTGAGGAAGGATGTTCTTGCCATGGAGGGAGTGCAGCGAAGATTCACCAGACTGATACCTGGGATGGCAGGAATGACGTATGAAGAGAGATTGGGTCGATAAGGCTTATATTCGCTCGAGTTTAGAAGAATGAGAGGGGATCTCATTGAAACTTTTAAATATTCTAACAGGACTAGACAGACTAGATGCAGGAAGGATGTTCCCGATGGCGGGGGAGTCCAGAACCAGGGGTCACAGTCTAAGCATAAGGGGTAAGCCATTTAGGACTGAGATGAGGAGGAATTTCTTCACCCAGAGAGTGGTGAACCTGTGGAATTCTCTACCACAGAAGGCAGTTGAGGCCAATTCATTAAATATATTCAAGAAGGAGTTGGATATATTTCTTAAGGCTAAAGGGATCAAGGGATATGGGGAGAAAGCAGGGACAGGGTACTGAATGTGGATGATCAGACATGATCTCATTGAATGGCGGAGCAGGCTCGAAGGGCCAAATGGCCTACTCCTGCTCCTATCTACCATCTATGTTTCTATGTTAGGACACCAGCAGAACTCCCCTGCTCTTCTTCAAAAAGTGCCATGGGATCTTTTATTTCCATCTGAGAGGACAGACAGGGTTTCAGTTACACCTTGACTGCGGCCGCATGCACAGCATTCAAATACCTTACAGGTCTTTCATAGCTTCATGTGCATTCCCATTCAGATCTCATGGGCCCTCCAAATAAGAGTAGGTTGCTGTCTGAGCATGAACATTGTCTGCACTGTCTAAAAGAACCTGCAAGAACTGGCAGCAACTTTGAAGAAATCTACTACCCACATTATGCAGTCATGTATTACTGTTAATCAGAACTGCCGTTCACTGTGCATCTTGTGACAATTACAAGGGTTTCTGCAGCAGAACTCCGCTCACATTGCTGCTTTGGAGGCATTGAGCTCCAATTTTCTTGTCATGCTTTAAGATACTAGATGATTGAATTGAAGAGCCACTACATAAAGTTTCACAAACCACACTGTTACCCAGATATCTGCTCTCATGTAGATCAGGGACATGGTAATGGAGTGCCCAGCAGCAGGTACATGGCTGAAGTAGCTACAGATGACATTGCAGTGAAGCCCATCTAACCTTCCACAAGCCCTTGGTTGAATAGCAGAAAATGTCCCAGAAAGTGGCCAGGATCAGTCAGCTATTGCATTCGCAGATGTTGTGGAAGCATTGCAGGGTCCTACCGAAAGCCAAGCCAACTGAAATCCAAGAGATCTCAATTACTCCAGGCAGCTAGCCATTTCGCCAACTCCTCCCACTGAGGAAGCACCTAGGAGTATTTGGATAGGTTTAAGAAGACACATATCATATACTGTCACTGTGGGGAAGCACCAGGTAAAACATCCTAGGTATATACATTCATGAGTTCTAGGGCATTAAGCTTGCACTTTATTTCAAATTTGTCCTGAGAGATTTCATTTGCTGGTGCAGAACAAGCTAGCTGCAGGCCCTGCAGGAGTTTTCATCCATTAATGTTAATGGACAGAAAGTCCTGTGCAGCCCACAAACCTCCATGCCCAAATTTCCAATTTGTGCTCCCAGTAGGTGAAGCTGCTAGGAACACAAATTCATAACATTTACCCCTATAGTTTTCTGCAATTGTCAGTTGCTAAACTAAACTTCAACTTTATGGTATAATAAAGAGTGCCAATGAAGAACATGAATTCTATAACTCATTCAATCTACTATTTCTGCATCTCAACAAGGTACTTACAAATTTTGAAGGCAGTTATGGAGCAGACGTGGGTATAGGAGAAGCACAATTCCTGCAATGATTGTAGTGACGCAGAGCAGAGAGAGGAGACCAAGCACTGCCACAATAGCCCTGTCATTCCCTTCTGTTACCAGATATGAGCAGTCACAGTCACCAGCTATTAGGTAAATAAAAATAGAATGAAAATTAAGTAACAAAATAGGTCAAAAGCGATGAACAAGTACCCTACATGTTGTGTATGTACCTTTAAGAGAGAACTGATTTTATACTGCAGTACCGGCAGTGACCACACCTGTATATAAAGCCATAGCAGGCTTCTGTACTTCAGTCTTAAGTTACCCTCTGTTCCAGCATTTCCTGCCTGTGCAGCTGCCTCAGTCAGCAGGAGGAGAAGGAGCAGACAAACCAGGAGAGTGGAGAGTGTAAAGTGGTGGTCTCCTGACCAGGAAGAGGAGGATATCGTTAGACCACCACCACCTCCACCTCCACCATCATCACAGCAACTGAGGTGCCTGGAGAGAGAGGACAGAGGAGGAGAAGGAGAAGGGAGGCCAGCAACAACACCAACCAGGGGAGAGGCCTTTCCCATTACTGCCTCCCCAAATTGGCCTCCATTCCAGGAGAGAGGGGAGAGAAACAACCAACAACTACCAACTGTTTGGAAGGAGGGAAGAACAACAGCATCTTTCAGGTGGGTGTTATTTGGTGCACTCTCCCAAAGACTTTGGCCTAGAAATTCACTGGCCTTAGCGCCGCTTTTGAGGCGCTAGAGGGCCTAGCGCCGAAGTTATGGCCAGTTTAGAAATTGACAGGGGCCCTAAATCGGCGTTAGGCCGGTAGCGTTGCGCCGGCACCGATGACGTCATCGGTGTGCGCAGCGTCCCGGTTGCCATGGTAACCCGCCCGAACTCGGAAATTGAGTTGCGGCCGCCTCGCCCGTGGCAGCCGCAAGCAACGTTCTGGCAGAGGTGCCTTACAGAACTTTGCGCCGGCGCATTAAAGGCCCCGCGGCGGCCGGCCGCTTTCCCGCCGGCCGCCTGGCCGCAGCTCCCTCCCCGGACTTCCCCCCCGCCCCCCCCGGAACAGAAGCAAGCCCGGCACTTGTCCGAGGTGCCGGGCTCATTTTTAAAAAGATTATCGCGGGCCGCGGCCGGGTGCAGGCAGCTCCTCTTTAACGGAAGGAGGAGGCCTGCACTTCCCGAGCCTGCCGCACCGCAGCGGGCGCCGCAGCGCCGGAATAGCGCCGCAATGCGGCGCGTGGCGCCAGTTTTGAGGCGCTGAGACCCCTCAGTAGCGCCGGCAGCCGTTTGGGCGCGGCGCTACTGAATTTTTGGCGCGCGCAGGGGGACTTAGCGCCGGCACTAACTTCCGGCGCTAAAGCCCTCGCTGCGCCAAAACCGAATTTCTAGGCCTTTGTATTTTAGGTGGGGGGAGAAAAGAAGAAAAAGGGGCCGGATCATCAAGGGGTGTGTGTGTGTGTGGCTCTTGTAAAACACTAGGCCACACACACCACTAATTAAGCACCCTTTCCTATTGCCTGACCTGGGATAGCTGGAGCTGCCTAGGTGATCAGCCCAATTGTACATCGTTAAGACCTGGTGTGGGACTGAGCCTAGGGCGTCTCCAGCTTTCCCAGGTGAAGACATCTTCTCCCCCTGCTAGAAGGCCACCTTCAAAGACTTTAATTTTTCATCAGAGAGTGCACCCCTGCCGACACCCACCCACCCACCATCCTGAGTGGCGACCCTGCCTTTGCGGCCTCCCTCCTTCCCACCACCCCCTCTCTCTCTCTCTTTGTCTTTCTCTGCCTTTCTCTCTGAGGCACCTCATTTCATCTTTAATTATTAATTGCCTATTGAGCAGAGGGGAGAAGGCCCCTCTCCCAATTTCAATCAATAAGGGGGAGAGGTGTGCCTTCAATTTAAACAGCTCCCTCTACTCAATTGAGGACCAAAAAAAATACCTGAGGCCACATTAACACCTTCAGGCCTGTGACTTGGGGTGAGTGTAGCCCTTTTTTAGAAAACACCCCAGAATGGCGACTGCATCTTCGCCAGTGACGGGGCCAGCCAAGACGTATGCGGGAGTGGCAGCCACAGCCACAGCTGCTCCCACTGCTTCTGCTGCCCCGTCACCATTCAGACTAATAACAAAAAAGCTTTGGGTGAAGAGCTACACTCACCCCACTATGACCATTGAGGCCTGCGTTAAAGCCACGGCTGGGGTTGTCGGCCCCTCAGCCATCGTCGCGGCCTCAAAAATGTATGGGAAGGCTGTGTTCTTCCTGGGGTCGGAGCGGGCGGTGTCCCTGGCTGTCACCAAGGGGCTCACCGTGGGCGGGACCTTCCTGCCGGTGTTTATAGTCTATTTGTTTTTTTTGTTTTTCTTTGTTTTTTTTTGGTACGAACAAAAAGTACCCTCTGTTCAGTAAATACCTGTTATTATTGTTCTCCTGCAGTCCGTGTATTATTGATACTCGGACACTACACTGGCGATGAGCAGGTTCGAACTCACCTGCAGTACTGCATCACCTCACGGGGATCTTTCCCTGAAAAGAAGTTTCTTGGAGGTCGAAGTCAGAGCAATGGGCGTCGACCACGGGCAACCGCCCAGGGATCCATCGGAGTTCGGAGAATTGCAGGGGAGGCTGTGGAGAGCTGGGCTTGGCTCCCCAGTCAAGGTGTTCCAGCAAATCGTGCTGGTAGCAGGTAGTGCGCTGACCCTTCCGGACTGCGGCGGGCTCGAGCTCGATTGAGCGGCTCTGCAAAAGGGGCCGTGCAGCGTCGTCGGGAGGAAAAGAGAGAGGGTGGAACGCACAGGGCGCGGTCGGTGCTCAAGAACCGGGCAGCGTAGAGAAAATAAAACGAGGGGAAGGAAAAGTGAGACGCGCCGAAGCCACGGGTCACCGCCATTACCCTGTAGAACGCTAGGAGCAGCGTGGCAGCAAGGGGAAGAAGGAAAAGCGCGGGAGGCGCCATTTTATTCCATTGGGGAAGAAGGAAAAGCGCGGGAGGCGCCATTTTAATCCATTGGGGAAGAAGAAAAAGTGCGGGAGGCGCCATTTTAAACCACCCAAGATGCCGAAGAGTGGCAGTATCACTGCTTTCGACAACGAGGTAGAAGACTGGACCACGTATGTGGAAAGAATTGAAGTGTACTGCAAGGCAAATGAGGTGGCCGATGGAAAGAAGGCAGCGGTATTATTAAATTTGATGGGCACGAGAACGTACGGCCTATTGCGGAATTTAATTACCCCAGCTAAACCAATGGAGAAAAGTTTTGAAGAGATTGTTAATATCTTACAGGAACACCTAAACCCTACACCGCTGCTGATAGCAAAAAGATTCAAGTTCCATAAAAGAAACCAGCACAAGGATGAGAGCAATGCTGACTATCTTACGGAACTACGCAAGTTATCGAAGCACTGCCAGTTCGGAGCAGGACTAGCAGATACCTTAAGGGATAAGTTTGTCTGCGGGCTCCAGAGTGAAGGAACCCAGAAACGACTACTTTCGGAAAAGGACCTGACGCTAGAACAGGCTTTCAGCGTGGCAGTATCCTACGAAGCAGCAGCACGGGGAGCTGCGGAAATACAACAGAAACCACAAGAATACAGCGCTAACGAAATGGCATATGGAGCAGAAAAGTGCTATCGCTGCGGCAGAACAACCCATGATCAGAAGGACTGCTGGTTTAAGGACAAAGTATGCAGGCAATGTGGGAAAATGGGACACATAGCAAGAGTCTGCAGGCCGGGAAAGAAAACCAACACTAAAAGAACTACTAAGAAAAAGTACAAGAAAGTAAAAAAAATGACAGACAGTAGTTCGGAAGATCAGGAGAGTGATAATGACTCCGGGAGCAGGAGACTAAGTTGTCTAAAGTTACACAACGTGATCGCAAAGGAGGATCACTGAACCATTTGGGTCACCCTCATGATAGCAGGGTCCCAAGTAAAGATGGAATTGGACACAGGATCAGCCCTAACTGCCAAAAAGTGGATAAATCCCCAGGCCCGGACGAGATGTATCCCAGGCTGCTGTGTGAGGCAAAGGAGGAGATTGCAGGGGCTCTGACACAAATTTTCAGAACCTCTCTGGCCACAGGGGATGTACCAGAGGACTGGAGAACAGCTAACGTAGTACCATTATTCAAGAAGGGTAGCAGGGATAAACCAGGGAATTACAGGCCAGTGAGCCTAACATCTGTGGTAGGGAAATTATTGGAAAAAATTCTGAGGGACAAAATTAGTCTCCACCTGGAGAGGCAAGGGTTAATCGGGGATAGTCAGCATGGCTTTGTCAAGGGTAAATCATGTCTGACCAATCTGATTGAATTTTTCGAGGGGGGTGACTAGGTGTGTGGATGAGGGAAATGCTGTGGATGTGGTATACATGGACTTCAGTAAGGCTTTTGACAAAGTCCCGCATAGGAGACTGGTCAAGAAGGTAAGAGCCCATGGGATCCAGGGTGCCTTGGCACGTTGGATCCTAAACTGGCTGAGTGGCAGGAGGCAGAGGGTGATGGTCGAAGGTTGCTTTTGTGACTGGAAGCCTGTGTCCAGTGGGGTACCTCAGGGATCGGTGCTGGGTCCCTTGCTGTTTGTGATCTACATAAATGATTTGGATGAGAATGTAAAAGGTATGATCAGTAAGTTCGCAGATGACACGAAAATTGGTGGGGTGGTAAATTGCGAGGAGGAAAGCCTCAGGCTACAGGACGATATAAACGGGTTGGTCAGATGGGCGGAAAAGTGGCAAATGGAATTTAACCCTGAAAAGTGCAAGGTGATGCATTTTGGACGGACAAATAAGGCAAGGGAATACACAATGAGTGGTAGGGCCCTAGGAAGCACAGAGGGTCAGAGGGACCTTGGTGTACATGTACATAGATCCCTGAAGGCAGCGGATCAGGTAGATAAGGTGGTTAAAAAGGCATATGGGATACTTGCCTTCATTAGCCGAGGCATAGCATATAAGAGCAGGGAGGTTATGATGGAGCTGTACAAAACGCTGATAAGGCCACAGCTGGAGTACTGTGTGCAGTTCTGGTCACCTCACTATAGGAAGGATGTGATTGCTTTGGAGAGGGTGCAGAGAAGATTCACCAGGATGTTACCTGGGATGGAGCGCCTCGGCTATGAAGAAAGACTAAACAGGCTGGGGTTGTTTTCCTTGGAGCAAAGAAGGCTGAGGGGGGACCTGATTGAGGTGTACAAAATGATGAGGGGCATAGATAGGGTAGATAAAGAGGAACTTTTCCCCTTAGTAGGGGGGTCAGTAACAAGGGGGCATAGATTCAAGGTAAGGGGCAGGAGGTTTAGAGGGGATTTGAGGAGGAACTTTTTCACCCAGAGGGTGGTTGGAGTCTGGAACTCACTGCCTGAAAGGGTGGTAGAGGCAGGAACCCTCACAACATTCAAGAAGCATTTGGATGAGCACTTGAAATGCCATTGCATACAAGGCTATGGACCAAATGCTGGAAAATGGGATCAGGTTGGACAGGGCTTGATGGACGGCGCAGACACGATGGGCCGAAGGGCCTCTTTCTGTGCTGTATAACTCTATGACTCTATGACTATGAGCGGCTATTCTCACACATACCCTTGAAGGACACGTCCATTGTATTGAAGACATACACGAGGCAAAAAGTCTACCCCAGAGGAAAAATAAGGCTGCCAGTTAAATACAACCGCAAGGAAACACAGAAACTGTGTCTATATATACTACAAGATGGAGGACCACCATTATTGGGACGTGAATGGATCCGAAAAATACAATTGGATTGGCATTCCATTCAGGCGCTAACTGTGACTGACAAAAAGGATGATGATGTCACACCTGGATGACTGTCAAAAATTGTAACTGACGCGAAAGAGGTGTTCCAACAAGGACTTGGGACTCTAAAAGGAGTAACGACAACGATAAAAATCGAAGATAACGCAAACCCCAAATTTTTTAAGGCCAGACCGGTACCGTACGCGATCCGCCCAACCGTTGAAGCAGAGCTGGAGAGTCTGGAGCGTTCGGGTGTGCTGTCCAAGGTGGACTGGAGCGAGTGGGCCACACCCATCGTTCCTGTAATGAAGAAATCATTGAGCAGCACGCCTGGGGAGCCGAAGAAGGTTCGCATCTGTTGGGACTTCAAGGTAACTGTGAACCCAGTCCTGCACACAGTGCAATATCCACTTCCACGGATAGAAGATATTTTCGCCTCACTATCTGGAGGGAAACGCTTTACGAAGATTGATCTGGCCCAAGCGTATCTACAAATGGAGGTGGAAGAAGCATCTGGGAAATACCTCACGATAAACACTCACAAAGGTCTTTACCAGTACAACCGACTGGTATTCGGGGTAGCATCAGCCCCGGCTATTTGGCAGAGGGCGATGGAACAAGTCCTGCAAGGGATCCCGGGGACCCAGTGTTATTTGGACGACATCCTGGTTACGGGCGAAAATGACAGTGAACACCTTGCCAACCTGGAGCAGGTGCTCACTAGATTACAAGGATATGGGCTACGAGCCAACCGCCCCAAATGCGAGTTCTTCAGGAGACAAATCTCGTATTGTGGCCACATGATTGATGAGGAAGGGTTGCATAAGTCCCCAGACAAGATTGAGGCTGTAGTCAAGGCTCCAGCACTGGAAAATGTGTCGCAACTGAGGTCGTTTCTCGGGTTGGTGAACTACTACCATAAGTTCTTGCCGAATTTATCTACAATTCTGCACCCACTGAACGCCCTGCTGCAAACTGGAGTAACATGGAAATGGAGTGATGAGTGTAAGCGTGCCTTTCAGAAATGTAAATGCCTAATCACTTCACTTCAAAAGAAGTATTGGCCCACTACAATCCAACACTACCGATGCGGTTGGCATGTGATGCGTCTCCCTACGGCATTGGAGCGGTGCTGTCACACAAATTCCTTGACGGTTCAGAGAGGCCAATAGCCTTTGCGTCGCGCTCATTAACCTCAGCCGAGCGTAACTACGCCCAGATTGAAAGGGAGCCCCTCAGCCTGGTGTGGGGGGTGAAGAAGTTCAATCACTATCTGCACGGGCAGAAATTCACCCTACTGACTGATCATCAGCCCCTGGTCTCCATTTTTAACCCAAAGAAGGGCGTTCCGGTGATGACGGCGCAACGGCTGCAAAGATGGTCACTTTTTCTAGGGGCACATCAGTACGACATAGAGTACAAGGGTACGAAACAGCATGGAAACGCTGATGGGCTGTCGCGCCTACCGTTGCCTACGGTGGAGGAAGCACCTGCAGTGGACCCTGTTGAGATATTCCATTCGACCATAGTCGAATGTCTACCTGTTACAAACTCAAGTATAGAGAAGGAAATCCGAAATGACCCGACACTCTCTCGGGTCTATGATTTGACGGCGAAGGGATGGCCAGCACATGGCGACTCACTGTTGCCAGCATTCTCGCCAAGGAGAGAACAGCTGTCAGTGTGCCGGGGGACCTTGATGTGTGGATCCCGAGTGGAATTCCACCCAAGTTGAGAGGGAGAGTGCTCAATGAACTTCATGAGGGTCATCTGGGAGGGGTAAAAATGAAGAGCCTAGCCAGGGCGTTTGTGTGATGGCCGGGAATCGATAAAGAAATCGAGGATATGACCAAGAGATGCACAGGATGCCAGAAGGTCCAAAACGCTCCACCACAGGCCCCGCTACACCCATGGGAGTGGCCCTCATCTCCATGGCAACGGGTACACATTGATTTTGCTGGTCCATTTATGGACTCAATGTTTTTAATCGCCGTGGATGCCCATTCAAAATGGCCAGAGGTCATCAAAATGTCCTCCACCACCACGGAGAAAACTATTGCAGTCCTACGGACCATCTTGGCCAGGAATGGCTTGCCAGAACAGATTTGCTCCGACAATGGACCACAGTTTGTGTCCGAGGATTTCCGGAGGTTTCTGAGGAATAATGGGGTGAAACATTACACATCTGCCCCATATCATCCAGCCACAAATGGATTGGCTGAGAGGTTTGTTCAGACCTTTAAAAAGGCAATAAAGGCGATGTATAACGATGACATACCACTACAACACAAGGTGGATAATTTCTTGTTTGTTTACCGGAATGCGACACATGCAGTCACCAACCAAGCTCCAGCCATAATGTTCTTCAACCGAAGGCTAAGGTGTCGCCTGGATTTGCTCAAACCAAACATAAGGCGAGATGTTGAGGATAAGCAATTCCAGCACATCAATGAGAAGCCAACCAGGAGCTTCAAGATAGGGCAACCAGTCTTGGCCCGTGACTACCGAACAGAAAAATGGCAGCCAGGAACGATATGCACACAGCAGGGACCACTAATGTACACAGTGGACGTTGGAGAGAGCATCGTGAGATGCCATGCTGACCAGATTCTAGAGTCACAGGAACAAGCCAAACCCATACCACGAGCATGTGCACCTGGTAATGAACCCGAAGTACAGATTGCGTCTACCTCAGAATCAGTGGTATTGGAAGCTGACGAACCAACCAATGACAATGAGCCAGAATCAACTCCGCCGTAAGAACAGGATACTCGAGAAAGGCACTATCCAGTCAGGATCAGGAAGCCTCCTCAAAGACTGAACTTATAAATGATTATTTCAGTTGATGTATATAGTACAGAGAAAATTGTAATTGTAATTAGTTATTATTTAGTTGTTAAATGAATGTTATGTACTGTTTATCTAAAAGGGGAGGAATTGTTGTGTATGTACCTTTAAGAGAGAACTGATTTTATACTGCAGTACCGGCAGTGACCACACCTGTATATAAAGCCATAGCAGGCTTCTGTACTTCAGTTTAAGCTTACCCTCTGTTCAGTAAATACCTGTTATTATTGTTCTCCTGCAGTCCGTGTATTATTGATACTCGGACACTACACTCCATCTAAACTAATTTAATAGTTACATGATCTAAATTCACCTGTATTTTCTTCCATTTACTTTAAGGCACTGGCAGATGCACTGAATTATGAAGCAGTCATTCCATTCACCATCTCTGCCTCTAAACCACCTGAATTTTCCTCTCTTGACCACCCAATTCTGAGCTGGCCTGAATCCGGCAAGCTGCAGCTTAGCGCCCGTCTGGTGACCCGCAGCTTGCCAATTCCTTTTAAATGAGGTCAGGGCCTCAAAATGGCTCTGGTCTCTTCAGCCCCAGAATGGACAGGCTGCTGGTGCAGTCCACCTATCAATGGCCCAAAATTAAAATCGACCCCACAGAATGAAAGATCAGACTGCAAGAGAGAGGGGATACAAGAATTCGGAGAAGTTTCAGAACTCCAGTGAGCAATCCCTAGGCAGAAATGTTCAGTGTACCATATGTATGTAAGAGTAAAGGTTCTAAGCATAGAAGCAGATTAGTTGCTGAGACAACAAACACCAGAAACATCACAATGCCAGATTGAGGCCGGAACTTTGCGGGGGTCAACGGGCAAGATCAGTGGCGGGTCGGGTGGGAAAGTGGTTTTTTTTCCACAGTGGGTCAGGAACCCGGTCAACCCGCCGCCACACGCCTTTCCCAATGTCGAGTCTGTCAACGCTGAGCAGACCTGATCGGCAGTGGCGGGGGACCTAATTAAAATGATTAGCATCTAGTTGCCAGATGCTTAACAGCCTTTTTTCACTTACCTTTTGTCTTTAACTTCATGACCACGGGATTCCCGCTGTGCGCAGACCACAGCTGTCAAGCTGAGGCGTGAGTTCAGTGGCCATTGCTCCAGCTAATTACTTGACAGCTTCAAATGTACAGTAAAAGCTCCCACCTGACTGATATTCACTTTCCTCAGGCAGAAGCTTTTTCTCACTCCATTTACAGCACACATTCTGCAGGCTTTCCACTTTTCACTCTCACCTCATTGAAAGAACTCTCTCACTATTGACAGAATGCTTCTATCATCGCTACTTCACCTGCCAGCTACTCCATCAACATGGGTGCCCTTTATACTCTCTCACCTTGGTCCTCAGAATCCCACCACGATCAGCCCCAGCACCAGCAGCACCGACAACAACACCAATCTTCTCCGCAATCAACTGATGCTGCACAGGACATCAGCATCCGAGCACATTACTGCCCGGGAGGCCAGGGGTGTCTTCACCATGGCCAGATTTACTTCACTCGACGCTGTACACCCTGGCTGTCACATGATGCGCCAGATTGGCACTACCCTACACCAACACCATAAAGCATCTCTACAATGTCCAAGCCATTACTTTCACACTCACCACCATTGCGGGAGGTGCCGTTATGTCTCACCATTCACTGCAATTACTAAACTACTTCCAAAGGTGCACACAAATCTGTCCAAGGCCGGAGTTTTGAAAATAAAGGTTTCAATGTTTGACAGCACATTAACAGAAACTTTATATGGACATTGGATAAAACACCAAAGTGGCTACCCTTGTGTGTTAGTTGGTATGATTGTACTAAGATGAGGGTGAGTGCAAGGGGTGGCTAGTGAGATGGGGATGTGATAATGTAGATAGAGAGAGAGAGGGATGGGTGGAGGTGCAAGGTAAGTTGGTATGAGTAAGGATGTGCAGGGGTAGTGCAGGGAAGGCAGAGTGATACGGATGTGCTGAGAGGTACAGCAGGAATATAGGCGAGTTTTGCTTTGTACTAATGTTTCGTGATCTAAGGAGATCATTGAAAGGTTTGCGGCACTGCACCCAGGTCCTTCTGACAACATCCCTGCTTGTGACCTCCTGTACAATGTGCAACCAGGCTGTGTTGGTGTCCTGGGGAGGTCTCTTCCGCCCATGGGAAGGGAAGAGGACTTCCCTGCATGCTGTGAACCTGGGTGCAGCCCTGCACCTCTGTGCAGTGATTGTCAGTGTTTGCAGCACTTCAATGCTGTAGAACACTGACAGCACAAATGTCAAAATAAATTTGGACATGGTCCCTTTAAGGAAACCGGCTGATGATGCGAGTCAGCAGAGAGTGCTGTGAGTTTGGGTAAGTGTGAGAGTTCTTTAATTGTTATTTCTCTTTAAATCATTCTTGATAAGATTACTTAAGCAGTTTAAGTAAAGGGGAAAAGTTAAATATTTGGGATTCTGTTGGTTTAAGAAGAGTAAAACAAGGTGACACTGCAGTAGGAGTAAATTGGCACAGCAGGCAGTGGAAACCAGTTCTCTAACCAATCAGCAGGGGTGACTCATTTGGCTGTAAACAAACAAACAGTATAAAAAGACCAGTGCTAGTGCGAGCAAGCACTGCGTGCGAGTCAGCAGAGAGTGCTGTGAGTTTAGGTAAGTGTGAGTTAGGGTAAGTGGGGTGTTAGGTGCTCTTTTCAAACTTTAACTCTGTGGGTTGTAGTTAATAAGGCCTTTCTGGTGCAGAGTGACTGTTGGTAAACCATTTAACTGGTGTAATTAGAGGGATTGATTTAATTTAAATCCAATTAATTAAAGGGGATACTAGCATCTAAAATCGGGCAGAGGGTGTCCATAACTAACAATAAAAAAATTAATTAATTACATAGAATGGAGCAGGTGATGTGTTACTGTTGCGAGATGTGGGAGCCAGTGGACCCCATTGAGGCTCACGGTGATTACGTCTGTGACAAGTGTCTGCTGCTACAGGAACTCCAGCTCCGTGTTGATGAGCTGGAGTCTGAGCTTCAGACACTGCGACACATCAGGGAGGGGGAGAAGTACCTGGACTCTGTGTTTCAGGAGGTGATCACACCTATGAAGTTAATTAATTCAGATGTAGCCCATGGTCAGGGACAGGACGGTGTGACTACGAGTGAGGCAGGTACGGGGATCCAGGAGGTAGTGTTGGAGGAGCCGCAGCCCTTGCTCTTGTCCAACAGGTTCGAGGTACTTACTCCCTGTGGGGACAGGAGCAGGGACTGCAGGGAGGATGAGCAACCTGGCCACAGCACCGTGGAACGGGGGGCCATTCAAGAGGGGGGAGTAAATAGAGATGTTGTAGTGGTAGGGGATAGTATTATTAGGGGGATAGATAGAGTTCTCTGCAGCTGAGAGCGAGAGTCCCGAAGGCTGTGTTACCTACCCAGTGCCAGGGTTAAGGACATCTCCTCTGGGCTGGAAAGAAACTTGCAGTGGGAGGGGGTGGATCCAGTTGTCGTGGTCCATGTTGGTACAAACGACGTAGATAGGACTAGGAAGCCGGTTCTGTTGAAGGAGTATGAGCAGCTAGGGGTCAAATTAAAAAACAGAACCTCAAGGGTAATAATCTCTGGATTATTACCTGAGCCACAAGCGAATTTGGCTAGGACAAATAAAATTAGAGAGTTAAATGCGTGGCTCAAAGGCTGGTGTGGGAGAAATGGGTTTTGCTTCCTGGGACACTGGCACCAGTACTGGGGCAGGAGGGAGCTGTTCCGTTGGCACGGGCTTCACTTGGCCAGTGCTGGGACTAGAGTCCTGGCGAATCATATAACTAGGGCTGTAGAGAGGGCTTTAAACTAACTAGTGGGGGGGAGGTTCCTAGAGAGCAAATAATAAAAGTGACAACAGAGAAGGTCATAGACTTAGGTAGCAGTGGGGAAATTAAAAACCAGAGCGCGTCAGGAAGGGGCAGAAGGTATGGAGTAAAAGGTAAAGTAATAAGAAGGGCAAAAGCAGGAACTAAGTGTCACAAAACATATTTGAAAGTTCTCTATCTGAATGCACGTAGCATTCGCAACAAAATAGACGAGTTAATGGCACAAATAACTACATATGGGGATGATCTTGTGGCCATTACAGAAACATGGCTGCAGGGTGACAATGCCTGGGAATTAAACATACCAGGTTATTTAACGATCAGGAAGGACAGGCAGGAAGGAAGGGGAGGTGGGGTGGCTATGTTAATAAAGGAAGGAATCACTGTAATACAGAGAAATGATATTGGGTCAAAAGATCAGGATAATGAAACAGTTTGGGTGGAGATAAGGAATAATAAGGGGAAAAAAACACTAGTGGGCGTAGTCTATAGGCCTCCGAACAGTTGCAACTCTGTTGGACGGAGTATCAATCAGGAAATAGTTGAGGCTTGTAATAAGGGAACATCTATAATTATGGGGGATTTTAACTATCATATTAATTGGACAAATCAAATTGGGCAGGGTGCCTTGAGGATGAGTTCATTGAGTGTATTAGGGATGGGTTTCTTGAGCAGTATGTAACTGAACCGACCAGGGGGCAAGCAACCTTAGATCTGGTCCTGTGTAACGAAACAGGATTAATTAAAAATGTTCTAGTAAAGGATCCCCTTGGAATGAGTGACCATAACATGGTTGAATTCCATATTCAATTAGAGGGTGAGAAGATTGGATCTCAAACAAGCGTGCTAAGCTTGAATAAAGGAGACTATGAAGGTATGAGAGCGGAATTGAGTAGAGTGGATTGGGAAAATAGATTAAAGGGTAAGACGATACATGATCAGTGGTGTACATTTAAGGAGTTATTTTACCACTTCCAAAAAATATATATTCCACTGAGAAGAAAAGCGTGTAAAAGAAAAGACAGCCATCCGTGGCTAAGTAAAGTAATTAAGGATAGTATTCGACTAAAAACAAGGGCATATAAGGTAGCCAAAACTAGTGGGAGGATGGAGGATTGGGAAAACTTTAAAAGACAGCAAAAAATAACAAAAAGATTGATTAAGAAAGGGAAGATAGATTATGAAAGTAAATTAGCAAAAAATATAAAAACAGATTGTAAGAGTTTTTATAGTTATATAAAAAGAAAAAGGGTGTCTAAAGTAAATGTTGGTCCCTTAGAGGATGAGACCGGGAAATTAATGGTGGGAAATATGGAGATGGCAAAAACACTGAATGAATATTTTGTATCAGTCTTTATAGTAGAGGACACTAAGAATATCCCAACACTGGACAAACAGGGGGCTATAGGCGGGGAGGAGCTAAACATGATCAAAATCACTAAGGAAGTGGTACTCGGTAAAATAATGGGACTCAAGGCGGATAAATCACCTGGACCTGATGGCTTACATCCTAGAGTCTTGATGGAAGTGGCGGTAGGGATTGTGGATGCATTGGTAATAATTTTCCAAAACTCCCTGGACTCAGCAAAGGTCCCGGCAGACTGGAAAACTGCTAATGTAACACCCTTATTTAAAAAAGGCAGTAGACAGAAGGCTGGAAACTATAGACCGGTTAGCCTAACATCTGTGGTAGGTAAAATTTTGGAGTCCATTATTAAGGAGACAGTAACAGGACATTTGGATAAACATAATTTAATAGGACAAAGTCAGCATGGTTTTATGAAGGGGAAGTCATGTTTGACAAATTTGCTGGAGTTCTTTGAGGAAGTAACATATAGGGTGGATAAAGGGGAACCAGTGGACGTAGTGTACTTAGACTTCCAAAAGGCATTTGACAAGGTGCCACACAAAAGATTATTGCTTAAGATAAAAAATCACGGGATTGGGGCTAATATTCTGGCATGGATAGAGGATTGGCTATCTAACAGAAAGCAGAGAGTTGGGATAAATGGTTCATTCTCGGACTGGCAATCAGTAACTAGTGGTGTTCCACAGGGGTCAGTGCTGGGTCCCCAACTCTTTACAATCTATATTAACGATTTGGAGGAGGGGACCGAATGTAACATATCAAAGTTTGCAGATGATACTAAGATGGGAGGGAAAGTAGTGAGTGAGGAGGACAGAAAAAACCTGCAAGGGGACATAGACAGGCTAAGTAAGTGGGCAGAGATTTGGCAGATGGAATACAATACTGGAAAGTGTGAGGTTATGCACTTTGGCAGGAAAAATCGTAGAGCAAGTTATTATCTTAATGGCAAGAAACTGGAAAGTACTGAAGTACAAAGGGATCTGGGGGTCCTGGTGCACGAAACTCAAAAGGTTAGTATGCAGGTGCAGCAAGTGATTAAGAAGGCCAATGGAATGTTGGCTTTCATTGCTAGGGGGATAGAATATAAAAATAGGGAGGTATTGCTTCAGTTGTACAAGGTATTGGTGAGACGGCACCTGGAATACTGCATACAGTTTTGGTGTCCATACTTAAGAAAAGACATACTTGCTCTCGAGTCAGTACAAAGAAGGTTCACTCGGTTAATCCCGGGGATGAGGGGATGGACATATGAGGAGAGGTTGAGTAGATTGGGACTCTACTCATTGGAGTTCAGAAGAATGAGAGGCGATCTTATTGAAACATATAAGATTGTGAAGGGGTTGGATCGGGTGGATGTGGGGAGGATGTTCCCGATGATGGGTGAAACTAGAACTAGGGGGCATAGTCTTAGAATAAGGGGGCTGCTCTTTCAAAACTGAGATGAGGAGGAACTACTTCACTCAGAGGGTGGTAGGTCCATGGAATATGCTGCCCCAAAAAGCTGTAGAAGCTACATCATTACATAAATTTAAAACAGAAATAGACAGTTTCCTAGAAGTAAAGGGAATTAAGGGTTACGGGGAGCGGGCAGGAATTTGGACATGAGTCTAGGTTCGGATCGGTCATGGCCCTGTGGGTAGCGGAGCGGGCCCAGGGGCCGTGTAGCCTGATCCTGCTCCTATTTCGTGTGTCTAATTCTGTTAGATTCAGGAGATGGTTCTGTGATAGTAGATTGGCGGTTAGGATCAGATCAGCCATGATCTTATTGAATAGCGGAGCAGGCTCGAGGGGCCGATTGGCCTACTCCTGCTCCTATTTCTTATGTTCTTATCAAATGACGTCACCAGACCCGCTTCTTCTAATTGGCCTGGGCAGGCTTAACAAGCTCTATTAATGGAAATTCATTTCACAGAGCGGGATGGAGCCAGCTGCGGGGTTAGGACCTGCCACCGACGTTGCCCTTCTCGGACCCGCCGAGGTGAGCAAAATCCCAGCCTGAGATTCATCACGTTAACATCCTGGAAACCAGTCTAAGCATCCCAGAGAGAGATGAGGCACCCAGCTGCTGCGCTAACTCAGAAGGACAAGGTCATATAAACTCTGCAATCTTACTAAAGCTGCAAGCTTACCAGCAATAAGCTGAACAAACTAAGCTTTTAGTATATCTGATTAACTCATTATTCAAGGTTGTTAATTTGCCAGCTGCAGAGTCTAATCTAAACTAACCTTGCTGACTTTATGTCAATACTGGACATTGACCCTATTATCAGCTTATGATAAAGGATCCCAATTAATACTCAGTTGCAGTGATACACTGGAACTCCATTATAACCAAAGACGTCAAGGGTAATTTTAACCTACTCGTCAGGCGGGAAACTACGGGATTGGGTGGAACGCCGGTTTTACGCCCCGCTCAATATCACTCTTCATTGACTTCAACAGTGTAAAACTGGGCAGGGTGCCAAACCAGTGTTGCACCTAATCCCATCATTATCCCGACGGACGAGTTAGGTTAAAATTGCCCCCGTTAATTCTGTTAGTTGATAATATCTACCTCTATACCTTGTATACTCTTACTGTTTAGCATTAAGATGTGGCAAATTGAATTGTTCCAAGTATGCTAATAAATAAACGTTAGTTCATTATTTTATGGTCTGACTTCCTCTTTGGTGACTTTGGCATGGAGAACGACTGATTCATTCAGTGGCTTTTAATGTATCCCTGATAGGGGGGTTAGAAATGTAAACCTCAAGAAATGGTATAAAACAGCTCAGATGAGCCAAATTCAGAAATCTTGTACATTCTTAGATGGAAGAGAATTAATTTCCAAATGGTTCTCTAATGAGAAGTTGAGGAGTTAAGGTGAAGGGATTAAGGGTGTAGGGTCTTTCGCTATGTGCTTGTCTCTATCTCGTTCTCTCTCTTTCTGTCTCACAGTTGTCACTAATTAAAATATTTAATTTTCAAACAATCATAAAAATACAAAATACTCAATTACGATGAAGAAAGACAGGTCTAGAAATTCTTCAATTTATCCTTCCTCAGGTGTGGTGCCCAGAACTGACCGCAGTTCACCAGCTGGAGTCTGACCACGGCTCTGTACAACTGAAGCATAGCTTCGTCCCCTTTTGTATTGCAGTCCCATTGAGATGAAAGCCAACATTCCATTAGCCTTTCCATACCTGTCCATTAACTTGCAGTGATTTGTGTACATGGACACCCAAATCGCTTTGTACCTCCATATTTCCTAGTATCTCACCATTTAGAAAATACTACAAATTGTCTTTCTTGAATCCAAAGTGGATATCCCCATACTTCCCCACATTGACCACCATCTGCTGCAGTTTTGCCAACTCACTTAATGAGTAGGGAGATTCTGTCTCCCGCCAGGGGGCAGATTTTCCCCCAAATTGCTTGCAGCAGTGCCCAGGTTAATGTTTTAATCATGGCGACTCCAGGGCAATCCTGGAAGGTTCAAATCCTAGCTGGAGGCCATCATTGGGTGTGAACAATCAGGTTTGCCTGTTAATGCCCTCCTTGGTACAGGAAACTTTCGATTTACCGGCACCTAAATAACCGGAAATCTCGGTTAATTGGCAAAATTCAGGAGTAGGTTCAGGTAACTTTTATTACTTGCCTTCCTCCATTTGTTGCTGTGCAAGGGTGTGGCTGCAGCTGTTTCTAAGCTACAGAGATGCTTGCAACTTGTGGCCATTGTTCTGAAGCTGTTGCTAAGCAACAGGGTTTGTTGCTTTATACGGAGCTCTCAGCTCCATATCTTTTACTATAGCTTTCGGTTATCCGGAATTTTTGATGAACCGGCACCACGTCGGTCCCGTCCGTGCCTGATAAAAAAAAGTTTCCTGTAGCGCAAGACTGCTAACGCTCAAGGTATAAGCTCGCAGGTGAGGAATGAATGAGATTAGGCACCAGAGGGCACCCTTGTAACTATACTACAGTGTGAGTTAACACTCTTGCTAAAATCTATCGGCTCACCGGGAGTTTCCGATATTGCGCAGAATAAGTTAAGGGTGCAGTCGGATGCTTTTGGTGGTTAGTCTAGATGTCGAATCAGTTGAACACGTCAGTGGTTCCAGTGGCGTCCGCTGGTTGTACTGCAACTGTTCGGCCAGCAGGCTAATCTGCCTGTATATACAGCAGGACCTGGTGAGAGGAGAATGGAGGACGGAGAGCTCGTGCCGGGAGATCTGCGCTCAGCGACTGCCATCTCTCTCCCTTCTCAGCAAGCAGGGGTCTTGGCTCAGCAGCAGCTGCCGCCGTCATCGCACAACGTTCGGGAGGGGGGAAACAGAGGTCTACATCGGGGCCGGAGTCACCAGTTTGCTCAACTCAATCCCACCTTTACATGCTGCTGCATTTTTCTTTTTTTTTTAAATCTCGGATGATATATATGGCGGACCCCCTGAAACCCTATCGCAGACCCCTGGGGAGCCGTGGACCCCCGGTTCAGAACCCCTGCTTTAGAGTGTAGGTTAGCTGACAAGTCGTCACATAGTGAATCAACAGCCATGAGTGTGCAGGACCTAGGGAAGGGGGATAGGATGCCCCAGGTGTGAGTGGAGGGCGAGATTTCAATTTTGTTCTGCTGCAGAGGACTCAGGTGCAGACTTCTAGGGCACAGGCTACCAAGAAAGATGATGAGCATACACCAGGAAATGCTGGGTGGACTGGGTCGTTTTTTTTATTCATTCATGGGATGTGGGCGTCGCAGGGAAAGCCAGCATTTATTGCCCATCCCTAAATGCTCTTCAGAAGGTGGTGGTGAGCTGCTTTCTTGACAACTGAGTGGCTTGCTAGGCCATTTCAGAGGGCAGTTACAAGTCAACCACACTGCTGTGGTCTGGAGTCACATATAGGCCAGACCAGATAAGGACGGCAGATTTCCTTTCATAAAGGACATTAGTGAACCAGACAGGGTTTTTAACGACACTCCAGTAGTTACATGGTCACCATTACTGGTACTAGCTTTTATTTAAATTCCAGATTTATTTAATTAACTGAATTTAAATTCCCCAGCTGCCGTGGTGGGATTTGAATGCCTGTCTCCGGATCATTACTCCAAGATTACTCGTCCCATAACATAACCACTATGCTACCCTTCCCGATGCTAGCAAGATTGTGCACAATGGCTCACAGCATGGAAGAATCCAGCTCTTAACTTGTGTCGGGGTTTCGCGCAGAACATGGAGACCATCATAATGGGGTCTCTGCTAACAGCTTCCATGGAAGCTTAGACAGCTGCCATCTTTGCTTTGGGGTCCAGCATTGACAGGAGCTCCTCATATCAGTCTTAAATGGCCGACCCCTTATCGTGAGACTATGCCCAATATTCTAGACTCTCCAGCCAGGGGAAACAGCCTCTCAGCTTCTACCCTGTTAATCCCCCTTGGAATCAATGTTTCAATGAGATCACCTCTCATTCTTCTAAACTCCAGAGAATATAGGCCCAATCTACTCAATCTCTCCTCATTGGACAACCCTCTCATCCCAGGAATCAATCAAGTGAACCTTCATTGCACCGCCTCTATAGCAAGTATATCCTTCCTCAGATAAGGAGACCAAATCTGTGCACAGTATTCCAGGTCCTAGCAATTCAGTGGGCTGCGCCACCCGTTAGCGCCCTAAGAGGGCACTTAGTGGGTTTTACACCACTGGCCACGCCTCCCGCTAAATTTAGCGGGACGCTAATGGCGGCGATAGCCGTTAGCGCTGCGCCGCTACCGATGACGTCATCGGGGTGCGCAGCGCCCCGCTACCACCCCGATCGCGAAATTTAGTAGCGCCCCCTGCTTTAACGCCGGTCGCAATTTGCGACCAGCTCAGGGGGGCCTACCTGCAGCGGTAGAGGCGCTGAGGTGCGGGCCGGCCATTTTTTATGCTGGCCGCCTGCCAACACCTCTCCGCACCGCCGTCCCCGGCCTCCTAAGCACCCCCCCGCGGAGTGCCGGCTTTGTCCCAAGAGCCGGGCACTTCTCCTCGGTGCCGGGCTCTTTTGCCGGCACTTGCGCTCTTCGAGCGCGCTGCAGCAGGCCCCTCTCCTTTAAGAAGGGGAGGAAGGCCTGCAGTACCGCAGCACGCCGTGCCGCAGCGTCTGGCGCTGCGGCACATTGCGCTGCGAACTTCAGTTGCAGCGCCCCAAGAGGGATGCGGGGCGCCTCGAGTAGCGCCGCGCTTCCCTCTGGGGCGCGCAAACTGAATTTGCGGCGGGCGGCCGCGACTTCTTCCGGGGCGCTACTTCCGGCGCCCTGGCGAGGCTGAAACGGGGCACCAGTGAATTTCTAGACCCAGGTGTGGTCTCACCAAGGCCCTGTACAATTGTAGCAAGACTTCCTTACTCGTGTACTTCAACCCCCTTACAATAAAGGCCAACATGCCATTTGCTTTCCTAATTGCTTGCTGTACCTGCGTGCTAACTCTCTGTGTATCCTGTACAAGGACACCTAAATCTCTCTGAACACCAACATTTAACAGTTTCTCACCATTTAAAAAATATCCTATTTTTCTATTCTTCCTACCAAAGGGAATAACCTCACATTTCCCCACATTACACTCGGACCCTTCATCTAAGTCATTAATATAGATTGTAAATAGCTGAGGCCCAAACACTGATCCTTGCGGCACCCCACTAGTTACAGCCTGCCAACCTGAAAATGACCCGTTTATCCCTACTCTGTTTTCTGTCCGTTAACCAATCATCTATCCATCCTGCTAATAAGAACATAAGAAATAGGAGCAGGAGTAGGCCAATCGGCCCCTCGAGCCTGCTCCACCATTCAATAAGATCATGGCTGATCTGATCCTAACCTCAAATCTTCTATCACTCTGCATCCACCCGAACCCATGTGATCTCCCGGGAGAGGCGAAAAACCAGATAAAGACCCAATGGCCAATTTGGGAGAAAAAAATCTGGGAAATTCCTCTCCGACCCATCTAGGCGATCGAAATTCTTCCAGGAGATCACTCTGTCCCTATATTTTCTACAGTACTTACCTTCTGTAAAGGCGATCTCCACCCCAGCCAGGAACAGGAATAAAACCATCTCCTGAAATCTAACACAGAATTAGAACACAGTAGGAGCAGAAAAAGGCTACACGGCCCCTGGGCCCACTCCACTACCCACAGGGCCATGACCATTCCGAACCTAGACTCATGTCCAATTTCCTGCCCACTCCCCGTAACCCTTAATTCCCTTTACTTCTAGGAAACTATCTATTTCTGTTTTAAATTTATTTAATGATGTAGCTTCCACAGCTTTCTGGGGCAGCAAATTCCACAAACCTACCACCCTCTGAGTGAAGAAGTTTCTCCTCATCTCAGTTTTGAATGAGCAGCCCCTTATTTTAAGATTATGCCCCCTAGTTCTAGTTTCACCCATCATTGGGAACATCCTCACCGCATCCACCCGATCAAGCCCCTTCACAATCTTATATGTTTCAATAAGATTGCCTCTCATTCTTCTGCACTCCAATGAGTAGAGTCCCAATCTACTCAACCTCTCCTCATATGACCACCCTCTCATCCCCGGGATTAACCGAGTGAACCTTCTTTGTACTGACTCGAGAGCAAGTATGTCTTTTCTTAAGTATGGACACCAAAACTGTATGCAGTATTCCAGGTGTGGTCTCACCAATACCTTGTACAACTGCAGCAATACCTCCCTGTTTTTATATTCCATCCCCCTAGCAATAAAAGCCAACATTCCATTGGCCTTCTTAATCACTTGCTGCACCTGCATACTAACTTTTTGAGTTTCGTGCACCAGGACCCCCAGATCCCTTTGTACTACAGTACTTTCCAGTTTATTGCCATTAAGATAATAACTTGCTCTATGATTTTTCCTGCCAAAGTGCATAACCTCACACTTTCCAGTATTGTATTCCATCTGCCAAATATATTATCCCTGACCCCATGAGCCCTTAGCTTGCGTAACAACCTTTTATGTGGCACCTTATTGAATTCCTTTTAGAAATCCAAATATACTACATTCCCCTTTATCTACGCTGCTAGTTACATCCTCAACAAACTTTAATAAATTTGTTAAACATGCTTTCCCTTTCATAAAACCATGTTGACTCTATCTAATCATATTGGCCTAGAAATTCAGTTGCGTTCGCCAGCCGTTAGCGCCATAAGAGGAGTAGATCTCGAGCGCTAGGCACTTAGCGGCCGGGCGCAGAACGATCTGCGCCTACGCCCAACTTCAGTTGACATTTAGCGCCAGCGCAAAGTGTTTGCGCGCGCTCAGCTGCACGCGCAACTTATGACGTCATTTCGTCGTGCAACGCCGTTTGTGCGCCCCAAACCGGAACTTCAGTGGCGCCCGCCCAATGTGGGCGTGGCGCTGTTAAGAACTGTGAAGTGGAACGCAGCAGAGGCCCTGCGGGCCTCGGGGAGCGCTAATTAAAGGGCACTTAGACTGAACTATAAAGGCCAGCCATTTTGCTGCAATGACTTTAGTGCTACGGATTTCTGGACAGAGACCAAGGAAGAGACCTTACTGATTTGGGCCAACATAGGAGAGGTATTTTTGGCTTCTGGCCAGAGCTTGGAAATTTGACTCATTGTGATTTCACTGTTTGCAAGTATATTATGGGGGCTGCATGGGGTTCCAACCCTCAGTTCCAGCATTATGTGCGAAGGGCTCGCAGACGCTGTGTGAGAGGGGCAGCCATGCCTAGACGCAGAGGGGCCATCAGGCGTCGGCAACGTAGGCCTTACCCACTCAGGGAATACCGCCAGCAGGTGTCCTATCTCACCATGACTGCCGCGCATTGTGTTAAGAGGCTGCGCTTCAGAAGGGAGGTGGTTGCAGAGATCTGCCAGCTGCTTCACAGAGATCTGCGTCCACAGCTGATGTGCAGGACATCTCTGTCGGTGGAAGTGAAGGTCACGGTGGCTCTGAACTTTTATGCAAGCGGCTCCTTCCAAGCCGCTGCTGGGGACATAGCGAACATCTCCCAGTTCGCCGTGCATCGCTGCATCCGGCAGGTCACCGATGCCCTTTTCACAAGGAGACACCAATTCATCTCCTTCCCCATGACCCTAGAGAGGCAGGAGCAGCGTGCAGTCGGATTTGTGAGGATCGCCGACTTCCCCATGGTGCAGGGCGCCATTGACTGCACGCATGTGGCTATGCGGGCACCTATCGACAATGCCGAGGATTACCGCAACCGGAAGGGCTACCATTCCCTCAATGTACAGCTGGTGTGTGACCACAGGCAGCGCATCCTAGCTGTCAATGCCCGCTTTCCAGGCAGCAGCCACGATGCATTTATCCTGCGCCAGACTACTGTGGCTGACATGTTCCAGGCACAGCCTCCCCCGAGAGGATGGCTTATCGGGGACAAAGGCTATCCTTTGTGTACATGGTTCATGACCCCGCTCCGCGCGCCCAGGATCCCTGCTGAGGAGGCATACAACGAAAGCCATCAAGCCACAAGGAACATCATAGAGCAAACGATTGGCGTCCTCAAGCAACGGTTCCCCTGCCTGGATCGCTCCGGGGGATCTCTCCAGTATTCGCCGGATAGAGTCTCCCAGTTCGTCGTCGTTTGCTGCATGCTGCACAACCTGGCTATCCGCAGGACTCAGGCACTGCCACCTCACGTTGGACCACCACCTCAGGAGGACGAGCAGGAGGACCATGAGGAGGAGGAGGAGGAGGAGGAGTACCAGCCCAGGAGGGAGCCACAAGGTCCAAGGGCCGTCCGTCGGCGGCTTATTGAACGACACTTCTAGGCCCCCTGTCAGGGAATGGCTTGTGGCAATGAAGGCACATGAATGCAGCCGCTCCGCAAGCCCTCAGCCGGTTAACGCAACAACCACTTGAAACATCACACATGGACAAGCTGAATAAAGAAAAAGCTTTATTGAACAAACTCAGGGCCCTTCCCACATGAAACCCAAAAACAGACAACACCCCCAAAAAACAGTCAAAAACATATCTCACTCCCACAACCTGGGGAGGAATAACAAAACTTGTCCATCCAAATGGCCTTCATCCTCGGCCTTACCAAAAGAACCCCCCCCATAGAGAACACAACCACCCCCATATAAAAAAACAATGGCCTTCATCCTCGGCCTTACCAAGATAAACCCCCCCATAGAGAACACAAACACCCCCATATAAAAAAACATTTGGCAACACACTCTACTTTGTGTGCCGAGAGGGCGAGTCCTTGTCCAGGCTTTTCCGGCCCCTGGCCGACCTGCTGCTCCGCCTCAACCTGGGCCCTGTGGGTGTTGCAAGGCTGGGGGAAGGCTCCTGAGGGGCACATTGCGTGACGGCAGATGCCCTTGGGGGTCGGCCTAGATGAGCTCCGGCCCTCGAGGGGCCGGCTGCTGACTGCTGCAGCTGTGGCTGGGCAGCATCAGTCTCTCCAGCAGCTCGTCGCAGCTTTGCTGGGGGAGTGGCAGTGGCGGCTGGAGCAATGGGGGCAAGCTGGCTGATGCCAGGTGCTCGCTGGTCGCCAGAGACACTGGCACTCGGCCGGGCTGGCACTGCAGCAAGCGCAGCAATCTGGTGAAGGCCAGACCGCTGTGCTGCAGCAGCGTGGCGGGTGCCCTGGCGATGCGTGCGTGACACAGCGAGTGTGGCAGCAGTGAGTGCCCGTACTGCCCTGGTCTGTGCCCGCATCAGACCAGCCAGTGACTGCACGGCACCACTGATCAACTCTCCACTCGCTGCCTGTGCTGCCCTGAAGTCGTCCCGACTCGCGTCCTGTGCTGCCCTGAATTCGGCCCGACTCGCGTCCTGTGCTGCCCTGAATTCGGCCCGACTCGCGTCCTGTGATGCCCCGAATTGTGCCCGACTCGCGTCCTGTGATGCCCCGAATTGTTCGAGACCCCTGGCCTGTGCTGCCGCGAGTTGTTCGAAACCCCTGGCCTGTGAGGCCCCGAAATCGGACACACTATGAGCCAGGGACTCAATGGCCTCAGGCAACCGTGCCACAACCCCCATGAACTCGGTGTGCCGACGATCCGAGTCCGCGGACATTTGATCAAGGAGGCGCACCTCCTGGGCGAGGACCGTCTCCGGACTGGAGGCCGGACTCTCCCTCTGGGGAGAAGGCCGCCGAGCTGCCCGACCCTTCCCGCGTGGCTGGACGCCACTGGGCCCAGCAACTGCACTCCCCTGCAACACTTCCCCCCTCTGGGGAGAAGGCCGCCGAGCTGGCCATCCCTTCCCGCGTGGCAGGATGCCACTGGGCACAGGAGCTACACCCCCCTGCAACACTTCCCCCTGGCTCTCCTCCAGGGAAGACGTGTCCCCTCCATTGCCATCCCCTGGCGCGGATGAGGGTTCCCCCGATGTGCCGCCTTCCTCTTGCTCCTCCTCGTCCTCCTCTTCCGAGGGACTGACACTCGCAGCTTCAGGGACCTCCTCCTCACCAGCTGAAAGCAGGAAGGCACAAGAGTAGCTTTAGAGTGAGGACAGGGCGTCAGCGAGGGAGGCATGAGTGGTGGCATTCTGCGCATTGGTCGGACAGTGGCAAAGGATGTAGATCTGAAGCGCAAGGGGAACGAGAGAGGTCCAAATGGTCATGTCCTTACCATTGGGGCCCAGCACAGGGTCGGCATCTCCAATTGCAACGGGGCCAATCACCCGGGCACCCATGAGTCGACCCACGCGCTCCTCCAGGTCACTGAGCTGCTGGAACTGGGCACGGCCTCCCCCGGTGACAGTCCGGCTCTTCAGATTCTGGGCCAGCTTGGCCTGCAAGAGAAAGGACGGCCTCTAAGTACAGTGTGGTGCCCTGTTGTTGTGTGCACTGCCTCCCATGGTCGAATAGCTTGGCCAGTGTGATGCCCTGTTGTTGTGTGCACTGCCTCCCATGGTCGAATAGCTTGGCCAGTGTGGTGCCCTGTTGTTGTGTGCACTGCCTCCCATGGTGGAATAGCTTGGCCAGTGTGTAAAGTGCAGAAAGTGCAATTGATGTTCATGCCAGTGCCATAGCTGCTGGATGAGGGCTGGCCATTAGGCCTTTGAGGTCCCTTTGCCCATAATGTGAGGTGTACATGCAAGGATGAGGAGGACACTGGAAAGGGTACTCACCCTGACCAACCGAGTGAGGTCGTTAAACTTTTTCCGGCATTGGTCACCAGTCCTGGGGACATCGCTGTTGGCTGTGACCCTCTGGGCGATTTCCCTCCAGGCTCTCCTGTACACCCTCTTGGGAGGCTTCTTGCCACTGTCCGGGAACAAGATATGGCTTCTCTTCTCCAAAGCCCTAACCAGCATCTTTAAATCATGGGCAGAGAAGCGCTGCGCTCGCTCACGGGCCCTCTGCATCCTTGCTGGCGCTATTTCTCTCCAGCAGCAGTGTTTAGGCCTAGCTGGAGGGCTGCAGTATCCAGGGCGTGGCAGCAGACCAAGTCGACCCTGCCCCCTTTAAGAGCTGGCCGGCGCCAGGGTGTCTGCTGTCAATCAAAACATGACCGCACCTGCGCTGCGCCCGGCCTCGGCGGTATCAGTCTGCACCGCCGGCTTAGCGCCTAAAGATTGGCGTGCAACGCCAGTTTTAGCGCTCGAGCAAACTCCTTGGCCAAAGCTACTGAATATCGGCGAAGTGGCCTCCACTTTCCGGCGGGCGCAAACTTTAGCGGCCGCCCGACTTTAACGCCCCAAAAGTGGCTATACTGAATTTCTAGGCCATTATGATTTTCTAAATGCCCTGTTACCACTTCCTTAACAATGGATTCTAGTGTTTGCCCAACGACTGATGTCAGGCTAACCGGCCTGTAGTTCTGTTTTCTCTATCCATAGAAACATAGAAGATAGGAGCAGGAGTAGGCCATTCGGCCCTTCGAGCCTGCTCCGCCATTCAATGAGATCATGGCTGATGATCCAAATTCAGTACCCTGTCCCTGCCTTCTCCCCATATCCCTTGGTCCCTTTAGCCTTAAGAAATATATCCAACTTTTTTTTGAATATATTTAATGAACTGGCCTCCACCGCCCTCTGTGGCAGAGAATTCCACAGGTTCACCACTCTCTGGGTGAAGAAATTCCTCATTTCAGTCCTAAATGGCTTACCCCTTATCCTTAGACTATGACCCCTGGTTCTGGACTCCCCGGCCATCATAAACATCCTTCCTGCATCGAGTCTGTCCAGGCCTGACAGAATTTTATAGGTTTCGATGAGATCCCCTCTCAATCTTCTAAACTCCAGTGAGTATAATCCCAATCGACACAATCTCTCCTCATACGTCATTCCTGCCATCACAGGTATCAGCCTGGTGAATCTTCGCTGCACTCCTTCCATGGCAAGAACGTCCTTCCTCAGGTAAGGCGACCAAAACTGCACACAATACTCAAGGTGCGGTCTCACCAAGGCCCTGTACAACTGTAGCAAGACATCCTTGTTCCTGTACTCGAACCCTCTTGCTACGAAGGCCAACATACCATTTGCCTTCTTAACCGCCTGCTGCACCTGCACACTTACCTTCAGCGACTGGTGCACAAGAACACCCAGGTCTCTTTGCACTTCCCCTTCTCCCAATCTATTGCCATTCAAATAATAATCTGCCTTCCTGTTTTTGCCACCAAAGTGGATAACCTCACATTTATCCACATTATAGTGTATTTGCCATGTTTCTGCCCAATCACCCAATCTGTCCAAATCGTACTGGAGTTTCACGACATCCTCCTCACAGCTTACCCTCCCACCCAGCTTTGTGTCGTCTGCAAATTTGGAGATATTACATCCAATTCCCTCGTCCAGATCATTAATATATATTGTGAACAGCTGGGGTCCTAGGACCGATCCTTGCGGTACCCCACTAGTCACTGCCTGCCACTCGGAAAAAGACCCATTTATTCCAACTCTTTGCTTTCTGTCCGCCAACCAGTTCTCTATCCAAGTCAATACCTTGCCCCCAATCCCATGTGCCTTAATTTTGCACGCTAATCTCTTATGTGGGACCTTATCGAAAGCCTTCTGAAAGTCCAAATACACCACATCCACTGGTTCTCCCTTATCTATTTTACCAGTTACATCCTCAAAAAATTCCAGTAGATTAGTCAAGCATGATTTACCTTTTGTAAATCCATGTTGACTTTGTCCGATCCTGTCACTGCTTACCAAGTGCTCTGCTATTACAGGAAACTTTGTGCTATCCGGCACCCACGGGACCGAGCTGCTGTCGTTGCCTAAAAAGTGCCGTACTCTCCAGAGTTAATGTTGAGAGATACGGAGATTCTTATCTCCGTATTTGACAACAAACACTGTTGCTTAGCAACAGCTTCCAAACACTTGGGTGTGGCCCTAAAGCTCTGTAGCTGAAGCTGTTGCTATAGCTAGACCTTGCACAGTTTGACTGTTCAAACAAAGCAAAAAAAAACAAAAAGAATAAAAAACGGCTGCTGATTTTTGCCGGTGGCTCCAGGTTGCCGGATAGCTCACCTCCGGATAGCACAAAGTTTCCTGCACATCTTTTATAATAGATTCTAGCATTTTCCCCACTACCGATGTCAGGCTTACCGGTCTATAATTCCCCGCTTTTTCTCTACCACCTTTTTTGAATAGTGGGGTAACATTAGCTACCCTCCAATCCATGGGTACTGTTCCAGAGTCTATCGAGTTCTGGAAGAAAACCAGCAATGCATCTACTATTTCTAGGGCCACTTCCTTAAGTACCCTGGGATGTAGATTATCAGGCCCTGGGGATTTATCGGCCTTCAGTCTCATCAATTTTCCTAACACCATTTCCCTACAAATACTGATTTCTTTCAGTTCCACTCTTTCATCAGGCCCTATGTTCCCCGGCATCTCTGGGAGGTTATTTGTGTCCTCCTTTGTGAAGACAGAACCAAAGTATGAATTTAGTTGGTCTGCCATTTCTTTGCTTCCCATTATAAATTCCCCTGATTCTGACTGTAAGGGACCTACACTTGACTTCACCAATCTTTTTCTCTTCACATATCTATAAAAGCTTTTACAGTCAGTTTTTATGTTCCCTGATAGCTTACTCTCATATTCTATTTTCCCTTTCTTAATTAATCCCTTTGTCCTCCTTTGTTGAATCCTAAACTGCTCCCAATCCTCAGGATTATTGCTTTTTCTGGCCAATTTATATGTCGTCTCCTTGGATCTTATGCTATCCCTAATTTCCCTCGTTAGCCACGGTTGAGTCACCTTTTTTGTTTTATTTTTATGCCAAACTGGGATGAACAAATTCTGTAGCTCATCCATTCGGTCTTTGAATGTTTGCCATTGCCTATCCACCATCAACCCTTTGAGTGCCATTCCCCAATCAATGCTACCTAACTCGCTCCTCAGACCATCGTAGTTTCCTTTATTTAAATTGAGGACCCTAGTCTCTGAGTCAACTACTTCATTCTCCATCTTAATGAAGAATTCGATCATATTATGATCACTCAGACCCAAGGAGCCTCGTACAACAAGATTGCTAATTAATCCTTTCTCGTTACATAATACCCAGTCAAAGATGGCCTGATCTCTGGTTGGTTCCTCGACATATTGGTCCAGGAAACCATCCCGTACACACTCCAGGAATTCCTCCTCCATAATGTTGTTACTAATTTGGTTGGCCCAATCTGTATGTAGATTAAAGTCACCCATGATGACTGCTGTGCCCTTATTGCACGCTTCTTTAATTTCCCTTTTAATGCCATCCCCAACCTCTGCCTTACTGTTGGGAGGTCTATATACCACTCCCACTAATGTTTTTTTCCCCTTAGTATTTCTCAATTCTACCCATACAGATTCCACATCATCAGAGCTAATATCCTTCATTACAATTGTATTAATCCCTTCTTTAACCAGTAATGCTACCCCACCTCCCTTTCCTTTTTGCCTATCTTTCCTGAATATCGAATACCCCTGGATGTTGAGTTCCCAGTCTTGGCCATCCTTGAGCCACGTTTCCGTAATCCCAACCAAATCATATTCGTTTACCTCTATTTGCACAGCCAATTCGTCCACCTTATTACAAATGCTCCTCGCATTAAGACACAAAGCCTTCAGGCTTGTTTTTTTAACGCTCTTAGACCTATTAGAATTATTATTTACTGTGGCCACGTTTGATTTAAACCGTTGATTTCTCTGACTGCCACTTTTGTTTTTCTCCTTCCTATCTTTTGCTTTTATCCCCGTTTCCCTTTCCTCTGTCTCCCTGCTCAGGTTCCCAACCCCCTGCCATTTTAGTTTAAACCCCCCCAAACAGTGCTAGCAAACCTCCCCACAAGGATATTTGTCCCGCTCTGGTTCAGGTGCAACCCGTCCGACTTGTACAAGTCCCACCTTCCCCAGAAGCAGGCCCAGTGAGCCAGGAAACTAAAGCCCTCCCTCCTGCACCAACTCTTTAGCCACGCATTCATCTGCTCTATCCTCCTATTCCTATACTCACTAGCACGTGGCACCGGGAGTAATCCAGAGATTACAACCTTTGAGGTCCTGCTCTTTAATCTGCTACCTAGCTCCCTAAATTCTTGCTGCAGGACCTCATCCCTCTTCCTACCCATGTCATTGGTCCCTCCTTTCTTGAATAGTGGGGTAACATTTGCTACCTTCTAATCCACTGGGACCATTCTAGAATGTAGGGAATTTAGGAAGATCACAACCAATGCATCCACTATCTCCGCAGCCACCTCTTTTAGAACTCTAGGATGTAGGCCATCAAGTCCAGGGGATTTGTCAGCTTTTAGTCCCATGAGTTTCTCAAGTACTTTTTCTCTACTGATCTTAATTACTTTAAGTTCCTTGCTCTCATTAGCCCCTTGGTTCCCCACTATTTTTGGCATGCTTTTTGTGTCTTCTACTGTGAAGACAGATACAAAATATTTGTTTAAAGTCTCTGCCATTTCATTATTCCCCATTATAATTTCTCCTGTCTGAGCCCCGAAGGGACCAACGCTTACTTTTGCCACTCTCTTCCTTTTTACATACCTGTAGAATCTCTTACAATTTTTTTAATGTTTCTTGCTAGTTTACTCTCATATTCTATTTTCTCCTTTTTAACCCTCATCACCCCTGTTCTATGTTGGTTACCCATCCCAAATACCCTTGACTTTGAAATCCTTGTCCTCACTTTCAATTCTCTGCATAGCTCCTCCTCCCTACTTCTGCAATGTTACAAATCACACAATCTTCCTTTTTCTGCAGTGAATTTTTTCCACTTTCAGCTGTCATGCCCGTACACTCTGAAATTCTCTTTGCAAGCCCTTCCTGTTTGCGATATTTCTCTCTGCCTTCAACAGCTCTTCTCCTTTATTCTCTCCCTATTCCTGCTTGGGTGTCACGTAAAATGCCTTTGATGTCCCGGGGTAGATTTAACTTGTGCCACCCGGCATAAATGAGGCAGTAACAATGGTAAAATAGCTTTACAGCACTTACTGCCTCATTTACACCGGCAAACAAGCTACCAGCATCCTGAGTGGGGCCTTACGCTGGACGGCCAGTGCGCCTGCATGTTTCATGCAGTATTCCCTTTTACGATGCAAAGGAGGGTCCCATGACATAATACAACTCTGATTACCATTTTGGGAGAGAACTTGAATTGTCCACACTCTGTAAAGTTTTACTCAACAATACAGCTGAAGGGGACCAGAAAGGTAAGTTTTCAATTATTTTTGTGGGGTTAAATACAAGATATACATAATGATTTAAATCAGGGGTGTCAAACTCATTTTATATGGTGGGGCTGATCCTGGCTCTTGGCGTGGACCACATTCAGCAAAAAGTTATTTAGATACACTGGGGTAGAAATTGGCATGCATTTTCACCTGTTTTTGAGGGGCAAAACGGACGCAGTAAAAGGGAGTATGAAAAGAAACTTGCAAAGGATAGCAAAATCAATACAAAGAAATTTTACAATTACATTAGGAAAAAGAGGGTAGTCAAGAGCAATGTTGGCCCCCTTAAAAACTGAAAGTGGTGATATTGTAAATGACAATGGGGAAATGGCGGACATTTTGAATAATTACTTTGCATCAGTACTTACAGTAGAAGAGGATACATGCCGGAAATCCCAAGGAAACTAATATTGAATCGTGGACAGGGACTCAATAAAATTAACGTAAGTAAATTAACAGTAATGAAGAAAATAATGGCACTAAAGAGTGGCAAATCCCCGGGACCAGATGGTTTCCATCCCAGGATTTTAAAGGAAGTAGGTGAGCACATTGCAGATACCCTAACTACAGGAAACTTTCTGGTATCCAGCACTGACGGGACCGAGCTGTTGCCGTCCCATCAAAGCTGCCGGACAAACCAGCGCTAATGTTAAAACATACGAAGCTTCTGAGCTCCGTATCTAGCAACAAACCCTGTTGCTTAGCAACAGCTTCAAAACAGTCGGCCGTAGCTTGCAAGCGTCTCTGTAGCTAAGCAACAGCTTCAGCTAGACCTTGCAGAGCCTGACTGGAGAAAAAAAGCAATGAAAAGAATTTTTTTTTATCTGAACCGACTCCTGAATTTTGCCGGTGGATAGAGCTTTCCGGACATTTAACCTCCGGATAAACGAAAGTTTCCTGTATAATCTTCCAAAGTTCTCTAGATTCAGGAACCGTCCCTTTAGATTGGAAAATTGCACACATCACTCCACTTTTTAAGAATGGCGAGAGAGGGAAACCGGGGAATTATAGACCAGTTAGCCTAACATCTGTTGTCGGGAAATTGCTAGAGTCTATAATTAAGGATAGGGTGACTGAACACTTCGAAAATTTTCAGTTGATCAGAGAGCCAGCATGGATTTGTGAAAGGTAGGACCTGCGTGACAAACCTGATTAAATTTTTTGAAGAGATGATTAAAGTAGTGGACAGGGGAATGTCTATAGATGTTATTTATATGGACTTCCAGAAGGCATTTGATAAAGTCCCACATAAGAGACTATTATCTAAGGTAGAAGCCCACGGATTTGAGGGCAAATTATTGACCTGGTTAGGAAATTGGCTGAGCGGTAGGAGACAGAGAGTAGGGATAATGGGTAGGTACTCAAATTGGCAGAATGTGAATAGTGGTGTCCCGCAGGGATTTGTGTTGGTGTCTCAACTATTCACAATATTTATTAATGACTTGGATGGCATAGAAAGTCATATATCCAAATTTGCCGATGACACAAAGATAGGCGGCATTATAAGTAGTGTAGATGAAAGCATAAAATTACAAAGAGATATTGATAGATTAAGTGAATGGGCAAAACTGTGGCAAATGGATTTCAATGTAAGCAAATGTGAGGTCATCCATTTTGGACCTAAAAAGAATAGAACAGGGTACTTTCTAAATGGTGAAAAGCTAAAAACAGTGGATGTCCAAAGAGACTTGGGGGTTCAAGAACACAGATCATTAAAATGTCATGAACAGATACAGAAAATAATCAAAAAGGCTAATGGAATGCTGGCCTTTATATCTAGAGGACTAGAGTACAAGGGGGTAGAAGTTATGCTGCAGCTATACAAACCCTGGTTAGACCACACCTGGAGCACTGTGAGCAGTTCTGGGCACCACACCTTAGGAAGGATATATTGGCCTTGGAGGGAGTGCAGTGTAGGTTTACCAGAATGATACCCGGACTTCAAGGGTTAAGTTGCGATTACACAAATTAGGGTTGTATTCCCTAGAATTTAGAAGGTTAAGGGGTGATCTGATCGAAGTTTTCAGGATGTTAAGGGGAACAGATAGGGTAGATAGAGAGAAACTATTTCCGCTGGTTGGGGATTCTAGGACTAGGGAGCATAGTCTAAAAGTTACAGCCAGACCTTTCAGGTGGCGTGCAGCCTCTGATTAGCTTTTTCAGTTCTACTGCGGCTGAACAGTGGTCCTTAAAGGGACCGCTGGAGGCCAGTGAAGAAACAGTAGGGAAAGAGTGCCTTTCCCGGCTCCACAGCACAACTGTAGGTCATTGCAGACGCGCACTCGGCCCTCCTCCATTTTCCTCCGTCCACCTCCCAAGACTTACCAGCACTGTAGTAGACCTAAATATGATTCCCAACATCAGATGAGCTGTCCCTCACCCTCTCCCTATCAACCCTCCCGCCCCGATTCCAATCTCTCGCCTCCCTTTCAGGTCCCAATCACACCTCCCCTTCACCCGAGTCCCAATCTTCCAAACTCTCCCTCCCCGAGTCCCAATCTCGCAACCCCCCACTCCTCGATACCCAAACTCCCGAACCACCCTTTCCCCGAGACCCAATCTCCAGAACCCCATCCCGGAGTACCAATCTTCCAAACTCTCCCTACCCAAGTCCCAATCTCCTGAACCACCACCACCCTGCCTCTCCCCCTGCCCCACCGCGTCACAATCTCCCAAAACTATTCCCCCGGTCCAAATCTCCCGAACCCTATTCCTCGTTCACCCTCTTCCAGTCAAGCCCAGCCCAACCCCACACCGCTCCCCTCCACTCACCCGTCCCATTTCCGGTAGCTCCTGAGAACCTATTGTCTGTTCTATGTTTCTATGTTTCATGGAGCTGGATGTGGGTGATGTCATGGAGCGAGGGGGTGCTGCTGTGGCACAAAATATAAAAGGCACAGTTCTCCCAAGCTGTTACAAGCAATGCCAGGGAGATTCGGCAATCCTAAGCACAGGACACCGCGGGCCAGATGAAATGGTTTTGCAGGCCAGATGTGGCCCACGTGACATATATTTGGCACTCCTGATTTAGATTATCTCTAGTCTGAAAAGTGACAGATGAAACTTAGCATTAATAAATGTAAAGTAGTGTACATTGGTACAAGAATGAGCATTGTCAGGATAAAATGAATAAGATTGAATTGAACCTCAAGCTAGTCAGGGGACCTCTTCAAAATGAAGCCTCTATACCTACTCCTAGTAGCACACAAAGAATACCCTGGCAGACTAGTACACATAGCATAGGGGAAGCAGAGCAGTAGATCACATTAAACACAACTATATATTCAATATTACCAAATTAAACCATAAACTTTATCTAGTCATTGGTTTCTTTCCAAATTAATATTTTTCAGATAATAATCATTTGGACAAGTGTGGATTAATTAAGGAAAGCCAGCACAGATTTGTTAAAGACAAATCGTGTTTAACTAACTTGATTGAGTTTTTTGATGAGGTAACAAGAGGGTTGATGAGGGCAATGCGGTTGATGTGGTGTACATGGACTTCCAAAAGGCGTTCGACAAAGTGCCACATAATAGGTTTGCCAGCAAAGTTGAAGCCCATGGAATAAAAGGGACATTGGCAGCATGGACAGGAAATTGGCTAAGTGACAGGAAACAGAGAGTAGTGGTGAACGGTTGTTTTTTGGACTGGGGGAAGGTATACAGTGGTGTTTCCCAGGGGTCGGTACTAGGACCACTGCTTTTCTTGATATATATTAACGACTTGGACTTGGGTGTACAAGGCATAATTTCAAAATTTGCAGATGACACAAAACTTGGAAGTCTGGTGAACAGTGAAGAGGATAGTGATAGACTTCAAGAAGACATAGACAGGCTGGTGGAATGGACACGTGGCGGATGAAATTTAACGCAGAAAAGTGCGAAGTGATACATTTTGGTAGGAAGAACGAGGAGAGGCAATATAAACTAAAGGGTACAATTCTAAAGTGGGTGCAGGAACAGAGACCTGGGGGTATATGTGCACAAATCGTTGAAGGCGGCAGGGTAGGTTGAGAAAGCGGTTACAAAAGTGTAGGGTTCTCAAAATTCCCACATTCCCCAAAAGTTATGGACAAAGGGACCCTGAATGGACAAGTTATTAAAAAGGGTACCCAAAATGGCTTCTGCAACCTCGTGACCAAAACCTACAGGATTTTAAAAGCAAGGCCCTGCAAAAGGCAGGCCCTGAAACGAAACCTAACATGCACGAATCTGTGAAAGACTCTGTCATTTTCTAAAGCCAGACAGCTAGGTAAACACAGAATATGCATTCTTCATCTTCGAACAGATCAAGTCGGGATGGGCCTAATCTGGAGCCATCAACTTTCTGCATACATAATCGGTAACAGATCAACGTGGCCACCGAGCCAGGAAAACCCGATTAAGTTTCATAAATAACAAACAGCCAGGACATCGAAGCCATTAAACACGGAGACAACCACCCCAGAAGTCGTTAAAATAAATGACTGTAATCATTTTAGACGAGCCCGCCAAAAGTTAGACAAAGGACTGACCTGAGTTGGCGCGCAGATAAGGGGCGAAGAACCGGGTATAATTGTAGGCCCACCAGTAGCTCTTTCTCTTGGCTCTTGCGTCCTGCCTCTCGCTCTTGCTTCGTGCCTCGTTGCGGGCTCTCTTCTCCCTCCCCGCGCCGCTCGACACCAAGGATGGCCATTACTACACCGGGGGCCAAACGCGGGAGGAGAACGAGACCCGAATCAAAAACGCACAGGACATACGGGGCCATGAACAAACGAGACGAGACGAGACGAGAAATACGGTAAAACCGGTAAATGCAAAGAAGAGCAGCGGAAAGACGCGTTAGAGGGGGGCAAACGACCTAGTTATAAGCTGGCGTTTGAAGCTTGGGTAGTAAAATCAAATTGACGGTAAAAACCGCCAACCGAGCCCCAACTGCAACAAAACCGTCGGCGGCCAAGTCAGAAGAAGAAGACCCATCGCGACAAAGTACTCAATGAAGGCGTTAACAGAGGAAAAGGAGGGTGCTTTGCACAAACAACTCCACCGCCGCGCCCTGTGACCACGTGACGACGATGAACCCCAAAGGACAACAAGAGTGAACCCCAAAACCACAACCAGTTAAATCAACAGGTTTCGAATTGGTGAGCATGAATTCCTGGCCCCTTGTAGCTTAATCTAGTTAGGTATTGGGGATGGGATAAGGATAAGGGGATTTTTAATGTGTTTGTTCCCTCGATGTGCCGTGTGTTCCCCATTCCCAAATAAGTGTAATTTTATATGCCTGTAAATTATTCCAGTAATTCTCAGTATTGTGTTTTATTCAGCCTTTTAATAAAATTGCGGTTTTCTTGCACCAAACAACTTGTCTACTCTATTTTCTGTATCGCCGCCTGTACCTAAGTCCGGTGTCTAGAACCCAGGGGTGTGGGAGCGATTCGAACCGCTCAGAGACAGTCTGGGGCAGAGCTGACTGGGCACATGCCACCCCCTACAGAAATGGCGACCGCGGCAGGACTCCGGCAACAGGGGTGCGATACAGTAGACAATGGTTCGGAAGAGCAAACCATGATGGAGGAAAGGATTTCTGATTATGTGTTTAGTAAGGTGAATATCACAAAGAAGTGGATCACAAATCTGTTAAAGGCTGGGCGTCCGGTAGATGCCGCAGCTAAGTGGACAGAGGGAAAGGAGCACAAGAAATCCCTAGAGAAGGCAGTCCGGCTGATGTGCTTCAAGAAGCAGGTCCAGCTTTTGGACAGGCTCGTTGCAGCACAGGCAGCCGAGATAAAGGAGTCAGCCCTGGAGGTCCAGGACAAGGCTCTAGCAGGGGAGGAGTTACTGGTAGCATTGCAGGCCCTGAATCAGGAAAGGGTGCAGTTAATGGGAGAACATAAGGCCAGGTTGGAATACCTACAGTGCCAAGTCACCGAAGCCAAGGGTAACGAGTTGAGGTTACGGGAAAAGAACGCCCGCCTAGCGAGACAAGTAAGGGAGCAGGAGGAGAAAGTAAAAGAAGTAAAGGCAGCTTACAAGTTGCCAAGCGAACAGGGGTTTGAAGACGCAGATCATGGCCCCTGCAAGGAACAGATAGAAAATCTGAGCCTGGCCCTAAGGAAGGCAAAGGGCATGGTGTGCCTCATAAGCCTGAGGGCAGGCCAGGCGGATTTTACAGGGAATGAGGGGAGAACGGTTCAGACATCACTGGTAGTGCCAAGGGACGACCCGGTTGAGGAACAGGAGGTCCCGCGACCACCACCCGTAGCGCCAGGTTTTAGCGAGGTCTGGCAGCAAGGGGGGAAGTCAGGGGTAGAAGCGGAGGTGGAACAACCCCCGCAGGAGAGGCTAGAACCAGGACCGATGTGCCCAGCCTGGCATCGGAGGTTCGGCCCACCCGCTGATGGCGAGGAAGAGGGACCCCTCCAAAACCAGTTCGTATTACCCTATAGCACCCAACAGCTTAGGGCTATGGTGAGCCATATCCCAAAGCTCACCGAGAAAGGGGACCCCTCGGTCCACTTCAGGGAAGTGGAACAGGCAGCCAGCATCAACGAATGCGATGGTGCTGAGCAGGCAAAAATGCTGCTGTTCTCTTTGGAGAGTAAGCTCCTCCAATCCCTCTCTGGCGAGTGTAAAAGGGGGCAAGGCGGGTATGAGGCGCTCAGGGATGAAGTTCTGGAGGCCATGGGGATGAATGAGGGAAGTCCTTTCTCCCGTGTGGAGAAGACGGTGCAGCTCGCAGGGGAAACCACGCAGGCTTTCGCGGACAGGTTATGGCCGGTGTACCGGAGTGCCTGTCCTGGGACACCTAACCAGGCGTTCCTGAACGGGGATCAGCTGACCCACTGGCTCCGTTGCCTGGTGGCAAACAGCTTGCCACAGTTCCGGGCCAAGGCGGAAGTCTGGTTCGACGCCAAGAATCCCCTGACCACCGAACTTATGGTGTTCAGACAGTTGGCCCTAGCCTATAAGAACGGTAGGGGAACCGATGCACACCCACCTAAGGGGAAGGTGCATGAAGTAAAACCCGGACAGGGTAGGAAGGAGTGGCACCAGGAAGGGAATAACCCTTCCAGCACTAAGCTGAATTGTTACGGGTGTGGGAAGGATGGACACTGGAGGAAGGAGTGCAAAAACCCTTGGAAAGATAACAAGGGAAAGAATTCCACAGCCCCAGCCCAAAGGCAGAGGCAGGAATCCCTCCCGCCGCGGTCGAGTCATTTTTGGACACCATGAGGTCCTTACTGACTGACCAGGGGAGAGTAGCAGCCACTACCGGTACTCTGACCCCGTCAGCCCCATCCAACCCACAGCCATGATTAGAGCCAGCGCAACCTGTTTACCTGTGTTCCCTGCGGTACGATGTATGGAAGAGACCCCTCGTGGAGATGGAGGTAGAAAAGGTGAAGGGGACCTATCTGTTGGATACGGGGGCATCATGCACCGTGCCCATTTAGCTAACCCCACCACCTCGCCTCTATCTAGCGGGGTCCCATACAGTCTGGCAGGATTCACAGGCAGAGAACAGGCTGGCTCGTTTTCCATCCCGCTCTCCATTCGTTTAGGTACACTCCGCTCTAAGTGGGCCTGTATCCTAATGAAGTGGGAACAGGAGGGTGGAAAAGGGATCCTCGGAGCCGACTTTATTGTAGGCCACGGGATCCTGGTGGATTTAAGAAACCATTGCCTATGGGGGGCAAGTACAGGAAAGGATGGCGAGGTAGTAGTCAACCCAGGGAAAGAAGGGAAGGGGACCCTGTGCACCATGAAGCCTAAAGAGGGTTATAACCTCGAGCTCATGGTCAGCAACACCCCAAAAGAGTTCCAGGCATTTGTGCGCGCCCACCTAGCCACATTTGCCACGCACAAACACGACTGTGGGAGGGTCAACGGGTTTGAGGTCAGCATAGACAGGGACCCCATGGCCCGACCACAAAAACAGTATAACGTCCCCAGGGAAGCGGAGCCAGACATGGAAGCCGCCATGTCCTCCTTATTGCAGCAGGGGGTCCTGAGACCGATAGCCACCCACGTAAACTCTCCACTGTGGCCGGTTAGAAAGCCGGACAATTCCTGGAGGGCCACGGTGGACTATCGGGTGCTCAACAGTAACATCCTAACCTGTGCACCCACGGTAGCAGCAGTTGCCGACCTGATAGGAAGTATCCCAGCATCCGCGACCACGTTCACGGTGCTGGATATTTCCAACGGGTTTTGGTCCATCTCTTTAAGGAGGGAGGACCAGTACAAGTTTGCCTTTACCTTTAAAAGGCAACAGCACACCTGGAACTGTTTGCCTCAGGGCTTCCACAACAGCCCCAGCATTTTCCACCAGTGCGTGGCAGTCTAAAGGGCTTCAGCCAGCCCAGACAGTTGGTGCAGTACGTGGATGACCTGCTCCTCTTCACCGATTCGAGAGAGGAGCATGGCCCACTACTGGCCGAAATGCTGGAGCTGCTCAGGCAGGAGGGTTTTAAAGTAAACCCAAAGAAAGCGCAGATCGGCCAGCAGGAGGTGAAATTACTGGGCCTGACCGTACGCACTGGGGAAAGGGCCATAGATAAGGCTAGGAGGGAGGCGGTACAGGAGTTACCAGTCCCCAACACAGTCACGGGTATGAGGTCATTTCTAGGGCTAACCGGGTACTGCAGAGACTTCATTGAAGATTATGCAGCCACGGCAGACCCTCTGCTCCGACTCCTACACAAGGGAGTGGAGTGGATTTGGGATGAGGGTTGCCAGGCTGCATTTGTCAGGCTCAAGGAGGATCTGCAGACCGCACCAGCTCTAGGGGCCATAGATGGGGGGAAAGAGTTCTCCCTGGAGGTAGCAGCCAGCGGGGACAGCCTGAGTGCCGTGCTGCTCCAAGAGCGGCATGGCCGGCTGAGGCCGGTGGTCTACTCCTCCAGGATACTCACGGATGTGGAGAGGAGCTACTCCAATTGTGAGAGGCCTCTTGGCCACACATTGGGCTGTGAAAAGATCACTGATCTTCACAGGCACCTCTCCCATCACCCTACTCACCCATCACACACCCACCCAGATGCTCCTGGATGGGAGAATCAAGGATGGAACGGTGAGCAGTGCCCGCATTGCTCGTTGGACCCTGCTCCTCTCACAGATGGACCTAAAAGTGAAGGGTCTCTGTGAGCCAAAGCTCGCAGCCAACCTGGTATATCCTGGAACAGCCCACAGTTCCATAGAAGGGGTTTGGGAAGTGGACATAGGTTTACGGGCCGGAATACATCCCACGGGCCGCAAAATCTATGTGGACGGCTCCAGCACGGTATCTGCTGGCGAGCGACTCACAGGGTGTGGAGTTTATGACCCAGCGGCAAACATTGCCCTGGCGATTAAGCTCCCCAACACCATGAGCGCCCAGCCGGCTGAACTGTCCGCGGTAGTGTACGTCGTTACACACCCCAAAATCTTCCCCACCCCATACACAATTTGCTCGGACAGCATGTTCACGTGCAATTCGTGTACGGAGTACCTGGCCATCTGGTCCCGCCGCAGATACACCTCCGCCGACGGGAGACCCCTCACAGTGAAACCCCTGCTGGAGAATATCTTGGCAGCAGCGGGGGAGGAAGGGGAGGTTTTCATCCATAAGGTGAAAGCACATTCCTCCACAGAACCCCGTAGTCAAGGCAACCAGCAGGCTGACATGCTAGCTAAGGAGGGTGCCCGCACCGGCACTTTCTGGGACCCATATGGGTCCAGTCCCATAGCAGCAGTCAGGGGTAGGGATGGGACACAAGGGAGTGCAGGGGTAGCTTTAGCCCCGGACCTCAAGACGGTCCAAGCCCAAGACCCCATCCTTAAGGCAGTCCTCAGCGCAGTGACGGAGGGAAAAAGGGTAGAGGGCCCTTACGGCACAGCATCCCTCTCCGTGAAAGAAGGCATGCCATTCAGGGGAGAACAGGTTGTGCCACAGCAGCACCGGAGGGAATTCCTTCAACTGGCCCATGAGGGTCCAGGAGCGGGGCATCCCGGGCCTGAGACCACCTGGCAGCGGGTGGCCAGGACTCAGGGAAGATGGGGGCAGTACAGGATACAGCAAAAGAGGACAAAGGGATTAATCAGGAAGGGGAAAATAGAATACGAAAGTAAACTTGCAGCAAACATAAAGACAGACTGCAAAAGCTTTTATCGGTATATCAGGAGGAAAAGACTGGTAAAATCCCAAGTCGGTCCCTTGCAGTCCGATTCGGGAGAATATATAATGGAGAATAAGGAAATGGCAGACCAATTAAACTCATACTTTGGTTCTGTATTCACAAAGGAGGACACAAATAACCTCCCAGGAATATCGGCAAACATAGGGACTAATGAGAGGGAGGAGCTGACAGAAATTAGTATCTCTAGGGATATGGTGTTGGGTAAGTTGAGGGGACTGAAGGCCGACAAATCCCCGGGGCCTGATAAACTACATCCTAGGGTACTTAAGGAGGTGGCCCTGGAGATAGCAGATGCTCTAAGGATCATCTTCCGGAACTCCATTGACTCGGGAACAGTACCCGTGGATTGGAGGGTAGCTAATGTTACCCCAATATTAAAAAAGGGGGGTAGAGAGAAAGCAGGGAATTATAGACCAGTAAGCCTTACATCGGTTGTGGGCAAAATGCTAGAGTCCATTATTAAGGATAAAATAGCGGAGCACTTGACAAATGGGGAAAGGATCGGACAGAGTCAACATGGATTTACAAAGGGTAAATCGTGTTTGACTAATCTGCTGGAATTTTTTGAGGAAGTAACTGGTAAAATAGATGGGGGAGAGCCAGTGGATGTGGTGTACCTTGACTTCCAGAAAGCCTTCGATAAGGTTCCACACAAAAGATTATCATGCAAAATTAAGGCTCATGGGATTGGGGGCAAAGTATTAACGTGGATAGAGAACTGGCTGGCGGATAGAAAACAGAGAGTTGGAATAAACGGCTCGTTTTCAGAGTGGCAGGCAGTGACCAGCGGGGTGCCGCAAGGATCTGTCCTGGGACCCCAGCTGTTCACAATATATATAAATGATCTGGATCAGGGAATTGGATGCAATATTTCCAAATTCGCTGACGACACTAAACTAGGAGGAGGGGTGGGCTCTGATGAGGATGTCAGGAGGCTACAGTGCGATTTGGACAGGTTGGGGGAATGGGCGGATACGTGGCAGATGCACTATAATGTGGATAAATGCGAGGTTATCCACTTTGGGGGTAAAAACAGGAGGGTAGATTATTATCTAAATGGCAATAGATTGGGAGATGGGGAAGTGCAGAGGGACCTGGGTGTTCTTGTGCACCAGTCACTGAAGGAGAGCATGCAGGTGCAACAGGCGATTAAGAAGGCAAATGGTATGTTGGCCTTCATATCAAGGGGGTTCGAGTATAGGAATAGGGATACCTTACTACAGCTGTACAAGGTGCTGGTGAGACCGCATCTGGAGTATTGTGTACAGTTTTGGTCGCCCCATCTGCGGAAGGATGTTCTTGCCATGGAAAGAGTGCAACGGCGATTCACCAGGCTGATACCTGGAATGGCGGGAATGACCTACGAAGAGAGATTAAATAGTTTGGGCTTGTACTCACTGGAGTTTAGAAGATTGAGAGGGGATCTCATCGAAACATATAAAATTATGGCAGGCCTGGACAGGCTGAATTCAGAGAGAATGTTTCCAATGGCCGGGGAGCACAGAACCAGGGGCCACAGTCTAAAAATAGCGGGCAAATCATTTAAAACAGAGATGAGGAAGAATTTCTTCACTCAAAGAGTGGTGAGCCTGTGGAATTCCCTGCCACAGAGGGCTGTGAAGGCTAATTCAATAAATATTTTCAAGAGAGAATTGGATATATTTCTGAAGGCTAAGGGGATTAAGGGTTACGGAGAAAAGGCGGGGACGGGGTACTGAACTGGTAAGATCAGCTATGATCTCAGACGAAGATCAGCCATGATCTCATTGAATGGCGGAGCAGGCTCGAAGGACCGAATGGCCTACTCCTGTTCCTATCTCTATGTTTCTATGTTTCTATGTCCGCGAGTTCTGCGCCGGCTGTCTAGTGTGTGCTGCTAACAACCCTGACCCCCACAAAAGGTACCTATGGGGCACATCAGGAGGGTAGAGGGACCATGGCAGTCGATACAGGTCGACTACATCGGGCCCCTGCCCACCGCCCAGGGAGGCTATAAGTACTGCCTAGTCCTGGTAGATGTGTTCACGAAATGGGTAGAAGCCTTCCCCTGCAGAACAGCCACAGCTCTGGGTACGGCCAGGATCCCGGTCCGGGAAGTGTTCTCACGATGGGGGCTACCACAGTATGTGGAGTCCGACCAAGGGAGTCACTTTACCGGGCAGGTAATGCAGAATACCCTTAGGCTGCTCGGCATCGAGGGGAAGTGGCACGTTGCCCACAACCCACAGTCATCAGGGATTGTGGAGAGGATGAATAGGACCTTAAAGGAAAGGTTGAGGAAGGAGACGGTGGACTCGCCTTGAAAATGGGCAGAGGTCCTACCGTTGGTCCTGATGTGGATCTGGTCCAGCCAGTCAAAGAGCACGGGGTACTCCCCGCACGAGCTGATGACTGGCGGGGTTATGCGGACCCCCACCCATACACTAGCCCCGGTGCTCACCGAAGGTCAGCTCAGGGAGGTAAACTGGGACAGGTTCGCCCGAAACCTCTTCGAGCACCTTAAGCAGGTCCACGGGCAGGAGGCTGGGAACATGGGAAAGCAGCATCGGAGCAACAAGTTCACAAACTGCACAGGCAGGCGCTGTGGCTTGTTTATGGGGAGGGGCCATCCCGCCCACCGATTGGGACACTCCCCCACTCTTCTGGGATCCAGATGAGGAGGGACCAGAGGGCGAAAACCCCGCCCCTGACCCAGGTTTAGATGAGGAGGGACCCAAGGGTGAAAACCCCGCCCCTGACCCAGGTTTAGATGAGGAGACCCGAGCGCGAAAACCCCGCCCCGGACCCAGATTTGGGACCTGGGGGCGGAGTCCCTCAGCCTGTAGCACCAGGCTGCGAAGAGTTACCTGCCCCTAGCCCAGGTTCAGGAGAGGTAAAGCCTGAGGAAAAGGATCCCCAGCCAGCGGTAGTGGTAAGCCCACAGACCGCACCGGAGGGAGCAGCGGTTCGGGTCAAAGGCCCACCAGCCAGAAAACCCCCACCCGCCAAAGTCCCTAGAAGATCCCCACGGACGCCCCAGCCAAGGAAACTGTGGTCACCGGCTCCCCATTTAAAAAGGGCAGCCTCTCGAGTGAGGGATCGGTCTGAGGGCAGAGGTCCCCAGCCAGCAGCCACAGGCTGTGAGGGACCGAAAGTACAGGACAGTGCGGTCACACCGAAGGGAGCGGTGTGCCGCAGCCCGAACAGGAATTAGGCTGGCCGCCCGAAGACGGGCGGCGGATGTACATAGTTTATGTAATCTAAGTGTGATATTGTTAAGTTTGGGTGTTTGGTTTAAGTTTAAACAAGATGATGGGTAGTTTTAAATAAGTAGTAATTTGTTAAGAGTGTTTAACATAGAGGTCCCTTCGTAGATTAGACTGGCTTTCCACATCCTCGTGGTTTGCCAGCTGGGGATAGTATTGTACCTAGTATGCACTCAGTGCAAGGGAAAAGGCCAGATACTAGAATTCCGAAACCAAAGGACCTGGAAGGAATACTATGTTAAGGTGGAGGGAGATACACCTGTTGGAATTTTTTTGTGTGTTTCTGAATAAAGATTGTTGTTTTTTTGTGTTCTTTTTGTTATTTTTAATAAAGATTTTCGACGTGTTGTTTTAATAAAGATGTATGTGTACCAAGTGGTGCAGGGATGTTAGACCCCTCCATGTTTGGATGTGTGTAAACACCTGTATTCTGTCTATGTATGCTTATGTACACTACATTTTTACAGAATGGGAAACGCATGTGTCGTGGGATCATAGATAGGTAATTACAGGGGAAGACTGACTATGGAGGGTCGGAAATTTTGCTCACCTTGTCAGGATGATACTTAAAGCGAGTTTAGTATCAACAGGGGGGAGTGTAGGGTTCTCAAAATTCCCACATTCCCCAAAAATTATGGACAAAGGGACCCTGAATGGACAAGTTATTAAAAAGGGTACCCAAAATGGCTTCTGCAACCTCGTGACCAAAACCTACAGGATTTTAAAAGCAAGGCCCTGCAAAAGGCAGGCCCTGAAACGAAACCTAACATGCACGAATCTGTGAAAGACTCTGTCATTTTCTAAAGCCAGACAGCTAGGTAAACACAGAATATGCATTCTTCATCTTCGAACAGGTCAAGTCGGGATGGGCCTAATCTGGAGGCCATCAACTTTTTGCATACATAATCGGTAACAGATCAACGTGGCCACCGAGCCAGGAAAACCCGATTAAGTTTCATATAAATAACAAACAGCCAGGACATCGAAGCCATTAAACACGGAGACAACCACCCCAGAAGTCGTTAAAATAAATGACTGTAATCATTTTAGACGAGCCCGCCAAAAGTTAGACAAAGGACTGACCTCATTTGGCATGCAGATAAGGGGTAAAGAACCGGGTATAATTGTAGGCCCACCAGTAGCTCTTTCTCTTGGCTCTTGCCTCCTGCCTCTCGCTCTTGCTTCGTGCCTCATTGCGGGCTCTCTTCTCCCTCCCCGCGCCGCTCAACACCAAGGACGCCCATTACTACACCGGGGGCCAAACGCGGGAGGAGAACGAGACCCGAATCAAAAACACACAGGACATACGGGGCCACGAACAAATGAGATGAGACAAGACGAGAAATATGGTAAAACCGGTAAAGGCAGAGAAGGGCAGCAGAAAAACGCGTTGGAGGGGGACAAACGACCTAGTTATAAGCTGGCGTTTGATAAATAAGTTGGTGTTTGAAGCTTGGGTAGTAAAATCAAATCGACGGTAAAAACCGCCAACCGAGCCCCAACCGCAACAAAACCGTCGGCGGCCAAGTCAGAAGAAGAAGACCCATCGCGACAAAGTACTCAACGAAGACATTAACGGAGGAAAAGGAGGGTGCTTCGCACAAACAACTCCACCGCCGCGCCCTGTGACCGCGTGACGACGACGAACCCCAAAGGACAACAAGAGTGAATCCCAAAACCACAACCAGTTAAACCAACAGGTTTCGAATTGGTGAGCATGAATTCCTGGCCCCTCGTAGCTTAATCTAGTTAGGTATTGGGGGTGGGATAAGGATAAGGGGATTTTTAATGTGTTTTTTCCCTCGATGTGCCGTGTGTTCCCCATTCCCAGTGTAATTTTATATCCCTGTAAATTATTCCAGTAATTCTCAGTATTGTGTTTTATTCAGCCTTTTAATAAAATTGCGGTTTTCTTGCACCAAACCAGTTGTCTACTCTATTTTCTGTATCGCCGCCTGTACCTAAGTCCGGTGTCTAGAACCCAGGGGTGTGGGAGCGATTCGAACCGCTCAGAGACAGTCAGGGGCAGAGCTGACTGGGCACACGCCACCCCCTACAAAAGCATAAAGGATCCTGGGCTTCATGAATAGAAGCCATGGTGTGGAGATGCCGGAGTTGGACTGGGGTGGACAAATGTAAGAAGTCACACAACACCAGGTTATAGTCCAACAGCTTTATTTGAAATCACAAGCTTTCGGAGCGCCGCTCCTTCTTCAGGTGAAGTGGAGAAATGCATAAAGACACAGCTTATATAGTCAGAGAATCATGTCAGATGTTTACAGGTAACCTTTCCAACTGCCATTTATCACACCTCGGCAGAGAGATAATCACAGCAGTCAAAGGTGTGAATGGTGTCCAAACAGGTCAGTCAGGGAAACATTACATCAAAGAACAATGAGGTGGGGTCACAAGGGGTCAAATATTGCAGATGCTGGGGTCTGTATGAAAAACAAAAAAACAGACAAAAAACATTTTTTTTGGCTGGAAATCACAGCAGGTCCGGCCGCATCTGTGTAGAGAGAACAAGCCAATGTCGACTCGAGTCTGGATGACCCTGCATCAGGTGGGGTTACATGTAGCGTGACATGAACCCAAGATCTCAGTTGAGGCCGTCCTCAGGGGTGCGGAACTTGGCTATCAGTTTCTGCTCGACGATTTTGCATTGTCGTGTGTCTCGAAGGCCACCTTGGAGAATGCTTACCCGAAGATCGGAGGCTAAATGTCCTTGACTGCTGAAGTGTTCCCCGACTGGGGAGTCAAGCCCTAAGCTTGACATGTATGCTCAAGCTGTCAGGAGATGCATCAATGCCAGATTCATCAGCCGCACTCACAAGACAGTCCAGAATGTCACCCGAGCACAACGCAACGCCATCCACACTCTCAAGACCAACCGCAACATCGTCATCAAACCAGCAGACAAAGGAGGTGCCATCGTCATACAGAACAGAACAGACTATTGCAAAGAAGTATACCGACAACTGGACAACCAGGAACACTACAGACAGTTACCCGCAGATCCGACCAAAGAACACACCCGCCAACTCAACAGACTGATCAAAACCTTCGATCCAGACCTTCAAAGCATCCTACATGCTCTCATCCCACGTACTCCCCGCGTGGGAGACTTCTACTGCCTCCCAAAGATACACAAAGCCAACACACCTGGACGTCCTATCGCATCAGGCAACGGAACCCTGTGTGAGAACCTCTCTGGATATGTCGAGGGCATCCTGAAACCCATCGTACAAGGAACCCCCAGCTTCTGTCGCGACGCTACAGACTTCTTACAGAAGCTCAGCACCCACGGACCAGTTGAACCAGGAACACTCCTCGCCACGATGGACGTCTCGGCACTCTACACCAGTATCCCCCACGATGACGGCATCGCTGCGACAGCCTCAGTACTCAACACCAACAACAGCCAATCTCCAGACGCCATCCTACAACTCATCCGCTTCATCCTTGACCACAATGTCTTCACCTTCGACAACCAGTTCTTTACCCAAACACACGGAACAGCCATGGGGACCAAATTCGCACCCCAATACGCAAACATCTTCATGCACAAGTTCGAGCAAGACTTCTTCGCTGCACAGGATCTCCAACCAACGCTATACACCAGATACATCGATGACATTTTCTTCCTATGGACCCACGGCGAAGAATCACTGAAAAGACTACACGATAACATCAACAAGTTCCATCCCACCATCAAACTCACCATGGACTACTCCTCAGAATCAGTCTCATTCCTGGACACACGAATCTCCATCAAAGACGGACACCTCAGCACTTCACTCTACCGCAAGCCCACAGACAACCTCACGATGCTTCACTTCTCCAGCTTCCACCCTAACCACGTTAAAGAAGCCATCCCCTATGGACAAGCCCTGCGAATACACAGGATCTGCTCAGACGAGGAGGAACGCGATGGACACCTACAGACGCTGAAAGACGCCCTTGTAAGAACAGGATATGACGCTCGACTCGTCGATTGACAGTTCCGACGGGCCACAGCGAAAAATCGCATAGACCTCCTCAGAAGACAAACACGGGACACAACCAACAGAGTACCCTTCGTCGTCCAGTACTTCCCCGGAGCGGAGAAACTACGCCATGTTCTTCGCAGCCTTCAACATGTCATCGATGACGACGAACACCTCGCTAAGGCCATCCCCACGCCTCCACTACTCGCTTTCAAACAGCCGCCTAACCTCAAACAGACCATCGTTCGCAGCAAATTACCCAGCTTTCAGGAGAACAGCGACCACGACACCACACAACCCTGCCACAGCAACCTCTGCAAGACATGCCAGATCATCAACACAGATACCATCATCACACGTGAGGACACCACCCACCAGGTACATGGTACATACTCATGTGACTCGGCCAACGTTGTCTACCTCATACGTTGCAGGAAAGGATGCCCCGGAGCATGGTACATCGGCGAGACCATGCAGACACTGCGACAACGAATGAACGGACACCGCGCAACAATCACCAGGCAGGAGTGTTCCCTCCCAGTCGGGGAACACTTCAGCAGTCAAGGACATTCAGCCTCCGATCTTCGGGTAAGCATTCTCCAAGGTGGCCTTCAAGACACACGACAACGCAAAATCGTCGAGCAGAAACTGATAGCCAAGTTCCGCACCCATGAGGACGGCCTCAACCGAGATCTTGGGTTCATGTCACGCTACATGTAACCCCACCTGATGCAGGGTCATCCAGACTCGAGTCGACATTGGCTTGTTCTCTCTACACAGATGCGGCCGGACCTGCTGTGATTTCCAGCCAAAAAAAATGTTTTTTGTCTGTTTTTTTGTTTTTCATACAGACCCCAGCATCTGCAATATTTGACCCCTTGTGACCCCACCTCATTGTTCTTTGATGTAATGTTTCCCTGACTGACCTGTTTGGACACCATTCACACCTTTGACTGCTGTGATTATCTCTCTGCCGAGGTGTGATAAATGGCAGTTGGAAAGGTTACCTGTAAACATCTGACATGATTCTCTGACTATATAAGCTGTGTCTTTATGCATTTCTCCACTTCACCTGAAGAAGGAGCAGCGCTCCGAAAGCTTGTGATTTCAAATAAAGCTGTTGGACTATAACCTGGTGTTGTGTGACTTCTTACATTCATGAATAGAGGCATAGCGTTCAAAAGCAAGGAAGTTATGATGAACCTTTATAAAACACTGGTTCGGCTGGAGTATTGTGTCCAATTCTGGGCACCGCACTCGAGGTAGGATGTGAAGGCCTTGGAGAGGGTGCAGGAAAGATTTATGAAAATGATTCCAGGGATGGGAGACTTCAGTTACGTGGATTGACTAGAGAAGCTGGGGTTGTTCTCCTTAGAGCAGAGAAGGTTGAGAGGAGATTTGATAGAGGTGTTCAAAATCATGAGGGGCCTAGACAGAGTAGAGAGAGAAACTGTTCCCATTGACGGAAGGGTCAAGAACCAGAGGACACAGATTCAAGATGATTAGCAAAAGAACCAAAGGCGACATGAGGAAAAACTTTTTTATGCAGCGAGTGGTTAGGATCTGGAATGCACTGCCTGAAAGGGTGGTGGAGGTAGACTCAATCGTGGCTTCAAAAGGGAATTGGATAAGTACCTGAAGGAAAATAATTGCAGAGCTATGGGAAAAGGATGGAGGAGTGGGACTAGCTTGCAGAGAGCCGGCACAGGCTCGACGGGCTGAATGGCCTCCTTCTGTGCTGTAACCATTCTATGATTCTATTCTACAGCATAGAATGTAATATTTTGTGGAAAATAACATGCAATTATATGTCAAAGGAAGGCCTCAAGGGAACACTCTTCAATCAGAGCTTGACAAACCTATGCTGAGGAAGAGAGTGTTTGAAGACCAGGACCTCAAACCCGGCACCAAGCTCATGGTCTACAGAGCAGTAGTAATACCCACCCTCCTGTATGCTTCAGAGACACGGACCATGTACAGCAGGCACCTCAAAGCACTGGAGAGGTACCACCAACGCTGCCTCTGCAAGATCCTGCAAATCCATTGGCAGGATAGGCGCACCAATGTCAGTGTTCTCACTCAGGCCAACATCCCCAGCATCGAAGCTTTGACCACGCTCGATCAGCTCCGATGGATGGGTCACATCGTCCACATGCCCGATACGAGACTCCCAAAACAAGAGCTCTACTCGGTGGGCAGAGGAAACGCTTCCAAGGACACCCTCAAAGCCTCCTTGAAAAAGTGCAACATCCCCACCGACACCTGGGAATCCCTGGCCCAAGACCATACAAAGTGGAGGAGAAGCATCCGGGAAGGTGCCGAATACCTCGAGTCTCTTCGCCAGGAGCAAGCGTAATCCAAGCGCAAACAGCGGAAGGAGCACAAGTCAACCCAAGCACCCCACCCACCCGCCCCTTCAACCACCGTCTGCTCCACCTGTGACAGAGACTGTAGGTCCCACATTGGACTCATCAGTCATCTGAGAACTCATTTTTAATGTGGAAGCAAGTCATCCTCAGTTCCAAGGGACTGCCTAAGAGGGGGGAAGATACTTCTATTAGCTCCCTGCTTCTGCTAATTTTGAATCATTCTCTCCCATCCATGGTTTGTTGTTGTTCACCATAAACAAATGGGTGGATGCCTCATTCCATGGCTATGTTACACAGCATGCAACACGATTCCTCCAGAGCGCATTGCAGAGTAGTCATGGTGTGATCCAAACAACAGAACAGTTGATTCGGCATTTGAAGTGTGTTTGTGTTGATGGTTTCCAAAGTGTGGGTCTCACGCAGCTGGTAACAATCCCAATATAAACCTGGGAGATTTGCTATAACGAGTCTTCCTGGATGCTGGCCTTAGTGAATCCGGCAGTTTGCACTAGTGTTGCTGCTGGCTATGCGAACCCACTCTTTGGGAAACATCAGCATAAGCAAGCCATTGACATAATTTTAAAAGCAGCCCAAATGTCTGCTCAGTGAGATTCTTGCCTCTTACACGTGCTTTGTTATACTTTTTGTTCCGGGCAATCAATATCTCAGGAGACAACTTTTGTTACCCTGAAATAAATGGAAAACTCAATTCCCTTAAGATATATGGTTCATGAGTTCCCTGGAAACCCTGAATGAACCTGCATATTTTTTTGACAGTCGTCACAGACCATTTTAAAATTCATAGACTGGTATCTTTTTCTGTTGCCGGAGATACGGCACAAGAGAGTATTGGACGCCCACAAGTTGGAAAATCATTCCCTACATTGTTGATTGTAAGATCTCCAAACGTAATCAATGCAGCATGAGAAAGAAAGAAGGCACTTAATCATGTCCTCAGGACATCCCAAAGGACTTTACAAATAACAGATTACTTTTTACTTGCAGTCACTGTGGTTATATAGACAAATGTGGCAATCATAGGCCATTTAGCCCATCAAGCCTGTTCCGCCATTCAATGAAATTACAGCTGATCTGTGATCTAACTCCTTATTACGTACATCAAGGTCCCACAAACAGATGAATGACCAGATAATCGTTTCGTGGTGGAGGTATTTATGTTGGCAAGAACACCAGGAGAACTTCCTGCTCTTCTTCAAAAAGACCCTCTGTTATATTTTATATTCACTTGAGCAGGCAGATGTAGGCTCAATGTAATACCTCATCCAAAATATGGCACCTGACAATGTGGCACTCTCTCAGTACTTCACTGAAATGGCAGCCTCAATTATGTGCTCATGCCCATAAATGGATTAAGATGAACACACTGTTTGACTAAAACATTAAAATAATTACCACCATAAATTGAATATGTCCTGAATGATACAATTGGATGTCTATACAATAGTTACATTATATTTTGTTTGTCCTTAAGATGGTAGGAAATTCATTTGTACTCACTTTGTTTATTCATTCTCGAAGCTATATTGTCAGGCCTGTACTATAAAGAGAAACAAAATATATTGCGAATCAGATGAAGGTAAGACATAAATACTGCTATGTAGAACCTAATGTACAACAAACCGTGCATTAATTAGTTCAGCTGGAAATGCTTCTATTTTTGTTTATTATGCTCTCCAATGCTTTTCTTCATTACTTTTAGTTTGTGTTTGGTTTGATGTGGCACCATGCAAAGATGAAAGGATGGGTGTACCTTTGGGGGTTCCAACCATGCTGCATAATTGAAATAAGAAAGATAAGTTCACGCAGGTGCAATGACCACTGAGACATCCCGGCCACACCTGCAAATCTTGTCTTTGCCTCTTCTGTTTGACTAGAAAAGCAGCTATCAAATTGTTCCATTTGTTACCCAATGCTCTACATACATGTAACCCCTTCACAGTTCTCTAGATATATGTGAGATGTGGTCTCTGTTGTAGACAGTATTCTATAGTCCAGTAAGGAGATCACTACTACAATGGCTTAATTCTAATTATCTTACTTTATAGTTTTAACGTCAGACAGTATAAGAAGATTACAGGTCAATGACCTAAATTAGACATTTGCATACATTAGAATGAATCCAGACATAATAAACATACATTCTCCATTTATATGGATTCAAAGGAGAATCTGTCCCTGTGTCCAAATTCGAGTGCACTCTTTAGTTGGCGCGCTTAAGTTGGAGCTCATGGTATGTATAATGTCTGCAAGACTTACGACTCCGAACCCCTTCGTTGAATTCTCTTCACGATCACTGAATCCCACTTTGAGTTCTGGATGCAGAGCTACTAATACGAAGGGCGGCGGCCGAGTTTGGAAGCCCGGGACGGGATGCGGCAGCCATTTGCCTCCTGAGCCCTCTTTTCAGAGCTCCTGCCCTCTTCTCTTCCAGTCGCTCCTTTCTTCCCGCTCGAAAAACCCGACTCCACCCCTTCCTCCTGGGGTTTCTGCCTGGAGACTGCGCAGCCTCACTGTCTGCAACAGTTGATACTGGTGCAGAATTATAGAAAGTATGCTCTTAGTCACATTGTGTCCTTAAAAGTTCTTGCCGTACCTTCACATGGGCAACTTTAACCCAGGGATTTATAACAATGATAATAGTGTCTAAGTTAAAGATTGATAACCATACTTAGCGTACATAACATTTCCAGTGGGTATTACACTCCCCCCTACCAAATATAGGCATGTCCCCATGACTAATGAACTTTACACATAAGTGGTTGCATGCTTCCCAACCATGTATAAAGGGAGGTAACATATCGAACCGTAGGGGCTATCATTACACTTGGCACTCCTAGTGTACTGTATGTCAATCTTTCAGGAACCTTCTTAACTCGCTGTGAGCTCCTTATTTCGGATACCCGGTCTTCAGTTCCTTCAACTACGTTGGAGGCGTTGGTTCCTTTGTTATCATGCCTTTCAGTCTCTTTTATCTCCTTCTCGGAAGCATCTGGTTCTTCCCAGACCATGTCCAAGTCTGAGCTAAATGGTTCAGACAATTCATCCAGATTCTGTCTTATGCGTCTTTCTGGGAGGTCGTACCATAGATCCCATTCTTCATCTTCCGACTCATCAGGTTCCTCATGATCCACACACTGTGTCATGGGTTTTCTGTCTTCTGGAACAAAGTTTTCCTGGTTTCTCGTTTTTTTCCTTCTTCTTCTCTGCAGGGTTCTCCTACTAGGTGTCGGCTCATTATCCGCTGGCGGATCCAGACGCACTTGCTGTCCCAATGGCAGGATATGATTCCGGTGCAGTATTTTTATGGGTCCATTCCCACCTGCAGGTTTTAGCCGAAACACAGGTAGTTGTGACATTTGACTTTCAACAATGTAAGGTGTAGAAGCCCAGCGGTCTGCTAACTTATGTTTCCCTTGAAGTCCTAGGTTCCGTATGAGAACTCGGTCACCAGGCATGAGTTGGGAAAAACGGATCTTCTGGTCATACCTCTGCTTATTTCCTTTATTCTGTTTGGCAGAAACAGACTCAGCAAGTTCATAAGCAGCTTGCAATTCCTTTCTCATGTCAGATACATACTTGAGGTAAGTTCTCTGTGATGTGCCATCACTGGATACTCCGAAACACAAATCCATCGGCATCCTCGCTTCACGTCCAAACATGAGGTAGTACGGTGAAAAACCAGTAGCGTCATTTCGGGTACAATTATAAGAATGAACAAGATGTCCAATGTGCCGACTCCACTTGTTCTTTCGCTTTGAATCCAGCGTTCCAAGCATGTCTAACAAAGTACGGTTAAACCGCTCAGGTTGAGGATCTCCCTGAGGATGGTATGGAGTTGTTCTTGACTTCTCAATCCCGAGCATGGACAACAACTCATGTATAAGTCTACTTTCAAAGTCTCTACCTTGATCACTGTGTATTCGCTTTGGCAGTCCATAGTGGATGAAGTATTTCTCCCACAACACTTTGGCAACGGTGGATGCTTTCTGATCCTTTGTGGGAAAAGCTTGGGCATAGCGAGTATAATGATCTGTAATGACCAAGACATTTGCGGTATTGCTGGAATCGGGTTCAATGGACAGAAAATCCATACAGACAAGGTCTAGAGGTCCATCACTTTGCATGTGAAACAGAGGAGCAACTCTTTTAGGTAAAGTCTTTCTCTGGACACAACGTGCACAGGACTTGCAGAACTCCTCAACCGCAGACTTCATACGCGGCCAATACAATCTGTCCTTGACCAACCCATAGGTCTTATCTACTCCCAGATGACCTGCGTCATCATGCAAAGACTTCATCACTATTTCCCTGTACTTTTCAGGCAGGACCAACTGTGAATGACATGGTTTAGTGGGTGGGTGAGTAGTTCTACACAACACTCCCTCTTTAATTTCCAAGTGGTCCCATTCTCTTAGGAGCAGACGACAGTCAGGATGTTTTGATTTGTCGATCTGTGTAATATCACCCAGACGGAGAGCTGAAAACACCTCATGAATACAGGGATCCTCCTGTTGTGCTTTGGATATTTCAGATGAACACAACATGGGTAAGTTTTGTACATCCAAGCTGGAAAGGTTGCAAAATGCCTGGGGAACAGCATGCATTGACGCTCCCAAGTGGTCAATCTCTCGGGCATGAAATGAATTCTTTGGTCCAGATACCACGGACATCTGACACATTACTTTCACATCTGCTGAAGCAACATCTTTCCACTCTGGTTTCTGGTAGTGTGGGTGACGAGACAGAGCATCTGCGTCAATGTTCTGGTTCCCAGGTCTGTACCTGAGACTAAAGTCGTAAGCAGATAGTGCAGCAAGCCAGCGGTGGCCGGTGGCATCAAGTTTTGCCGAAGTCAACACATAAGTTAATGGATTATTGTCTGTCCTCACTTCAAACTTCGCTCCATACAGATAATCCTGCAGCTTATCCACCACCCCTCACTTCAACGCCAAGAATTCTAGCTTATGAGCTGGGTAGTTACGCTCTGATGGCGTAAGACTGCGACTGATGAACGCTACAGGTCTCAGTCCTGCTCCTTGGTCCTGATACAACACACCACCCAACCCTTCTTGACTGGCATCCACGTGTAGCACATATGGCAACTGTGGGTTTGCAAAAGCCAACACGGGGGCTTGAGTAAGACTTTGCTTGAAGGTGTGGAAGGCCTCTTCGCATTTCTCATCCCATCTAACACCAAAAGGCTCAGAGGGTTTGAAGTAGTCCTTGTTCTCTTTACCTTTAGCCATTTTCTTCCTCTCGGCTGGTGGGAGGTAACCAGCCAGCAGCTGATTCAGAGGATGGGCCACTTTGGAGTAATCCTGCACAAAGCGCCTGTAATATCCGCAGAACCCAAGAAATGACCGCAAGGCAGTCACTGTGTTCGGTTTGGGCCATGTGGTAACAGCTTCGATCTTGGATGGATCTGTGGCTACTCCATCCTGTGATACAATATGCCCCACATAGGACACGGATGTTTGGCAAAACTGACACTTGTCCAATGATAGCTTGAGACCTTCATCCTCCAGGCGACCAAGCACTTTCAGCAACCGAGCTTCATGTTCTTCAAGGGTTTCCCCAAACACAATGATATCATCCAAGTACACCAATACTTCGAGCAAGTTCATGTCCCCAACTGTTTGTTCCATTATTCTTTGAAAAGTTGCTGGAGCGCCTGAAACTCCCTGTGGCATCCTTTCAAATTGGTAGAACCCAACTGGACATATAAAGGCTGTCTTTTCTTTGTCCAATTCACTCATCGGTATTTGGTAGTATCCACTTCTGAGATCCAACACACTGAACCACTTGCTTCCATTAAGACAAGCCAGTGCATCCTCAATTCTTGGAACGGTGTATTGGTCGGGAATAGTACGTCTGTTAAGCGTCCTAAAGTCCACACACATCCGAATCTTTCCGTTCTTTTTCCTCACCACCACTATAGGAGATGCATAAGGACTCCTGGACTCGGTAATGATCTCAGCTTCTTTTAACTGCGACAGGTGCTGTCTCACTGCTTCGATGTCAGCTGGTGCCAGCCGTCAAGACCTCTCCCGAAAGGGTTTATCTTCGGTAATTCTGATAGAATGGCGAGTACTCTTACTACAACCAACATCAAACTCATGAGTAGAGAAAACTCCTCTCCGCTCCATCATCTTCCTGACTAATCGGTCCTTCCATTCTTTAGGAACGAATGAATCTCCAAAGTTGAAGGAGGAGGGTGTCAGATCTCCAGTTGAGTTAACTTTGGACTCTTCCTTCACATGTGACGACAGTACATTTACAGGAAACAGATGCGCAATTGGCATTCCTTTCCTCAATGTGATTCCTTTGCCTGACATATTCCTCACGGTCACTGTAACTCTCCTTGACATCACAGCTGTCGGGGTCTGCAACTCTGGTCTCACCAGAAGCTCATTTGGAAACCGTGACTCTTCTGCAGGATCATCAGGTGACTCTATCAGAATGGCTTCAGTACCTGGCGTTCCAGGGAATTTTGGTATCCCAGGGATTCTAGCCACTCCTCCAGGACGCAGGGTGATAGGTTTGGCTCGAACGTACCACACAGTTCCTCTTTTGCTATCATCTACGTCGGAAGAAAGTTCAGGCAGTTTCTCAAAAGCCTTTTTGAAAACAGGGTGAATGTGTCTGGTGCTCAAGAAGTTTTCACCTCCCTGCTCTTTGCAGCTTGTCAGGAGTCGTCTCACTATGGGTGTATTACTGCCAACCAGTATGGAAACCTCACCTTTCACCATGGGGTCAGGGCAAACCAACACAAGTGCATCAATGGTCTCAGTGGTCCCTACATCAGCTTCCAAGAACTCCAACCTCAGCGACAAATAGCCATCATATGGGTAATCAGCAGGACTAAGGCCCCAGATCTGCAGAAGACTGATTGGGGTGAACGGCAAATGCGTCAGGTATCGGTCATAGAAGCATCTGTACAGTATGGTAACCTGAGAACCCGTGTCGAGGATAGCTTTAGTATAAATGCCTTCAATCTGTATTGATACAGCAGAACTCGGCCCTACTAAACCTTCAGGTATGATGTCTTTCATATCCCCTCGTCTATTATTGCACTTAGCGGAACGTGTCTTAACTACAGGGACAGCAGGCCGTTCCGTTACTGTGCCCCTTTGTAGTTTCCCGACTTCTTGGTAAGTTTTATGAGACGGTCATTTACTTTTTTTAGATTTTCCTCACCTCTACATTCTCGCTTGAAATGTCCATCCTTTCCACAGTTATAACAAAAGACTCCAGGTCTATCTCCTTCATGGGGATATCCTTTAGAGGAATCATTCATTTTGCTGTTAGACTTCGCAGGGTGTTCAACCTTTTGCACCCGTGCGTCATCCCTTTCTGTGTTGGGCTTAGACCGAAAATATGCCATCTCGTCTCTCATGACATTTATTTCCTTCTTCAGCTGTTCCATCTCAGGGTTGACATCACCCTTAGGAGTAGGAACTGTAACAGGAGTCACAAGCTTGGACATCACAGCACTCTTTGCTACATTCCGGGCCTGAAGCATATCCTCCTCCTCTCTGACTTCCCTTAGCAGCTCAGTGAAGGTAGGTGGATCTCGCAACTTATGGGTCATGCGTATGCGAAGAGCAGTCACGTCTTCGAGCAATGCACCTCGCACAACCTGTTCAATGCGGAACCGATTCATTTCAGGCAACTCAATCCCTCTTTTCCGTAACATACAATGCAGCAGTTTGTCTATTCTCAGCAGATAACTGGACAGCTTCTCTCCCTCACACTGGAATGTGCTTCTGAATCTGACCATCAAATCTGAAATGGTTTCAGTAGTTCCAAAGGCAGTTTCTAGAGCCTGCATGTAGTCAAAGGAAGTAGCAGAGGTGTTCTGCGCCTTTAAGAATCTTACAATGTCAGCAGCAGGACCCTTAAGGCTTTCTACTATTCTCTGCCTCTTCACATTGTCACTGCACTGCCATTCCTCTAGCAGAGGCAGGGTCTGCTCAGCCCAGGCGTCGTACTCCTCTTCCCCACTGGGAGTTGGTCTCACTCCTGAGAACATACGGAGCTTACGGTATCCCTGAGCCTCGAAGGGCAGATTGGTGCATTTATCCACCAGAGAACTAATGGCACTGACCAACTGAGTGTTCATATCCAGGGCCGAAGGACCTATCAGACCTTTGACATCAGCAACAGTCTTTCCTTCTTGTCTCAAGAATGACAACAACTTGGTCTGAAACCCTTCTTCTTCCTTAGTAGTGATAGGGACAAACTGAACTGGCCAGGGACCAGCCTCTTCAGAAAGCCCAACTGCCTCAGGTAAACCATGACCTCTCAGGTTCTCTGATGTCTGGATCAACACAAACTGCTTCTTGGTAGCTGTATCCAAGCAGCGCTCAACTATCCTAACCTTTCCAAAGGCTTTGACACAATTCAGAGCCCTTAGCAAGACATCATCAGGGTCATCGTTAGCAACACCATTCAGCACAATGGCATGGGTAGTAGCTATCTGCTTCCGTTTGCACCAAGCTTCAACCTCAATAACATCCATCTTTTATGCTCAAACAGCCCAGTAGAAACCACAAACCACTCTCTTAGCAATGAGCATTCAATACTGTTAGTTTACTGACATAAATAGACCACAATCCCGGACGAGCCCCCAAAATGTAACCCCTTCACGGTTCTCTAGATATATGTGAGATCAAGAGGGGCAAAATAGCTTACGAAAACAAGCTGGCGGAAAATATAAAAACTAACTCCAAAAGCTTTTATAAATATATCAAAAGGAAAAGACTGGTGAAAACCAAAGTTGGTCCATTGCAGTCAGATACGGGGGAATATATAATGGGAAATAAGGAAATGGCAGATCAACTAAATGCATACTTTGGGTCAGTCTTTACGAAGGAAGACACAAAAAACCTCCCTGGGATATCGGGAAAAATAGGGACATTGGCAAAGGAGGAACTGACGCAAATCAATATCTCTAAGGATATGGTGTTAAGGAAGCTAAAGGGATTGAAGGTGGACAAATCCCCAGGGCCTGATAACATGCATCCTAGGGTACTGAAGGAGGTGGCCCTAGAGATAGCGGATGCACTAAGGATGATTTTTCAGAATTCATTAGACTCGGGAACAGTGCCGATGGATTGGAGGGTAGCTAACGTTACCCCACTATTCAAAAAGGGGGGTAGGGAAAAAGCAGGTAATTACAGACCTGTAAGCCTTACATCAGTTGTGGGCAAAATGCTGGAGTCCATCATTAAGGATGAAATAGCGGAGCACTTAGCAAATGGGGACAGGATAGGACAGAGTCAACATGGATTTACAAAGGGTAAATCGTGCTTGACTAATCTATTGGAATTTTTTGAGGGAGTAACTGGTAGAATAGATGGGGGAGAGCCAGTAGATGTGGTGTACCTGGACTTCCAAAAGGCCTTCGATAAGGTCCCACATAAAAGATTAGCATGGAAAATTGAGGCTCATGGGATAAAGGGGAAAGTTTTGGCGTGGATAGGGAACTGGCTGTCAGATAGAAAACAGAGAGTTGGAATAAACGGCTCATTTTCTGAATGGCAGGCAGTAACAAGTGGGGTACCACAGGGATCTGTCCTGGGCCCCCAGCTGTTCACAATTTACATTAATGACCTGGATCAGGGAGTCGGATGCAGCATTTCCAAATTTGCAGACGACACTAAACTAGGAGGTGGGGTGGGCTCAGAGGAAGAGACCAGGAAGCTCCAGAGCGATTTGGACAGACTGGGCGATTGGGCGGATAAATGGCAGATGCACTATAATGTGGACAAGTGCGAAGTTATCCACCTTGGGTGCAGGAACGGGAGGGCAAATTATTATTTAAATGGCAATAGATTGGGAGAGGGGGAAGTACAGAGAGACCTGGGTGTTCTTGTACACCAGTCACTGAAGGCGAGCATGCAGGTGCAACAGGCGGTCAAGAAGGCAAACGGTATGCTGGCCTTCATAGCAAAAGGGTTAGAATACAGGAACAGGGATACCTTGCTGCAGCTGTACAGGGCACTGGTGAGACCACACCTCGAGTACTGTGTACAGTTTTGGTCGCCTCATCTGAGGAAGGATGTTCTTGCCATGGAGGGGGTGCAGCGGCGATTCACCAGGCTGATACCAGGAATGGCGGGAATGACCTATGAGGAGAGACTATGTAGTTTAGGGATGTACACACTGGAGTTTAGAAGATTGAGAGGGGACCTCATAGAAGTGTATAAAATTCTGACAGGTCTAGACAGACTGGATGCAGAAGGAATGTTTCCCTTGGCGGGTGAAAACAGAACTAGAGGACATAATTTAAGGATAAGGGCTAAACCATTTAGGACAGAGATGAGGGGGAATTTCTTCACTCAGAGAGTGGTGAACCTGTGGAACTCATTGCCACAGAGGGCAGTGTACGCCAGCTCATTAAATATATTTAAGAGGGAATTAGATATATTTCTACGGGCAAAAGGGGTTAAGGGTTACGGAGAGAAGGCGGGGACGGGATACTGAATTAAAGGATCAGCCATGATCTCATTAAATGGCGGAGCAGGCACGAAGGGCCGAATGGCCTACTCCTGCTCCTATCTTCTATGTATCTATGTATCTATGTGGTCTCTGTTGTAGACAGTATTCTATAGTCCAGTAAGGAGATCACTACTACAATGGCTTAATTCTAATTATCTTACTTTATAGTTTTAACGTCAGACAGTATAAGATTACGGGTCAATGACCTAAATTAGACATTTGCATACATTAGAATGAATCCAGACATAATAAACATACATTCTCCATTTATATGGATTCAAAGGAGAATCTGTCCCTGTGTCCAAATTTGAGTGCACTCTTTAGTTGGCGCGCTTAAGTTGGAGCTCATGGTATGTATAATGTCTGCAAGACTTACGACTCCGAACCCCTTCGTTGAATTCTCTTCACGATCACTGAATCCCACTTTGAGTTCTGGATGCAGAGCTACTAATACGAAGGGCGGCGGCCGAGTTTGGAAGCCCGGGACGCGATGCAGCAGCCATTTGCCTCCTGAGCCCTCTTTTCAGAGCTCCTGCCCTCTTCTCTTCCAGTCGCTCCTTTCTTCCCGCTCGAAAAACCCGACTCCACCCGCCCACAGCCCCGAGACCGGAGGAGCAGCGGACCTGCGCGGAAGCAGCCCGAGGCGGGAGAGCTTAAAGGCTTGAGAGGGAGCAGTCAGAGGCACCGAGGCCCACAGCCCCGAGACCGGAGGAGCAGCGGACCTGCGCGGAAGCAGCCCGAGGCGGGAGAGCTTAAAGGCTTGAGAGGGAGCAGTCAGAGGCACCGAGGCCCACAGCCCCGAGACCGGAGGAGCAGCGGACCTGCGCGGAAGCAGCCCGAGGCGGGAGAGCTTAAAGGCTTGAGAGGGAGCAGTCAGAGGCACCGAGGCCCACAGCCCCGAGACCGGAGGAGCAGCGGACCTGCGCGGAAGCAGCCCGAGGCGGGAGAGCTTAAAGGCTTGAGAGGGAGCAGTCAGAGGCACCGAGGCCCACAGCCCCGAGACCGGAGGAGCAGCGGACCTGCGCGGAAGCAGCCCGAGGCGGGAGAGCTTAAAGGCTTGACAGGGAGCAGTCAGAGGCACCGAGGCCCACAGCCCCGAGACCGGAGGAGCAGCGGACCTGCGCGGAAGCAGCCCGAGGCGGGAGAGCTTAAAGGCTTGAGAGGGAGCAGTCAGAGGCACCGAGGCCCACAGCCCCGAGACCGGAGGAGCAGCGGACCTGCGCGGAAGCAGCCCGAGGCGGGAGAGCTTAAAGGCTTGAGAGGGAGCAGTCAGAGGCACCGAGGCCCACAGCCCCGAGACCGGAGGAGCAGCGGACCTGCGCGGAAGCAGCCCGAGGCGGGAGAGCTTAAAGGCTTGAGAGGGAGCAGTCAGAGGCACCGAGGCCCACAGCCCCGAGACCGGAGGAGCAGCGGACCTGCGCGGAAGCAGCCCGAGGCGGGAGAGTTTAAAAGCTCACCTTTCGCGGGCTTTTTCTTTCACAGCTGGTGCAATCAGGAGAGCAGGAGGCCAGTAACTCTTATATAGGTGGAGCTGTTGCTAAACCCGAAACACTACAGTGTAGTGTCTCCCACCCTTCCACCTCCTCTAACCTTTTAGGGGTTAGGGGAAGTTGAAAAGGTAGGTTCAATTTATTTTATTTCAGGAGCCTAACCTAGGTGGAAAAGGTTCCAGGACAGGAGGCGGCAGTGAAAATACAACACCAGAAAACAGGTAGGTGACTGGTTGGTGAGTACTTTCACAAACTTATTCTAAGTAGAATTCAATAATTAAGCTAAATCGTAGTAAATAAAAGGGTATTGCAAGGGTTAAGTCATGGAAGGGCAGCTCGGACCCGTGCCATGCTCCTCCTGTGCCATGTGGGAAATCAGGGACACTGTCCCTGACAACTATGTGTGCAGGAAGTGTGTCCAGCTGCAGCTCCTAGCGGACCGCATGGCGGCGCTGGAGCTGCGAATGGACTCACTCTGGAGCATACGCGATGCTGAGGATCTTGTGGATAGCACATTCAGTGAGTTGGTCACACCGCAGGTAAAGGCTAGCTCAGACAGTAAATGGGTGACCAAAAGGCAGGGTAAAGGCAGGAAGGTAGTGCAGGAGTCGCCTGCGGTCATCTCCCTCCAAAACAGGTTTACCATTTTGGGTACTGTTGGGGGAGATGACTTATCAGGGGAAGGCACCAGCAGCCAGGTTCAGGGCACCATGACTGGCTCTGCTGCACAGAAGGGCGGAAAAAAGAGGGATAGGGCTATAGTGATAGGGGATTCAATTGTAAGGGGGATAGATAGGAGTTTCTGTGGCCGAGACCGAGACTCCAAGATGGTATGTTGCCTCCCTGGTGCAAGGGTCAAGGATGTCTCGGAGCGGGTGCAGAGCATTCTGAAGGGGGAGGGGGATCAGCCAGTTGTCGTGGTACATGTAGGTACCAACGATGTAGGTAAAAAGAGGGAGGAGGTCCTACAAGCTGAATTTAGGGAGTTAGGAGCTAAATTGAAAAGTAGGACCTCAAAGGTAGTAATCTCTGGATTGCTACCAGTGCCACGAGCTAATAAGTTTAGAGAGAGTAAGATAGATAAGCTAAATACGTGGCTTGAGCAGTGGTGCAAGGGAGAGGGATTTAAATTCCTGAGGCATTGGAACCAGTTCTTGGGGAGGAGTGACCTGTACCAAGGGGACGGTCTACACCTGAACTGTGAGGGAGCCGATGTCCTCGGGGTAATATTTTCTAGGGCGGTTCGGGAGGATTTAAACTAATTTGGCAGGGGGATGGGAACCTAGGTAGTGGAAAAGAGGGAAGTCATATGAAGTCAGAAATAGATGGTAGAAAGGTGAGAAGCAATAAGCAAAGGAGAGAAACACAAAGGGCCAAACTAATTCATAATGAGAGTGTGAAAAAAGCAAGCCTGAAGGCTTTGTATCTTAATGCTAGAAGCATTAGGAACAAGGTGGATGAATTAGTTGTGGAAATAGAGGTAAACAAGTATGATTTGATTGGGATTACAGAAACGTGGCTGCAGGGTGGGCAAGGCTGGGAACTTAACATCCAGGGATATACAATATTTAGGAAGGATCGGCAAAAAGGTAGGGGAGGTGGGGTAGCATTGCTGGTAAAGGAGGGGATTAATGCAATGGAAAGGAAGGATATTAACTCGGATGAAACGGAATCTGTATGGGTAGAAATGAGAAATAGCAAGGGGAGGAAAACGTTAGTGGGTGTGATATATAGGCCTCCAAATAGTAATATGGAGGTGAGGGAAGGCATAAAAAGGGAAATTAGAGAAGCGTGCGATAAGAGCACAGCTGTCATCATGGGTGACTTTAATTTACATATTGATTGGACTACCCAAATTAGTAAAAATTCTGAGGAGGAGGAATTCCTGGAATGTTTTCGGGACGGTTATCTGGACCAATATGTCGAGGAGCCGACTCGAGATCAGGCCATTTTAGACTGGGTATTGTGCAATGAGAAGGGACTTATCAGCAATCTTCTTGTACGAGGCCCCTTGGGTCAGAGCGATCATAATATGATCGAGCTCTCAGTCGAGATGGAGAGTGAGGAAATTGAATCAGAGACTAAGGTCCAGAACTTAAATAAAGGGAATTACGAGGGTATGAGACGGGAATTGGGTAAGATTGATTGGGTGGTGTTTCTGGGGGGATTGACAGTGGATAGACAATGGCAAGCATTCAAAGATAGAATGGAAGAATTCCAGAACATGTTTATACCGGTTTGGCATAAAAATAAACCTAAAAAGGTGACTCAACCGTGGATAACGAGGGAAATTAGGGACAGCATAAAATCAAAAAAAGGGCATATCAACTGGCAAAAAAAAGCACCAGACCGGAAGATTGGGGGCAGTACAGGATACAGCAAAAGAGGACAAAGGGATTAATCAGGAAGGGGAAAATAGAATACGAAAGTAAACTTGCAGCAAACATAAAGACAGACTGCAAAAGCTTTTATCGGTATATCAGGAGGAAAAGACTGGTAAAATCCCAAGTCGGTCCCTTGCAGTCCGATTCGGGAGAATATATAATGGAGAATAAGGAAATGGCAGACCAATTAAACTCATACTTTGGTTCTGTATTCACAAAGGAGGACACAAATAACCTCCCAGGAATATCGGCAAACATAGGGACTAATGAGAGGGAGGAGCTGACAGAAATTAGTATCTCTAGGGATATGGTGTTGGGTAAGTTGAGGGGACTGAAGGCCGACAAATCCCCAGGGCCTGATAAACTACATCCTAGGGTACTTAAGGAGGTGGCCCTGGAGATAGCAGATGCTCTAAGGATCATCTTCCGGAACTCCATTGACTCGGGAACAGTACCCGTGGATTGGAGGGTAGCTAATGTTACCCCAATATTTAAAAAGGGGGGTAGAGAGAAAGCAGGGAATTATAGACCAGTAAGCCTTACATCGGTTGTGGGTAAAATGCTAGAGTCCATTATTAAGGATAAAATAGCGGAGCACTTGACAAATGGGGAAAGGATCGGACAGAGTCAACATGGATTTACAAAGGGTAAATCGTGTTTGACTAATCTGCTGGAATTTTTTGAGGAGGTAACTGGTAGAATAGATGGGGGAGAGCCAGTGGATGTGGTGTACCTTGACTTCCAGAAAGCCTTCGATAAGGTTCCACACAAAAGATTATCATGCAAAATTAAGGCTCATGGGATTGGGGGCAAAGTATTAACGTGGATAGAGAACTGGCTGGCGGATAGAAAACAGAGAGTTGGAATAAACGGCTCGTTTTCGGAGTGGCAGGCAGTGACCAGCGGGGTGCCGCAAGGATCTGTCCTGGGACCCCAGCTGTTCACAATATATATAAATGATCTGGATCAGGGAATTGGATGCAATATTTCCAAATTCGCTGACGACACTAAACTAGGAGGAGGGGTGGGCTCTGATGAGGATGTCAGGAGGCTACAGTGTGATTTGGACAGGTTGGGGGAATGGGCGGATACGTGGCAGATGCACTATAATGTGGATAAATGCGAGGTTATCCACTTTGGGGGTAAAAACAGGAGGGTAGATTATTATCTAAATGGCAATAGATTGGGAGATGGGGAAGTGCAGAGGGACCTGGGTGTTCTTGTGCACCAGTCACTGAAGGAGAGCATGCAGGTGCAACAGGCGATTAAGAAGGCAAATGGTATGTTGGCCTTCATATCAAGGGGGTTCGAGTATAGGAATAGGGATACCTTACTACAGCTGTACAAGGTGCTGGTGAGACCGCATCTGGAGTATTGTGTACAGTTTTGGTCGCCCCATCTGCGGAAGGATGTTCTTGCCATGGAAAGAGTGCAACGGCGATTCACCAGGCTGATACCTGGAATGGCGGGAATGACCTACGAAGAGAGATTAAATAGTTTGGGCTTGTACTCACTGGAGTTTAGAAGATTGAGAGGGGATCTCATCGAAACATATAAAATTATGGCAGGCCTGGACAGGCTGAATTCAGAGAGAATGTTTCCAATGGCCGGGGAGCACAGAACCAGGGGCCACAGTCTAAAAATAGCGGGCAAATCATTTAAAACAGAGATGAGGAAGAATTTCTTCACTCAAAGAGTGGTGAGCCTGTGGAATTCCCTGCCACAGAGGGCTGTGAAGGCTAATTCAATAAATATTTTCAAGAGAGAATTGGATATATTTCTGAAGGCTAAGGGGATTAAGGGTTACGGAGAAAAGGCGGGGACGGGGTACTGAACTGGTAAGATCAGCTATGATCTCAGACGAAGATCAGCCATGATCTCATTGAATGGCGGAGCAGGCTCGAAGGGCCGAATGGCCTACTCCTGTTCCTATCTCTATGTATCTATGTACCCCTTCCTCCTGGGGTTTCTGCCTGGAGACTGCGCAGCCTCACTGTCTGCAACAGTTGATACTGGTGCAGAATTATGGAAAGTATGCTCTTAGTCACATTGTGTCCTTAAAAGTTCTTGCCGTACCTTCACATGGGCAACTTTAACCCAGGGATTTATAACAATGATAATACAGTGTCTAAGTTAAAGATTGATAACCATACTTAGCGTACATAACATTTCCAGTGGGTATTACATACAAAATCTGGATTAGGGATGACTCTTCCCATAGAAGAAGATTATCAAACCATGAAGTTTTATCACTCCATCCTTCCAAGCAACCTCAGGAAACATCTGCCACAAAAGGCAATCTGCAGTGCACGCATGTATCAGGGAAGTGACAATAGCTACGTTGGCAAGGGGTAATAGCCTGATTGCTTTTCCTGTGGATAAGAGGCCAAATTTGAACAAGGTACACACTTTCCACTAGATGGCACATGTAGGGTGGCACATGGAACTTATGTAGGTGTCAGAGATCTTCATATCAACCCCATGGCCTGTATGAAGTTTGCAATCAGTTAATGCTTAAGTGGTACTTAACCACAGAAACATAATCATGCATAGGGTGGGGCGACCGCAGCCCAGATTATTTTTGTGGGCCCTGGAGGTGCACTTCTGCTCCTCCAGGTCCACAAAAATAATTGACCACTTACCTTTAGTGGGCCATCACCCATGGAACTCTCAGAGTCTGCACTGCACAGGCTCCAACCAGTTCCTAACTAAAATGGCAATTGGGTCCAATTAAGTCATAGGACCCTGATTTCCATATTAAAAGGGGTCTTTCGCCTGAAATAGGCAGGCATTTTGGACACCTGGCTGTAGGCCCCTTTTAAAATGGAGACGGCCATATCGCCGATATTATCCGGGTGGTAATGCTACTGACCCCATTTTGAGGCAGTTCTGCCCCATTGTCAGGCGAAGGCACTCAAGACCAACCCCACTAATTGGACAGTGCATTTTATGTACACCGAAGTAAGGTGGTTACACATATGCCTGAGCTTTGACATTTCAATGATGCTTTGAAATGTGTTTTGTGATCTGAACCACTCACCTTCTTATCGATTATGATCACTGCCTTAGTAGTAGTACTTGGAGATAAAGACCCAGAAGGAGCTAGAGATGGAATTGAAGCTGCAGTTGGTACAGAATTCAAATCTGAAGTCAAACTGGAAGCCAAAGTTGTAGTAGGACCTTCTTTGATGATTATTTCCAATGGAGCAGCTGTAGGTGATATGAGAGCTGTAACATTCTCAGATTCTGACCAAGCTAGATCAAAATTGGATAAAAGAGGATCATCAATCAATACTGTTATTAAAAGAAAGGTAAAAGGGAAAGTTAAAACCAGATATGTGGCATTTCAAATTTTAAAAATGTATAACAGAATTTGAAGATATTGGTCTAGAAATTGGACAAGGCCCGAAAATGGGTGCGGGGATCGCGATGTGCGATTAACCCGCGCCTGTTCCTTCTGATGCAAGCAGCACGCAAACTTTGTGCTGCCTACTAATTTAAATGATAGTAGTGTGCAGTCCAGCGCTGAACGCACTGTTGAGTAGCTGCTTGCCTCAGCTGAGGGCCCAAGATCATGCGAGGCTAGCACCACTTAAAGGTAACCTGCACTACTTAAGCCAGTTTAAAGGGGAGGTGTATTCTGGCTGGAGCAGATGCTGGGAGTGGCTGGGGAAGACATTCGGAGCAAGAAGAAAACTGTACTTAAATAGAAACAAAAAATATTGTGGATCAGATGAAGGTGAGACATGAATACAATAATGCTATGTAGAACCTACTGTACAACAAACTGTGCATTAGTTAGTTCAGCTGGAAATGCCTCTATTTTTGTTTATTATGCTCTCCAATGCTTTTCGTCATTAGTTTTAGTTTAGTTTAGAAGAACACTAATGGCACAACAGGACAGAGAGCGGGTTCCAAGGTTCTCAGATGCAGCACTGGAGGCCATGCTGCAGGAAGTGGACAGGAGGAGTGAGGTCCTCTATCCACAGGCGACCAGGAGGCCCTCCAGACAAACTGTGAAAAGGCAGTAACAACAGAAAATGCTGGAAACACTCAGCAGGTCAGGCAGCATCCGTGAAGAGAGAAAAACAGAGTTAACGGTTCAGGTCGATGACTCTTCGTCAGAACTGGAAAAAGTTAGAGACATAACAGATTTTTAAGCAAGTGTCGGGGCAGGGAAAGGGAGGAGGGGAGGACAGAACAAAAAGGTAGATCTGTGATAGGATGGAAGGCAGGAGAGATTAAAAGACAAAAGGGATGATGGTGCAAGGCAAAAGGAGATGTAATGGGACAAGTTAAAAAACAAAAGATGACTCTAGATGAGGTGTAAATGGCAATGGCAGAATCATCAACATGTGAGAGAAAAAGTAAAAAAAAGAATTGGGGCCGAGGTTATGGTCTGAAATTGTTGAACTCGATGTTGATTCCAGAAGGCTGTAAAGTGCCTAATCGGAAGAGGAGGTGCTGTTCCTCGAGCTTACGTGGAGCGGAGAATTAAAGTGACCGGCGACCAGAAGCTCGGGGTCACCCTTACGGACTGAACGGAGGTGTTCCGCAAAGCTGTCACCTAATCTGCGTTTGGTCTCCCCAAGAGGAGACCGCATCGTGAGCAGCGAATACAATATCCTAAATTGCAAGAAGTACAAGTAAATCACTGTTTCACCTGGAAGGAGTGTTTGGGACCCTGGACAGTGGGAAGGGAGGAGGTAAAAGGGCAGATGTTGCATCTCCTGCGCTTTCACGGGAAGGTGCTGTGAGAACGGGAAGGGGTGTTGGGGGTGATAGAGGAGTGGACCAGGGTGTCGCGGAGGGAGCGGTCCCTTCAGCATGCTGAAAGGGGAGGGAGGGGAAGATGTGTTTGGTGGTGAGATCACGCTGGAGATGGCGGAAATGGTAGAGGATGATCCATTGAATGTGGAGGCTGGTGGGGTGAAAGGTGAGGACAAGGGGAACCCTATCGTGGTTCTGGGAGGGAGAGGAAGGGCTGAGAGCAGAAGTGCGGGAAATAGAAGGGACACGGTCAAGGGCCGTGTCAACCACGGTAGAGGGGAATCCTCGGTTGAAGAAAAAGGAAGACATATCGGAAGCACTAGTATGGAAGGTGGCATCATCAGAACAGATACAGTGGAGACGGAGAAACTAGGAGAAAGGAATAGAGTCCTTACAGGAAGCGGGGTGGGAGGAAGTGTAGTCCAGGTAGCTGTGGGAGTCAGTGGGCTTATAGTAAACTAGCTGGAGTGCCCGGCGGTGCCGAGGCTTTTTCGAGGGCATGTTGTTGTCGGAGGGGGAGGGAGGGGGGGGGAGGGAGAGGGGGGGAGGAAGGGGGGGGAAGGAGGGGGGGAGGGAGGGAGGGAGGGGGGAGGAAGGGGGGAGGAGGGAGGGGGGAGGAGGGGGCGGGGAGGGGGAGGGGGGAAGGGGGCGAGAGAGGGGGGAGGGAGAGGGGAGGGAGGGAGAGGGGGGCAGGGAAGAGGGGGGGCAGAGAGAGAGGGGGGGGAGGGAGGGGGGGGGTTTGGAAGGAGAGAGGGAAGGAGGAAGAAACCGGGCAGCCCAGACTAAAGATGGCACTGTTCGGGCCCACAGTGAAGTTCCGCCATGATCAAAGATGGTGTCACGAGGAAATTGTCGTGCCGCCAGGATGAAATATGGCGCTGTGGTGTCGCTGCATTGAACTGCTGCCAGGATGAAAGATGGCCGGGCCCAGTTGCCAGGGTAACCCTCCTCCCCTCCCGATCTCCAGAGCCGGTTTGCCGGGTTAACCCTTGAGAGGGGGGGGGGGGGGGGAGAGGGGATAGGGGGCGGGGGCAGAAAGAAAAAAAAGCTGTCTGCCAGCCTTCAGGGCGGGTGCGGCCAGCCTTGAAGGTGCATGAAGAAGCCGGCGGCCATTTTCTCATGTCGGTTGGAAGCACGGAAAAAAAAAATTCTTAATTAAAAACTGCAAAATTTGTTTACTTTTAAAAAAAAGTAGCTGCAAGGTACAAAATCGGAAATCTTCTAACTTTATATGTTCTTTCCTTAAAAACTTTCGGCTTTTGTATATCTTCTAACTTTATATCTTCTTTCGTGAAAAACTTTCGCCTTTTGTATATCTTCTAACTTTATATCTTCTTTCCTTAAAAAACTTTCGCCTTTTGAAAACTATAAAGTTAGAAGATATAAAAACTGAATTATTTATTCTCTATCTCTTCACTTACGTTGCAATAGTTGCTGCAGTCACTCCAGTGCTCGCGAAGACTAAAGTAACTTTTATTTATTCTGTCTTATTAAGCATCAGGCCCCGCCCACACACGCCATAGGATTGGTCAACCATCACGTGATGGGGGAGACCGAAGGTGGGGGGGGGGTGAGGGGTGGGAGTAGCTTGCCACAAAACAATTGCCTAGGGTCCAGCATGACTGGCAACAGACTCCCAGGCTTAGAAGCCTACCTGCAAAAACGGGGAAAGGTAGGAAAAATAATGAGATTAGATAAAAGATTTAGAAAGTAATTAACTTTTTTTAAAAACAATTTCTGAAAGTAATTAACTTTTTTTTAAAAGAATTTCTGTTTTAAAAGGAACTTTTTTTTTTAAAGACGCAGAAAGCGGGAAAAAGAAAGGAAAAGTTTGGAATCAAGATGGCGGCGACTCACCTCGGTTCAGAACGATAAGGCCCGCCCACACAGGCACCGATTGGTGGACCGTCAGGTCATCGAAGCGTAGGATTGGTCAATCCTCCCGTCACTCGACCGTAGGAGGGCCCGGCCGCACGTGCCAGGAACCCGCCGTACGATTGGTCGACCTCGACGTCACTCGATGCTAATCAGCGGATAATGAGCGGAATGTTGAACGTTTTTTGGATACCGCGGGCGCAATTTTTGTCCGGCCGAAACGTAAATACGCTTAGGACAGTTCTGGAATCGTCAGCTTTCTTTCGACGTAACACACGTGTAGGTACGCTCTATAACTTTCGAGTTAATTCAAGACAGACAGACAGAAAGACAGACAGACAGACGGAATGACACAGAAGTATCCTTTTATATATATAGATATTTGTTAATAGCCTATCCCCAAATATGGAGACAGAGAAGTCGAGGAAGGAAAGGGAAGAGTCGGAGATGGACCATGTGAAGGTGAGGGAAAGGTGGAAATTGGAAGCGAAGTGAATGAAATTTTCTAGTTCAGGGCGAGAGCAGGAAACAGCATTGATACAGTCATCAATGTACCGGAAAAAGAGGTGAGGGAGGGGACCCGAGTAGGGCTGGAACAAAGAGTGTTCCACATATCCCACGAAAAGGCAGGCATAGCTAGGACCCATGCGGGTTCCTATAGCAACACCTTTAATTTGGTGGAAGTGAGTGGAATAAAAGAAGAAGTTGTTCAATGTGAGAACAAGTTCAGCCAGGCGGAGGAGGGTGGTGGTGGATGGGGACTGGTTGGGCCTCTGTTCAAGGAAGAAGCGGCGCGCCTTCAGGCCATCCTGGTGGGGGAGGTGTAGAGGGATTGGACGTCCATAGTGAAAAGGAGACGGTTGGGGCCTGGAAACTGGAAACTGTTAAAGTGGCGGAGGGCATCGGAAGAGTTGCAAATGGAGGTGGGAAGAGACTGGACAAGGGGGAAAAAAATAGAATTGAGATCGGAAAAGAAATCAGTTCTGTGGGGCAAGAACAGGCTGAAACGATGGGTCTACCAGGGCAGCACTGTTTATGGATCTTGGGAAGGAGGTAGAAGCGGGCTGTGTGGGGTTGGGGGACTATGAGGTTGACAGCCATGGAGGGAAGATCTCCAGAGAAGATGAGGTCAGTGACAGTCTTGGAAACGCAATGGCAGCAGATAGCTGTCGTGGTCAACGCCAGCAGTGTAGCGCCGAGGACCTGGATGCAGTGCCTTAAGAAGTTTAATGACATCACACGAGTGGTCAAGGTCAGTGAATTCATCTTCAAATGCCATATCGTTACAACTGAATCACTAGGCTCAGACACTACTCAATGCACCACACCCCCCTTCACTCACCTGCCAACAATCTCTATCAATCACAACTGATACCTTACATTCATAGCTTCACCTCACCCTCACACACATAACACTGCTGCAAACCTCACACCCACCTATTCAACCATGACAGGCACATCACCCAAACACATTGCTGATAGACTTCCCTCTCTTGCAGGGAAAGGAAGCTCATAACCGGAGGCAGCAGGGGCTACCCGCAGGGAAACAAGCTCGCCTGTATGACCTAACGCCCCTGGAGGAGACGGTGCTGAAGATTATTGCAGGAGCCATCGCTGAGCTTGTAGCCATCGCTGAGCTTGTGGCCATCACCAAGCTTAGGGCCAGCGGCACGGCTGAAACCATTGAATATGATGGTGTCCCCATACCTAATCCTCTTTCTCCCATCCCACTTCCCCCTCATCCCACAATCTCTTCTGATTTACCAGCTGCAGATTGTATAAGCATGCACAATTGAAATGTTTGGTGCACTGGCAGGCCTGCTAGGAAGCCTGCGTGCAATGTCAAGAAGCATGGCGGAGTCTGGCACCAACTTAGCACAGGGCTTTGCGTAGAGCTTGGAGCCCATCCTTTCTAGCATGGAAATGATGGCCAACTCTACTAATTCCACGGTGCAGCGTCTGATTCTCAGCTTCCATTGCAGCACAAGCAGAAGCCACCCAAAGTCTGGGTGCTGCAGTGGAAGCTCAGAGTTCTTTCATGCAAGCTCAGCTTGCTGTCATTGTGGCTGCGATTACCAGTGTTGAAAGGGGCTTGCAAGGTGTCACAGCAGTGCAGCAATGTGTCCTCCAATGATTACTAAGATTGCTGAGGAGCCGCCCCCGGGGGAGTGGCAGTGGCTCCGTGGAGCACGAATCTGCTGCTCTCTCTCAGAATGGTGTGGAGATGCCGGTGTTGGACTGGGGTGGACACTTCACCTGATGAAGGAGCAGCGCTCTGAAAGCTTGTGATTTCAAATAAAACTGTTGGACTATAACCTGGTGTTGTGTGACTTCTTACATCTCTCTCAGAATGACAGCATTCATCCTCCCACCAGTGCCCTTGCTTTAGCCTATCAGCCAGCCTGCTGCTGCTATGCAAAGATGGTGCAGTTCGAAGCCAGGTCTTCTAGGCCCAGAGCTGCTCGAGGTTGTCCTCCCAAGGCCATCTGCAGTCTCGCCCACTGAAAGTCAGCAGCCTTCCACCAGCTATGCTGCAGCCACTGGGATAGCATTGTGTAGGAGCACTAGGATAGGTAAAGGCACACGGAAGACATGCACTAAGGGAATGTACAAGGGTGATTAGTTGACTTTGGTATGTAATATTGAATGGTTTGATTTGTAAATTTGTTTTGGAAAGTTTGGTTTGTGGTGGCTTTTATTGTAGCATTGTGGCAGAGGACGCTTTGATGGTCAGTAACAGAGGGAAGGTACGGTGTGGGAGTGTTGGTGAATGGGGAATTGGGGTTACGTTCACTGGTACCGCAGCAGGATGAGTCGATCAGGCAGCCCAGCCAGAAAGGATTGGTTGCCTCCACCCTTCCTCTTCCTCCTCAGCTCTTCGCCGTATACCTGGTGGCAAGGAGACTGCCCTCATGATGATGAGGTTGTGCAGCATGACGAATTTTGAGACACGCTCTGGCGAGTACTGCAGGGCTCCTCCCGAGTAGTACAGATAGCAGAAGTGTGGTTTAAGCACCCCAATGGTCTGCTTGATCACATTACGTGTGGCAGCATGGCTTTTGTTATATGCATGCTGCCCATGTGTGTTTGGGTTGCGCACCAGAGTCATGAGTCAGGTGGTCAGTGGCTAGCCCTTCTCACCCAGTAGCCACTCTCTGGTTTGTCCTGATGACTCAAATGCAGATGGTACAGCAGACTGTCGCAGAATGAAGGCATCATGACTGGCTGCCAGGATACTGAGTATTGACCTAAGTGATGCGCTGAGTATGGTCACACACCAGCTGGATACTGAGGGAGTGGAATCCCTTCCGGTTGTAGTACATCTCCAAATTCACATGCGGCGCCCACAAAGTGACGTGTGTGTAGTCAACGACACCCTGCACTGTGGGGAAGCCTGCTATCCTGCCGAAGCCACGTGCTCGCTCCGCCTGCTTCTCTCTGGCAAGAGAGAAGGAAATGTATACACCCCTCTTTGCATACAGAGCCTCAGTGACGTTGGAAATAGCGCCTGCTCCAGCCTGCAAAGAGCCCGACGCATAAACATTCATGGCCATGCTCGCCTTCACAGCCACTGCCATCCTTGCCCTGCTATGAACATAAGAACATGAGAAACAGGAGCAGGAGTAGGTTATTCAGCCACTTGAGTCTGCTCCACCATTCAATAAGATCCTGGTTGATCTTCTCCCTCAACTAAACTTTCCTGCACTATCCCCATATCCCTTGATTCCCTTAATATCCAAAAATCTATCGATCCCGGTCTTGAATATACTCAATGATGACTGAGCCTCCACAGCCTTCTGGGGTAGCGAATTCCAAAGATTCGCCACCCTCTGAATGAATAAATTTCTTCTCATCTCAGTCCTAAATGGCCGACCCCTTATTCTGAGACTGTGGCCCCTGGTTCGAGACTCTCCAGCCAGGGGAAACATCCTCCCTGCATCTACCCTGTCAAGCCCTGTAAGAATTTTGTATGTTTCAATTAGATCACCTCTCATTCTTCTAAACTCCAGAGAATATAGGCCTAGTCTACTCAATCTCTCCTCATAGGACAATCCCCCCATCCCAGGAACCAGTCTGGTGAACCTTCGCTGCACTCCCTCTATGGCAAGTATATCCTTCCTTAGGTAAGGAGACCAAAACTGTACACAATACTCCAGGTGTGGTCTCACCAGGGCCCTATATAATTGTAGTAAGACGTCTTTACTCTTATACTCAAATCCTGTTGTAATAAAAACCAACATACCATTTGCTTTCCTAATTGCTTGCTGTACCTGCATGTTAACTTTCAGTGATTCGTGTACAAGGACACCCAGGTCCCTCTGAACACCAATATTTCCCAATCTCTCACCATTTAAAAATACTCTGCTTTTCTATTTTTCCTACCAAAGTGGATAACTTCACATTTCTCCACATTATATTCCATTTGCCATGTTCTTCCAACTCACTTAGCCTGTCTATATCCCCTTGCAGCCTCTTTGCATCCTCCTCACAACTTACATTCCCACCCAGCTTTGTATCATCAGCAAACTTGGATATATTACATTTGGTCCCCTCATCCAAATCATTGATGTAGATTGTGAATAGCTGAGGCCCAAGCACTGATCCTTGCGGTACCCCACTAGTTATAGCCTGCCAACCCGAAAATGACCCATTTATTCCTACTCTCTATTTTCTGTCCATTAACCAATCCTCAATCCATGCTAGTATATTACCCCCAATCCCATGAGCCCTAATTTTGTTTAATAACCTCTTGTGTGGCACCTTATCGAATGTCTTCTGAAAATCCAAATACACCACATCCACTGAAATTCCCCCTTATGTATTCTGCTAGTTACAACCTCAAAAAACGCTAACAGATTCATCAAACACGATTTCCCTTTCATGAATCTGTGTTGACTCTCCCCAATCCTATTATTATTTTCTAAGTGCCCTGTTACCATGTCCTTAATAATAGATTCTAGCATTTTCCCTACTACTGATGTCAGGCTAACTGGTCTGTAGTTCCCCGTTTTCTCTCTCCCTCCTTTCTTAAATAATAGGGTTACATTTGCTACCTTTCAATCCACGGGAACTATTCTAGAATCTATGGAGTTTTGGAAGATGACAACCAATGCATCCACTATCTCTATAGCCACTTCTTTTAAAACCCTAGGATGTAGGCCATCAGGTTCAGGGGATTTATCGGTTTTCAGTCCCATTAATTTCTCCAATACTTTTTTTTTACTAATACTAATTTCTTTCAGTTCCTCATTCTCGCGGGACCCTTGGTCCCCCACTATTTTCAGGAGGTTTTTTGCGTCTTCTTCCGTGAAGACAGAACCAAGTATTTGTTTAATTTCGCTGGCATTTCCTTATTCCCCATTATAATTTCTCCTGTCTCAGCCTGTAAGGGACCCATGTTTACTTTCACTAATCTTTTCCTATTTACATATCTATAGAAGCTTTTAGTCTGTTTTTATGTCTCTCGCTAGTCCACTCTCATATTCTATTTTCCCTTTCTTTATCAATTTCTTGGTCCTCCTTTGCTGAATTCTAAAATCCTCCCAATCCTCAGGCTTACTACTCTTTTTGGCAACATTATAAGCCTCTTCCTTTAATCTAATGCTATCTTTAATTTCTGTTATGAGCCACGGTTGGACCATTCTTTCCGTGGTGTTTTTATTCCTTAAGGGAATGTATATTCGTTGCGAATTATGAATTGTTTCTTCAAATGTTTGCCATTGCTTTTCTACTGTCATATCTTTTAATCTAGTTTCCCAACCTACCTTAGCCAACTCGCCTTTCATACCTACGTAGTTTGCTTTGATCAGGTTTAGGACCCTAGTTTCAGACTTAACTAAATCACTCTGAAACTTAACATAAAATTCTCATATCATCACTGCTCCCCAGCGTTGCCTTTACTACAAGGTTTTTAATTAACCCTGTCTCATTGCACAGTACTAGATCTAAAAGAACCAATTCCCTAGTAGGTTCCTTGACGTACTGATCTAGAAAACTATCTTGAATGCATTCCATGAACTCTTCCTCTGCATTAGTTCTGCAAATTTGAGGCTACAGTTCTGCCTGCAACAGGTGGCAGATTTCAGTAAGCACATACTTAGTGAAGCGGAGACATTGCATACACTGTTACTCGCTGGGGTTGAGGTAGGAAAATTGCTGCTTGAAGATCCTGGATGAATGTGGCCCCCTGCTGAGAGCCCTTCTCCCCGCCTCCTCCTCGCTTTTCGAACAGCTTGTCCTCCTCTGTGCTGCCTCTGCTCATTCTCCCTGTCATGCTGAAGGCTAAGGGATATACAAATGACTGCACCCATGTCTGGGAGCAACTGGTCTGAGCAGAAGCCTTGAAGTTACCTACCACAGCCCTCCCTGGAGTCTTCAGCAACTTCAAATAAGGTAACAAACCACCAAACACTTCTACAAACTCAACAAGAGCCAGTAGAAATCAACTCGCACCTAACCTGAAAGCAGTTGATGATCTTTTTAAATAGCTCTGGTGGGGGGTGGGAGGTCCTTCCTGCTACTGAATGCATGTGTATGTTTAAAAGGGGAGCAATTGTGGCTTCACCACACGGCCAAATCTGCTGGGAACAGCAGCCAAGGCTGGAAGAGGCCCAGCAAGGTAATCTTCTAAAATGTTTTTAGTTTCCTTGCGGTTCCGTAATGCAGTACAGAATACATACTGCACTGCTGTACTTTGCTGTATTGATGACCCATTAAATCTTATATGATCTTTGATAATATTGTACTTTCTTGAAACATGTATGCACAAATATGCAGTCAAAGGTCTTAAATAATACTCTGTTTCATGCCATATGCTAGCTCGGCACTAGTAAAGAGGCACAGATCTGTCGAAGGCAATGAGGCAAAATTTACACAATTAATTGTAAGCAACAAAATATAGTATTGTTATTCTCATGCAGGTACTATTATATACTTACACATCACTGCACATGTTGAACAAAAGAAGTTACCAACTGCAATTATTTCTTTTGTACAGCATGTTTGGTTAAAGTACAGTAATGCTTATACGCATCATTTTTATTACTAGTAGTGCAAAATAATAAAGTAATATAGGTATTTTTAACATATCCCCTACTCATAGGCACAACTTAACTGCATGTTCCCACAACCTTTTTTTTATTCATTCACGGGATGTGGGCATCACTGGCAAGGCCAACATTTATTGCCCATCCCTAATTACCCTTGCGATGGTGAGCCGCCTTCTTGAACCGCTGCAGTCCGTGTGGTGAAGGTACTGCCACAGTGCTGTTAGGGAGGGAGTTCCAAGATTTTGACTCAGCGACGATGAAGGACCGGTGTTATATTTCCAAGTCAGGACAGTGTGTGACTTGGAGGGGTACTTGGGGGTGATGGTGTTTCCATGCGCCTGCTGCCTTTGTCCTTTTAGGTGGTAAGGTCGTGGGTTTGGGAGGTGCTGTCGAAGAAGCCTTGGCGAGTTGCTGCAGTGCATCTTGTAGATGGTGCACACTACAACCACGGTGCGCCGGTGGTGGAGGGAGTGAATGTTTAAGGTGGTGGATAGGGTGCCAATCAAGCAAGCTGCTTTGTCCTGGATGGTGTCGAGCTTCTTGAGTGTTGTTGAAGCTGCACTCATCCAGGCAAGTGGAGAGTATTCCATCACACTCCTTACTTGTGCCTTGTAGATGGTGGAAAAGCTTTGGGGAGTCAGGTGAGACACTCGCCGCAGAATACCCAACCTCTGACGAAGGGTCATCGACCTGAAACATTAACTCTGTTTCTCTCTCCACAGATGCTGCCTGACCTGCTGAGTATTTCCAGAATTTTCTGTTTTTAACCCAGCCTCTGATCTGCTCTTGTAGCCACAGTATGTATGTGGCAGGTCCAGTTAAGTTTCTGGTCAATGGTGACCCGCAGGATGTTGATGGTGGGGAATTCAGTCATGGTAATGCCGTTGAATGTCAAGGGGTGATGGTTAGACTATCTTGTATTGGAGATGGTCTTTATCTGGCACTTGTGTGGCGTGGATGCTACTTATCAGCCCAAACCTTAATGTCATCCAGGTCTTGCTGCATGCGGGTACAGACTGCTTCATTATCTAAGGAGTTGCGAATATAACTGAACACTGTGCAATCATCAGCAAACATCCCCATGTCTGACCTTATGATGGAGGGAAGGTCATTGACAAAGCAGCTGAAGATGGGTGAGCCTAGGACACTGCCCTGAGGAACTTCTGCAGCGATATCCTTGTGCTGTGATGATTGGCCTCCAACAACCACAACCATCTTCCTTTGTGCTAAGTATAAATCCAGCCAGTGGAGAGTTTTCCCCCTGATTCCCATTGACTTCAATTTTACGAGGGCTCCTCGATGCCACCCTCAGTAAAATGCTGCCTTGATGTCAAGGGCAGTCACTTTCACCTCATCTCTGGAATTCAGCTCTTTTGTCCATGTTTGGACCAAGGCTGTAATGAGGTCTGGAGCTGAGTGGTCCTGGCGGAACCCAAACTGAGCATCGGTGAGCAGATTATTGGTGAGTGAGTGCCACTTGATAGCACTGTCGACAACACCTTCCATCACTTTGCTGATTATTGAGAGTAGACTGATGGGGTGGTAATTGGCCGGATTGGATTTATCCTGCTTTTTGTGGACTGGACATATCTGGACAATTTTCCACATTACAAACCTTACAAACATTGCTCTCACAATAAACCCCACATGCTACGTAATTGTTTGTTTTATGCACGTCATCACCCCATTGTGTTCCGTCTACTGACACCTGGGTTTGACTGTATTTCATGACAAGTTGGCATCATCACTTTTGAAGAAGACTATCTCTGATACCAGAGAGAGATTGGCCATATATGGTAGACCCTGAAAACTCTGGCCTCTCACTCCATATGGGGAGGAAGCTTTTGAACTCGGGGTGGGGGATGAGGGAATAGCCAACAGAATGAGGCAGAGATGGGGAATTCAAAGGACAAGTGCCAGCTGTAGGTCTGTCATTACTTTCTGTTTAGCTTCCTTGTCATTCTTTTGTATCCCACAATGTCAGCAAACTAGATCATGAAACTCTCATGCCAATCTTTCTACTGAAAGTTACATGTGAACTCTGCTCAACAATCCATTCTGACCCTTCTTCTTTTCGTTCTCTAATGTGCCAGACCAAGAGGAGGTAGAAGAGGAACAGATCTACCAGGCCCTCCTCTTCCAGTGCTGTCCACATTTCATTGTACATGCCATCATTCTCTCCCTAAGCACTAGCTCAGACATCCAAGAGGCATTAGACAGCGAGCTGGTCAAAGGATGACACACACAGCAGGAGTAGGCAGTCGGAGCTGGGGCCTGAACATAAGGAGGGTAATTTTGACTGTGTGATAGTGTAAAATGGGTGATAATAAATCGGCAGCTCGTTTTACATCTCTCACGATTTTTATTTCAATTAAAGTCATGGAAATAAACATGAGAGATGTAAAACGGGCTGCCGATTCGCTATCACCCATTTGAGACCATCGCACAGTCAAAATTATCCCCAAGTAGTGAAATAATAGTCTGTATGAAAGGTGCTTGTACAAAATGAAGAACACACAACACAATAATGCTGTGCACAACTTCATCAAGAAGAAATATTGGGATGGTTTTTCATAAAGTCTGTGAAACCCTTTGACAAGACGATCCCCCTTTAAAGTTTTAAAAATGTACTGATCCAAATGGATATGACACATTCCTGGGCAAAATAAGGTTTGAATCCATGGTAAGTGTGGTGAAACACGACACATTTCCATACATATTATGAACCTGAAACTATTGAGTGTTCAAATGAATCTCCATCAATAGTGAGCAACGGGCTTCAGAAATTGCTGCATGAACTGTAAACAATCAAGGCAATAGTCCTAGATTTAGTAAATACTGTAGATATGTGGGGTTCTCTGGGATACCAGATCTGGCACAGTAATATCATGGCATTAATAAATAAATAATTTCCAATTGCCATTTTAAACTTCAAGCCATAAACCTTCCTTGGATGGCTGGGTATATGTGACCTAAAGAGGAAAAGCTTGCATACTTAAAACAAGAGCCACATCATCAAATTGAATGTCTGGTAGAGACTGCCACTCATGGCTCAGGACTGAAGTTAGGAAACAGTTCTACACACAAAGGGTGGTAGAAGTTTGGAACTTTCTTCCGCAAACGGCAATTGGTGCTAGGTCAATTGTTAACTTTAAATCTAAGATTGATAGATTTTTGTTAACCATTAAGGGTTCATTTCCCATTGTGATGATTGGGCCACCTTCTGGATTCACCTCAGTTCTTTTTCTTCAGTGGACAATAGAAGTTTGTTCTGCTGTCAGCACACCATGAAAAAGTTTATCTTCACTGATTTATCATTGTTGGTAATTGTAAAGTTTTAGTATTTTTTCAAATTATGAGCTGTATTTCTTTCCTACTACTGGAAGGGGGTCATAGCAGCACTTCCGTCTGCCACCACGACCTCGCCGTGCACTTGTTCCCGTTTCCTGGGTTGGCAGTTATTTACTATATAGGGTGGGCTCCCAGCACGATCTCCATCACCAGGAGGGAGCCAGACCTGCTGGGACTGGGACATGGTCCTCATAATGATTGGTTGGGGACTCAGCAGAGCGATAGGTGCCCACTACTGGACCCTCTCCCTCCAAAAAGGGCATCAGGGGGCAAAGTTTTAAATTGGTAAATTTGAAACAGGCCAACTCAGTGTTGATCATCACTCCCACTTCTATCCAATAATTTATAAACATAAATTCAGACAGTAGTCCAATACTACCTTAAATACACAAAATGTGGTGTAAAAGTTAAATCTTCCATTACTAAATGAATGAAATGATTGATTGATTGATTGATATGTTGTACTAAATGTCTATGTGGCTGTTTGGCAGAGCAGCTCAAGTCTGCGGGGCCTCTGGCATGAGAGGCGTTCTCTTTTTAGTGTGCTGGGTACGGGAGCCCGAGGCTTTGCAAGGCCTGATCTACAATCACGTGCCAATACCTGGAGTCCTTGTGCTCCGGGACCCACTCCTGTGTCTAAAATGGCGGTGAGAACCTCCCTGCCGTCGTACTCTGGGTACCGAAGAGGAAAGACGCAGCGAACAACATACGAACATACGAATTAGGAGCAGGAGTAGGCCACTTGGCCCTTCGAGCCTGCTCCGCCATTCAATAAGAGCATGGCTGATCCGATTACTCCACATTCCCGCCTACCCCCGATAACTTTTCGCCCCTTGCTTATCAAGAATCTATCGACCTCTGCCTTAAAAATATTCAAAGACTCTGCATCCACCACCCTCTGAGGAAGAGTTCCCAAGACTCACGACCCTCTGTAAGAAAAAATGTCTCATCTCTGTCTTAAATGGGCGACCCCTTATTTTTAAACAGTGACCCCTAGTTCTAGATTCTCCCACAAGAGGAAACATGCTCTCCACATCCACCCTGTGAAGACCCCTCAGGATCTTCTATGTTTCAATCAAGTCATCCCTTATTCTTCTAAACTCCAGCAGATACAAGCCTCGCCTGTCCAACCTTTCCTCATAAGACAACCCGCCCATTCCAGCTATTAGTCCAGTAAACCTTCTCTGAACTGCTTCCAACACATTTACATCCTTCCTGAAATAAGGAGACCAATACTGTACACAGTACTCCAGATGTGGTCTCACCAATGCCCTGTATAACTGAAGCATAACCTCCCTACTTTTGTATTCAATTCCCCTCACAATAAACGATAACAGCATGGTCACTATCTTCATTAAGAGATGGTGTGGAGATGCCGGTGTTGGACTGGGGTGGACAAATGTAAGAAATCACAACACCAGGTTATAGTCCAACAGCTTTATTTGAAATCACAAGCTTTCGGAGCACTGCTCCTTCGGCAGGTGAAGTGGAGAGATGCATAAAAACACAGCTTATATAGCTTTATTTGAAATCACAAGCTTTCGGAGCGCTGCTCCTTCGTCAGGTGAAGTGGAGAGATGCATAAAAACACAGCTTATATAGTCAGAGAACAATGTCAGATGTTTACAGGTAATCTTTCTAACTGCCATTTATCACACCTCGGCAGAGAGATAATCACAGCGATCAAAGGTGTAAATGGTGTCCAAACAGGTCAGTCAGGAAAACATTACATCAAAGAACAATGAGGTGGGGTCACAAGGGGTCAAATGTTGCAGATGCTGGGGTCTGTATGAAAAACAAATAAAGACAAAAAACATTTTTTTTTTTGCTGGAAATCACAGCAGGTCCGGCCGCATCTGTGTGGAGAGAACAAGCCAACGACGACTCGAGTCTGGATGACCCTACGTCAGGTGGGGTTACATGTAGCGTGACATGAACCCAAGATCTCGGTTGAGGCCGTCCTCATGGGTGCGGAACTTGGCTATCAGTTTCTGCTCGACGATTTTGCGTTGTCGTGTGTCTCGAAGGCCGCCTTGGAGAATGCTTACCCGAAGATCGGAGGCTGAATGTCCTTGACTGCTGAAGTGTTCCCCGACTGAGGGGGAACACTTCTGCCTGGCGATTGTTCCGCGGTGTCCGTTCATCCGTTGTCGCAGTGTCTGCATGGTCTCGCCGATGTACCATGCTCCAGGGCATCCTTTCCTGCAACGTAGGAGGTAGACAACGTTGGCTGAGTCACATGAGTATGTACCATGTACCTGGTGGGTGGTGTCCTCACGTGTGATGATGGTATCTGTGTTGATGATCTGGCATGTCTTGCAGAGGTTGCTGTGGCAGGGTTGTGTGGTGTCGTGGTCGCTGTTCTCCTGAAAGCTGGGTAATTTGCTGCGAACGATGGTCTGTTTGAGGTTAGGCAGCTGTTTGAAGGTGAGTAGTGGAGGCGTGGGGATGGCCTTAGCGAGGTGTTCATCGTCATCGATGACATGTTGAAGGCTGCGAAGAACATGGCGTAGTTTCTCCGCTCCAGGGAAGTACTGCACGATGAAGGGTACTCTGTTGGTTGTGTCCCGTGTTTGTCTTCTGAGGAAGTCTATGCGATTTTTCGCTGTGGCCCGTCAGAACTGTCGATCAACGAGTCGAGCATCATATCCCGTTCTTACGAGGGCGTCTTTCAGCATCTGTAGGTGTGTCCATCGCGTTCCTCCTCGTCTGAGCAGATCCAATTGAAGTTCTCAGCCGACGGCTCAATTTCTGCCCCACCACCAAAATGGACCCCATCGGTCTCGCGGCAGACACAGAGGAATTCATCAGGAGAACGAGGCTCCGGGAATTCTTCCACAAATCCCAAGATGTCAGCAGCGAACCCAATGAGACAATCAATGATCCGGACCAGCAGACAGAAGGATCCGCAGTGCAGCAACTGAAGAAGAGAGTCAAATTGGACCCCTCCAGAGGGTCGCTGCCCTAAGCTTGACATGTATGCTCAAGCTGTCAGGAGATGCATCAACGCCAGATTCATCAGCCGCACTCAAGACAGTCCAGAATGTCACCCGAGCACAACGCAACGCCATCCACGCTCTCAAGACCAACCGCAACATCGTCATCAAACCAGCAGACAAAGGAGGAGCCATCGTCATACAGAACAGAACGGACTATTGCAAAGAAGCATACCGACAACTGGACAACCAGGAACACTACAGACAGTTACCTGCAGATCCGACCAAAGAACACACCAGCCAACTCAACAGACTGATCAAGACCTTCGATCCAGACCTTCAAAGCATCCTACGCACTCTCAGCCCACGTACTCCCCGCGTGGGAGACTTCTACTGCCTCCCAAAGATGCACAAAGCCAACACACCCGGACGTCCTATCGGATCAGGCAACGGAACCCTGTGTGAGAACCTCTCTGGATACGTCAAGGGCATCCTGAAACCCATCGTACAGGGAACCCCCAGCTTCTGTCGTGACACCACAGACTTCTTACAGAAACTCAGCACCCACGGACCAGTTGAACCAGGAACACTCCTCGCCACGATGGACGTCTCGGCACTCTACACCAGTATCCCCCACGATGACGGCATCGCTGCGACAGCCTCAGTACGCAACACCAACTACAGCCAATCTCCAGACGCCATCCTACAACTCATCCGCTTCATCCTTGACCACAATGTCTTCACCTTCGACAACCAGTTGTTTACACAAACACACGGAACAGCCATGGGGACCAAATTTGCACCCCAATACGTCAGCATCTTCATGCACAAGTTCGAGCAAGACTTCTTCACTGCACAGGACCTCCAACCAACGCTATACACCAGATACATTGACGACATTTTCTTCCTATGGACCCACGGCGAAGAATCACTGAAAAGACTACACGATAACATCAACAAGTTCCATCCCACCATCAAACTCACCATGGACTACTCCTCAGAATCGGTTTCATTCTTGGACACACGAATCTCCATCAAAGACGGACACCTCAGCACTTCACTCTGCCGCAAGCCCACGGACAACCTCAGGATGCTCCACTTCTCCAGCTTCCACCCTAACCACGTTAAAGAAGCCATCCCCTATGGACAAGCCCTGCGAATACACAGGATCTGCTCAGGCGAGGAGGAACGCGATGGACACCTACAGACGCTGAAAGACGCCCTCGTAAGAACGGGATATGATGCTCGACTCGTCGATTGACAGTTCAGACGGGCCACAGCGAAAAATCGCATAGACCTCCTCAGAAGACAAACACGGGACACAACCAACAGAGTACCCTTCGTCGTCCAGTACTTCCCCGGAGCAGAGAAACTACGCCATGTTCTTCGCAGCCTTCAACATGTCATCAATGACAATGAACACCTCGCTAAGGCCATCCCCACGCCTCCACTACTCGCCTTCAAACAGCCGCCTAACCTCAAACAGACCATCGTTCGCAGCAAATTACCCAGCTTTCAGGAGAACAGCGACCACGACACCACACAACCCTGCCACAGCAACCTCTGCAAGACATGCCAGATCATCAACACAGATACCATCATCACACGTGAGGACACCACCCACCAGGTACATGGTACATACTCATGTGACTCAGCCAACGTTGTCTACCTCATACGTTGCAGGAAAGGATGCCCTGGAGCATGGTACATCGGCGAGACCATGCAGACACCGCGCAACAATCGCCAGGCAGGAGTGTTCCCTCCCAGTCGGGGAACACTTCAGCAGTCAAGGTCATTCAGCCTCCGATCTTCGGGTAAGCATTCTCCAAGGCAGCCTTCGAGACACACGACAACGCAAAATCGTCGAGCAGAAACTGATAGCCAAGTTCCGCACCCATGAGGACGGCCTCAACCGAGATCTTGGGTTCATGTCACGCTACATGTAACCCCACCTGACGTAGGGTCATCCAGACTCGAGTCGTCGTTGGCTTGTTCTCTCCACACAGATGCGGCCGGACCTGCTGTGATTTCCAGCAAAAAAAAAGTTTTTTGTCTTTTTTTGTTTTTCATACAGACCCCAGCATCTGCAACATTTGACCCCTTGTGACCCCATCTCATTGTTCTTTGATGTAATGTTTTCCTGACTGACCTGTTTGGACACCATTTACACCTTTGATTGCGGTGATTATCTCTCTGCCGAGGTGTGATAAATGGCAGTTAGAAAGATTACCTGTAAACATGACATTGTTCTCTGACTATATAAGCTGTGTTTTTATGCATCTCCACTTCACCTGACGAAGGAGCAGTGCTCCGAAAGCATGTGATTTCAAATAAAGCTGTTGGACTATAACCTGGTGTTGTGTGATTTCTTACATTCATTAAGAGAGTAATCGAGATGAGCAGCCATGACTCAACTCAGACTAATGTACTCGAGCTTCGGCTCACATCCAGCGAACCAGATAGAATGAACTGGCGGACCGGATACGGCCCACGGGTCAGATTTTGCCCACCACTGGGCTAACTGCTCCCCCGCTCTTTACTGAGGAAACTTCCAGAAATGGCAGGGACCCGACGTAAGTGGGTCTGCATCAGAGTTACGTCGGGATACTGGTGCTATCCCGGCGGAATTCAGGCAACACCTTTCACCTACTTGCACCAATAAATAAAAAATTGCATTTTATAACTCACTGGAATGAAATCAAGTCCAAGACTAATTTTGAATTAATAGTTAAAATTCCTTCAGAGGCGAGTTGAGACTAAAAGCTCGCTGCAAGTTTAAAAAAAACTTCCAAGTAAACAATCTTCCAATCGCTTCGATTGTGTCAATTCCGAGCTTTTTGAGGATGTAACTGGTAGAATAGATAAGGGAGAACCAGTGGATGTGGTATATTTGGATTTTGATAAAGTCCCACATAAGAGGTTAGTGTGCAAAATTAAAGCACATGGGATTGAGGGTAATATACTGGCATGGATTGAAAATTGGTTAACAGACAGGAAACAGAGAGTAGGAATAAATGGGTCTTTTTTGGGGTGGCAGGCGGTGACTAGTGGGGCACCGCAGGAATCAGTGCTTGGGCCCCAGCTATTCACAATATATATCAATGATTTGGATGAGGGAACCAAATGTAATATTTCCAAGTTTGCTGATGACATGAAACTAGGTGGGATTGCGAGTTGTGAGGAGGATGCAAAAAGGCTTCAAGGCGATTTAGACAATTTGAGTGAGTGGGCAAATACATAGCAGATGCAGTATAACGTGGATAAATGTGAAGTTATCCACTTCGGTAGGAAAAACAGAAAGGCAAAGTATTATTTAAATGGTGATAGATTGGGAAATGTTGATGTACAGAGGGACCTGAGTGTCCTTGTACACCAGTCACTGAAAGCAAACATGCAGGTGCAGCAAGCAGTTAGGAAGGCAAATGGTATATTGGCCTTCATTGCAAGAGGATTTGAGTACAGGAGCAAGGATGTCTTACTAGTTATGCAGGGCCTTGGTGAGACCACACCTGGAGTACTGTGTGCAGTTTTGGTCTTCTTACCTAAGAAAGGATATACTAAGGGAGTACAGCGAAGGTTCACCAGACTGATTCCTGGGAGGGTAGGATTGTCGTATGAGGAGAGATTGGGTCGACTAGGCCTGTATTCACTAGTTTAGAAGAATGAGAGGGGATCTCATTGAAACGTCTAACATTCTGACAGGGCTAGACAGACTGGATGCAGGGAGGATGTTTCCCCTGGCTGGGGGGGTCGAGAACAAGTGGTCACAGTCTCAGGATACGGGGTAGGACATTTAGGACTGAGATGAGGAGAAATTTCTTCACTCAAGAGGGTGGTGAACCTGTGGAATTCTCTACCACAGAAGGCTGTGGAGGACAAGTCACTGGATATATTTAAGGAGATAGATTTCTAGACACAAAAGGCATCAAGGAGTATGGAACAGAGCGGGACTATGGTATTGAGATAAAGGATCAGCCATGATCATACTGAATGGCGGAGCAGGCTCGAATGGCCTACTCCTGCTCCTATTTTTCTGTTTCCATGCTGCCAATGGCGTTATTTTATATATTTAAAGTATTTATGTTGTCATGCATCTGGAAAGTGTGCACAGATTTATGGAAACTGAACCAACAATCCGAGAGTAACTCACCTTTCACGGTCCAGTAACAGAGCAGAAACTTAGGTTTCAGGTGTGGTAATGACACATTGATGCAGCGAATGGCAGATTCGATTTGCCTGCCTGTTTTTGGTTGTGACTCCCTTGCTGCCTCGGAGAAAATGGCCCGCCTCCTGACGTTACATGGAGCGGGGTCAGGATCGAAGGTGGGCACTGGCCGGCTAGATTGGAGCCATTGGTGGGCCGGATACAGCCCGCGGACCATATTTTGCAGATTTACTTTTTCTATACTCTTTACAATCTTATAAGATCACCACCTCTCAGATTCCTCCATTCAAGGCTGAAGAGCCCAAGTTTCTCCACTCATTCCACTTAACTCAGACCTCTAATAGGGATCAGCTTGTGACTGTTCTCTGCATTGTCTTCAATACTTGAATGCCTTCTTTGTGTCTCAGTGACCAGAACTGAAAATAGTAAACCCATGCAGACATGTAGCAACAAGGGTTCTGATTGAGTGGACCACTGTCACCCTGAAACAATTATCTCCGATAATAACTCGGAGGCGTGTTCAGAGCACGGGGGGGGGGAGGAGGCATACGGGTGGGGGGGGGTGCCAACAGCGGGTGGGAAACCCATAAGACATTTCAGTGCATCTGTCTGTGGCATTTTAACACAGCCACCAAATTAGAATATTACTTGCGGGTTTGGCATCGAATTCACGACAGTGGGCATGGTGCGAACCCGCATGCCGCGATCGCAACTCAAGTGTTGAGAGGGCCAATCCAAAGATGGAATTTGGAGGTGTTGGGAGGTTTTGCACAGAGACAGCAATTGCAGAAGATGGACTCAGGTCGAACGATTCCCCTAAGGTGCACGGGCGCGTGGCCGTCCATCGATCAGGAGGTCCCGCACAGGCCGCTCACCAGCTGTTGCTGCTGGAAAAGATACTGTGCAACAAATTTGAAGGGACTGTGCATGAAAAAAAAAGGGCACTCAGAGGTTGTGCCCCGCTTTAACAATGCTTCACTTGATGTACTGCTGGTGGCAGTGAGGAGTCATAGAGAGAAACTCTTCCCCAGCAATGGGATGAAGAAACCTACTGCTGCCACAAAGAGATGTGGCTGGATGTGGGCGAGGAGGTCAGCAGCAGTAGCATTATGTCACACTCCTGGCTTCAGTGCAGGAAGCACTTTAATGACCTAACCAGGTCAGGAAAGTTGAACACAGTTGCACATTCACCTACATCCAAGCATACTTCATCACATCACTCCTCACACCCATTTACTTTGCGAGCGCATCCATCGTTCTCGTTCAACGTCCCTGGCCATCACAGATGGGAGATCCCAGCTACCTGGTGACACAATTAAGTATCAGCAACCTACATGGCACTCAATCATGTTGACTTGATTTCAGCAGTGAGTGAATCCAGCATTTTCTGTTGTTATTTCAGATTTCCAGCATCCGCAGTATTTTGCTGTTGTGAGTGTGAATTATGTTCATCTTCATTAAAAATTGCAACATTCTTACCTTGCCAGTACTAATTCATATCTCTCCTCCAGGGACATCATGTGTGCAGCAGCAGTCGGCAGACCTCACGGATGATTCCTTCTGAGGGTGCACCGTCACAGGACTCATGCTTAACATGCACCAGTGCAGATACTCGCACTTTGGTGAGTCCAATTAGAGATAGTTGGGTTTTCACCTGGTGACTCACACTGCACAAGTGAGCAAGAGCAGACAGTGGTGGCAGAGACAGCTGTGGAGAATCTACGTCGGAGGGTGCAGCCCGCTCCAATCTCTACTTAGTTCGACTCAGATGCTGTACCTCGGAGGCCATTGATGAAAATGATGATAAACACTGAGGGGCAGCAGAAACTCTGTGATGTACTAGCAGGCCTTCCATGCACACTGTCCACAATTGCAGAGAGAATGGAGGAGTAAACGTTAAGCATGACTGGGTTGATGTTGCAGGACATTGCAATGATGTCTTCTGCCATGAAGAGTGGCCAGTTCCATGGAACATCAATCGCAGCAATCAAATGAGTCCATGCATGCCTTGATCACGGCCGTGCGGACTCTGGCTGCCAACATGTCCCGTGCCTTAAATAGGAGACACCTTAGCCTTACAGCGCCCATGATCTGCACCAGGCTGCTCTCCAGCAGAGCAGTAGGAGGGAAGTGTGGCTCACCCATGAGAGAGATGATGGCGAAAGGAGACACGGAAGTTGGAACTCCACTCAAAGTACTCCCATTTCTAACCTGTTGGCCCCCCCACCCCACAGTCAGTATGCTGCCTTCTCTCCCAATGACTGAGTGTGCCCCTGCCCAGGTGCAGGCGGAGTCGTCTTTGGGGGGGGGGGGGGCCCTCACGGGCTCCAACACTCAAGTCATCAGGAAAGAGCATCTCAACAGTCAGAGCAGTGATCTGAGCAGCCTGTCTCTACCTCTGCTCAAACCACAGGGGTTGCACCACATAGTAGTAGGAAAAGGAAGAGTAAAGTTTTGTAGTTGCACAAGGGTATGCACATGGGTGTATGAGAAAATGTTATGTTAAGTTTCTGTTGTTCAGTAGAATCACATAAAATTTATTACTTTGTACCACGTTCCCATGTTGTACATTCTTGGTTGCTGGGTGGCAACTCACCTTTTCTGCTGAGAGACAGCATTACTAGGGGATGGGCAGTCGGGCTGCAGGTTTGTGCTAGATGGGTCAAGCTTGGGCCTGCTGGTCTTGTCTTGCCCTTTTGTTGGAATGTTGAGAAATCATGGACAAAATGTTTCATTTTTTAATCACAACTACAGTACTTTAAACAGTGTGCAGCTTCAATAACAAACACAAGTGCATTGATCATGCCTCCTTTCTTGATTTGCTTCCCACACATTCGAGATTAGGGAGAGAAGAATTCACGTTTGGGTTTAAAATGTAGGGCTTATGCTGGACTGGTTGCAAAGTCAGCACTCCACATTTTCTGAACAGGCCACAATACTAGACCACTATTGCTATCGCTGCAATTTCAAATGCACCAGCTTCTTCTTGTTGTTTCATAAGACTCACTTTCGAGATTGTACTTGATTCTGAAATGTGTAGTCTAATTGAGCTTTTACTACATCCTCCACATCCTGCAGGAAGTCCATCAACAACAGCATTGGAGGTTCCTGGCAGCCACATCCCGACACTTATGCCAAGATACGCTGAATTGCAGATTTTCAGGGTGATAAGCCAATAGGGAGGTTTTAAAACAGTGAATCAAAGTGTAAAACACTTCAGAACGGCATAGATAGGTTAACAAATGAGTAGACAGCCTGGCAGATGCAATTTAATCGGAGGAAAAGCAAGGAATGCGTGTACATATTCAATGGAAGATGCTGAAGAGTGTGGAGGAATAATGACTGCTAGGAATCCAAATACATCGGGGGAGAAATTGGGTAGGGCCTGACTAGAGGCGCGAAAATGACAATACACACCTAAAGAGAAACCAGTGAACTGTGGGCGCCACTTAGCTGATCTGACGCAGCTCGTTGGTCAGGCTCAGTGCACAATCAGCCAGCTTGGACGTTGGGGGGCGGGTGGCAAACGTGAGGGGGGCAACCGCGGATCGGCAGAGGCTCGCAGTATTGCTGTGGAACCAGGAGGAGCACTGCTATTCCTTCTGACTCCACATTATGGTAAGTTAAAAAAAAAGTTTACTTACCTTGTATCCAGCGGTCCCTATAAGAACTGCTAGTTTAGCTGCTGTAGAACCGGATAAATTGGTTGGAGCTTGTGTAGTGCAAGCTCCAATTTCAGATCGGGGTCCCAAAACAAGCTTAAGGCCCTTAATTAGCATATGCAGGCGCCCATGACCTAAATACCACCTGATACAACTTTGCCTTCAGCACACTTCAGGGTGAATGGGGCGTGGGGCATAGCACCCCTAAATTCATACGTTTTGCCCCATTTTATGCCCAAAAAATAGGCGCAATGCATATCAATTTCTCCCCATAATTCCTTGAAACTCCAAATGCGGATAGGTAAACCACAAAAAAGCAAATAGCAGTTTAGTTTTATAAGGAAAAAGTTTACAAGAGCAAGGAAGTAATGACTCAATGACAAGTCAGGAATTTGAAATTGTCCAAAGAGAATAAGAAGAGATGTTAGAAGAAATTTCTTGATGCAGAGTTGTTGGATCATTATAATGCTTTGCCACAGGGATTAGTTGAGGTAGAGAACATTGCACCTTTTAAAGGAAATATGGATAAATATTTGAAGCAGAGGAGGACACAGGGCTATGGGGAGACAGCTAGGTAGTAGGACAGAGAGCCGGCAGACTCACTGGGCTGAATGAATGGCCCCCTTTTGTGGCCTAAATTTCTATGTTAAATTATATCAATTTCCACTTCACTCCACAGAAAAACCTTCATTACTTTGTTATGCACTGAAGTTACCATTTTTCTACATATATAGATATTAACAAAATGCTCACAAAGTCTCCTTTTCTTCTATAGTAAAATTTATGGGGCATGTTCTGCAACCATTGTGAGGACTTCAGAACCAAGACCTAGAATAACTAGAATGGATCCAATTAAAATGGAAAGATTTTCAATTTTTGGCATGCAATAAGCATTCTGAGGTCAGAGTTACATATGTTACATAGGATAAAGGTCTCTGATGTGCATTGAGAGACAGTCATCCTAACAGTCTGGACTAAATTAAAACACACATCTCAGGAGGTGCAACTCCCTCGCTCAGTTCAAATTTGCCATTTTACACCTGTATTTTACATCACATTTTAAGTATCTTCCACAAGTTTCTATTACTGATGACTGACATTCCACAAAGGCAGTCAGCGTCAAACAGCTCGATGCAAGGTCCTGCATGAACAATAGTTGACAGTTAATTGCACAAATAAAGATCAGATTCTTCCTACCTGAAGGCAAAGTGATGAGAATGGAAGACAGGATAAAATAAAATGTGAATGCTTCCATGGTGACAGCAGTATCTGCTGTACTTCGAAGCCAACCCCCCCCCAACTTCCCAGGTGACACAAAATGGTGTATTATATAGCATCTGTTTTTAATGAGTGCCTTTGGGAATTATGACATCACATAATATTATGACATCACTGGCCTACATCTGTTCAGTTTCAGCTGTATTTTACAGTTCATCTGACATAACAATGTAACACTGTGACATCATGATTTGATAGAGCACAAGTATGGGACACAAGCTGAGGACGGGAGGACAAACTAATCATAGAATGAGAAAGAACTTCTCTGGGTTAACTTTGGCAAAATTGCGTATTGTGAAATATTCTTTGCTTCTGGAAATTTTCTCTAAATCTGAATTGAGTATCTGTTTTTAGACGCTGCCTTGTCCTGATTAGGAAGAGCACGTGGCCGTGTCAGTAACACATCAAGGAGTTCTGATGAGCACAAATTACAAAACTGAAATTGGAGTCGTTTATGTACAAATAGTTACAAGTCATACTGCCTTGTACGCAAACATATATTTGGAGTATTTTAATATGATGAATAAATACATTTTAATACACACACACAATTATCTTGTTATATTAGAGCATATAACATTTAGAATAAAGTGAGTTGTGAAGGATACAGCTTTATGAGAGGAGCAATCACAATGCATAATACAGTATGACTATGGTTAAAATACAGCATCTTCCCTCCCAGCATGAACCAGGAACACATATTACGAAAATGCACACTTCCAGCCTGCGATTTTCCATTCATTACTTTTAATGGATGGAAAATCATAAGCTGGGAACGTACAATTTTCTGATATGTACTTTCAACTCCACTGAGGAGTGCTGGAGTAGAATCTTTACCACAGTTGTTCTCCTATGGCTTTACTCAAGGGTTTCAAAAAATGTGCCTCTCTTTCTTGAGCACATAATAGACTGATTCTCCCAGTGTCGGACTGGAATGTTCAACATTATTGGAGGTGCTGTTTCTCTGTTCCGGTGGCTCAGGTGCACTCATAGATCCCAATACACAATTCAAAGAAGTGCATGGATTCCTTAGTCCCAAAATTCCTGGGCTTGGGAGGATGATACTACGGCGTTCACCAGGTCAAGGAGCAGGAATATGGGGCAGGACCCGCTCCCGCTAAAGTCTCCATCCTTTTCTGCCCACGAGCCAAATTTCTGTATCTTCGTCAGGGCCATCGACCTGAAACGTTAACTCGGTTTCTCTCTCCACAGATGCTGCCTGGCCTGCTGAGTATTTCCAGCATTTTCTGTTTTTATTTCAGATTTCCAGCATCCGCAGTATTTCGCTTTTGTACCACTACATGATGCAGGCTTACTTGCAGCAAGATGTAAGTGAGGTCCACAATGCTGTTTCCCAACAGCAATTAATCACAGAGCAAACAATTGTCATTAAGAAAAAGGCAACAGAACACTGCAGGTTTTTAAAAAGAAAAGATTTCTTCTATCTACAGCCAAAACACCCTGCTCTCCCTCCCTCTCCAGCAGAGCAGTAAGGTGCCACTCGGATAGTCCTGGTCCTCCACAGGGCAGGCGACCAGGAAGACGCTCACTCCCTTTACATTAAGGACCACATCCACAAAGTTTGGGTTGGGATCAACAGCAGGCTAGATTGGCAGCCAGAACAACAACCCGGTCACACTTCATGGGAAATAGAGGGATCAAAGAATTTTGGGCCTCCCATGCAACCCAATGCTGTTTGTGAGATATTGAAACATAGGAACAGGAATAGGCCATTTAGCCCCTTGAACCTGTTCCACTATTCAATGAGATCATGGCGAGACAGAGAGGGAGATAAAAAAGGTGGTGGGGGGGGGGTCACAATATTGATTACAGCTGTGAGGAGAGGATATATCTTAGAAGGATCATCAAATGACGCCATGTGGGTTGAACTAAAAAACAAAAAAGGGGCAATCACACTACTGGGAGTGTACTATAGACCTCCGAACAGTCAGAGGGAGATAGAAGAGCAAATATGCAGACAAATTTCTGAGACATGCAAAAATAGGGCAGTAATAGTAGGGGATTTCAACTTCCCTAATATTAACTGGGACAAAATTAGTGTGAAAGGCATAGAGGGAGCAGAATTCTTAAAATGCATTCAGGAGAACTTTTGTAGCCAGTACGTAGCAAGCCCAACAAGAGAGGGGGTGGTCTGGACCTAGTTTTAGGGAATGAAGCTGGGCAGGTGGAAAGGGTATCAGTGGAAGAGCATATTGGTGGTAGTGATCATAATTCAGTTAGATTTAGGGTAGTTATGGAAAAGGACAAGGATGGACCAGGAATAAAACTTCCCAATTGGGGAAAAGCTAATTTTACTAAGCTGAGAAGTGATTTAGCCAAAGTGGACTGGAGACAGAAACTTGAAGGTAAATCAGTGTCAGAGCAGTGGGAGGCATTCAAGGAGGAGATAGTGAGGGTTCAGAGCAAGTATGTTCCCTTAAAGAAAAAGAGTGGGACTAACTAATTTAGAGCTCCCTGGATGCCAAGGGACATACATGGAAGGATAAAGATAAAAAGGGAAGCTTATGACTGTAAGATTCGCAAAATTCAACATCTAGCCCCAAAACCAAGAAGCACGGTGGCATAGTGGTTAGCACCGTTGCCTCACAGCGCCAGGGACCCGGGTTCGAATCCGGCCTCGGGTGACTGTCTGTGTGGAGTTTGCACATTCTCCCCGTGTTTGCGTGGGTTTCCTCCGGGTGCTCCGGTTTCCTCCCACAGTCCAAAGATGTGCGGGTTAGGTTGATTGGCTATGATAAATTGACCCTTAGTGTTAGGGGGATTAAATACGTGGGGTTACGGGGATAGGGTGGGATATGTGTTGGTGTAGGGGTTACGGGGATCGGGTGGAATATGCGTCGGTGCAGGCTCGATGGGCCGAAATGGCCTCTATCTGCACTGTGGGGTTTCTGTGATTCTGTGATTCCCCTAAGGAAGTGATTTTCGGACTGTTAATAAACCGTGTCAGAATGGTATAAGAATACTGGGCCTAAAGGGAGATTTTAAAACCAAGGACCTCAGGATTTTGGGTTTTATTTTAAAAGTATGTTCGAGCCTGTGGAAGAAAAGGGGGCTGCAACAAAAGGAGTTGGGATTGGCCTCTGTAAATGGACAGTTTTGAGTATTGGCATTAGCCAAGCTGTCTGGGGACTAGCTGGACTGTCTCAGTCATTTTACATAATGACAACAGACCAACGAAAGAGCAGTTCCCGCCCAAAATTACAGAACCATCCAAAGTACACATAATGCAGAACATGCCACCAACTAACAAAGGAACCTTGGCCCCACAGGAAAAGACAAATGTTACTGCAATTAAACAAGAGGTTAAGCAATCGCTTAAAACCACTTACGAATCAATGGGTCCACCCCGAAACCACTTCGCGCAATCTTAAACCAATTAAGATCGATGGGACCATCCCGAAACCTATTAAACAATTTTTAACCCATCAATGTCAACGAGCCCGCCAAAACTAACAGAGACAGAACTGATTTGGCACGCAGATTAGCAGGCCTCGAACGGTATAATTGAGGGCCTGCTTTTACACGGCAGGTCAAACAGTTCGACAAAGTTCAAACAGCAGTGCAGTCCAGAGTTGAGTTCGTTCGAGTTCAAGTTAAGATTCGTCGACCCAGAAGAGATCCACCAACATCAGGATCAAGAAGTCCATCTTGAAGCAGTTCTCCCTCTCGACGAAGTAACACACCGAAGACCTCGCGGCAGACCAGGGCCCCACGAAACAAACAACCAACTATTACTAGCAATTGGGTAATATTGGGCTACCGCGACCAACAAAACCCAACTCGGAAGAAAACCGAAGATCCACAAGTTTTTCCACTCTACAATCTATCCTGACTTACCCCTGGGTAAGATTTTGCTTAAAAGACTCTAAACCCTACTTCTGACCAAAAGAAATTGCGTACTTACCTGATAGATCCAATACGCACCCTACCGCATCAGCGGACTCGCAAAGACTGACCAGCCAGGCAGGTGAAGTCCTCTACCGCGTCCGGGGAACGGCAGGCCCCAACCGACACATCTAGAGAACCCCGAAATCGTGAACCTCTACAACTGCCAAAGGAAGTCGTTTTGGTGAGCATTATCCCTGGTCCTCTGGAGCCCAACTTAGCTAGTGAAGTGGGATTGGGAAGGGTGAAGTATTCTGTCTATTGTTATTTTCCCTCGTATATTCCAAAGTGTTCCCCCAATTTAGAGTGTTAAGATTAATGTATTGTATATTTTCTTTCTCAATAAAGGTCTTATTCCTTTCACCAAAATTCAATTGTCTGCTGCACTTTTCATCACAACCCCCAAATAAGTCCCTGGTCTAGAACCAAGGGATGGGAGCGATTCAAAGCACTCACAAGTCAGGTGAAGCTGACCCACACATCACCCCTTACAGAAATGGCGACCGCTGCAGGACCTTGGCAAAAGGGATGTGATGCAGTAGACACTGTTTTTGAAGAGAGAAATAAGATGGAAGAGAGGATTTCCTCTTATGTGTTTGAGAAGGTGAATATCACCAAGAAATGGGTGACCAGGCTGTTGCGCGCTGAGCGGCTGCAGCCCAATGGACTGAGAGCAAAGACCACAAAAGGTCTGTGGAGAAAGCCATCTGGTTGGTCTGCTCCCTGCGACAGATCCAGCTTTTAGATCGGAGAATTAAGGCACTAACAGCAGAGCTGCAGGAATCAGCTCAGCTGTCTCAAGCAAGGGCTCTAGCAAGGGAAGGACTATTGCAGGAATTAAAGGCCCAAAGTCAGGAGAAATTACAGATAGCGGAAAAACACAGGAACCGACATGAATATTTTCAGTGTCAAGTCACCAAGGCAAAGGGTAACGAGTTGGTGTTACGAGAAGAGAACGCCCGCCTTACCAGGCAATTAAAAGAACAGGAAGAGAGGTTAAGAGACATGCAGGCAGCTTATAAGGTAGCAAGCACCAGGGGTTTTGAAGCGGGAGATCACGGCCCCTGCCAAAAGCAGATCGACAGTTTAAACCTTGCTCTGTCCAGGGCAAAAGGCATGGTGTGCTTAATAAGCCCGGGTGCGGCCCAGGTGGACCTGGAAGTAGAAGGGGAAACTGTTCAGACATCACCTGTGGCGCCGGGGAACGACTCGGTTGGGCAGCAGGAAGGACAGGCAATCTGTAAGGTGGGCAGGGAAGAGAGCACACCACCACCACCTGTGGCGCCGGGTTTTAACTCGGTTTGGCAGCAGGGAGCAAGCCAATGCAGGAAAGGTCAGAGCCGAGGCCGATGTGCCCAGCTCGGCAGCAAAGGTTTGGCCCGCCCGGCGGTGGTGGGGGTCAGGGATCCCTTGAAAGCCAATTCGTGATTCCCCATGGTACCCAACAGCTTAGGGCTATGGTAAACCACCTGAACAAACTTACCCAAAAGGGAGGCCCCTCGGTCCACTTCATGGAAGTGGAACAGGCAGCAGGCATCAACGAGTGCGATGACGCGGAGATGGCCAAAATGCTCCTGTTCTCCCTGGATGGCAAGTTGTACCAGTCCCTCTCTGCAGAGAGCAAGAAAGGGCAAGGGGGGTACGCTGCCATCCAGGAGGAAGTTCTGGAGGCCATGGGTATGAATGATGGTAGTCCTTTTTCCCAGGTGGAGAAGACTACACAGTCAGCGGGAGAGACCCCACAGGCTTTCGCAGACAGGCTGTGGCCTGTGTATAAGAGTGCCTGCAATGGGGATCTCGACCGGACTAACATGAACCAGGATGAGCTAGCCCACTGGCTCCGAAGTCTGGTGGCAAGCAGCTTGCCACGGATCAAGGCCAAGGCTGAGCTCTGATTTGACCCGAAAGGCCCCCAGGTCACCGAGGAGACAGTGGTCAGACAACTGACCCTGGCTTACCGCAATGGTAGAGGGGTAGAAGAACACCAAACAAAAGGAAAGGTTCATGAAATGAAACCTGCTAGTAAGAAAGAATGGCACCAGGAAGGGGGTAATCCTTCCGATACGAAGCGTAACTGCTTCGGGTGCGGGAAAAGTGGGCATTGGAGAAGGGACTGTAGAAATCCTTGGAAGGATAATGTGGGGAAAAACTCCCCAGCTCCTGCCCCAAAACCAGAAACACCGACCTCTCCCCCCACGCTTGATTCAATAGTAGCTGCGCTCCAGGTTTTGTTAGCTGGCCCAGGGAAGGTAGCCACAGCCATGGGTGCTTTAACTCCATTTGCCCCACCCAACACAGACCTATGACTAGAGCCAGCGCAGCATGTCTACCTGTGTCCCCCTGAGTATGGAAGAGACTGCTTGTTAAGATGGAGGTGGAAAAGGTGAAAGGGACCTATCTGTTGGACACGGGAGCATCAAGCCCAATCGTCTATTCAGATAACCCCGCTGCCTCACCTCTGTCTAACGGGGTCCCATACAGCTTAGTGGGGTTTACAGGTAACAACTCCATCCCGCTGTCCATTCAATTAGGAGCACTCCACACCAAGTGGAACTGTGTTTTAATGAAATGGGAGCAGGGAGGAAAAGGGATCCTGGGTGCTGATTTTATCATAGGCCACAGGATTCTAATGGATCTTAGGAACCACTGTCTGTGGGGAGCATGCACCGGCAAAGAAAGTGAAGTGGCAGTTATCCCAGAGAAACAGGGCAAGGGGACCTTGTGCACTTTAAAACCAAAGGAGGGTTACGACCACGAGCTAATGGTCAGTAACCCTCCACTGGAGTACCAGGCATTTGTGCGAGCACACCTCGGCGCATTTGCCACTCATAAACATGATTGTAGAAGGGTAAACGGGGTCGAAGTTAGTGTAAATCGGGACCCCATGACCCAACCACAAAAGCAATACAATTTCCCCAAGGAGGCGGAGGCAGACATGGAAACGGCTATGACCTCTCTGGTCAAACAGGGGTTATTGAGACTGAGAGCCACCCACGTAAACTCTCCACTGTGGCCGGTTAGAAAACCAGACAACTCCTGGAGAGCCACAGTGGACTCTCGGGTACTCAATCGAAACATCTCCGTCTGTGCTGTCGCCAACCTCATTGGAAGTATCCCAGCCTCCGCAACCACCTTCACGGTGCTGGATATTTCCAACGGGTTTTGGTCCATCCCTCTACAGAGAGGACCAGTACACGTTTACCTTCATTTTTAAAGGCCAACAATACACCTGGAACTGCCTAACTCAGGGTTTCCACAATAGCCCCAGCATTTTTCACCAATGTATGGCAGATTGTTTAAAGGGCTTCAGCCGGCCTCAGCAGTTAGTTCAGTATGTGGATGACCTGCTCCTATTCACCGACGAAGGAGAGGAACACGGTCCACTACTGGCTGAACTGCTGGAGTTGCTCAGGCAAGAAGGTTTTAAAGTAAACCCAAAGAAAGTACAGATCGGCCAACAGGAAATAAAATTCCTAGGGCTGGCTGTGCGCGCGGGGGAAAGGGCCATCGATAAAGCCAGAAGGGAAGCAGTGCAAGAGTTACCAGCCCCCAATACAGTAACAGGAGTGAGATCTTTTCTAGGGCTAACCGGGTACTGCAGAGATTTTATTGAGGATTGCACAGCCACAGCAGCCCCTCAGCTCCGACTCCTACATAAGGGCGTGGAGTGGGTTTGGGATGAGGGTTGTGAGGCAGCATTTGTAAAACTCAAACAAGATCTGCAGACCGCGCCGGCTCTAGGGGCTATTGATGGGGGAAAAGAGTTTTTCCTGGAGGTAGCAGCCAGCAGGGACAGTCTGAGTGCAGTGCTGCGCCAGGAGCGGCGCGGTCAGCTGAGACCAGAGGCTTACTCCTCCAGGATACTCACAGATGTGGAGAAGGGCTACTCCAACTGTGAGAGGCACCTCCTCGCCACTCACTGGGCTGTGAAAAGATAATTGATCTTCACAGGCACCTTGCCCATCACCCTCCTCACCCATCACACGCCCACCCAAATGTTCCTAGATGAGAGAATTAAAGATGGGACAGTGAGCAGTGCCCGCATTGCTCGCTGGACCCTGCTCCTCTCCCAGATGGACCTAAGGGTGAAAGGTCTCTGCGAGCCGAAGCTTGCAGCCAACATGATTTATCCAGAGACAGCCCACCGGTGTTCCATTGAAGGGGTATGCGAAGTCAACATAGGTTTTCGGGCCGGGATACACCCCACAGGCCGCAAAATCTATGTAGATGGTTCGAGCACAGTATCTGCTGGGGAACGACTTACGGGGTGTGGAGTTTATGACCCAGGGGCAGACATGGCCCTGACAATTAAACTCCCCAGCACCATGAGCACCCAGCAGGCTGAACTGTCCACGGTAGTGCACGTGGTTACACACCCCGAGAAATTCCCTACCCCGTACAGGATTTGCTCGGACAGCAGGTTTACATGCAATTCGTGTACGGAATACCTGGCCATCTGGTCCCGTCGCGGATACACCTCTGCTGACGGGAGATCCCTGGCAATCAAGCCTCTGCTGCAGAAAATCATGACAGCCGTAGGGGAGGAAGGGAAGGTCTATATCCATAAAGTTAAAGCCCATTCAAAGACAGAACCCATGCAGGAGGGCAACCAAAAGGCGGATGAATTGGCCAAGCAGGGAGCCAGGGAAGGAGAGTTTTGGGACCCCTACCGAACAGGTTTGGTAGTCGCCATCCGGGACAAGGCACACGGGGTAGCTTTGGTCCCGGAGCTAAAGCAGGCCCTGGTACGGGATCCCGTCCTCAGAGCCGTCCTGAACGCACTCACAAAAGGGGAGAAAGTAGAGGGCCCGTACGGTACAGCAGCCATCACCGTCAAGGAAAGCATGCTGTTCAGGGGGGAGCAATGGGTAGTGCCGCGGCAGCACCAAAGGGAATTCCTCCAACTGGCCCATGAGGGTCCAGGAGTGGGGCATCCCGGGCCTGAGGCCACCTGGCAGCGGGTGGAACAGGCAGGATGGTGGCCAGGACTGAGGGAACAGGTCCACGAGTTTGTGCCGGCTGTCTGGTGTGTGCTGCCAATAACCCTGACCCCCAGAAAAGGTATCTTTGGGACACATCAGGAGGGTAGAGGGACCATGGCAGTCGATCCAGATCGATTACATCGGGCCCCTACCCACCGCCCAGGGAGGCTACAATACTGCCTAGTCCTGGTGGATGTGTTTTCAAAGTGGGTGGAAGCTTTTCCCTGCTGAACAGCCCGCATTGGGTACAGCTAAGCTCCTGGTCAGGGAAGTGTTCTCACGATGGGGACAGCCACAGTATGTGGAGTCCGATCAAGGAAGTCACTTTACCAGACAGGTCATGCAAGAGACCCTCATGGTACTTGGCATCGAGGGGAAGTGGCACGTCGCCTACAACCCGCAGTCATCGGGTCCTGTGGAGCGTTTAAACCGCACCAAAGAAAGGCTGCGTAAGGAGACAGGAGACTCACCCAAGAAGTGGGTAGAAATCGTACCATTGGTCCTAATGGGGATCCGAGCCAACCAGTCAAAAAACACAGGGTATTCCCCACACGAGCTCATGACTGGTAGGGTTATGCGGACCCCCACCCATGTACTAGCCCCGGTGCTCACAGAAGGTCAGCTCAGAGAGGTGAACCGGGACAGCTTCGTCAGGAATCTGTTTGAACACCTTAAACAGATTCACTGGCAAGCTGCTAACATGGGAAAACAGCACCGGAATAACTGACTGCTGCTAGAACCCAACAGGCACCACGAGTGGGAGATAGGGGATCAGGTCATGGTGAGGAACTTTGCCCGGTTAGGGAGTTTTGAACCATTGTACATGGGGTTGTACAGCATTGTGGACAAGGCAAGCCCCATGGTCTATGCCATAAAGATGCCCCACCGCACAAAGTGGTTCCACATTAACCAGTGTAAACTGGTTAAACCTGAGAAAGGGGAACGGCAAGAAAGGGTGAACCGTTTTAAAAAGAGATCATCAGCCTGCGGCTGTGACAGACTCACAGACCGCACCGGAGGGGGCAGTGGCTTGTGTTACTGGAGGGGCCCTCCCGCCAATTATTTGGGAGCCCTAAGGAGATCCCCTCGCATACCACAGCCTAAACTACCGTGGTCACCTGTGTATCAGTTCAAACGGTCCAGCCCCGGGAGGGCCACAACCTAAAAGGGAATGCCCAAGGTAAGGGATCAGCCTAAAAATAGGGATCCCCAGCCTGCCGCCTCCAACGGTGAGGGACTCACAGAAGGGGTAGCATTGGGCAGAGAGAGAGAGAGAGAGAAGGGTCCCCAGCCTGCGCGGAACCCACAGGACAGGACAGGGAGCCAGCAGCCACACCGAAGGGGGTAGCGTGCTGCAGCACAGGAGGGCACACTCCCCCGATTAACTGGGATTCAGGGAAACTCCCAGGTCTTTTAAGGAGGACTCTCCGGGTCCGGTGGCACCAGAGACGGGCGGTGGTTGTACATAGCTTTCTGGATGTATTTTAAGTGTGCTTTACAGTTTGGTAGTTTTAGGAATGATTATATTGTTTAATTTCAGTTTATGAAAGGTTTAAGTTTTCAAGACTCGATAATTGTGTCAAGCCAGAGAACCTTCTCAGGACATGACTATTTGTTTTGTGTGTCCCTACAGAAAGGAAATCGGCATGGGAAAGTTTCTGCTCCTGCTCGCCCTGGTAGGGGTGAGCATCGGTGACTGAGGAGACATGGAGGACTCTCACATCTATGAGCGCTCGGGAGAGCACCGATCGTTACTGCTGGGAGAGGCGAACGGGGTGTGGAGGAGCTCGCTATTTATTTCCATGAGGGAAGGTGGCTGGGGTCTAACTCCACACAATACTCCAGCCAGACTGGGTTCACTTACGGGGTGGCCTCCATCCCGTGCCCCAGAGCACAGGTCGTTGCTACAAGGGTCAGCGTCACTGAGGGGAAACTTGTGTGTTTGACATGCAAGGGACAGAGTCCCCTGGATAGGTGGTGGTGGCTCAGCAAGCTGAGCAGAGACATAGGGGACCGTACAGTCGACTGGGAATGATACCCACCGTACGATCACAGGGACCCGAGGGGGAGAGTGTGTGTTGGGATAAGTGGTGGAAGTCGCAACAGGGAGTTTACGTTTGTATGTGGCGGTCAGAGAAAGTCTGCCCCACAGGCGTATCCATCATCTTCCACAGACAATGGCAAGATGCCAGGGAGGGGATGGGGTGGGATTCTAGCCTGCATGCGTGCGCGGTCCCACACTCCCCAATCCCAGTCAATGCCACCGAACTCATAGCACGCCCCCAAAAGCCCCTGCCCACGACATCACGGACTATAGTACAGAGGTGTCCTACCACCACCAAGGGACCAGGGAATGGGTTAGTCCTAGTGCCAACCGACAAGTTGCTGTACCAGGGGGTACACTATGCAGTAGCTTCAGTGATCCTGCACCTGACCGAGGTACACTTACCTGCATGGTGCCCTAAGGAGACAGAACAGTTGTACCAGGCCCTGCTAAAGGAAATGTTTAGAAAATTTTATGAATTCGACTTTGCCAACGTAGACAAAGCGAAACTGTACACACTACGCCCTGAACATACTATGGGCACGGGGAGACAAAAAAGAGGAACCTGGAATGATATTTTTACAACCTATAATGCAGGATCCTCAGTAATAAATAGCCTGGATGATATAGAGTTACAAACACAGATAAATGGTTTAAAGACCCAATTAAGAAAAATCCTAACAGAGGAGAACACAGTGGTAGGCTCAGAGCTACACGAGGGCTAAGCTATGATGGTCCATTTAAAAGAGATCATTGCTGAGCTAGTGAGACATGCCAAAACAGTAAATGCACTTATACGGGAGGACAGAAATGCTTCAGATCAGGCTGCACAGAATGAGGTGTGCGTGCTATAAGGGGCATGGTTGCTGGGCGAGGGCCGCAGCAACCTGGAGGATTTAAAACAGGGTTTAGTCCCCTCCTGGATTAGCAACAAGCACCTCACAGCCCTCCACCCGTTTAGTAATTCTCTGAGCCCATGTCAGCTCCGTCTAGCCTCTGAAGCCTACCCTGTCCCAGTGGATTGTGGACGTTCCAACCATACTATCACAGGGATAGCAGTGAGGATGCTGGTCATGGGTGGGACAACCCGATCCGCACCGGTATACAGGGTGGAGAACATTGGAGTCATTCAAGGGGGTGCACACGTCCGTTTCGCAGCGGTCCCACCTTTATGTCATAAAATAAAGTGGGAGCAGGCTATGACAGGTACAGACTTCTCGGGTGCCAGAGCCAGGGTACACACATAATACTGTGTCCCCAGCACTTGAATGCCTATTCGAGACCACAGTGCATGTTTAAAGCTGCTGGCGCACAACCTGTGAACTGTACCATGGAGATAATGGCACAAGACCATGTTCCCCCACATGTAGCATTCATAGGAGGTGGGACATATTGTGTCACCACAAGTGCGGCCCACTACCAGCATAGACAGCACATCTGGTGTCCGGTAAGTGACAGCAGTTTCTGCTTTAAACCCGAGGCAGAAGTTCAAGTGGCCCAGGAACAGATTGTCCCCATTCCTGAACCCTCTGTCAGGGAAAACATTACCAACCTGCAAAACTATGTCGCACATTTCAGCTATGAAATTCCCCCTCTACCTGAACATCTTACCGCCCTATTAAAAGCAGTGGTCATATCACAAAAGCATTTCTACACATTAGAACAGAAAACAGTCAAGATAGGGGCCAAGATCTTGGATATCGTAGTTCCACCCTGGTGGGATATTTTTGAAAATATAGAGGTCCCTTCTTGGATCAGACTGGTTTCACACATTTTAGTAGTCTGCCAGCTCGGTATAGTTTTCAACTTACTGTGCACAAAGTGCAAGGGGAGAGACAAGGTGCTCCGATCTCAACATGAGAGAGCATGGGACAAACATAAAAATAAAGTCTATGACCAAGTATAAAACAAACCTTAACCGTTGTTAAAAATAAAGTTTTGTGACTATGTGTGATTATTTTTCTACTATGTTTTTCCAAGTGGTGCAGGGGTGTTGGACCCCATCCGTGCTTGGATGTGAATATAACCGAATTTTCGTACCTTGTATATATTTTGAACAGTACACCAACAAGGGGAATGTATGTGTTTTGGGGTTTTAGATAGATAATAAAGGGGAAGGTTGGCTCTCGGAGTTCAGAAATTTTGCTCACCCAGTATGATACTCTAGCGGATAGAGTATCACAGGAGGGAATGTAAGATTCGCAAAATTCAACATCTAGTACCAAAACCAAGATTACCCTAAGGAAGTGATTTTTGGACTGTTAATAAACCGTGTCAGAATGGTATAAGAATACTGGGCCTAAAGGGAGATTTAAAAATCAAGGGCCCCAGGATTTTGGTTTTTATTTTAAAAGTATGTTCGAGCCTGTGGAAGAAAAGGGGGCTGCAACAAAAGGAGTTGGGATTGGCCTCTGTAAATGGACAGTTTTGAGTATTGGCATTAGCCAAGCTGTCTGGGGACTATCTGGACTGTCTCAGTCATTTTACATACTGACAATAGACCAATGAAAGAGCAGTTCCCGCCCAAAATCACAGAACCATCCAAAGTATACATAATGCAGAACATGCCACCAACTAACAAAGGAACCTTGGGCCCCACAGGAAAAGACAAATGTTACTGCAATTAAACAAGAGGTTAAACAATCGCTTAAAACCACTTACGAATCAATGGGTCCACCCCAAAACCACTTCGCGCAATCTTAAACCAATTAAGATCGATGGGACCATCCCGAAACCTATTAAACAATTTTTAACCCATCAATGTTAACGAGCCCGCCAAAACTAACAGAGACAGAACTGATTTGGCGCGCAGATTAGCAGGCCTCGAACGCTATAATTGAGGGCCTGCTTTTACACGGCAGGTCAAGTAGTTCGACAAAGTTCAAACAGCAGTGCAGTCCAGAGTTGAGTTCGTTCGAGTTCAAGTTAAGATTCGTCGACCCAGAAGAGATCCACCAACATCGGGATCAAGAAGTCCATCTTGAAGCAGTTGTCCCTCTCGAAGAAGTAACACACCGTCGGAGACCTCGCGGCAGACTAGGGCCCCACGAAACAAACAACCAAATATTACCAGCAACTGGGTAATATTGGGCCACCGCGACCAACAAAACCCAACTCGGAAGAAAACCGAAGATCCGCAAGTTTTTCCACTCTACAATCTATCCTGACTTACCCCTACCGCATTAGCGGACTCGCGAAGACTGACCAGCCACGCAGGTGAAGTCCTCTACCGCGTCCGGGGTACGGCAGGCCCCAACCGACACATGTAGGGAACCCCGAAATCGCGAACCTCTACAACTGCCAAAGGAAGTCGTTCTGGTGAGCATTATCCCTGGTCCTCTGGAGCCCAACTTAGCTAGTGAAGTGGGATTGGGAGTGGTGAAGTATTCTGTCTATTGTTATTTTCCCTCAAATATTCCGAAGTGTTCCCCAATTTAGAGTGTTAAGATTATTGTATTGTATATTTTCTTTCTCAATAAAGATCTTATTCCTTTCACCAAAATTCAGTTGTCTGCTACACTTTTCATCACAACCCCCAAATAAGTCCCAGGTCTAGAACCAAGGGAGTGGGAGCGATTCGAACTGCTCACAAGTCAGAGGTAAAGCTGACCCACACACCACCCCTTGCATGACAGATACTGAGGACTCAATATTGCAGAAAGCCGAGAAGAGTATAGAAAGTGCAGGGGTGAAATCAAAAAGGAAATTAGGAAAGCAAAGAGAGGGCATGAAAAAATATTGGCAAGTAAAATTAAGGAAAACCCAAAGATGTTTTATAAATACATTAAGAGCAAGAGGATAACTAAAGTAAGACTACGGCCTATTAGGGACCACAAAGGTAACCTGTGTGTGGAAGCGAAAGACATAGGTATGGTTCTTAATGAATACTTTGTGTCTGTTTTCACAAAAGAGAGGGACGATTCAGACATTGCAATCTGGGAGGAGGATTGTGAAATATTAGATGAAATAAACAGTGAAAGAGTAAGTATAAAGGGGTTTAGCATTTTTAAAAGTGGATAAATCCCCAGGCCTGGAAGAAATATATATACAGACTGTTAAGAGAAGTGAGAGAGGAAATAGCAGAGGCTCTGACGATCATTTTCCAATCCTCTCTGCCTACAGGTGTGGTGCCAGAGGACTGGAGGACTGCTAACGTGGTACCGCTGTTTAAAAAGGGAAAAAGGGATAGACCGAGTAATTACAGGCCAGTCAGCCTAACCTTGGTGGTAGGAAAATTATTGGAAAAAATTCTGAGGGACAGGATAAATCTTCATTTAAAAAGACACGGATTAATCAGGGACAGTCTGCATGGATTTGTTAAGGGAAGGTCGTGTCTGACTAACTTGATTGAATTTTTTGAGGAAGTAACAAGGAGGGTTGATGAGGGTAGTGCATTTGATGTACTGTATATGGATTTTAGCAAGGTTTTTGATAAGGTCCCACATGGCAGACTGGTCACGAAAGTAAAAGCCCATGGGATCCAAGGCAAAGTGGCAAGTTGGATTCAAAATTGTCTCAAGAGGCAGGAAACGAAATACTGTGGAGGAGGAATTCCTGGAGTGAGGGTACTGAATTTGGATGATCAGTCATGATCTCATTGAATGGCAGAGCAGGCTCGAGGGGCCGAATGGCCTACTCCTGCTCCTATCTTCTATGTTTCTATGAAGGGTAATGGTCGAAGGGTGGTTTTGTGACTGGAATGCTGTTTCCAGTGGGGTTCCGCAGGGCTCAGTACTGGATCCTTTGCTTTTTGTGGTATATATCAATGACTTGGACTTGAATGTAGGAAGTATGATTAAGAAGTTTGCAGATGATACAAAAATTGCCCGTGTGGTTGATAATGAAGAAGAAAGCTGCAGACTGCAGGAAGATATCAATGGACTGGTCAGGTGGGCAGAACAGTGGCAAATAGAATTAAATCTGGAGAAGTGTGAGGTAATGCATTTGGGGAGGGCTAACAAGGAAAGGGAATACACAATAAATGGTAGGACACCGAGAAGTGCAGAAGATCAGAGGGACCTTAGAGTGCATGTCCACAGATCCCTGAAAGTAGCAAGACAGGTAGATAAGGTGGTTAAGGCGGCATACGGGATACTTGCCTTTATTAGCCGAGGCATAGAATACAAGAGCAGGGGGGTTATGCTTGAACTGTATAAAACACTAGTTAGGCCGCAGCTAGAATACTGCGTGTAGTTCTGGTCACCACATTACAGGAAGGATGTGATTGCACTAGATGGGGTGCAGAGGAGATTTACGAGGATGTTGCCTGGGCTGGGGAATTTTAACTGAGGAAAGATTGGATAGGCTGGGGTTCTTTTTTTTGGAACAGAGGAGGCTGAGGGGAGACCTAATTGAGGTGTATCAAATTATGAGGGGCCTAGATAAAGTGGATAGGAAGGATCTATTTCACTTAGCAGAAGGGTCAATAACCAGGGGTCATATATTTAAAGTAATTGGTCGGAAGTTTAGTGGGGATTTGAGTAGAATTTTTTTCACCCAGAGAGTGGTGGGGGTAGAGGCAGAGTTAAAGCCCAGGTGTGTAGCAAGATGTCAACGAATATGTACTGGGATTAGGTGAGAATAGGCTGTGTCGAAGCTGGCACAACCTCCACAAGTGAGAAAAACCTGGGGTGTTTGGACTGAGGCTTAGGTTTGGCATGTAAGATGGAGTGTGTAGAAGCAGCAGTGGAACAATGATGGAATGGGTATTTGAGGCTCAGTCTGGGGCATTGGGTGTGGAGCACTTGGTGCCAACAATTTTCCTTCACACAAGTCTGCCACTTTCCCTGAGGCTTCAGTTCTATGTGAGTTTTGCTTCAAATATTTCCTAGGCTCTCATGCTGCTACAATGAGGAGTCTGTCATTTCTATGTTCATTAAAATCTTACTCCCAACTATTGTAACGAATAAAGGTGGCTTTATTATTAAACAATCCATTTTTATTTAATTTCTGGAATCTTCAGGAGAGAAATATCTTTCTCGGTTTCCTTTTCTCAGGAGAGTTTTTACTTGACCTGCGCAGACAGGATGCGGGAAGGCAACAGACACCCGAGCCCCAAAGAAAGTGGCAAGCCTTTATGAAGGAAATTTGTTGCAGGTATTTGTATGGTCTGATAGGCACTTCAGGTAACTATGGCAATCTCATCAGCACAAGCCTCAGGTTTCCAACAGAAAATGTTGTTGAAGGCATTTCAAACACAGGTAAATTTAATAATGTTATTTAAAATTTTGTAATTTATATCTATTATGTTAGAAACCTTATTTTCAGGAGTCCTCAACTTAATGGATTTACCAAGATGGTGCCTCAAGGGATTTTCAGAAAATATTTAGAGTTATTTACTGGATTCCCTTCCCCTTTTATTAGATTTTACTGACTGCTGATAGAATGATGCAGCACAGAAGGTCATTTGGCCCATTGTGTCTGTGCTGGCTGTGTGAAAGAGCTATCCAATTCGTCCCACTCCTCTGCCATTTCCCCATGCCTTACAATTTTGCTTCCCTTCAAGTATTTATCCAATTTCCTTTTTAAAATTATTATTGAATCTACTTCCACCACCTTTTTATGCAGTGCATTCCAGATCATAACTCGCTGCATCTAAAAAATTCTTCTCATCTCGCCTCTGGTTCTTTTGCCAATTACCTTAAATCTGTGTTCTCTGGTTACCAATCTATTTACTTATTTACTCTATCAAAGCCCTTCATGATTTTGAACACCTCTATTGAAATTCCACTTAACCTTCTCTGCTTTAAGGAGAACAATCCCATGTTTCTCTAGTATCTCCACATAACTAAAGTCCGCATCGCTGGTATCATTCTAGTAAATCACCTCTGCACATTCTCTAAGGTCTTGACATCTTCCTAAAATGTGGTGCATACAATTGGACACAATGACCCCGATATTTACTCGGAGACACATTGGGAGCCGGGGGTGGGGGGAGGGCGGGGTCCGATATTGCACGGAAAACCCAGAAGGTTTAGCGCGTCTGTCTGTGGATTTTTAACACAGCCAGTTCATTAGCATTTTACTTCCGGGTTTGACGTCCAATCAGCGGCAGCGGGCGTGATGAGGACCCGCATGATGCAATCTCAACTCCAGTATTTAAATGGCCAATCCAAAGATGCAATTTGGAGGAGTTGAGAGGTTTGGCACAGAGACAGTAATCATAGAAGATGGAATCAGAACGCTCAAAGTCTGCGCTCCACTTTCAACAATGCCTCCCTTGATGTGCTGCAGAGATACTCTTTTCTAGCAATGGGAGAAAGAAACCTGCTGCTGCCACAAAAAGGCGCGGCTGAAGGTCGCCCAGGAGATCAGCAGCAGGAGCTCAGTGCCATGCTCCTGGATTAAGTGCAGGAAGCACTTCAATGACCTAACCAGGTCAGGAAAGGGGAGTACAGCGGCACATTCACCTACATCCTGCTGCGCTCATCACCCCAACCCCTCACTTTGCCTCGTCAAACCTACTCCATCACATCACTCCTCACACACTTGTATGCCCACCCATTTTTCTCTTTATATACACTTCCTCACATCCCCATCTATCCATCCACCACTCCCACTCACCCTTATCATTATGCAATTTCATGCCTCTACCTCAGTCACCCTCACCAAATGCACTGCATCCATTGGGTGAACACATGCCATTACACTCAAAGGTCTGTTCTTTCCCTTGTTACAGAAGAGAGCACAGAACGAAGGAGTGAGAGAGAAATGGAGGTGGGCCTCCACGCATTTGCCAGTTAAAAAGTGCAGAGGCGGCGGCACTGGAGATCAGTGGAGTTTCGGCATCTCTAGCCATTGGAGCTTCCAGCTACCTGGTGACCACTAAATATTAGCGACCCACGTATCATACGGCACTCAGTCATGTTGGACTTGATTTCAACAGCAAGTGAAATATGATTATTTCATAATGAAAGGTTGCAACATTCTTACCTTGCCAGTACTAATTCATGTCTTATATCTCCGACAGGGCCGTCACATGTGCAGCACAAGTCGGTGGAGATCGAGGACGACAATTCCTCAGAGGTGCTGAATCCTTCTGAGGGCGCACCGTCACAGGACTCATGCTTAATAGGCACCAGAGCAAGTACTCGCACTTCGGTGGGACCTCGTAGACAGATAGTTGGGTTTTCACCTGGTGACTCATACTTCACAAGTGGTGGCAGGGACAGCAGTGGAGTCCGCGTTGGAGGGCACAGCGCTCTCCAAGCTCTGCTCAGCTCAGCTGGACACAAATGCTGTACCCCAGGGCCAATCTATGAAAAGGAGAGCAGCAGAGAATGTGCAATGCACTGACAAGCTTTCCAAGCACACTGACCATGATTGCAGAGACAATGGAAGAGTTCGCCTCAAGCATGAATGGGTTAATGTTGCAGGGCATTGTGATCATAGAATGGTTACAGCACGGAAGGCCATTCAACCCGATGCCGGCTCTCTGCAAGAGCACGTCAGCTAGTCCCACTCCCCCACCCTTTTCCCATAGCCCTGCAATTTTTTTTCCTTCAGGTACTTATCCAATCCCTTTTGAAAGATAAGATTGAGTCGGTCTCCACCACCCTTTCAGGCAGTGCATTCCAGATCCTAACCACTCGCTGCATAAAAAAGTTTTTTCTTATGTCACCTTTGGTTCTTTTGCCAATCACCTTAAATCTGTGTCCTCTGATTCTCGACCCTTCTGCCAATGGGAACAGTTTTTCTCTGTCTACTCTATCCAGAGCTTTTTTGAACACCTGTCAAATATCCTCTCACTCTTCTCTGCTCTAAGGAGAACAACCCCAGCTTCTCCAGTCTACCCACGTAACTGAAGTCCTTCATCCCTGGAATTATAATCGTAAATCTTTTCTGCACCCTCTCGAAGACCTTCACATCCTTCCTAAAGTGCAGTGCCCAGAATTGGACACAGTACTCCAGTTGAGGCCAAACCAGTGTTTTATACAGGTTTATCATAATTTCCACTCTTTTGTACTCTATGGGGTTGATTTTAACTCAGCCGTGAGGTGGGCTTTGAGGCGTGTGAGGGGTTAAAATCGCAAAAACTGGGGGTCGGGACCCCCCCACGCCTGGTTCCCGAACCCGAGCCATTTTAACCCAGGCGTGTCTGATGGTCCCGAATCAGTCCCGCCTGTCTTTAAGGCCCTTAATCAGCAATAATTGGCCTTTATAATCCTATTTTAACAGGCCCTTGCATTTTTAACCCTTTTCCCACGTAAAAGATGCCTAGTGGGGATCACTCCTGTGAAACCTGGCGTGAGCACTATTGGCTTGCTGACTATCAGCTGCAGGTCAACCAGTAAAGAGATTTGATCATCATCATTTGCAGGTGGCAGGACTTTGTTGTTTCAGGCCTGGGGCAACTTTTACCAGGCTTAACCACACCTGTGGAAGGTTGGAGTCTCACACACATCTCCAGTGTGAACTCCTGGGAAACCCCGCTCGCCACCTTCACTCAGCGCTTCCTCAACAGAGGCATATACCAGGAGCATGGGAACCATTTATTTCCTTCCCTTCTGGGCATTAGATGAGCTCGAACACCAGCCACGGCACCAGCAGAACTAGGAACAGCAGCAGCACCAGCAACAGGAGCGCCAGGCTGCTGCTCACCCACCAGAACCTGCAGAGGCCAGAAGGGGCCAGCGCTTGGAAGTGGCTTGAGAGCACCTTGCTGCACATCAGGGGGCCATGGGGACCCGTATCTGCACTGGCAGTCCTAGTCAGAAGGACTTCCATGAAGGTCTGGTTTCTCTGTTCAATAGCTGCCCATCGCTTCTCAAGAGAGGTCATTCTATTATGAACACTCACCATGTTTTCCATACCCTGGCGACTTATCTCCTCCATGGAGGTTGCCATCCTTTCCATGGTGATGCGTTCATGCGCCAATGACTCCACAAAGGCTCTGCTCATGTTCACTATGGACTCCTCCATTCGCTCCACACTCACATCGACCCTGGAGACAAAACCTGCCAGAAACTCCTGCATCTGTTCCTGGAGTTCCAGCACCGCTGATCTTATGGATGGACCCAGAGGCAGAGGGTCGACATGCAGCTGAGCCGAGCTGGCAGAGTCCTGCGCCCTCCGACTAGGACTCTCCACTGCTGTCCGTCTCCACAATCTGCTGATGCTCACTTGTGAGCTGTGATACACCAGGTGACAACACTACTATGTCCCGAAGGTCCCACCGAGGTGTGAGTGTCTGCGCTGGTGCTGGAGGCGCTGAATTCTGCTGACGCTGCGCCCTCAGAGGTTGCAGGTTCCTCTGAGGAGTCTGGAAGCTCAGGCTCTTCCTCCTCGACAGTGGGGACGGGGGCACTCGATGGTCCTGTGGGGGAGTGAAGGAAAGAGTTAGAGATGTGAGGTCAAGGTTACATGCACATTGCATATTGCAGATGTTCATAGGTCCATCTGGTATAGCTTCAGAATCATTATCAGTGACTCATGCAATGTCAATGAGATGGAAAACTATTCTGTCACCAGCTTGCTGTGATGCACCCCTCTGTCCATCCCCCACTTGCGCCTCATCCTCCAGTCCTACGATCTCCAGGACCACCTCCTCCCAGTTGGTGAGGTGTGCTACTGATGGTGGCCCTCCTCCTGTCCTCGCTCGTTGTCTCCCTCATTGCAGGAAAAGAGAAGTGGAGTTTGAGCGAGAATGAAGGAGTGAGTGTAGAGAATCCATAGCATAGATACTTAGGAGACAAAGATGGAGTGAGGTGGCAAGACCAAGGGCCCTCCCTCTGTGTTGTCAGTTGTTTTCATAGCATCAGAGTGATAGGGAGTGTGAGGGCTGCGTAGTCAAATAGTTAGGTAAATGTGAGCATAGAGGGAGAGGGACTGGGTATGGGTGCATGGGTGTCAGTGTCAAGTGGGATGTGGAGGAAGAGATTGCTGAAGCTGAGTGCTGGTGAGGAGAGGCAATGGAGATTAGGTTGAGAGTGATGGGAACTTCACACTCACTTTTCCAGCGTGCTGAAGTTCATGAAATCTCTTCCTGCACTGTATCCAGGTTCTGCGGGTAGCCGATAAGCAGTTGACCTCCTCTGCCACTTGCAGCCCGCAGCCTGTGTCTGCTGGGGAGGCATCTTCCTCCCTGATGAAGGGAAGAGCACCTCCTTGTGAGCTCTTGCTCCCTCCACTAAAGCCTGCAGGGCAATGTCGTCAAAATAGGGTGCAGACCTCAGTCTTTCTCTTGCCATTCTGCTTCCAGCTCAGTGCATCAGCAAATGCCAAAAGGTTCACAGCCTGCAGAAGAAGCAAGGCTTGTTGCAGACCCTAAAAGCAGCAGCAATAATGACGTCATATTATGCGACTTTCTGACTGGAAATACTCATTTGCCAAGGGTTCCCACACGTTGGAAATCAATTGGCCACTTGAGTTAAAATTGCATCAATCTCACACACCCATTTAGATTCGTGTGGGAAACACCAAATTCGGGGAACCCGACAATTCCCCGCACCCGAGTTAAAATCGAGCCCTATGCCTCTATTTATGAAGCCCAGCATTCCATAAGCTTTTTTAAGTGTTTTCTCAACCTGCCCTGCCACCTTCAACCATTTCTGCACATATATCCCCAGGTCTCACTTTAAACCCTTTAGTTTATATTCCCTCTCCTCATTCTTTCTATCAAAATGTATCACTTCATACTTTTCTGCATTAAATTTCATCTGCTACGTATCCACCCATTCCACCAGCCTGTCCATGTCCTCTTGAAGTCTATCACTACTCTCCTCACTGTTCACCATATTTCCAAGTTTTGTGTCATCTGCAGATTTTGAAATTGTGCCCTGTACACCCACATCGAAACCATTAATATATATCAAGAAAAGCAGTGGTCCTTGAACCGACCCCTGGGGAACACCACTGTGTACCTTCCCCCAGTCCGAAAAACAATCATTCACCTCTACACTCTGTCTCCTGTTACTTAGCCAACTTAGTCATGGCAAAGGGGAAGCTGCATTCAACCGTGTTCTGGATGCAGAACAGGGACGAGTCCGACATGTCTTGCTGTGCAAGTCAATATAATAAACAGCTTACATGCAGAGATTTATTTATGTACATGCTTCCCCTTTGCCATGACGGCTGTATTGGAGCTGCTCGTTATTGGTTGAGATTGCTTCCTTCTTCTGGGCTGGATGCACTCAAGGCTCAAGCTTCTTACAAAGGTACAGCCTCTGATGAAAAAAGTCAGAGATTTCAAACAGAAATGCTAATCTATAGGTAAGTTTAGTCGTTTTGTAATTTGTGATGCTTTATAAATATTACTTCCAGTAGCAACTGCTCTGATTGGAAATTCAAAATATATTTGGATTGATTTGATTGGTTTGCCTTCATTTGTAACGGTTATTGTTGCCCAATTATTAGTTTTATGAATTTCATGATTGGTAGTTTTCATTCCTCCTTGCTGGTATGCTCAATTGTGATGCGTAGCAGTTTTATTTTTACAAAATTTGAGTCAGCTACAAATAATTTGCACATACAAATGTGTGATGCTGAAATGTGACATGATGGACAAACCACGCATTATGCAGTAGACAGATAGATAATATCTGAGTCCAGAACCGAACCAGGGGGTCACAGTCTAAGGATAAGGGGTAAGCCATTTAGGACTGAGATGAGGAGGAATTTCTTCATCCAGAGACTGGTGAACCTGTGGAATTCTCTACCATAGAAGGCAGTTGCGGCCAATTCATTAAATATATTCAAGAAGGAGTTGGATATATTTCTTAAGGCTAAAGGGATCAAGGGATATGGGGAGAAGGCAGGGACCGGGTACTGAATTTGGATGATCAGCCATGATCTCATTGAATGGCGGAGCAGGCTCGAAGGGCCAAATGGCCTACTCCTGCTCCTATCTTCTATGTTTCTATGTTAATCAGAATTTCAAGTATACTTTCTCACATCCTACTCACGAGCTGTACACAAGACTTTGTTACAGATTTACATACGCACCATCTCCTACATAGAAAATAGTTATAGTAGACTTGCCTCTACACATATACAATAGAATTTATTAAGAGCAATGCTCAAGCATTTTAGTTATAAGCTAAAGCTACTACATATAAACTTTCAGAGCTTCACAATCTCATAACCTATTATCACCACCAGACCCCACTGCTGAATTATATCTTTGAACACATCCAGATCTGAACATACACAAAGTTTGCATATTCTACACCAATCTCTCATCAGTAATGTTTTGGTGGAAGGTCTTACCATACCCTGGTAACTTGTGGTGTAACAAACTTTAATATTTATAGTAGTTTATCAGCAACATGCAGCATGTTAGAAAAATGGTACAAAATAAAATGTAGTATTGTGGCTAGAAAGTTGGTTCATGGGCAGGAAACAAAGAGTTCAAGTAAACAGATGCTGCTCAGATTGGAGAAGGGTTGTAAGTGGTCTATCATGGGGTCAGTGCTGGGGTCAAAGAGGTTTAAGGAGGGGGATTTGGAAAGATAGAGGGGTGTATGGATCAAATTCCAGTGAGTAGGACATAAGCAGCTGAAGATACGGCCACCAATGTAGGGTGAAGGGAGGGGAGTTGCACAGAAGCTCAGAGTCAGAGCAATGAAATGTTGGGAGTAGGGATTTTAGGGTTGGAGATGACTACAGAGAGGGAGAGGTGAGGTTATTGAAGGACTTAAAGGCAAGGACAGGAATTTTAAATTTGAGGCATTGGGTGACTGAGAGCTAATGCAAGTCAATGAGAAACCAGTGTGGTGGGTAAACAAGTTTTGGTGCTGTAGAGAATGCTGGCAGAAGAATTTTGAATGAGCTGATGTTTATGGAGGATGGAAGGCTGTTGAGCACAGCATTGGAGTAATCAAGATGTGGGGGTCAGAAAGTCAGCTCAGGATCAAACAAAATGCCTAGGTTGCAAACAGTCTGGTTCAGCCTGCGACAGTAGCTGGGGAGGAAGATAGAGCCTGTGGTGAAGAAATGGAGTTTGTGGCATGGGTTGAAGACAATGCCTTTGGTCTTCCCAAATTGTGGAAGTTTGATTTCATGTCTAAAATTATGAAGAGATGGAACAGGATAGAGAAAAACAGACTATTTCTAGTAGTTGAGGGTTGTAGAATGAGGGAACAAGTATAAGATTAAGGGGGAAAAATTCGGTTGATTTGCGCCTTCCGTTAGTGCCCTAAGAGGACCTAATAAGCACCTACGGCCCAAGCACCCGAGGGCCTACCCCACTGCGGGCCAAGAACCGAGAGGTACACATTAAGGACAGGGAGCCCGCTGGAAGGAGCACTTCGAAGATATCCTTAAATGAGACTCTGTCTTTGACGCGAGTGTCCTCAACTCCATCCCGCAGCATGCTACCCACCACCACCTCAGCACAACCACAGCCCCGCATGAGGTTGAAAAGGTCATCCAACATCTGACGAACAAGGCCTCAGGAGCAGATGGAATCCCTGCCAAGGCACTAAAGCATGGCGGAGAAGTACTACTGGTGCAAATTCATTAACTCATTTCTCTTATCTGGAAGGAAGCAAGCATGCCAGGGGATCTCACAGATGCCGTAATTGTGACCATTGTAAGGGGTCGTTTTAACGAGCTTATGGTGTGCTAAATCGGTTTTGATTTTCGCACTACTCGTGAGCGGTTTCGAAGCGCTCCCCCCTCACGGTTCTAGACACTGGGCTTATTGCCAGACAACCTTTGTGTGTTGGCCCAACTCGTGACTCGGAAGACAAATGGTCAGATGAGACAGATTGAGTTTTAAATCAAAACGATCTTTATTTTTGAACGAGAATGTACACAGAGAAAAATGGCAAGAATAAATGCAGACGAAAAATAACGTTTCTCACAGAGGACTAAATTATACACTGAGAAAAATAACTTTAAAGCATATAAACAGTTCTAAAATAGCGATAAGCTAAAAGCGGGGGTGAGGGAAGCGCACGGACACATCGAGGGATAAATCACACTCCTGACTTACAAATACCCTTAACATTACAAACCCTCCCGTTACTGAATATACCTCAATTATGTCAGTTAGGTAGAGTTGGGCCTTTATGCTCACCAGAATTTCAAAACCCTTCTGGACCTTGGTACTTCTTGTTACGTCTGGAATTTCCGATCTTCCTTATGGGACCGGCTCCTGGACCCTGTTACTTGGTGTTGTCCGGGACCTCCGACCTTCCTTATGGAACCGGCTCCTGGACTCGCTCTCCAGTACAAACTTTGGAAGTCCTCCGAAATCCTCGAGCCGTTTTCTGTTCCGCACGGTCCTCGAACTCCTGATGGTAACTGGACTTGGACTTCATGGTGTGAACCGTCTCTGGAGGAGTCTTCCTTACTCTGGTCGAATCTTAGACTGGCTTGCTGACGATTTACCTGAACGGTTATACTCTTTTCTGGCCCTAATCTTGGCGCCAAATCAACCGTTTTCCTTTGTTAAGGTTGCTTTAACAAAAGCAAGCACATTAATTTTAACTACTCGCAAATCGAACTAATGGGAATCCGATTAGTGTCCCTTGGTTTGTGTGTGCTCAGCAGTTTCTGAGATCGGTTACCGCTTTGCCATAATGGGAATCCGTTTAGTGGCCCTCCGTTTGTGTGTGCTCAGCGGTTTCTGAGATCGGTTACCGCTCTGCCAGCGATTAGCACACCTCCAGGTGCTAATAGTTTTGTTTACTGCTGTAACCACGTTACAATATCAAAAACAGTAAGGTTCTGGATTCTTCTAATCGATGATGACTCAGACTGCTGTTAGGTACTGTGTGTGTGTCCTTTTGAACTGGGCCATGAGAACTGCCAACTCCATTCTGTGTTCTCACAATGTGGCCACTTCAGGGGCCCTACCCGTATACTGTATTTCATGGATTTTTGCGAATCCTACAGTCCCCCCGTGATACAATGAGCATCTTCAATCGTCTTTGTATCATAAAATGTCTTTGGGTGAGCACAAATCCGTTCCCTCCCCAACTGACCTTCCCCGTAATTTACCTTGCTAAGGAGTGCACCTCGCCCGCACTTTCCTCATTCCGAACAACGAAGTTTGAGAAAACATTTCCTATTGGAGACAAACCTTTAAACAATATACAGACTCACCTAGAGTCGTAACATAATCTTATTTCAATAATACAAAACCATCCAATGTACAAAACAATCCAATGGAATACCTTATACATCATTCTAAAATAACAATAACTAAACCTTATTCTCCAAAACTATATATATCTATGTACATCTGCCGCCCGTCTCCGGACGGCCAGCTTATAATCTGCGGGGACTGTCGCAGGCCTCCCCCTGCGGCGTTCCCACATCAGTCTCAGCTGCTAGTCCCAGGCAGCCCGTGGCTGCTGGCTCTGGACTGTTTAAACTTCCCGCAGCTTTCTTACGGGGGTTTCCTTTTGTGAAAACCGGCAACCAGACCTTCTTCGGTTGCGGTTTTCTATCTGACCGTCTGACGGTCACCACATATGAGGTTTCCTCATGGGTCGGACCCTTGGCTGGAGTTTTGGCCCTGGCTGCAGTTCGTGGCTTCCCCACGACTGCCGGCTGTGGGCTTCCTCCCGCAGGCTCCGCCTCCCTAGGCTCTGGGTCAGCGGCAGGCACCTCTTTGCTACCTGGGACTCCAGGTTGAGAGTCCCCGCCCCCAGACGCCACCGCTCTAATGCTACACTGAGGGGCAAGACCTAAAACCTCCGACTCCTCCCCTTCGCCGCAGTCAGGGACGGGACCTTCGTCCTCCGACTCGGCTTCATTATGACCAGGGACAGGACCTGGGACCTCCGGCTCCTCCCCTTCTGGGTGATCGGGGACAGGACCTGGGACCTCCGGCTCCTCCCCTTCTGGGTCCCAGAACAATGGGGGAGTCTCCCGTTTAGATGAGACCACTCCTCCCCTCACACAGGCTGCAGCTCCCCTACAGCGTTTTGATTCTTTACTGGCCTTTTCAGCCCCCGCTGCCTGTTTCCCTGCCTCCGGTTTAAACAGTTTACATTGGTTAATGTGAAACCATTTAGTGCGCCAGGGCAGTTTCACAGCATACACCATGGGGCTGGCCTGATCTACAATACTGTAGGGACCCATGTAAAGTGGCTCGAAACTCCCCACACGGGCGAAGTTTCTTACCATTACTAGGTCCCCTACCTCCCAGCGATGGGTTTTACTGGGCTCGAGCATCATTTTATTTCCCTGATGCTGCCTCCCCATGTTACCTGCGGCTCCCTCATAAATCCTTTGGAGGCGTTCAAGGAGCGTGCGGGCAAATTTGTCCCGATTCACCTCCCTTAGCTGCCCCTCCGTTAGGACTGGGGCCAGGACATGAGTGGGGGTTCTCATGACCCTGCCGGTCATGAGCTCATGCGGAGAGTACCCCGTACTCTTTGATTGGCTGGTGCGGACCCCCATGAGGATAAGAGGCAGGACTTCTGCCCACCTTTGCGGCGAACCCATTATCTCCTTCCTTATTTTCTCTTTTAAGGTGCGGTTCATCCGCTCCACAATCCCAGATGACTGGTGATTGTAGGCGACGTGCCATTTCCCTTGAATGCCCAGCAGCATCAGGGTATTCTGCATGACTTGGCCGGTGAACTGGCTTCCCTGATCGCTTTCCACGAACTGGGGCAGTCCCCATCTCGAGAACACCTCCCGCACCAAGATTCTTGCAGTTCCTAACGCTGTGGCTGTTCGGCAGGGGAAGGCTTCAACCCATTTAGAGAACACATCCACCAGAACGAGGCAATACTTATAGCCTCCCTGGGTGGCGGGTAAGGGTCCGATATAGTCAATTTGGATTGACTGCCATGGTCCCTCTACCCTCCTAACGTGTCCCATTGGCACCTTCCTCCTGTGAGGGTCGGGGTTATTTGCCGCGCACACAAGACAGTTCGCGCAAAACTCCCGGAGTCCTGGCCACCATCCTGCCTGCTCTACCCGCTGCCAAGTAACCTCAGGCCCGGGGTGCCCTGCTCCCGGCCCCTCATGGGCCAGTTGAAGGAATTCCCTCCGGTGCTGCTGAGGCACCACCCACTGCTCTTCTCTAAACAGCATCCCCTCTCTTATGGAAAGAGATGCTGTGCCATATGGGCCTTCTATTTTCTTCCCCTCGCTAACCGCGTTAAATACCCGTCTCAGGGCAGGGTCCTGAGATTGGACCGATTTGAGGTCCGGGGCTAGTGTTACCCCTACACTCTTCTGAATCCCATCCCTGCCTTTTACAGCTGCCACTGGTCCAGGCCCGTAGGGGTCCCAGAGAATGCCGGACATGGCACCCTCTCTCGCCAGTGCGTCAGCTCGCTGGTTTCCCTGACCGCGAGGTTCTGTGGAGGAGTGAGCCTTCACTTTGTGGATGAAGACCTCACCCTTCTCCCCCACGGCTGCCAGGATCTTTTCCAGCAGGGGCTTGACCACCAAGGGTCTCCCATCCGCAGAAGTGAATCCATGACGGGACCAGATGGCCAGGTACTCAGTACACGAATTGCATGTGAACATGCTGTCCGAGCAAATCGTGTACGGGGTAGGGAAGACTTCAGGGTGGGTGACCACATACGCCACAGCGGACAGTTCTGCCTGCTGGGCGCTCATGGTGCTGGGGAGTTTAATTGCCAATGCAATGTTTGCCGTCGGGTCATAAACTCCGCACCCCGTGAGCCGTTTTCTAGCAGATACCATGGTGGAACCATCCACGTAGATCTCACGGCCGGTGGGATGTATCCCAGCCCGGAGACCCACGTCGACCTCCCATACCCCTTCTACAGAACACTGATGGGCTGTCCCAGGGTAAGCCAGGTTGGCGGCTAATCTGGGCTCACACAGGCCTTTTACCCGCAGATCCATTTGTGAGAGGAGTAGGGTCCAGTGCGCAATGCGGGCACTGCTTACTGTCCCATCCTTAATCCTCCCATCCAAAAGCATCTTGGTGGGCGTGTGGTGTGTGAGGAGGGTGATGGGGGAGGTGCCTGTGAAGATGGCGGATCTTTTCACAGCCCAGTGTGTGGCCAAAAGGTGCCGCTCACAGACCGAGTAGCTCCTCTCCACGTCGGTGAGCACCCTGGAGGAGTAAACCACGGGTCTCAGCTTGCCATGTCGCTCCTGGAGCAACACAGCACTCAGACTGTCCCCGCTGGCCGCCACCTCCAGGAAGAACTCCCTTCCCCCATCTATCGCTCCCAGGGCCGGTGCGGTCTGCAGCTTCCTTTTTAGGAGCTCAAACGCAGCCTGGCATCCTTCATCCCACGACCACTCCATTCCCTTGTGCAGGAGTCGGAGTAGCGGGGCTGCCATGGCCGCATAGTCCTCCATGAAGTCTCGGCAGTACCCGATTAGCCCTAAAAACGACCTCGCACCCTTTATAGTGACGGGGACCGGTAACTCCTGTACCGCCTCCCTCCTAGCCCTATCGATGGCCCTTTCTCCGGCGCGGATGGTCAGCCCCAGGAACTTGACTTCCTTCTGACCGATCTGCGCCTTCTTTGGGTTAACCTTAAACCCCTTTCGGGTCAGCAGCTCCAACAATTCAGCCAGCAGTGGGCCGTGCTCTCCGACCGTGTCGGTAAACAGGAGCAGGTCGTCCACATACTGCACTAACTGAAGGGGCTGACTGAACTCCTTCAGGCTGTCCGCCATGCATTGGTGGAAAATGCTGGGACTATTGTGGAAGCCTTGTGGCAAGCAGTTCCAAGTATATTGTTGCCCCTTAAAAGTAAAGGCAAATTTATACTGGTCCTCCCTCCACACAGGGATTGACCAGAACCCATTAGAAATATCCAGCACCGTGAACGTGGTCGCGGACGCGGGAATACTCCCAATGAGGTCGGCCACTGCTGCCACTGTAGGGGCACATGCGGGGATGTTGCTGTTCAACACCCGATAGTCCACCGTGGCTCTCCAGGATTTGTCCGGTTTCTTAACCGGCCAAAGCGGAGAGTTCACATGGGTGGCTATAGGCCTTAGCACCCCCTGCTGTACCAGCGCTGATATGGCCACCTCCCTATCAGCCTCTGCCTCCTTTGGGAAGTTGTACTGCTTTTGGGGCCGGGCCATGGGATCCCCATCTACCCTGACCTCAAAGCTGACGACTCTCCCACAGTCATGTTTGTGCGTGGCGAACGCACCTAACTGAGCCTGCACTTCGGCCCTAAATACTACCGGGATACCCTCCATCATTTCACCAAGGTCGTAACTCCCTTTCGGCTTCATGGTACACAGGGTTCCCTTCCCATCCTTTCCCGGGATTACTACTACTCCACTTTCCTTCCCGGTATTGGCCCCCCAAAGACAATGGTTCCTGAGGTCTACGAGGATCCCATGGCCCACGATGAAGTCGGCCCCGAGGATCCCTTTACCTCCCTCCGCGTCCCATCTCGCCAGGACACATGTCCACTTTGTGTGTAGTGTGCCCAAGCGGATCAAGAGCGGCCTGGAGAATGCACCCGTCTGCTCTGCCCCTGTGAACCCCGATAAGACGTATGGAACCCCGCTAGACAGAGGTGAGGCGGTGGGATTCTCTGTATGAATCACGGTGCAGGAAGCCCCCGTATCCAACAGATAAGTCCCCGTACCCTTCTCTACCTCCATCTGCACGAGCGGTCTCTTCCATCCGTCATACCGGAGCGCACATAGATAGACGGGCTGCGCGGGTTCCAGTCATTGCGGGCCACCTTGGGAAGGGGTTGGGGGAACCACTGGACCGGTGGTGGCTGCTATCTTACCCTTTGTGAGGACCAATGATCTCACTGAAGCTAGCAGCATGTCCAGCAGCTCTTGAGGAGCATTTGGCTCCGTTTCTTTTTCTGGGGCAGAGGTCGGGGTTGCAGCCGGGGCTTGGGCTGGGGCAGTTGGGACCTTCTCCCTATTATCCTTCCAAGGATTTTTGCAGTCCCTGCGCCAATGCCATTCCTTTCCGCAACAGTAGCAAGTTTGCCTGCTTTGGTTGGGACAGCTCCCTTCCTGGCGCCACTCCTTACGGGGCTGGTCACCAGGCCTGACCTCACAAACCTTCCCATTTTTCGGGGGGGGTTTCACTATCTCTACCATTTCTAAAAGTGACTGTGAGTTGACGGATTACCGTCGCCTCCGTGGTCAGAGGGTTTCGGGGGTCGAACCAAGCCATTGACTGCATTCGAACGCGGGGCAGGGAGTTATTCATAAGGCACCTTAGCCAGTGAACTAACGGTTCCCCGTCCAGGTGCGCTCGCGCCGGCATTCCCGGGCACGCATCCTGGTAGACTGGCCACAGCCTGTCTGCGAACGCCTGCGGGAATTCCCCGGGGAGCTGGACTGTTCTCTCTACCCGGGAGAACAGACTCCAGGATCTCTTCCTTGAGCTTGCCATAATTCTCCTGACCCCTCTTACACTCATCGGGTAGCGTCTGGAGGAGATCGCTACCCAGGGAGAACAGCATCATTTTGGCCCTTTCTGCCTCGTCGCAGTCATTCACACAGGCCGCCTGCTCTATCTCCCTAAAGTGCAGGGAAGGGTCCCCCCTCATGGTGAGCTTGGGGATGTAGCTCACCATGGAATGCAATTGTTGCGTACCGTGTGGAATCTGGAATTGGTTCTGGATGTCCCCAGTTTCCCCGTCGTTACCGGGTGGTCCGTACCTCCGCTGTATAACGGGGTACACCGGTCCCGGTCCCTGACTCTCTCTTGGGCTAGCCTGGTCTACCTGGGGTTCTTCATCCCCCACCTGCTCCTGTTCCCAGACCTTCACAGAGGGGGCGGGGACTCTCAACCTGGAGTCCCAGGTAGCAAAGAGGTGCCTGCCGCTGACCCAGAGCCTAGGGAGGCGGAGCCTGCGGGAGGAAGCCCACAGCCGGCAGTCGTGGGGAAGCCACGAACTGCAGCCAGGGCCAAAACTCCAGCCAAGGGTCCGACCCATGAGGAAACCTCATATGTGGTGACCGTCAGACGGTCAGATAGAAAACCGCAACCGAAGAAGGTCTGGTTGCCGGTTTTCACAAAAGGAAACCCCCGTAAGAAAGCTGCGGGAAGTTTAAACAGTCCAGAGCCAGCAGCCACGGGCTGCCTGGGACTAGCAGCTGAGACTGATGTGGGAACGCCGCAGGGGGAGGCCTGCGACAGTCCCCGCAGATTATAAGCTGGCCGTCCGGAGACGGGCGGCAGATGTACATAGATATATATAGTTTTGGAGAATAAGGTTTAGTTATTGTTATTTTAGAATGATGTATAAGGTATTCCATTGGATTGTTTTGTACATTGGATGGTTTTGTATTATTGAAATAAGATTATGTTACGACTCTAGGTGAGTCTGTATATTGTTTAAAGGTTTGTCTCCAATAGGAAATGTTTTCTCAAACTTCGTTGTTCGGAATGAGGAAAGTGCGGGCGAGGTGCACTCCTTAGCAAGGTAAATTACGGGGAAGGTCAGTTGGGGAGGGAACGGATTTGTGCTCACCCAAAGACATTTTATGATACAAAGACGATTGTACAGTGCCAGGCTCTTTTGCCGGCACTCGCGATCTCTGATCGCGCTGGTGCAGCACGGTGGCATAGTGGTTAGCACTGTTGCCTCACAGCGCCAGGGACCTGGGTTCAAATCCGGCCTCGGGTGACTGTCTGTGTGGAGTTTGCACATTCTCCCCGTGTTTGCGTGGGTTTTCTCCGGGTGCTCCGGTTTCCTCCCACAGTCCAAAGATATGCGGGTTAGGTTGATTGGCCATGATAAAAAAATTGACCCTTAGTGTTAGGGGGGAATAAATACGTGGGGTTACGGGGATAGGGCTTGGGTGGGATGGCTGTCGGTGTAGGGACCGGGTGCTAGGGTTTGGATGATCAGCCATGATCTCGTTGAATGGCGGAGCAGGCTCGAAGGGCCGAATGGCCTACTCCTGCTCCTATCTTCTATGTTTCTAAATGGGGAACTGTGCAACCTCCGTCGCCTTCAGTCCAGATCCGAGGTCGTCCCATCCTCTGTCGTCGAATTACAGTATGCAGACGACGCTTGCGTCTGCGCACACTGAGGTCGAACTCCAAACCATCGTCAACACCTTCACCGAAGCGTACGAGAGCATGGGCCTTACACTAAACATCCATGAGACAAAAGGTCCTCTACCAACCTGCCCCCACCACACAGTACTGCCCCCCAATTATCAAAATCCACAACAAGACCTTGGACAACGTGGACCACTTTCCATACCTCGGAAGCCTACTGTCAACAAGGGCAGACGTCGATAATGAAGTCCAACACCGCCTTCAGTGTACCAGTGCAGCCTTTGGTCGCCTGAGGAAGTGTGTGTTTGAAGACCAGGACCTCAAACCCGGCACCAAATCATGGTCTACAGAGCAGTAGTGATACCCACCCTCCTGTATGCCTCAGAGACATGGACCATGTATAGCAGGTACCTCAAAGCACTGGAGAGGTACCAACGCTGCCTCCGCAAGATCCTGCAAATCCATTGGCAGGATAGGCACACCAACGTCAGTGTTCTCGCTCAGGCCAACATCCCCAGCATTGAAGCTTTGACCACGGTTGATCAGCTCCGATGGACGGGTCACATCGTTCGCATGCCCGATACAAGACACTCAACACAAGCGCTCTACTCGGAGCTCCGGCACGGCAAGTGAGCCCCAGTTGGGCAGAGAAGACGCTTCAAGAACACCCTCAAAGCCTCCTTGAAAAAGTGCAACATCCCCACCGACACTTAGGAATCCCTGGCCCAAGACCGCACAAAGTGGAGGAGAAGCATGTGGGAAGGCGCCGAACACCTCGAGTCTCTTCGCCGGGAGCAAGCGCACGGCAACCCAAGCACCCCACCCACCCGCCCCTTCAACCACCATCTGCACCACCTGTGACAGAGACTGTAGGCCCCGCATTGGACTCATCAGTCACCTGAGAACTCATTTTTAATGTGGAAGCAAGTCATCCCCAGTTCTGAGGGACTGCCTAAGAAGAAGGGGGAACAAATATAAGATTAAGGGGGAAAAATTTGGTTGATTTGCGCCTCCCGTTAGCGCCCAGTGGGAAGAGAGGACATCGGTAGAGATGCTTTAGCTGTGATTAAATAGATAGGGGTGGAACCAAGCGTGGGCAATCCCACCAACTTGGATAACAGAGGAGAGGCGTGGAGAGGAGAATGGCATGGTGATCCATGTTTAATAGGGCAGAGAAGTCAAAGAAGACGAGGAGGGATAATACATCATGTTCAGTGTCACAGAAAATGTCATTTCTGATTTTGGTTGGAGGTGTTTTGGTGATGTGGGAGGACTGGGAGCCTGATAGGAGGAATCAAACAGGGAGTTGCAGGAGAGACGGGCACAAAACTGGGATGCAAAGGCGCATTTGGAGTGGAAAGGGAAGTTGGAGCGGTAGTTAGTAAGGATTAAGAAGTCAAGAGTGTTTTTTTTTGAAGAGTGGGGTTATGATAGTGGTTTTGAAAGGGAGAGGCACAGTGCCTGAGGATAGGGAACCATTTACATTGGCGAGGAGAACAAATCATTTACAGTATTACAGAAACAAAATACTGCGGATGCAGGAAATCGAAAATAAAAACAGCAAATACTGGAAACACTCAGCAGGTCAGGCAACAACTGTGGAGAAAGAAACAGAGTTAACGTTTCAGGTCGATGACCTTTCATCAGAACTGGGAGATGTTAGAAGTTAACAGCTTTTAAGCAAGTACAGAGCCAGGGAGATACAAAACTAACTTGAGTAGGAACTTTGGCTACCTTCAAGCCAAGGTACTGTGAATGGCTTTAGATAGACATCGCTCACGATTCCAGGAAGTTCTTTACACGCAAGTTTCTAGATGTAAAACTGCGTGCAGTGCTCTGTATGTAGTCTTAAGATGAATGTTAAGAAAGGAGAAACGAGAGACACAGAAAACACTAGAAGAGCTGGGAGTTGCAAGGGACTTGGAGGACAGTTTTTTCAAAGGGTAGGTGTTAAAGGAAATGGGAGGGTAAAGGGATGTAGGTGGTGTAGGATACAAGGAAGTGGTCAGAGATAGCCTTGTCAGTGATAGAGAGCATGGGAGTAGAGAGGGCATGGGAGATGGTGAGGTTGAAGGGATGCCCATGATTCTGGGTAGAAAAGTTTAATGGAAGTTTAGAGAGGAATTTGCAGAAATGGGGACAAGGAGAGCTGAGGTTAAGATTGAAATCATCAAAGATGAGTAGTCACTCAGCACAGAGGCTGAAGGAATACAGCAGGGAAGAAATATCGTGGAGAAATTCAGGATGGGACTTGAGTGGCACAGTAGACGATGAGGATTTTAAAGATAAGGTGAGAGACACAGAAAAAGGATGAGGTAGAGGGAAAGGTCAGTGTGACTTGGTGACAAGAACCACACTGCCACCACAGTGGTTTTGTGGGCCGGTGGGGGGGGGGGGGGGGGGGTGGAAAAGAGGGGGCATGTGGTGGAAAATAAAAGTGGGGAGGTTTTGAGAAGTTTCAGTCAAATCCAGAATCTCAAAATGATCATCCACATTAAGGTCATAGTTGGCAAGGATCATGTTCATGAATGAGCAGATATTCTGGTTGGAAATAGAGATGGGCAATGATTGTTGATCTACCAGGTGAGCATGACAGGAACGTTAATGAGGTTAGCCCCCAGAGTGCTCTGGGAAGAAAGGCTGGCAAATGTGGAGGATAGGACAGTTGGGGTTGCTGTTCTTAAGTTCAACAATGGGATCCCCAATAGTCCCATCAGAGAATATCAAGGCAGGGAGAAAGCAGCTGTGGGATTTTTCAAAGGGGATTCAAACCAGAGATGACAGCAGGAGAGAACAAAGATAGAAGAGTGCCTGAAAAAGGAATGGTGAAAGGTGGCATGACCAAGTGAAAGGGAGAGGGGACAGCAATGCCCGAGAAAGCCCAAAAAAGGAAGACAGAAGTACTGGGCTCAGGTTTGGAGCAGCAGCTAAAATGCACACAGGAACAGAAAAGAGAAGAGATTGAGTAATGAGAAGAGATTGAGTAAACTAGGCCTGTATTCTCTTGAATTCAGAAGAATGAGAGGGGATCTCATTGAAGCATTACAGGGCTTGATAGGGTGGATGGTGGGAGAATGTTTCCCTTGACTGGGGAGTCTAGAACCAGGGGCCACAGCCTCAAGATAAAGGGTAAGCCATTCAGGACTGAGATGAGAAGAAATGTCTTCACACAGAGGGTGGTGAATCTTTGGAATTCTCTACCCCAGAGGGCTGTGGAGGCTCAGTCATTGGGTATATTCAAAGCAGAAGTCGATAGATTTCTGACTAGTAAAGGCATCAAGGGATATGGCGATAGGGCCGGTGAATGGAGTGGAGGCAGATGATCTGATCTCGTTGAATGGCGGAGCAGGCTCGAAGGGCCGAATGGCCTACTCCTGCTCCTATTTCTTATGTTCTTAAAAAGGGAGATTAGACAAGCCAAGTAGCAGTCTTAAACTGAGGGCAGGGGGTAGATAACAGGAAACAGTCCTTTCTCCTTGCTGTACCTGGTTTTATATGCTGTAGAAAACAGCTCAATTAGAGAGAATTTTACATTTTCGGCAGGCAGCTCAAAGGAAATATCGGTGGGCTTGGTTTCCCTTTTTGATTTACTCTCCACTACTGGACTTCTTCACCACCGAATTTCCTAGGATGCCTTCCTCCAAGGATCCTCTGTGGGGGAAGGGGTAAATGTACGTGGGGCTCTGTGCTTTCCACTTCCAGGACAATCTTCTACCTTCATCTGGTTACTGGTCCTGGGCAATACATCCCCCTCAACAACACCTTTCCTTTGCTATCCGCTCACAAACTGTTTCCATCCTCTCACAAACTGTTTCCAGAAGAGGAATCATGTTTAGACCTCACCCTGAATAGGGGTTCTGATCTGCCCTCTTGTGTTGTAGATTCCCATCCTAGTCCCTTATTGTTGAATCACCCATCACCCCTGTGCTCGCTGACCTACATTGGCTTCCAGTTAAGCAACGTCTCGATTTCAAAATTCTCATCCTCATTTTCAAATCCCTCCATAGCCTTCCTATCTCTGTAGTCTCCTCCAGCCCCACAAACCCCCATCCCTCCCCCCCACCCCGAGATATCGGCACTCCTCTAATTCTGCCCTCGAGCATCCCTGATTATAAGCGTTCAACCATCGGGGCCATGCCTTCTGTTGCCTAAGCCCTAGAATTCCTTGCCTAAACCTCTCTGCCTTTTTACTTTGCTTTCCTCCTTAAAACCTATCTCTTTGACCAAGCTTTTGGTCACCTGCCTTAATTTCTCCTTAGGTGGCTCAGTGTCAATATTTTTGTCTTAGAATACACCTGTGAAGCACCTTCAGACATTTCACTATGTTAAAGGTGCTATATAAATACAAGTTGTTGTTGTTGTTGAATACTCATTGGGTTTTGTATACATACCTAGTAGTCTGATATTCGGTTAGTGAAATAAATTAATGTAATGCCAGGTGGCATATTAACCCATAACTTTTTGTATTTTTCCTTTTCAAATACTATCCACTTCCCTTTTACACAATGTTATAGTCCTTGCCTCAATCACAATTTATGGTAAAGTATTCCAAATTCTAATAACCCTCCTGTGCAACAAAAATGTTGACTATATACAGAGATCCCCTCAATCTTTGGCAGTTGAGCACTGCTATAGGTGAGACCAACATGTAAACAATTGCCCTGTATATTAATGCTAGTGATTAATGCAGTAAAAAAAAAATGGAATTTAAAAAACCATAAAAAAGTAATCTTCTGAGTGCATGGCAAGTGTTGGCCATGACTACTTTTCCTGTATCATGTATACCTGCTAGCCAGATAACGTTCATGATGCACAATCACCTGCAAATCCTACTTTACGTGAAAGAGGGGTATAATTTCAACTCCAAAAAATGAATAGCAATTTCTTTGTTCAGGTTCCCCACACATCTTGCTGGCTTTCCTACTAATGAAAATATTCCCTGAAAATACATGTATGCAACAGAATGTTGGTGTGCTGCTAACTAGGGAGAAAAAGCACCTACCTGTGGAACTCGGAACTTAAATGACGTATTACTTGTAAAACAAAAGAATTTTGCTCATAGGTCGATCAGTTAGCTAATTATATTCATTTCGACAATTTTAAATATATGTTTCAAAATTGAACGGAAACACTCGTTGCATCTTTCTCTTTCCCACCAGATGTACTCTCCACAATGCCTCAGCGTCAATGCGCCTTCAGTAAAATGGCGCCAACAGCTGAAGCCCCTGCCCCGCGTGATCTCAGTCGAGCACCTGGTCATTGGCCGGGCGCGGAGCCAGAGGCCAATCAGGGCGCTGGGAGCGGCACAGGGCACGGAGCCAAGGGGCCAATCAGGGCGCTGGGAGCGGCGCGCGGCACAGGGCGCGGTGCCAGGAGGCCAATCAGGGCGCTGGGAGCGAGGAGGCCAATCAGGGCGCTGGGAGCGGCACAGGGCACGGAGCCAAGGGACCAATCAGGGCGCTGGGAGCGGCGCGCGGCACAGGGCGCGGAGCCAAGGGGCCAATCAGGGCGCAGGGAGCGGCGCGCAGCGCTAAGGGGCCAATCAGGGCGCTGGGAGCGGCGCGCGGCACAGGGCAAGGGGCCAATCAGGGCGCTGGGAGCGGCGCGCGGCACAGGGCGCGGAGCCCGGGACAAAGGCACGCGGCGTGGGCCGTTGGAAATGGCGCGATTGGCCGAGGGCTTTATCGTGGCGTTGATGGCAACAACGCTGGGCTACGCAGGTAAGGTATTCGCGATGGCACCCCAGCTGCCATAGTCGTTGTTGAGGTATTCAATGGCATTGGAAGCCTTATTAACTTTGGATGATGGAGTAAAATGGGTGCTATCGAATTAGCCGCCCGTTATGCACCACCCGATTTTCCTGGTGCTTAATGGGCTCCTAATTCCATATCACCCGTTTTACACTAACGCCCAGTGAGAGCAAACCGGATCTTTACCACGAAATCTGCTCACATTCAAAAATCTACCCAAAACTACTTGCCCCATAGTCCCCTGGAGCGCACAGTGCAAGTGAGACACGCCCCTTGAGGTCTCATTTTAAAAGGACACGCCCCCAATGTTTCTCACAAGCTGCAAAGCATTTTTACATGTAGAGCAGCATTTTAAATAGGTTTTTGGTATTTTTAAGAAGCTTTTGGTAACTTTTATAAACTTTTAAAAACGTTTACATTATTTTGAAGAATCTGAAGTAGTTTTAAACAAAATTAAAGCGATTTAAAGACTTTTAAAAGCCCTGAAAGCATTTTTTTCATTCCATTTATTTAATTAGCAATGTCGTCGTCGTACGTGTCTTCACACTGTTCCCTTTGGGGAACTATGAAGTGGTGGAAGGATTTCTGGCTGTGATTAATGCTCCTTCCGTGACCGTAACCATCTTTGTACCAGCCATTAGGGTGGTTAGTCCTATGGCGGGAGGGTTTTACGGGCTCCCACAACCTATACGAGGGGGGGGGGGCCACCCACACCCACGGACGCAAATATCCCACTGGATGCCTACCCAGAATTTAGAGCCGGAGCTCCGACTCCACTTGCCGGGACTGTCTGGAGCGGGGTTAGAAACCCTACGCCGTGTGGCCCAGCGGCGGGGATGCTACCGCTACGCCAAAGGCCCACTCAGATTAGCAACGTGAAATGGCTGGAATGAGCACAATTCACGGCATTAAAACTCACAATTGAACTGATGATGACCTCAGCAATCTCCTCACCGAGGTGGAGGCGCAGCGCCTGCTCATCATTGGTTATGAGAAGTCCAAGGCGCCGCAAAAAGGACAGATGATAGCTTGGTCTTTCAAGTGGCAGCATAGGGCTCCAGTCACGGGGAGGGAAAAGGCGCAGGAAACGTATGGGTGTCACCTTTTGCGCGGAGTGGGCCTTTTGCGTAGCGGTAAGCATCCCCGCCGCTGGGCCAGAAGGAGTAGGGTTTCGAGCCCCGCTCCAGACAGTCCCGGCAAGTGGAGTCGGAGCTCCAACTATAAATTCTGGGTGGACATCCAGCGGGATACTTGCGTCCGCGGGTGTGGGTGGCCCCCCCCCCCCTCAGATGGGTTGTGGGAGCCCGTAAAACCCTCACGCCATAGGACTAACCACCCTAATGGCTGGTATGAAGATGGTTATGGTCACAGAAGGAGCGTTAACGTGGCCAGAAATCCTTCCAGTGTGAGGATATGTACAACGATGACCTCTTGCGCAATGCACCTCCTTGGACCCTCAGTCGCAGATGCGAGGGGGCAAATCGTGCAATTGTTAAATTTTTCATTTTATTGACATGTAAAATGTTGGCCCAGTAATTCCGTTTCAAACGCGTGAGTACGGTCGGGGTACTCACGGGTCTGGCCGGAGGAAATGCCGGTTTTCAGCATGCACAGCGCATGCGGGGAAAACTGGCATTTCCTGTCCTCTGAACGAAGGGGTTCAGAGGCAGAATGCGTGCGACTGCACAGGCAGCGCGTGCACAGTAAAATTCACCGGTTTCATTCATGCTTTCAGTGAGGTTAAGTCCTTACAACTTACACATGAAAAAAGCATGAGTACAGTTGCCCCAGAGGCTGCGGAGGAAGATATATTTTATCGTGGAGCTTCTGAAAGGCAATATTTTTGTTTGGGAAAGGGAGGAAAGTTATTTTAAGAAATGCTGAGGTAAGTTTTAAAGTTTAGTTTTGTTTTTTAAAACGGGTTTTCAGTACTGTAGGTAGAAGGAGCAATTGTGGCTATGTGAATTGAATTTGCTGTGTTTATTAAATGTGAAAATGACTCCAACATTTTTAAGAAAGAAACTTTTCATCAGTAATATATTTTAAGTAATTATGTATGTATGTCTGTATATATTCCTTTGCGTATATGTATGTATATATTCCTTTACTTATGTGTATGAATGTATGTATTTAATTATGACTTTCAGAGAAAGTAACTTATTGGAAAATCATAATTAAATACATACATTCATACACATAAGTAAAGGAATATATACATATACGTAAAGGAATATATACGGACATACATACATAATTACTTAAAAGAATATATTACTGATGAACAGTTTCTTTCTTAAAAATGTTGGAAATGTTACATTACTCATTTTAGAACAGTCATTTTCACATTTAATAAACACAGCAAATTCAATTCACACAGCCACAATTGCTCCTTCTACCTACAGTACTGAAAACCCGTTTAAAAAAAAAAATTAAACTTTAAAACTTACCTCATCATTTCTTAAAATAACTTTCCTCCCTTTCCCAAACAAAAATATTGCCTTTCAGAAGCTCCACGATAAAATATATCTTCCTCCGCAGCCTCTGGAGCAACTTTACACATGCTTTTTTCATGTGTAAGTTGTAAGGACTTAACCTCACTGAATCCATGAATGAAATCGACGAAGTTCACTGCGCACGCGCTGCCTGTGCAGTCGCACGCGCTGTGCCTCTGAACCCCTTCGTTCAGAGGACAGGAAATGCCGGTTTTCCCCGCATGCGCTGTGCATGCTGAAAACCGGCATTTCCTCCGGCCAGACGCGTGAGTACCCCGACCGTACTCACGCGTTTGGAACGGAATTACTGGGCCCTTGACTTTGTAAAACCGGTGATAACGAGTCACCATCTCTCCCAATTTTTATTTTTATTGAAATCGATGGAAATAAAAATTGAGGGATGTGAAAGGAAGTGCTGACTGGCTGTCGCCCGTTTTACACTGACACACAAAATAAAGGTCTATCCCCTTAATTTCTAGTCTGATGTTAAGCACCAAACTCCTGTAAATATGGATCCTTCAAACTAAGGTAAGGGAATCTGAAACAAACCAAAGTGTTTTTTTTATTCATTTACGGGAAGTGGGTGTCGGTGGCAAGGCCATTGCCCATCCTTAGTTGCCCTTGAGAAGGTGGTGGTGAGCCGCCTTATACACCTGAGTGGCTCGCTCGGCCATTTCAGAGGGCAGTTCATAGTCAACCACATTGCTGTGGGTCTGGAGTCACATATAGGCCATACCAGGTAAGCACAGCAGATTTCCTTCCCTAAAGAGCATTAGTGATCCACATGGGTTTTTATGACAATTCGATAGTTTCATGGTCACCGTTACTAGCTCTGTATTCCAGATTTATTTAATTAATGAATTTAAATTCCCCAGCTGCCAAGGTGGGATTTGAGCTCACGTCTCTGGATCATTAGTCCAGGCCTCTGGATTACTGGTCCAGTAACATAACCACTATGGGGAATTTAAATTCAATTAATTAAATAAATCTGGACTAAAAAGCTAGTATCAGTAATAGTGACCATGAAACTATCAGATTGTCATAAAAACCCATCTGGTTCACTAATGTCCTTTAGGGAAGGAAATCTGCCATCCTTAACTGGTCTGGCCTATATGTGACTCCAGACCCACAGCAATGTCGTTGACTCTTAACTTCCCTCTGAAATGGCCTAGCAAGCCACTCAGTTGTACAAAACCACTACGAGAAACAATAATAAGAATAAAACCGGACGAACCACCCAGCATCGACCTCGGCACCGGCTTCGGACACGACAATGGCACACCCAGCCCAGTTGACCATGCAAAGTCTTCCTCACTAACATCAGGGGGCTTGTGACAAAATTGGGAGAGCTGTCCCACAGGCTAGTCAAGCAACAGCCTGACACAGTCACACTCACAAAATCATACCTTTCAGCCAACGTCCCAAACTCCTCCATCACCATCCCTGGGTATGTCCTGTCCCATCAGCAGGACAGTCCCACCAGACGTGGCGGCACAGTGGTATACAGTCGGGAGGGAGTGGCCCTAAGAGTCATCAACATTGACCAGACCCCATGAAGTCTCATGGCTTCAGGTCAAGCATGGGCAAGCAAACCTCCTGCTGATTACCACCTACTGCCCTCCCACAGCTGATAAATCAGTGCTGCTCCATGTTGAACACCACTTGGAAGAAGCACTGAGGGTAGCAAGGGCACAGAATGCACACTGGGTGGTGGACTTCAATGTCCATCACCAAGAGTTGCTCGGTAGCACCACTACTGGCCGAGTCCTGAAGGACAGTGCTGCCAGACTGAGACTGCAGCAGGTGGTGAGAACCAACATGAGAGAAAAACCTACTTGACCTCGTCCTCACCAATCTACCTGTCGCAAATGTATCTGTCCATGACAGCATTGGGAGCAGTGACCATCGCACAGTCCTTGTGGAGACAAAATCCTGTCTTCACACTGAGGACACCCTCCATCATGTGTGGTACTACTACTGTGCTAAATGGGATAGATTCAGAACAGATCTAGCAGCTCAAAACTGGGCATCCATGAGGTGCTGTGGGCCGTCAGCAGCAGCAGAATTGTATTCCACCACAATCTGTAAACTCATGGCCTGGCATATCCATCACTTTACCATTACCATCAAGCCAGAGGACCAACGCTGGTTCAATAAGGAGTGTAGAAGAGCATGCTAGGAGCAGCACCAGGCGTACCTAAACATGAAGTGCCGACGTGGGGAAGCTGCAACACAGGACTACATGCATGCTAAACAGCGGAAGCAACATACTATAGACAGAGCTAAGCATTCCCACAATCAACGGATCAGATCAAAGTTCTGCAGTCCTGCCACATCCAGTCGTGAATGGTGGTGGACAATTAAACAACTAACGGGAGAAGGAGGCTCCATGAATATCCCCATCCTCAATGATGGTGGAGCCCAGCAAGTGAGTGCAAAAGACAAGGCTGAAGCGTTTGCAACCATCTTCATCCAGAAGTGCCAAGTGGATGATCCATATCGGCCTCCTCCTGAGGTCCCCACCATCACAGAAGCTAGTCTTCAGCCAATTTGATTCACTCCACGTGATATCAAGAAACTGCTGAGCGCACTGGATACAGCAAAAGCTATGGGCTCCGACAACATCCTGGCTGTCATGCTGAAGACTTATGCTCCAGAACTAGCTGTACCTCTAGCCAAGCTGTTCCAGTATAGCTACAACACTGATACCTATTCAACAATGTGGAAAACTGCCCAGGTATATCCTGTCCTGCAAAAGCAGGACAAATCGAATCCGGCCAATTACCACCCCATCAGTCTACTCTTAATCATCAGCAAAGTGTTGGAAGGTGCTGTCGACAGTGCTATTAAGCCGCACTTACTCACCAATAACCTGCTCACTGATGCTCAGTTTGGGTTCCGCCACAACCATTCGGCACCAGGCCTCATTACAGCCTTCGTCCAAACATGGACCAAAGAGCTGAATTCCAGAGGTGAGGTGAGAGTGACTGCCCTTGACATCAAGGCAGCACTTGACCGAGTGTGGCAGCAAGGAGCCCTAGTAAAATCGCCGTCAATAGGAATCGGGGGCAAAAATTCACTGGCTGGAGTCATACTCAGCACAAAGGAAGATGGTTGTGGTTGTGGTTGTTGGAGGTCAATCATCTCAGCCCCAGGACATCGCAGCATAAGTTCCTCAGTACAGTGTCCTAGGCCCAACCACCTTCAGCTGCATCATCAATGACCTTCCCTCCATCATAAGGTCAGAAGTGAGGATGTTCGCTGATGATTACACAGTGTTCAGTTCCATTCGCAACTCCTCAGATAATGAAGCAGTCCATGCCCAAATGCAGCAAGACCTGGATGACATTCAGGCTTGGGCTGTCAAGTGGCAAGTAACATTCGTGCCAGACAAGTGCCAGGCAATGACTATCTCCAGCAAGCGAGAATCTAACCACCGCCTGTTGATATTCAATGGCATTACAATTGCCGAATCCCCCACTATAAAACATCCTGGGGGGGGTCACCATTGACCAGAAACTTAACTGGGCCAGCCACATAAATACTGTGGCTATAAGAGCAGGTCAGAGGCTGGGTATTCTGTGACGAATGTCTCACCTCCTGACTCCCCAAAGCCTTTCCACCATCTACAAGGCACAAGTAAGGAGTGTGATGGAATACTCTCCACTTGCCTGGATGAGTGCAGCTCCATCAACACTCAAGAAGCTCGACATCATCCAGGATAAAGCAGCCCGCTTGATTGGCACCCCATCACCACCTTAAACATTCACTCCCTCCACCACCGGTGCACCATGGCTACAGTGTGCATCAAATACAAGATGCACTGCAGCAACTCGCCAAGGCTTCTTCAGCAGCACCTAACAAACCCACGACCTCTACCACCCAGAAGGACAAGGGCAGCAGGTGCATGGGAACACCATCACCTACAAGTTCCCCTCCAAGTCACACACCATCCTGACTTGGTCAAAGAGGGTGGTGGAGGGAGTGAATATGGTGGATGGGGTGCTGATCAAGTGGGCTGCTTTTTTCTGGATGGTGTTGAGTTTCTTGAGTGTTGTTGGAGCTGCACTTATTCAGGCAAGTGAAGAGTATTCCATCATACTCCTGAATTGTGCCTTGCAGATGGTTGAAAGGCTTTGGAAGTCAGGAGGTGAGACACTCACTGCAGAATACCCAGCTTCTGACCTGCTCTTGTAGCCATGGTATTTACGTGGCTGGCCCAGTTAAGTTTCTGGTCAATGTTGACTCCCAGGATATTGATGGAGGGGGATTCGGCGATGGTAATGCCATTGAATGTCAAGGGGTGGAGATTAGATTCTCTCTTGTTGGAGACAGTCATTGCCTGGCACTTGTATGGCGTGAATGTTACCTGCCACTCATCAGCCCAAGCCTAAATGTCCTACAGGTCTTGCTGCATGCGGACACAGACTGCTTCATTATCTAAGAAGTTGCGAATGGAACTGAACACTACAATCATCAGTGAACATCCCCACTTCTGACCTTATAGAATCATAGAATGTTTACAGCACAGAAGCCATTCAACCCGTTCCAAGAGCACGTCAGCTAGTCCCGCTTCACCGCCCTTTCCCCGTAGCCCTGCAAATTTTTTCCTTCAGGTACTTAGCCAATTCCCTTTTGGAAGCCACAATTGAGTCTGCCTCCACCACCCTTTCAGGCAGTGCATTGCAGATCCAAACCACTCGTTGCGTGAAAAGGTTTTTCCTCATGTCGTCTTTGGTTCTTTTGCCAATCACCTTAAATCTGTGTCTTCTGGTTCTCAACCCTTCCATCAATGGGAACAGTTTCTACTCTATCTAGACCCCTCATGATTTTGAACACCTCTGTTAAATCTGCTCTCAACCTCCTCTGCTCAAAGGAGAACAATCCCAGTTTCTCCAGTCTATCCACGTAACTGAAGTCCCTCATCCCTGGAACCATTCTTGTAAATCTTTTCTGCACCCTCTCTAAGGCCTTCATATTCTTCCTAAAGTGTGGTGCCCAGAATTGGACACAATACTCCAGTTGAGGCCAAACTAGTGTCTTATAAAGGTTCATCATAACTTCCTTGCTTTTGTCCTCCACGTCTCTATTTATGAAGCCCAGGATCCTGTATGCTTTTCTAACCGCTTTCTCAGCCTGCCCTGCCACCTGAAGCAGTCATTGGTGGGGAAACCCAGAGGACGTCGGCCAAGAGCATCTGAGCAGTCAGAGGGAGAAGTGAGCAGCCTGCCTCTACCTCTGCTGAAGCCACAGGGGTTGCACATCACAGGAGTTATAGGAAAGATGAAAGATTATGAGTTACACAAGGGTATGCACATGTGTGGTTTATAAAGAATTATTTCTTTGCACCACTTTCCAGTCTTGCCCATTTTTGCCTGCAGCCTGCCAACTGGCCTTCTCAGTTCTGGTGAATGTTATGTTCATTAATAACTAGTTGTTTGCATTATGAACAGCTAGCTTAGAGCTAGACATTTATTCATGCCATGTGGACTTGTACAGCATCCTGTAGAGGCAGCCATCTGTGCTTCTGTGTGCAGGCTTCCATCTTGACTACTGCGTTCTGGGTAGCCTAGTGCATCGTGGGTAGTGTAGTCTTAAACACATACAACTAAATATACAGCTCTATACAGCCCTACGACTCCATCTAGTGTACCACTCCAGAATGACATTGATCATTACATCCCCCTTTGAGGTTAACAAAATCAATATCAATCAACTTTCAAGAAAAACGATAAAGATGATATCAGTAACACTTTTGTTGGTGCTCTATAAACAAACATTTTCACAACAGTCAATACACTTTCAATATAGTTTTTCTTTGTACTCAAAGATTAAGTCTATCAGGCTTTTTTACTACACGTGTGGGTCTCCTCAGCACGAGTAAGTCTGATGTGTTTTCATGAGATTGTTCTGGTGGTGAATGACGATTCAGTTGCGGCATTGTCATCAATCTGCTCTTGGATAGTTTCTTGTGTTTTCAGGAGGGAACGGCGGTTCCTCCTGAGAATCTGTCCTTCCTCAGTTCTAACAGTGTATGACCTTGGTCGTACTTCCTCAAGAACTGTAGCTTTCCTGTTCCATGCATCTGGATCCTCAATCCTGACAACATCATCCCTTGTCAATGGTTTTAGAGTTTTGGATGACTTGTCATAGTATGATTTCTGTTTCAGCTTTAACAGTTGAAGTCTCTGTCTCAGTTCCTCACTTTGCTGTTCTTTTGCACAGCAGGGTAGCGTGGTGCGCAACTTGCGACCCATTAGTAGTTCAGCAGGTGAAGAACCACAGTCTAAAGGTGAGGCTCGGTAGCTCAGCAGGGCGAGATAAGGATCAGACTTGCTTTCTGTCGCTTTCTTCAGTAGCTGCTTGAGAACTTGAACACCTTTCTCTGCCTTACCATTTGACTGAGCATACAAAGGACTGGATGTGATGTGCTGAAAGTCATACTGTGCTACAAACTGTTGCCACTCCTTACAGTTGAAGCACGGACCATTGTCGCTAACGGCAATCCTGGGAATTCCATGTCTGGCGAAGATGGATTTCACATGCATTATGACACTGCTTACTGATGTGCTTGAGAGCAGCGCCATCTCAGGATAGTTAGAATAGTAGTCAATCTATATTAGATATTCTTTACCATTTAATGAAAGAGGTCCATACCAACCTTTTGCCATGGCGCTATTGGTAAGTCAGCTACTATCATTGGTTCCTTTGTTTGTTTTGGTGTTTCTGACATGTCTCACATTTGCCTATCATGTTCTCAATGTCCTTATTTATGCCAGGCCAATAAACAGTGTCTCTTGCTCTCCTTTTGCATTTTTCAATTCCGAGGTGTCCCTCATGAATCCTTTTGAGCATGTCTTGACGTAGAGCCTGTGGAATGACTATTCTGTCCTGTTTTAGTAATAGTCCACTTGCGACACTCAATTCTGACCTTATGTGAAAGTATTTTGGACAGGAACCTTTTGGCCAACCATGATGAATGTTCTCTATTACTGTTTGTAACACTGTATCTTTTACTGTTTCTTCTGCTATATGCTTTGATTTTGTGTCTGACACGGGCAGCACAGCAGTGACCATACTCACATGAACATCCACGTCTTCTTCAGTAGAGCTCACTTGACTCATTGTGGGTGCTCGGGATAGTGCATCTGCTAACACTATGTATTTGCCTGGTGTGTAGATCAGTTCAAAGTCATATCTTTGCAGCTTCATCATGAGTCGTTGAATCCTTGGAGACATCTCATTCAGATTTTTTTTTATGATGGCAACCAGTGGGCTGTGGTCTGTCTCAACTGTGAAGGTGGGAAGCCCATATATGTAGCCATGGAACTTTTCTAATCCAACTACCAAGCCTAGACATTCCTTTTCAATCTGGGCGTATCGACACTCAGTATCAGTCATAGACCTGGAGGCATAGGCAACAGGCTTCCAATCTTCACCCTCTGCTTGTAGCAAGACCGCGCCTAGGCCATCCTTTGATGCATCCGTTGACACTTTGATTCTCTTTGTTGGGTCAAAGAAGGTGAGTACAGGTGTGGTTGTCAGCACTGTTTTGAGATTCATCCACTCTTGTTCATGTCTTTCTGTCCATGCGAACTCATTTGTTTTATGTAGCAGGTCTCGCAGACAGGTTGTCTTGGCTGACAAGTTAGGAATGAACTTTCCAATGAAGTTTATCATCCCCATGATGCGTAGCACTCCTTTTTTATCAGTGGGTCAGGGCATTTTGAGTATGGCGTTTACTTTTTCCATATCTGGCTCTATTCCTTTACCAGATAGAATATCTCCTAGGAAAGTGACTTCCTGGACGCCAAACTGACACTTGGCTTTGTTGAGCTTCAGTCCATTCCGGCGTATGCTCCGTAGCACTGTAGTCAGTCGCTCATTGTGTTCTTTCAGTGTGGAGCCCCAGATGATGATATCATCAACATAGACCCGAACTCCTTCCAGACCTTCAATTATGTGTTCCATCGCTCTATGAAAGATTTCAGATGCAGATATTATCCCGAAAGGCATTCTGAGGAAACAATACCTGCCAAATGGTGTGTTGAAGGTACAGTATTTGGTGCTCTCTTCATCCAGTTTTAGTTGCCAAAATCCTTGTGAGGCATCGAGCTTTGTAAAGTATCTGGCACCTGACATTTCACTGGTGATTTCTTCTCGCTTGGGAATCTGGTAGTGTTCCCGTTTTATGTTTGCATTTAAGTCCTTTGGATCCATGCATATTCTTAGATCATTGTTCTTTTTCTTTACACATACCATGGAGTTAACCCGGTCTGTTGGCTCTTCGACTTTCCTGATGACTCCTAGTGTGGTCATTCTGTCCAGTTCATTCTAGAGCCGGTCACGCAGGGGTGTTGGAACTCTTCGTGGAGCATGTACCACTGGCTGAGCATCCTCCTTTAGCTGGATCTTGTAAGTGAATGGTAGAACTCCAAATCCTTTGAACACATCCTGGAAATTACTCACTACAGAATCCACTGAGTCATCTGGTCTGCTTATGGCACAGTTTATACGGTAGACTCTCTTGACCAGTTCTAAGTCCTCACAAGCTTTGTCACTCAGTCGTGAATCAAGTCCTTCAGCCACAACAGAAAACATGAGATGATGCACTTTGTCTTTGACTGTCACTTTAAGTCTGCATACACCTAAGCTATCTATTTTCTGTCCATTATAGCTCTTCAGTAGTACTGACTTTTTCTGTATTTTGGGCTTTTCTTTCATGTTTTTAATGTCACTCATACTGATTAAGTTTCCTTTTGCCCCAGTGTCCAGTTTCAATGTAACTAATGCTCCATTTACCTGCAGTGGGATCATCCATTTGTCCTCTTTTACTGCATTGACGTTATGTTCAGCATTGTTTATTCCTGAGGGCTGCACATTTTCTGTATCCTTTTCTATATTGTCACATGACACCATTCCTACAAAGAATGTCTCACTTAAATCAGTGTCCTCAATCACATTAACTCGGACTTGTTGCCCTTTTTTACTTTTGAAAAGCATTGTTTGGCAAAGTGATTCTTTCCATGACATTTTGTGCACATTTTTCCAAACGCTGGGCATTGTTTTAACTGGTGTTTGTAACCACAGCGTTTACAATTAAAAATTCCTTTGTCCAATTGCTTTTCATTTCTGTTCTGCCCATGTTGCTTCCCCTTGTAGAACACAGAACCGACAGCAGCACTTACTACAATCGCATCATTATTGATTTCACTGAAAGTCTTCGCGTGCTGTCGAGCTAGCTCACTGGCTTGGCATATATTCACAGCATTTTCCAATGTTAGTTCGGTTTCCTCTCAACAGACGTTCCCTGACTTTTTTATCATGAATACCAAACACAATCTGGTCACGAATCATGGATGCTTTCAGCTCAGAGAAATTACATGTCTGTGCTTTCAGTTTCAGATCGGTCACAAAGCTATCAAAAGTCTCATTTTGCCGCTGTGTCCTCGAACGGAACACGTATCTTTCATAGGTTTCATTCTTTTTGGGAGAACAATGTGTATCAAATTTCTTTAGCACATCGTCTAAATTTTCTCTGTTCTCTGGATTAAATACAAATGTATTAAATACCTCTATCGCCTGTGGGCCTGCAACCGTGAGCAGCAACGCTATTTTTCTTGCGTCTGGCTTCGTACCGAATCCAATGGCAGCAATGTAGAGTTCGAATTGTTGTTTGAAAGTCCGCCAATTGTAGTCGACATTTCCCGTGAGATTCAAAAACTCCGGTGGCCTCAAATTCTCCATGTCGTTTTTCACAATTTTCAGCAGATCTTCACCAATCCTGGTACCATGTTATGTTCATTAATAACTAGTCGTTTGCATTATGAGCAGCTAGCTTAGAGCTAGACATTTATTCATGCCATGTGGACTTGTACAGCATCCTATAGAGGCAGCCATCTGTGCTTCTGTGTGCAGGCTTCTAACTTGACTACTACCTTCTGAGTAGCCTAGTGCATCGTGGGTAGTGTAGTCTTAAACACATACAACTAAATATACAGCTCTATACAGCTCTACGGCTCCATCTAGTGTACCACTCCAGAATGACATGTTATTGATCATTACAGTGAATGGCAAGACAAGTCTTAAATCTGATCAATGGTTGTCTTTGAAATGAATGATTTGTTGACTGCAGGACTGCTTTGTGATGGGGGAAGAGGAGGGGGCAAGTGTGTTCAACACGTGGCTGCCAGATGGGTACAGTGGTGCAACCTAACTATATGTTGCCATGAGGTGTCCATCCCAGGCAGCAATGTGCGCTGCTGCTTCTGCTGCTAATGCTGGTGCTTAGCTTGGTCCTCATCTGATCTGATATATGACAGCTTTAAAGTGGAGATCAGACGCACAAACTTCCAAAGTAGTGAGAATGACCTCCAATGTAGTGAAAGTCACCTCCAAAGCTGTAGAAATCACCTCCAAAGTTGTAGAAATCACTGTTGTAGATCATCCAGCCAGCCCAGATTGCAGCTGTCCATGCTGAGGTGGTGCAGTCCGCAGCCGGGCCTTCTTGGCCCAGAGCTGCTGGAGGTCATCCTGCAAGGCCATCTGCAGTTTCCCCCACTGAAAGTCAGCAGCCTTCCACCAGCCATGCTACAGCCACTAAGGTAGCACTTCGTAGGAGTACTAGGACAGGGAAAGACACACTGAAGACGGGCACTAAGGTAATGCACAAAAATGATTAGTTGACTTTGTTATGTAATATTGGATGGATTGATGTATAGTGGTGGTTATTATTTCAGCAATGTTACCAAGAGGACGATGTTGTGGTCAGTAACAGAGGGAAGGTAAGGTGTGGGACTATTGTTGAACGGGGAATTGGGGTTGTGTTCACTGGTACTGCTGTTGGGTGAGTCGATTACGGACAGCCCGGACAGAAAGAGGCAGTCTGGGTTGCCTCCTCCCTTCCTCCTCCTCCTCTTCTCCTGCTTCCTCATCCTCCTTTTCCTCCTCTTCCTATTCCGTTTCCTCCTCCTCCTTCTCTTCCTCCTCCTCTTCCTCCTGCTCCTCCTCCTCAGCTGGTCGCATATTCCTGGTGGCAAGGGCTGTGCCCTCATGATGGCGAGGTTATGAAGCATGCAGCAGACCATGTCAAATCTTGAAATGTGCTCTAGTGTGTACTACAGGACTCCTTCAGAGCAGTCAAGGCAGCGGAAACATTGTTTAAGAATGCCAATGGTCTGTTTTATCAGATTCTGTGTGGCAGCATGACTTTCATTATATGCATACTGTCTATATGTGCGTTGGTTGGGCAGTGGAGTCATGAGCCAGGTGGTCAGTGGATAGCCTTTGTTGCCCTGTAGCCACCCTCTGGTTTGTCGTGGTGGCTCAAAGACTGCGAGAACAGGGTACGATGCAGAATAAAAGCATGATGACTACTGCCAGGATACCGGGCATTCACCATCATGATGTACTGAGCATGGTCGCACACCAACTGCACATTCAGCGAGTGGTAACCTTTGCGGTTGTGGTAGATCTCAGCATTTAGATGGGGCGACTGCAAAGCCACGTTTGTGCAGTTGATGGCGCCCTGCACCATGGGGAAGCCCGCTGTCCTGGCAAAGCCACGTGCACACTCCGCCTGCTGCTCTCTGGTGTCAGAGAGTAGACAATGAACTCCCCTCTCCTGGCCTAAAGAGCGTCTGTCACCTCTCTTATGCAGCAGTGGACGGCAAACTGGGAGATGTTACAGATGTCGCCTGCTCCAGCCTGGAAGAATCCCAACGCAAAGAAATTCAGGGCCACGTCACCTTCACAGCCACTGCAGTGCTGCCCTTGCCCAGGTGTGAGGCTGCAAGTCTGGTTGCAAGAGGGGGCAGAGTTCTGTGAGCGCCTCCTTTGTAAAGCACAGATGCCTCAGACACTGCTCCTGGCTCAGGCTGAGGTAAGAGAATTTCTCTCGGAAAACTCTAGGTTGGTAAGGCCTCCTGCTGAGAGCCCTTCTCCCCCTCCTCCTCCTCCCTCTGCGAGCAGCTTGTCCTCTTTGCTGCCTCTGTTCTATCCCGCTGTCACGGGGGATTACAACTGGAGCACACATGACTGGAAGCAAGTGGTCTGACCAGAACCCTTGAAGTCAGAACCAAGACCTTCTCCACTTGCAGCACCATTCCCTGTCATCTCACCAACTTTAAACAATTCTGGAAAGCTCCAAACACTTCCACAAACTTAAACTGAACCAGTAGAAATGAATCAGCAAATAACATGAGAGTGGTTGCTGGTGCATTTAAATATCACTGGTGGGGTCCTTCCTGCTGCTGAACGTATGTTCAGCTGTGCGAAGTTAAGACCGAGCATTAGCTCCAGCATTGAGGATGAAAATGGCAGCACTGGCGTCAAATCAGCACCACCCTCACCAAGAGGGCGGCCGGTGCGGCACATGCCAAAAGTGTGTGCGTGCAGCGCGGATACTATATTCATCACAAAATGGCACCCATAGTGCCGAAGAATCGGGAGCTATGGAGCCAAATTTCTAGTCCTCAGTCTTTGAATCCATAAGGACTGTACTTAGCTGGAATGAAAAAAAGCAAATAAGGTACAGGACTGCATTGAAAGAGAGAAAAGAGGCAACTGTTGGGCGAGTGGTGGACGGGGTGTCTGTTAGCCCCACCTAACGGCACTGACAGGAGGTCCGAAACATGGTTGGGCCTCATCGGCATAATATCGGTAAATTGCCACCACTCAACAAGCTTCCTGATTGGGGTTGGGGAGGTTCGGGAATTACAGTGAAGCCAAGTCAGATATACATACTTAAAGATGGGGGGCAGTGGGTGCAGTATGGGGCCCAGAAGCACCATTTATGCTCCTCCTTGTCCAACAAAAATCAGTGCATCAGCTTTACATAGAAGATAGGAGCAGAAGTAGGCCATTCGGCCCCTCGAGCCTGCTCCGCCATTCAATGAGATCATGGCTTTTTTTGGGGGCGTTTGATAGTGGCCTTCAGCGGTCCCTTTAAGGACTGTTAAATACGTTGGTCTACATCTACTGTCAATGGGCAGAGCGTGTGCTATGCATGCTTCGTCCATTGGCACCTGAAAATTGTGTTGGGGTCCTACAACCATTTTTTGCGTGAAACTGCCACCAACCTTGAACCACTGGAAATATTCTGCAACAATGGCAAGATCGGCAACATACGCCATAAATATCACCATTTTGCACTGCGATTGCGCCATTGCAAACTTACTCCAACATTTCCTGGAATTCTAATTTGAATATGCTGCTGTGAGCATAACCGTGAACCAGAAATGGCGCAACCAATGGCCAATGCTTGCTGCTGTCAGCTTTTAGTACTTGCAAATGTAGAATGACCGATGTGTGTTAACTGATATTTTGGTTTTTTTTGGAGCAGCTCTTCACATCCTTCATCCTCCTATTTAACATATCTGATCAAAATGTTGGCTAATATTTGCCACTCTGCATTTTTTGTCAGCTTGGTAGAATTTGGAATGATCTATTTCAGAGGAACTTCGATTTTCCAAATTAACAATTCTTCAGTGTCAAGAAGAAAGTAATTTTAGAAAAGCATTCCAATGCCACTTGCAAGGTGCAGACATTTTACAATAATTTGATAGTAGACGTGGCAGTCGTTGGCTGCTACATGGAATAATGCTTCCTATCTAAAACTACACAAGAAGTGTTGTCTATATTGACCTTTTTATCCCAGGACGAGATGTAAATCAGTGTTATTGAGCTATCGATAATTGTTTGAGCTGCAGTTCTCTGAAAGATTAGGTGAGACTGTTTATTAGGATCAACTTGATTTCGGCTCTCTATTTCCATGTACATTTTTTTGCATGTCTTTTGTCTCGCTCACTCATAACATTAGATAAAGCAAACATTAATGCTCTTAATTGCTCCTCTCAGCACATGCAACTGTTTGCTAGCCGCAGATGCAACACTACCAGCCCAAATGCTGTCGCTAAAGCTGATTATAAATAATTTATTCGGCATTGGAAATATGTTTAAAGAAAACTGATCTTGGAATAATAAATGATGCTGTTGCAAGGTCATCAAGTTCATGCACCATTACAAAGACACACATCTCCAGGAAATTCTGGGCCAATATTTCTTGATTTATAATAGTACTATCATTGAGAAGGTACAAAAGCGATCAACATAGAATCATAGAATCATACAGCACAGAAGGAGTCCATTCGGCCCATCGTGTTTGTTCCAGCTCTTTGAAAGAGCTGTCCAATTAGTCCCACTCCCCTGCTGTTTCCCAAAGCCCTGCAAATCTTTCCTTTTCACGCATTTATCCAATTCTCTTTTGAAACTTATTATTAAATCGGCTTCCACCACCTTTTCAGGCTGTGAATTCCAGATTATAACAACATAGAAAATTTAAACTTTCAGAGATGAGAAATTGGACTTGGTAGCGCCCTTTTTTAGGCGCTTTGAGTCCCCTTAAGGTTCCAAAATCTGCCGTGCACGCACACACTTATGATGCGAAGTGCGCCGGACGCCATCTTGGTAAATACGTTGGCATGCGTGCAGTCCACTGTAAGTATGCAGAGCAAGCAGATCATGACGTCAGTCAGCGTGCAACGCTGATTTGATGCCAGCGCTGCCATTTTGGAGCTCAACGCTCCAGCCGATGCACTTTCTTAAACTCATACAACTGAACACACATTAAACAGCAGGAAGGACCACCCCACCAGTGCTATTTAAAGAGATCATCAACTACTTACAGGTCAATTGCTGGTTGATTTCTTCTGGCTGTTGCTGGTGCATTGAGCAATGGCTGAGGCTAGTGGTGGAGTTGGTAGGATATGGATATTTGAAGATGCATTCACTGACCTTGACCACTCGTGTGAGGTCATTAAACTTCTTGTGGAACTGCATCCATGTCCTTGGGGCTAAACTCCTGGCATTGACCTCTGCAGCTATCTGCTCCCACTGCATTTTCACCATGTGCCTGAAGGGGCTCCTGGCCCCCTGCAGATACAGGATGTATCCTTTCCATCTCCTCCACCAAGACCTTCAGTGCAGCATAAGAAAAACGGGATGCCCGCTCTCTCCCATGTTCAGCCATTCTTCAGTCTTTCCCAGATCAGATACAGCTCACAAAGAACCCCCAGCACCTGCTCCAGCCACAATGCACCTCCCCTTTAAGAGGTGCAGGCTAGTTTTAAGCAGTGCAGGCTAGCTTTAAGTAATGCTAGCTAGTATCGATTTTGGGCCCCCTGCTGATGCGTGCAGCCAATTGACAGCATGGTTAGCACTGACTGCATGTATAAATCATGCTAATGAGCAGGCAGCATGAAGATGCTGTGCTGCGTTCATTACATGGAATAGGCAAGGGGTAATTCACATCGCAATCCCTGCGCCCATTTTCGGGGGTATCCAATTTAGTTCCCTATAAGTATATATTATAAGGAAAGACTTAAAAAGTTGGGCCTGTTTTCTTTGGAAAAGAGGAGACTTTGAGGTTTTTTACAGAAGTTTTTACGATTATGAATGGCATTGGAAAGATTGATCCTGGCAAACTGTCGAATCTGGTGAAGATTTCAAACACTAGGTAAAATACTAGTTAAAAATTAAAAAGTTAGGAATAACATAGCAAATTGCAGGCATATTTCACCCAAAGGTTAATGGACTTATGGAATAAGTTGCCAGGGAAGTCCTTTGAAGCAGCCAATATAATGTTTGCATTTCCGGAGAGAAAAGTGATTGAGAGACATGATGAGAAGGTGTGTATCTGGAGTTGAACTCTGAAAAGGGTCTGTTTACTGTTGGGCTATTTACTGTTCCTAAAAACGGAAAAAAAAATTATGATTGGAGCATAAATATGTGGTATAATGGACTGCTAGCACATAGGTTCACACTTGTGATGTCTCCATACCACCAAGTTCCCAATCTGAACCAATGCACTATTGTAAAATTGTAAGCAGCGAAGGATTGGAAAATTGGATGGAAAGTCACCCTAGGCTGTGTTGACACACCATTTAGCATCTAATTGAAAGTGGCAGAGGTGGAGGTCTACGATCCAGTTACCAGCCACAGTTGTTGCAAGGTACACAGTTAAACCTAGAAAATAATGTTTAAGAGGCATATATATCCTCACAAAAATATATAAATGATAATGGCACTAATATTTTTGCTGCAGGGAAATATGTGATTTGTCACTAATATTTGAATTTGATTATGCCATAGAAACAAGAGTGGGCCATTCAGTCCCTCGAGCCTGTTCTGCCATTCAATTAGATTATGGCTGATCTGTACCTCAACTCCATTTACCCGCCCTTGATCCATTTCCCTTGATACCCTTAACCAATATCCCTGTAAGCTGCGCTTTGTTCTGCACGGCCTGTTTCTTTTTTCTGCGTGGTCTCTTTTAAATTTCTGCGCATGCACGGTACTTTCAATGGAAAAGCCAGTGAGTGGCCTGCACGGGACCTTTTCCATTACTGCGCGAGCTTAGCATTGCCCTTAACCTAACAAAGATCTATTCATCTCAGTCTCAGTCATGTTTACCTTTTGCTTGTTTGTGTAGATGATATTAATTGCCCTGGGGATCCTGACTGGCGCATCTGGAACAATCACTGTTACCTCATCACATCTTTAACCTTTACTTGGGAAAAAGCACTAAATTTCTGCAGGGCTTACAGAGGCACTGAACTGCTCTACTTGGACACTGTAGCTGAAAAGGTAACTGGAAAGATCAGTGGTAGAATTGCAATATAGGGGGTGATAATCCGCATTGTAGTAATTTTATCATCAACTTAATGCTGTACAATAAAATCCATTGTGCCATAAAAGTGCAGTTCTATGGTAGTAATATGACTTTATATTTCATACCACTGGTTAAACAGAGCAGCAAGGTTGTAACATTAGTAAATTTTATTAAAACAGCAATGTTGCCAATTATTGAGGGATGAATTCAATTAAGTTTATTCAGCAATTGCAGTATTGTTACATGATAGAATTAACTGAATTTATGTCACATTCAGACTAATCATTAATTTACAGCTGACTTGGGAAAAATACTCCAAAGCAGGATGTTTTTGATAATCACAGCAGCCAAATGGATGAAAAAGAGTGTGGGAACATTGGGGAGAACCAACAAAATTAGATAATTCCCAAGGGTATAATTCACTGCCTATACCTAATAGTGGAGCTGTATAAGGAGGTTTTGGCTTCCAGGGAGGCACTTTCACCGATGTATTCATGATTTCAGGAAAAGTGTATCATATGAAAATCCATCTGCTCTGCCTGTAGCTGTGAAAGTCACATCAGATGTCACTTTCCTTGGAACAGGATTCTTCCAAACAGCCATTGTATAAGGTACTATTAGGGTGGATTTTCCTTGGCTTAGTGCCCAAAAAAACAATTGCTAATCACAGAAAATTGGGCACTAATCCTTTGTGTGTGTCCACATCCCACCGCCCCTCCCTTCACCTGACTAGCACTGCGCCCTAATTTCCTGCATGGCTTTTCAGGTATTTGCACCTGACTGTGCTGGAAGAGGGTATAGCAATGTAAATTATGTGTAAATGAATGCCAGATGCCTCTACACACAAATTTCGTTTGTGTTCAGGTACAGTTCAGGGGCAGACTGCCCCATAAAAATGTGGCATTACTGCCAGCAGAGATGCAAAAGGACAGACTGCTATCATTGAGAAAGATCTTTCTATTTTAGATCTAGTATTGTTCAATGAGACAGGCTTAATTAATAACCTTGTAGTAAAGGAGTTTCTGGGGAAGAGTGATCATAATATAATAGAATTTTATATTGCGTTTGAGAGTGATTTAGTTAAGCCCAAAACTAGGGTCTTAAATCTGAACAAAGCAAATTACATAGGTATAAGGGGAGAGTTGGTAGATTGGAAAACTAGATTAAAAGATAAGCAATGGCAAACATTTAAAGAATTAATTCATAATTCACAACAATTATACATTCCCTTACAGAATACAAACTCCACAGGAAAAGTGGTCCAACCATGGCTAATAAGAGAAGTTAAAGATTGTATTAGATTAAAGGAAGAGGCTTATAATGTTGCCAAAAAAGGTAGTAAGCCTGAGGATTGGGAGAATTTTATAATTCAGCAAAAGAGGACCAAGAAATTAATAATGAAAGAGAAAATAGAATATGAGAGTAAACTAGCAAGAGACATAAAAACAGGTTGTAAAAGCTCCTATAAGTATGTAAAAAGGAAGAGATTAGCAAAAGTAAATGTGAGTCCCTTAGAGGCTGAGACAGGAGAAATTATAATGGGAAATAAGTAAATGGCAGAAACATTAAACTTTGTATCTGTCTTCACGGTAAAAGACAAATAAAAAAATCCGGAAATAGTGGGGAACCAAGGGCCTAGTGAGAATGAGGAACTTAAAGAAACTAGTATTAGTAAAGAAATAGGGCTGGAGAAATTAATGGGACTGAAAGCCGACAAATCTCCTGATGGCCTTACATCCTAGGGTTTTAAAAGAGGTGACTACAGAGATGGTGGATACATTGGTTTTGATCATCCAGAATTCCCTAGATTTTAGAACGGCCCCTGTGAATTGGAAGGTAGCAAATGTAACAAATGTATTTAAGAAAGAAGGGAGAGAGAAAACAGGGAACTATAGGCCAGCTAGCCTGACATCAGTAGTAGGGAAGAATCTATTATGAGGGACGTGATAACAGGGAACTTAGAAAATCATAATATAATTGGGCAGAGTCACCATGGATTTATGAAAGGGAAATCATGTTTGACAAATCTGTTAGAGTTTTTTGAAGTTGTAACTAGTAGAGTTGATATGGGGGAACTAGTGGATGTGGTGTATTTGGATTTTCTAAAAGCATTCGATAACGTGCCACACAAGAGGTTATTACACAAAATTAGGGCTCATGGGATTGGGGTAATGTATCAGCATGGATTGAGGATTGGTTACGGACAGAAAACAGAGAATAGGAATAAACGGGTCATTTCCCGGTTGGCAGGCTGTAACTAGTGGGGTACCGCAAGGATCAGTGCTTGCGCCTCAGCTAATTATAATCTATATCAATGACTTAGATGAGGGGACTGAGTAATGTAGCCCAGTTTGCTGACGATACAAAGTTAGGTGGGAAAGTAAATTGTGAGGAGGACGCAAGGAGGCTGCAAATGGATTTAGACAGGTTAAGTGATTGGGCAAGAACGTGGCAAATGGAATATAATGTGGAGAAATGTGAAGTTATCCACTTTGGTAGGTAAAATAGAAAAGCAGAGTATTTTTTAAATGGTGAAAGTCTGGGAAATGTTGGTAATGTTGGGTGTCCTTGGATACGAATCACAGAAAGTTGACATGCAGGTACAGCAAGCAATTAGGAAAGCAAATGGTATGTTGGCCTTTATTACAAAGAGATTAGAGTATAAGAGTAAAGAAGTTTGCTGCAATTATATAAGGCTTTGGTGAGACCCCACCTTGAGTACCATGTACAGTTTTGGTCTCCTTACCTAAGGAAGGATATACTTGCCTTAGAGGGAGTGTAACGTAGGTTTACTAGACTGATTCCAGGGATGAGGGGATTTTCCTATGAGGAGAAATTGAGTAGACTAAGTCTATATTCTCTAGAGCTTAGAAGAATGAGAGGTGATCTAATTGAAACATAAAATTCTTAAGGGGCTTGGCAGGGTAGATGCTGGGAGGATGTTTCCCTGGCTGGGGAGTGTAATGTCCGTGTGTAATTGAGACACGGACTGCAGAAGTTGGTTATAACAGGTGTTTACTGAATGGAGACAAAACTGGAACTACTATACAAAGTTACTACACAGGCTTATATACAGGGGTGGTCACGACTGGTACTGCAGTATACAGGGGCTGCAGAATATAGTTCCTTCTTCAAGGTACATACACTACAATTCCTCCCCTTTTAGCTAAACAGTACATAACATTCGATTAATAATTAAATAACATATTTACAATTACAGTTGCTATATACATTAGCTGAAGTTAATCAATTATAAATTCAGTCTTTGAGGAGGCTTCCTGATTCTGTCCAGATAACGCCTCTTTGGGGTATCAGGTTCTTCTGGCAAAGTTGATTCAGGATCAACGTCGTTGTTTGGTTCATCTGCTTCCAATATCACCGATTCTGAGGTAGATGCAATTGGTACTTCGGTTTCATCACCAGGTGTATAGGATCGTGGTGTAGATTTGACGTTTTCCAGTGACTCTAGAATCTGGTCAGCATGGCGTCTTACAATGCTCTCTCCAACGTCCACGGCATACATTAGAGGTCCTTGCCGTGTGCAGATCGTTCCTGGCTGCCATTTCTCTGTGCGGTAGTCCCGGGCCAAAACTGGTTGACCTATCTTGAAACTCCTGGTTGGCCTTTCATTCATATTCTGAAACTGCCTGTTCTCCACATCTCTTCTGATGTTTGGCTTAACCAAATCCAAGCGGCATCTTAGTCTTCGATTGAAGAACATCATGGCTGGAGTTTGGTTGGTAACCACATGTGTCGCATTCCGGTAGGCAAACAAGAAGTTATCCACCTTGTGTTGTAGGGGTATGTCTTCATTACACATTGCCTTGATAGCCTTCTTGAATGTTTGAACGAACCTCTCAGCCAATCCATTGGTGGCTGGATGATTAAGAACCTCCGGAACTCTTCAGACACAAACTGTGGTCCATTGTCGGAGCAAATCTGTTCAGGCAGCCCATTTCTGGCGAATATGGTTCGTAAGACTGTGATAGTTTTTTCTGTGGTGGTTGAGGACATTTTTATTACCTCTGGCCACTTTGAATGTGCATCCACCGCAATTAAAAACATCGAGTCCATAAATGGACCAGCAAAATCAATGTGTACCCTTTGCCATGGAGATGAGGGCCACTCCCATGGATGTAGAGGGGCTTGTGGTGGGGCGTTTTGGACCTTCTGGCATCCTGTACAGCTCTTGGTCATCTCTTCGATTTCTCTATCGATTCCCGGCCACCACACAAATGCTCTGGCTAAGTTCTTCATTTTTACCCCTCCCAGATGACCCTCATGAAGCTCATTGAGCACTCTATCCTTCAATTTGGGTGGAATTACTACTCTGGATCCACACATCAAGGTTCCTCGGCACACTGACAGCTGTTCTCTTCTCGGCGAGAATGCTGGCAACAGTGGTTCGCCATGTGCTGGCCATCCCTTCACCGTTAAATCATAGACCCTGGAGAGTGTCGGGTCATTTCGTGTTTCCTTTTCTATGTTTCCATTCATCACAGGTAGACATTCGACTATGGTCGAGTGGAATATCTCCACAGGATCCACTGCAGGTGCTTCTTCCACCGTTGGCAACGGTAGGCGCGACAATCCATCAGCATTACCATGCTGTTTAGTTCCTTTGTACTTGATGTCATATTGGTGTGCCCCTAGGAAAAGGGACAACCTCTGTAGCCGTTGTGCTGTCATTATCGGGACGCCCTTCTTAGGGTTGAAAATGGAGACAAGAGGTTGATGATCAGTTAGTAGAGTAAATTTCTGTCCGTGCAGGTAGTGATTGAACTTCTTCACCCCCCACACCAGGCTGAGGGCCTCTCTGTCAATCTGGGCGTAGTTACGCTCGGCTGCAGTTAACGAGCGTGACGCAAAAGCTATCGGCCTCTCTGAACCATCAAGGGATTTATGTGACAGTATCGTTCCAACGCCGTAGGGAGACGCATCACACGCCAGTCTTATCGGTAGTGATGGGTTGTAGTGAGCCAATACTTCTTTTGAAGTGAAAAGGCCTTTACAATTCTGAAAGGCCCGCTTACATTCATCGTTCCATTTCCATGCTACTCCAGTTTGTAGCAGGGCGTTCAGTGGGTGCAGAATTGTGGACAAACTTGGCAAAAACTTATGGTAGTAATTCACCAATCCGAGGAATGACCTCAGTTGTGACACATTTTCAGGTGCTGGAGCCTTAACTACCGCTTCAATTTTGTTAGGGGACTTATGTAACCCCTCTTCATCAATCACGTGGCCACAATACGATATTTGTTTCTGAAAAAACTCGCACTTGGGGCGATTGGCTCGTAGCCCATGTTCTCTTAGTCTAGTGAGCACCTGCTCTAGGTTGGCAAGGTGTTCACTGTCATTTTCACCTGTCAGTAGGATGTCGCCCAAGTAACACTGAGTCCCCGGAATCCCTTGCAGGACTTGTTCCATCGCTCTTTGCCATATAGCCGGAGCTGATGCTACTCCGAATACCAGTCGATTATACTGGTAAAGACCTTTGTGAGTGTTTATCGTGAGATATTTCCTAGAGGATTCTTCAACCTCCATCTGCAAATATGCTTGCGCTAGGTCAATTTTTGTAAAACATTTCCCTCCAGATAGTGAGGCGAAAATATCTTCTATCCTCGGAAGAGGATACTGTACTGTGTGAAGGACTGGGTTCACAGTCACCTTGAAGTCCCCACAGATGCGAACCTTCCTTGGCTCCTCAGACTTATTGTTTAACGTTTTCTTCATGACAGGAACGATGGGTGTCGCCCACTCGCTCCAGTCTACCTTAGATAACACGCCTGCATTCTCCAGATTCTCCAGCTCTGCCTCGACGGCTGGGCGAATTGCATACGGTACCGGTCTTGCTTTGAAAAACTTGGGAATTGCATTCTCTTCTATTTTTATCGAGGCGGTTACGCCTTTAAGAGTGCCCAGTCCTTGTTGAAATACCTCTTTAGCGTTAGCTAAGATTTTTGACAACCGTCCAGGTGTGACGTCATCATCCTTTTTACCAGCCACAGTCAGTGCCTGAATGGAGTGCCAGTCTAAACTTACCTTTCTGATCCATTCACGTCCCAATAACGGTGGTCCACCATCTTGCAGTATGTACAGATACAATTTCTGTATTTCCTTGCCGTTTTATTCGACAGGCACCCTTATTTTCCCTCTGGGGTATACTTTCTGCCCCGTATATGTATTCAAGACAATGGATGTGTCTTTCAAGGGTATGTGTGAGAATAGCCGCTCGTAGTCTCGTCGATTCATGACGGTCAGGGCTGATCCTGTATCCAATTCCATTTTGACTTGGGACCCTGCTATCGTGAGGGTGACCCAAAAGGTTCGGTGATCCTCTTTTGCGATTACGTTGTGTAGTTTGAGACAGCTTAGTCTCTTGTTCCCGGATTCACTATCGCTCGTCTGGTCTTCGGAACTACTGTCCGTCATCTTTTGTACTTCCCTGTACTTTTCCTTAGTAGTCTTTTTGTTATCGTTAGTCTTCTTCCCGGACCTGCAAACTCGTGCAATGTGTCCCATCTTTCCGCATTGCCTGCATGTTTTGTCCTTGAACCAGCAGTCCTTCTGGTCATGGGTTGTTCTGCCGCAGCGATAATATTTTTCAAATCCCCGTGTCATTTCATGGGTGCCGTATTCCTGTGGCTTTTGCTGTATTTCCGCAGCTCCCCTTGCTGCTGCTTCGTACGATACTGCCACGCTGAAAGCCTTATCTAGCGTCAGCTCTTTCTCCGGGAGTAACCTCTTCTGGATTCCTTCACTCAGGAGTCCACAGACAAATTTGTCCCGTAGGGTATCTGCCAGTCCTGCTCCGAACTGGCAGTGCTTTGATAGCTTGCGTAGTTCCGTAAGGTAATCAGCATTGCTCTCATCTTTATGCTGATTTCTCTTGTGGAATTTAAAAATCTTTCTGCTATCAGCAGCGGTGTAGGATTTAGGTGTTCCTGTAGAATATCAACAATTTCGTTAAAACTCTTCCCCATCGGTTTGACTGGAGTGATCAGGTTCCGCAATAGGCCCGTACGTTCTTGCGCCCATTAAGTTTAGTGGTACTGATGCCTTTTTCTCATCGGCTACTTCATTTGCCTTGCAATATACTTCGACTCTTTCCACATATGTGGTCCAGTCTTCTACTTCATTATCGAAGGCAGTGATATTGCCAGTCTTCGGCATCTTGGAGATCTAAGATGGCGCCTTTGCCTTTGCCTTCTTCCCCGATTGAACAAAATGGCGCCTTCCGCACTTTGCCTTCTTCCCCGCTGGATTAAGATGGCGGGCTTTCTGCGCTTCTAACTTCTTTTTCCTTTATTTTAATTACTGTTCCCGTCGTCAGAGCAGACCCTATGGGACACTTTCCTCCCTCTTCTTGGGTCTGTACGCTGCCCGGCTTCATAGCACCGGCCGCGCCCTGTGTGCTCCACCCTCTCTCTCTCTCTCCTCTTTCCCGACAACGCTGCTCGGCCCCGTTGAAAAGCCACCCGATCGAGCTCTAGCCCGCCGCAGCCCAGGAAGGATCAGTGTACTACCTGCCACCAGCCCGATTAGCTGGAACACCATAGACTGGATAACCAAGCCCAGCTCTCGACAGCCTCTCCTGCAAATCTTTGAATTCGATGAATCAGAGGGCAGTTGCCCACGGTCGACGCCCGTTTCCTCTCTGTTTTTTTTCTTTTTGGATTTCTTCCTTCTGGCTTCGACCTCCAATAACTTCGCTTCAGGGATGGATCCCCATGAGGTGGTGCAGAACTGTAGGTAAGTTCGGATCTGTTCGTCGCCAATGTAATGTCCGTGTGTAATTGAGACACGGACTGCAGAAGTTGGTTATAACAGGTGTTTACTGAATGGAGACAAAACTGGAACTACTATACAAAGTTACTACACAGGCTTATATACGGGGGTGGTCACTACTGGTACTGCAGTATACAGGGGCTGCAGAATATAGTTCCTTCTTCAAGGTACATACACTACAGGGAGTCTAGAACTAGGGGTCACAGTCTCAGAATAAGGGATCAGCCATTTAGGACTGAGATGAGGAGAAACCAATGGATATGGGGATAGTGCGGGAAGGTGGAGTTGAGATAGATGATCTTATTGAATGGCGGAGCAGGCTCGAAGGGCCATATGGCTCACTCCTGCTCCGTTTCAGAATGCTGTTACTGTTTTTTGCTTACTGATGGAGACTGTGTTCATGACTCTGGAATCCTCCACGCCCCTCCCCATTTTGAGATGGCATATTTGGAGATAGCTAATGAAGGAAAGGAATTCTTCTTGTCCCTAACCATATCAAATCAAAAATCAAATCAAATCAACTTTTATTGTCATTGTTAGTGCATAAGTGCAGTACAACGAAATGTAGGCTTGCGGCTCCCGAGATTGTACATTTGGATTAAGACATTTAAACATTCAACATACATTTAGCTTGTAGTATATTAACATAAATATGACCATAATAAAGTGCATTGGCAGATGTGCAGGCTTTAGAGTTTATTTGTGGAGTTCAGTAGGATGACAGCCCTGGGAAAGAAGCTGTTCCTAAATCTGGTCATACAGGTGCGAATGCATCTGTAGCATCTCCCAGATGGTAGGAGGGCGAACAGACTGTGGCTGGGGTGGGTAGGGTCTTTGATGATGGACCGTGACCTCCGTAGACAGTGTTTCTCGTATATGTGCTCTATGGTTGGTAGCCGGGTGCCGGTAATGTGTTGGGCAGTTTTGACTACCCGCTGCAGGGCTTTCCGGTCATAGTAGCTACAGCTGCCATACCATACTGTGATACAGTTTGTCAGGATGCTCTCTATAGTGCAGCGGTAAAAGTTAGAGAGGATCAGGGGTGACAGATTACATCCCTTCAGCCTCCTTAAGAAATATAGGCGCTGCTGGGCCTTCTTCACCAGAGAGGAGGTGTTGAGGGACCAGGAGAGGTCTTCCGTGATGTGAACTCTGAGGAACTTAAAGCTGTCCACCCTTTCCACCACGGCCCCATTGATGTGGATGGGGGTGTGACTTCCGCCTTTGGACTTCCTGAAGTCCACAATGATTTCTTTTGTTTTCTTGGTGTTAAGGGCCAGGTTGTTATCAGCGCACCACTTCACGAGATGCTGGACCTCCTCCATGTAGGCTGACTCATCGTTGTTGGTGATCTAGCCTACTACCGTGGTGTCATCCGCAAACTTGATGATGGTGTTGGAACCATTAACAGCCACACAGTCGTGGGTGAAGAGGGAGTAGAGGAGGGGGCTCAGCACACATCCTTGTGGGGCCCCCGTGTTCAGGGTCAGGGGGGGGAGGTGTGGTTACCTAATTTGACAGACTGGGGTCTGTTTGTTAGGAAGTCCAGGGTCCAGTTGCAGAGGGAAGTGTTCAGACCAAGAGTTTGGAGTTTGGTGGCCAGCTTGTTGGGGACGATAGTGTTGAATGCTGAGCTGTAGTCTATAAACAGCATTCTGATGTAGGTCACCTTACCATCTAGGTGATTCAGTGCCGAGTGTAGAGCAGTTGTGATTGCATCCTCCATTGATCTGTTTGCACGATTGGCAAACTGGTGTTGGTCAAGTGAGGCAGGAACACTGGCTTTGATGTGGGCCAAGACCAGTCTCTCGAAACACTTCATTATGATGGGTGTGAGTGCGACAGGTCGATAGTCGTTCAGGCACGTCACAGCCGTTTGTTTTGGCACAGGAATAATGGTAACGGTCTTGAAGCATGTAGGGACTACTGCCTGGGACAATGACAGATTGAAGATGGCGGTGAAGACATCAGCCAGCTGATCAGCACATTCCTTGAGTACCCGTCCAGGGATGCTATCCGGTCCAGCAGCCTTTCGTGTGTTCACTCCGCGTAGAACACCCCTTATGTCGGAGGTTGACAGAGTGAGCACCTGGTCTTCCGGGGGTGGCAAGGCTTTGGTAGCCGGGTCCATGTTGTCCCTGTCGAAGCGAGCGTAGAAGTTGTTAAGCTCCTCCGGAAGGGAGGCATCGCTAACCGGGGGACTGGTGTTTTTGCCCTTGTAGTCAGAGATATATCAGCCATCTCAGGATAGTTAGAAGAGTAGTCAATCACTATTAGATAGTCTTTACCATTTAAATGAAAAAGGTCCATACCAACCTTTTGCCATGCTGCTGTTGGTATGTCAGCTACTATCATTGGTTCCTTTGCTTGTTTGCTTTGGTGTTTCTGACATGTCTCACATTTGCCTATCATGTTCTCAATGTCCTTATTTATGCCAGGCCAATAAACAGTGCCTCTTGCTCTCCTTTTGCATTTTTCAATTCCGAGGTGTCCCTCATGAATCCTTTTGAGCATGTCTTGACGTAGAGCCTGTGGAATGACTATTCTGTTCTGTTTTAGTAATAGTCCACTTGCGACACTCAATTCTGACCTTATGTGAAAATATTTTGGACAGGAACCTTTTGGCCAACCATGATGAATGTTCTCTATTACTGTTTGTAATACTGTGGCCTAGAAATTCAGTGCCCTTAGCGCCGATTTTGCGGTGATAGAGGGCCTAGCGCTGCAATTGGCGCCGGCGCCGAAATTGCCTGGGGCCCTTCCGCCGCGGTAGACCGGTAGCGCTGCGCCGGCACCGATGACGTCATCGGTGTGCGCAGCGTCCCGGTTGCCATGCCGACGGGCCCCAGCGCCGAAATTCAGTTGCGGCCGCCTCGCCCGTGGCAGCCGCAACTAAGACTCTGGCAACAGAGTCTTACATGACTTTGCGCCGGCGCATTAAAGGCACCGCGGCGGCCGGCCGCTTTCCCGCCGGCCGCCTGGCCGCAGCTCACTCCCCGGACTTCCCCCCCCCCCCCCCCCGGAACAGAAGCAAGCCCGGCACTTGTCCGAGGTGCCGGGCTCATTTTTAAAAAGATTTTCGCGGGCCGCGGCCGGGTGCAGGCAGCTCCTCCTTAAGGGAAGGAGGAGGCCTGCACTTCCCGAACCTGCCGCACCGCAGCGGGCGCCGCAGCGCCGGAATAGCGCCGATATTCAGCGCGTAGCGCCAGTTTTCAGGCGCAAACAGCTCTCAGCAGCGCCGGCAGCCGTTTGGGCGCAGAACTATTGAATTTTGGGCCCAACCAGCGCGACTTAGCTCCGGCACTAACTTCCGGCGCTAAAGCCCTGGCTGCGCCAAAACTCAATTTCTAGGCCCGTATCTTTTACTGTTTCTTCTGCTATTTGCTTTGATTTTGTGTCTGACACGGGCAGCGCAGCAGTGACCATACTCACATGAACATCCACGTCTTCTTCAGTAGAGCTCACATGACTCATTGTGGGTGCTCGGGATAGTGCATCTGCTAACACTATGTATTTGCCTGGTGTGTAGATCAGTTCAAAGTCATATCTTTGCAGCTTCATCATGAGTCGTTGAATCCTTGGAGACATCTCATTCAGGTTTTTTTTTATGATGGCAACCAGACGGCTGTGGTCTGTCTCAACTGTGAAGGTGTGAAGTCCATATATGTAGCCATGAAACTTTTCTAGTCCAACTACCAAGCCTAGACATTCCTTTTCAATCTGGGCGTATCGACACTCAGTATCAGTCATAGACCTGGAGGCATAGGCAACAGGCTTCCAATCTTCACCATCTGCTTGTAGCAAGACCGCACCTCGGCCATCTTTTGATGCATCCGTTGACACTTTGATTCTTTTGGTTGGGTCAAAGAAGGTGAGTACAGGTGTGGTTGTCAGCACTGTTTTGAGGTTTATCCACTCTTGTTCATGTCTTTCTGTCCATGCAAACTCATTTGTTTTATGTAGCAGGTCTCGCAGACAGGCTGTCTTGGCTGACAAGTTAGGAATGAACTTTCCAATGAAGTTTATCATCCCCATGATGCGTAGCACTCCTTTTTTGTCAGTGGGTCGGGGCATTTTGAGTATGGCGTTTACTTTTTCCATATCTGGCTCTATTCCTTTACCAGATAGATTATCTCCTAGGAAAGTGACTTCCTGGACGCCAAACTGACACTTGGCTTTGTTGAGCTTCAGTCCATTCCGGCGTATGCTCTGTAGCACTTTAGTCAGTCTCTCATTGTGTTCTTTCAGTGTGGAGCCCCAGATGATGATGTCATCAACATAGACCCGAACTCCTTCCAGACCTTCAATTATGTGTTCCATCACTCTATGAAAGATTTCAGATGCAGATATTATCCCGAAAGGCATTCTGAGGAAACAATACCTGCCAAATGGTGTGTTGAAGGTACAGTACTTGGTGCTCTCTTCATCCAGTTTTAGTTGCCAAAATCCTTGTGAGGCATCGAGCTTTGTAAAGTATCTGGCACCTGACATTTCACTGGTGATTTCTTCTCGCTTGGGAATCTGGTAGTGTTCCCGTTTTATGTTTGCATTTAAGTCCTTTGGATCCATGCATATTCTTAGATCATTGTTCTTTTTCTTTATACATACCATGGAGTTAACCCAGTCTGTTGGCTCTTCGACTTTCCTGATGACTCCTCGTGTGGTCATTCTGTCCAGTTCATTCTTGAGCCGGTCACGCAGGGGTGCTGGAACTCTTCGTGGAGCATGTACCACTGGCTGAGCATCCTGCTTTAACTGGATCTTGTAAGTGAATGGTAGAACTCCAAATCCTTTGAACACATCCTGGAAATTACTCACTACAGAATCCACCGAGTCATCTGGTCTGCTTATGGCACAGTTTATACGGTAGACTCTTTTGACCAGTTCTAAGTCCTCACAAGCTTTGTCACCCAGTAGTGAATCAAGCCTTTCAGCCACAACAGAAAACATGAGATGATGCACTTTGTCTTTGACTGTCACTTTAAGTCTGCATACACCTAAGCTATCTATTTTCTGTCCATTATAGTCCTTCAGTAGTACTGACTTTTTCTGTATTTTGGGCTTTTTCATATTGTTAATGTCACTCATACTGATTAAGTTTGCTTTTGCCCCAGTGTCCAGTTTCAATGTAACTAATGCTCCATTTATCTGCAGTGGGATCATCCATTTGTCCTCTTTTACTGCATTAACTTTATGTTCAGCATTGTCTATTTCTGAGGGCTGCACATTTTCTGTATCTTTTTTGATATCGTCACATGACACCATTCCTACAAAAAATGTCTCACTTACATCAGTGTCCTCAATCACATTAACTCGTTGCCCTTTCGTCGTTTTTACTTTTGAAAAGCATTGTTTGGCAAAGTGATTCTTTCCATTACACTTTGTGCACATTTTTCCAAACGCTGGGCATTGTCTTAACTGGTGTTTGTAACCACAGCGTTTACAATTAAAAATTTCATCCTCCGATTGCTTTTCATTTCTGTCCTGCCCACGTTTCTTCCCCTTGTAGGACATAGCACCAACAGCAGCATTATCACTCATTACATTCGCATCATTATTGATTTCACTGAGAGTCTTCGCATGATTTCGAGCTAGCTCGCTGGCTTTGCATATTTTCACTGCATTTTCCAAATTTAGTTCGGTTTCTCTCAACAGACGTTCCCTGACTTTTTTATCATGAATACCAAACACAATCTGGTCACGAATCTTGGATGCTTTGAGCTCAGAGAAATTACATGTCTGTGCTTTCAGTTTCAGATCAGTCAGTGATATAACTGCTCCATCCCGCATTGAATAAAAAGAGGAACTTCACAGTCACACCAGCACTCTGCCTATTCCCACACAATCACTGTACACACCCAGTCTTGTTTTCCCCGTTCCCTGTTTTCCCTCCTTCTCACGGAGAAGAGCAAGTATATTCAAGACACGCTCAGGCAACAGTACATTTTAACATCCTGCGACAAATGTTTTCGGCAGCAAAAAATTTAAACATTCTGTAAACACTTTGTAGCTTCACTAACCTGCTGACATAAACCTCAGTGCCACAAAAATCAAAAGGTCCACAGCAGCTTCTTGTATGGAACTTTATTTACATCAGCCTCTTTAATGAGCGTTTAAGGCCCAAATAGCACCCGGACATCCTGTCACGTGTGAGCCTTCCGCCATTGTGCGCCTCCACATGTGGCCAATATCTACCCACTGCATTATAATGTGAGACCACAGGAAAACCATGCACTATTTTGGTCTGCCTGGTGGAGTGTACTTCCAGTGCTCTCTGTACAAATTGTCCTCCCCACAACATCTACCCAGGAAAATCTGCCCTGTTGTATCCTATTACATTGAGTGATGCAATATTCTAGAACAGTGGTTCTCAAACTGGGGTGGGGTCCGCGGAGACTTTCCAGGGTGTCTGCGAAACATTGACCAATTATTCGTTGGAAAAGGAGCCACATAAAAGGCTATTACACAAGATAAGGGCTCATGGGGTTGGGGGCAATATAGTAGCATGGATAGAGGATTGGTTAATGGACAGAAAACAGAGAGTAGGGATAAATGGGAAAAGCGGGTTTTTTTCAAGTTGGCAGGCTGTAACTAGTGGGGTGCCTCAAGGATCAGTGCTGGGGCCTCAGCTATTTACAATCTATATTAAAGACCTAGATGAAGGGACTGAGTGTAATGTATCCAAGTATGCTGACAATACAAAGCTAGGTGGGACAGTCTCAGCTAAGGTGCAGGACATCTCTGTCGGTGGCTGTGAAGATCACTATTGCCCTTAACTTCTATGCAAGCGGCTCCTTTCAGGCCGCAACTGGGGACATAGCCAACATCTCGCAGTTCGCGATGCATTGCTGCATCCGTCAAGTGACTGATGCCCTCTTTAGACGGAGGCGGCAGTACATCTCCTTCCCAATGACCCCGGACAAGCAGCGGGAGCGCGCGGAGGGCTTCGCAAGAATAGCGGACTTCCCCATGGTGTAGGGTGCCATTGACTGCACACATGTGGCTTTGCGGGCACCTGTAGAAAATGTGGAGGAGTTCCGCAACAGCAAGGGGTTCCATTCCTTGAATGCACAGCTGGTCTGTGACCACCGACAGCTGATCCTCGCTGTGAATGCCCAGTTTCCAGGCAGCAGCCACGACGCCTTCATCCTGCGCCAGACTTCTGTGGCAGACCTTTTCGAGGCCCCGGCTCACCCAGGAGACTGGCTTCTCGGGGACAAGGGCTATCCTCTGTGCCCGTGGCTGATGACCCCGCTCCGTTCGCCCAGCACCCCTGCTAAAGAACGCTACAATGCGAGCCATCAAGCGACCAGGAACATTATTGAGCACACAATCGGCGTGCTGAAGCAACAGTTCCGCTGTCTGGACCATTCCGGAGGAGCCCTTCAGTACTCACCTGAGCGAGTCTCCCACTTCGTGGTTGTGTGTTGCATGCTGCATAACCTCACAATCCTGAGGACCCAGCCAATGCCACCAGACATTGAAGCACCAGCAGAGGAGGAGGAGGAGGAGGAGCAGCACCAAGATGGGAGGGAGGCACAAACTGGAAGGGCCGTCCATCAGAGGCTTATCAGAAGTCGCTTCTAGGCCCCTCTCAGGGAATGTTTGCTGCCATTCCAAGAACAGGAATGGAACCGTTCTGATACCCCAAAGCCTGTGAAGGGCAAAATGTATGTAAAGAGCAGACATGGCCATTGTAAATAAAGAAAGTTGTTTATTTTACAAAATGTGCTTCCTTCCCGCATGACAAAGCAATGGCAACAAAAAGCAAAACAAACAGACTGCCACATAAGTGACTCGCACACCCAGGAGACTGTCCAAAACATAACTAACATTCAGACCAGCATCCTCGGCCTTGAATTCTACAAATAACAGGTATCAGCAGCACCTTTTACTTTTTCCCCCTCGATGGTGATCTGCTTCGCTTGCGCGATTAGCCCCTTCCTTCCCTGCAGCTCCTCCGTAATGGGACCCCAGTGGCTGCAGCAAGGCTGGGGGAGGCCTGCTGACTGTCCGAAAGCGCAGATGCCCCTGAGGGACGGCCTGGACGAGCTCTGGGCCTGGAGGGCCTGGCTGCTGACTGCTCCAACTCTGCATGGGTGGAAGCAGTCTGTCCTACAGGTGGTGGCAGCTGCAGTGCAGACGTGCCAGTGGTGGCATCAGGAATTCTGTCATCCTGAGAGCGGACAGCAGCTCCCTGGTCGGCCGACACACTGGCACTCTGACGGCAGCAACGCACCATGCGCAGCAATCGGCTGGTCCACAGATTGCTGGCCTGCTGTGGTGCTGCAAGGGCCCCGGGTAATCCTGCCCGATCCAGCGAGGGTGGCAGCAGTCAGTGCTCGCGTGGCCTCAATCTGTGTCTGCATGAGACCAGCGAGTGACTGCGTGGCAGCACTCAGCACTTGCGTGGCAGGTGCCAGTGCTTCGGTGAAGCCCCAGACAATCCTTTCCAGTGCTGTCCCGAAGTCCTGCACACTCCTTGCCAGTGCTGTCCCGAAGTCCTGCGCACTCCTTGCCTGTGCTGCGCCAAAGTCTTGGACACTCCTTGCCAGTGTCTCGATGGATTCAGGCATCCTTGCCACTGCAGCCATGAGCTCAGTGTGCCTCAGCCCAGCCTGGGCGCTCATTTCTGCGAGGGCACGCACCTCTTCTGCGCTCTGTGCAGCAGCACTCGCAGCCCGACTCGCCCTCCGGGGAGATGGCCCCCGAGCTACCCTACCCCCCTCGCGTTGCTGCAGGCCACTGGTTCCTGGAGTTGGATCCTCCTCAGAGCATTCCCCCCCCGCTCCCCTCCAGAGAAGTAGTCTCCCCAGTCTGCAGATGGGCTGGCTCGCCTGAGGGTGGTACGGATGGTCCGGCTTCCTCCTGCTCGTTGCCTCCTGAGTCAGTCACAGTGGCAGCTTGAGGGCCCGGCTCCCGAGCTGGTGATGCAGCATCTGAAAGCAGGGAGGTTGAAGAGTGGCTTTAGCGAAAGGACAGGGTGGCAGCAAGGGATGCATGAGTGCTGCAATGCTCTGACTTGGGTTTAGAGTGAAAAAGCATGCTGGTGGGGGGAACAAGTGGAAGGAGAGAGTTCAAAAAGGTGATGACCTTACCATCGCTGTGCACAATGGGGTCGGCAGCTCCAGAGGTGACAGGACCACTCATTCAGCTTGCAACGATCTGGTGGACTCGCTCCTCCAGGTCTGTAAGGGTCTGCAGGTGAGGCGGGCCTCCTCCGGTACGAAGCTGCTGCCTGCGGTTCCTCGCCAGCTTGGCCTGCAAGAGAAAGGACGGGGTGTGATGAAACATGCTGCCCTGAGCTGACATCACATGCCTCCCATGGTAGAATAGCCCTTACATTATGCTGCCCTGAGCTGACATCACATGCCTCCCATGGTAGAATAGCCCTTACATTATGCACTGAGCTGAATGTGTGTGTGTGTTTCCAGAAAGGGCCATGGGTGCTGGATGACAGCTGGCCATTGGGGCTTTGCGCACCCTCTGGCCATAAAGTGAGCTGCAAATGGAGGGATGAAGATAAATCTGAAAAAGGCACTCACTCTAATGACCCGAGTGAGGTCGTTGAACTTCTTCCTGCATTGCACAGGAGTCCTGGGCACCATGCTGCTGGAGGTGACTCTTTGGGAAACCTCCCTCCAAGCTCTGCGGTATTCGGTCTGATTAGGCCTACTGCCATTCTCTGGGTACAGCACAGATCGCTAGCGCTCCACCGCGCCAACCAGAGCATCCAATGCCCCCTCGCTGAAGCGCTGCGCTCTCTCCCTGACCCTCTCCATGTCCTTGAAGTTTTGGCCACCACGGGTAGGTTACCGTCGATTTTGAGGCCTACAAGGTGCAGAGTGTGGCTGCAGATGAGAATCGATCCGCCCCTTTAAGAGCTGACCGGCGCCAGCGTGTCTAGGTCAAATCGATTATTGACAGCACCTGCGCTACACCCGCCCACAGAGAAATTGCGTTGCGCCGCCGGGTTTGCGCCTTAAGACTACCGTGCAGCGCCTGATTTAGCGCCGCGATCACTTTCAGGGGCGCTGCAACCCAATATCGCTCGAGGTGGCGATAATTTGCGCCTGGCGCTAAACTTTGCGCACTGCCAATACTAACGCCCCAAATGGGGCGATACCGAATTTTTCCCCCTTTGTGTCTAGCGAGGAGCATTCGTAATAAGGTGGATGAATTAGCTGCGCAAATAGATGTAAGCGGATATGATGTAATTGGAATTACGGAGACATGGCTTCAGGGTGACCGAGGCTGGGAATTCAACATCCAGGGGTATTCAAAATTCAGGAATGACAGGCAAAAAGGAAAAGGAGGTGGGGTAACATTGCTAGTTAAAGAGGATATTAACACAATAGTAAGGAAGGATATTAGCTCTGATGATGTGGAATCCGAATCGGTAGAGCTGAGAAATACCAAGGGGCATATAACATTAGTGGGAGTTGTATGCAGACCCCCAAACAGTAATGCTGAGGTTGGGATTGGCATTAAACGGGAAATTAGAGACGCATGCAGTAAGGGCACAGCAGTTATCATGGGTGACTTTAATCTACATATAGATTGGGCTAACCAAATTAATAACAATACTGTGGAGGAGGAATTCCTAGAGTGTATACGGGATGGTTTCCTGGATCAATATGTCGAGGAACCAACTAGAGATCAGGCCATCTTAGACTGGGTATTATATAATGAGAAAAGATTAATTAGCAGTGTTGTTGTGCGAGGCCCCTTGGGGAGGAGCGATCATAATATGAAAGAATTCTTCATTAAGATGGAGAGTGAAGTAATTGACTCAGAGACTAGGGTCCTGAATTTAAATAAAGGAAACTACGATGGTATGAGGCGCGAGTTAGCTAGGATGGATTGGGGAACGTTACTTAAACGGTTGACGATGGATAGGCAATGGCAAACATTTAAATATCCCATGGATGAACTACAGAATTTGTTCATCCCTGTTTGGCATAAAAATAAAACAAAAAAGGTGACTCAACCGTGGCTAACAAGGGAAATTAGGGATAGCATAAGATCCAAGGAGAGGACATATAAATTGGCCAGAAAAAGCAGCAAACCTGAGGATTGGGAGCAGTTTAGGATTCAGCAAAGGAGGACAAAGGGATTAATTAAGAGGGGGAAAATAGAATATGAGAGTAAGCTTTCAGGGAACAAAAAAACTGACTGTAAAAGCTTCTATAGATATGTGAAAAGAAAAAGATTGGTGAAGTCAAGCGTAGGTCCCTTGCAGTCAGAATCAGGGGAATTTATAATGGGGAACAAAGAAATGGCAGAGCAATTAAATACATACTTTGGTTCTGTCTTCACAAAGGAGGACACAAATAACCTTCCAGAGATGTTGGGGAACATAGGCTCTAATGAGAGGGAGGAATTGAATAAAATCAGTATTTGTAGGGAAATGGTGTTAGGGAAATTGACAGTATTGAAGGCCTATAAACCCCCAGGGCCTGATAATCTACATCCTAGGGTACTTAAGGAAGTGGCCCTAGAAATAGTAGATGCATTGCTGGTCATCTTCCAAAATTCTTTAGACTCTGGAATAGTTCCCATGGATTGGAGGGTAGCTAATGTAACCCCACTATTTAAAAAAGGTGGCAGAGAGAAAACGGGGAATTATAAGCCTGACATCGGAGGTGGGGAAAATGCTAGAGTCCATTATAAAAGATGTAATAGCAGAGCACTTGGGAAACAGTGACAGGATCGGACAAAGTCAACATGGATTTACAAAAGGTAAATCATGCTTGACTAATCTACTGGAATTTTTTGAGGATGTAACTGGTAGAATAGATAAGGGAGAACCAGTGGATGTGGTGTATTTGGACTTTCAGAAGGCTTTCGATAAGGTCCCACATAAGAGATTGGCGTGCAAAGTTAAAGCACATGGGATTGGGGGTAAGGGACTGACTTGGATAGAGAACTGGTTGGCAGACAGGAAGCAAAGAGTTGGAATAAATGGGTCTTTTTCCGAGTGGCAGGCAGTGAATAGTGGGGTACCGCAGGGATCGGTGCTAGGACCCCAGCTATTCACAATATATATTAATGATCTAGACGAGGGAGCTAGATGTAATATCTCCAAGTTTGCAGACGACACAAAGCTGGGTGGGCGTGTGTGCTGTGAGGAGGATGCAGAGAAACTCCAGTATGATTTGGACAGGTTGGGCGATTGGGCAGATGCATGGCAGAAGCAGTATAATGTGGATAAATGCGAGGTTATCCACTTTGGTGGCAAAAACAGGAAGACAGATTATTATCTGAATGGCAATAGATTGGGAAAAGGGGAAGTGCAACGAGACCTGGGTGTCCTTGTGCACCAGTCGCTGAAGGTAAGCATGCAGGTACAGCAGGCGGTTAAGAAGGCAAATGGTATGTCGGCTTTCATAGCGAGAGGATTCGAGTACAAGAACAAGGATGTCTTGCTGCAGTTGTACAGGGCCTTAATGAGACCACACCTTGAGTATTGTGTGCAGTTTTGGTCGCCTCATCTGAGGAACGATGTTCTTGCCATGGCGGGAGTGCAGCGAAGATTTACCAGACTGATAGCTGGGATGGCAGGAATGACGTATGAAGAGAGATTGGGTCGATTAGGCTTATATTCGCTAGAGTTTAGAAGAATGAGAGGGGATCTCATTGAAACTTATGTTGAGATACCGCGGCAAACGTGGGAGTCGAGACCAGAGCTATTGAAAACACAACTGCTTTATTCCAACCACATGACAAACAGGAACTAGAAAAGCCCGCGCATCCACTTAAATACTTCCCAGACAGGAAGTGCTCCCGGCAGCCTGTCCCTGCGGGAAACAAGTTGCTGGAGGAAAGGGCCCCCGGCTGGAGGCTTCTGCTTAGACTGTCTGTGCCGCCGTGAGCGGATTATGTCCAGTGGTGGCGTGTCGCCACAGAGCTCCCCCCAGAATCCACTTAGGAGGAGTGGACCAGTCGTGACGGTGGTCTAATGGTTCTGCCGCAGCGGCTCTGAGTGGTCGCCGGTCTGGTTGGTTGGGTCGGGCGGTTCGCTGCCGGCTGTGCTGGCTTGCCGGGGGGACGGCCTCTAGTTGGAGGCTGGGCCACGGGGACCTGTTCCCCTGGTTCTGTGTGTGCTGGTTTGAGCCGGTCGATGGAGACTGTCTCGACCCTGTCGCCGAGTCGCAGCTTGAAAACCTTGTCCCCGGTTTGTAGTACCTTGTACGGACCGTCGTACGGGGGTCGCAGGGGCCCGCGGTGCGCGTCGTGTCGCACGAAGACAAAGCGCGCCTGCTGTAAATTTGGCGGGATGTGAGGTGCGAGTTCGCCGTGTCGGTCGACCGGAAGTGGGGCGAACTGCTGAGCGGAAGAGAAAGAGTCAAGCCGCTGCTGTTCGGCCGACCAAGGCTTGGTAGGCTCCGGAAGGAATTCGCCTGGGACGTGCAGCAGTTGTCCGTAGACTAACTCCGCTGCCGAGGACTGGAGGTCTTCCTTGACCGCGGTGCGTAGGCCGAGTAGCACCCACGGTAGGCGGTCAGTCCAGGTACTGTCCTGTAGGCCGGCGCGGAGTGAGGCCTTGAGTGACCTGTGGAAGCATTCACAAAGTCCGTTGGCCTGTGGGTGGTACGCCGTGGTGCGGTGGAGCGTCACCCCGAGGTTGCGTGCTGTGGCCGTCCAGAGTTCGGAGGTGAACTGGGCGCCTCTGTCGGAGGTTATGTCGGCCGGTACGCCGAACCTCGCAACCCAGGTGTTAACGAACGCCCTGGCGATGTCGGCTGTGGTGGTGGAGGTCAGCGGCACTGCCTCAGGCCAGCGTGTGTAGCGGTCGACCATCGTGAGGAGATAAGTTTGGCCTTGCGATGGCGGCAGGGGACCGACGATGTCGACGTGTACGTGGTCGAAGCGGCGGCTGGGTACCTCGAAGTCTCCCAGGGGTGCTTTGGTGTGCAGCTGTACCTTAGCCCGTTGGCAGGCGAGGCAGGAGGTGGCCCAAGTCCGAACATCTCTGCTGAGGCCGCGCCAGACGAAGCGCTTGGAGAGGAGTTTGACGGATGCGCGGGAACCCGGGTGAGAGGGCCCGTGGAGCGCGTCGAAGACGCGGCGGCGCCAGGTCTCAGGGACGACCGGCCTGGGTTGGCCGAGTGAGACGTCGCACGTGACTGCCGTGGCTTCGGGCCCGTGCGCGACCTTGGCTAGGCGTAGCCCTGGCAGGCTGGTAGCCGCCGAGAGGAGGTCTGGGTCCGTGAGCTGGGCCGCTGCTAGTTGTGCGTAGTCGACCGCGAGGTGATTCGCACAGACGGCGGGACGGGAAAGGCAGTCGGCGACCACGTTGTCTCTACCGGAGACGTGCTGAATGTCCGTAGTAAACTCGGAGACGGCCGCGAGCTGGCGTTGCTGCCTAGCGGACCAGGGTTCGGTGTGCTTGGCCATCGCGTATGTGAGTGGCTTGTGGTCCACATACGCGGTGAAGGGGCGGCCTTCCAGGAGGAACCTGAAATGGCGGACCGACAGGTGGAGTGCGAGAAGCTCGCGGTCGAAAGTGGAGTATTTGACCTCCGGGGGGCGCAGTTGGCGGCTGTAGAAGGCAAGTGGCTGCCACGCGCCATTGACCCACTGCTCGAACACGGCCCCGACCGCGTGGTCGGAGGCGTCGGTGGTGAGCGCGACCCGGGCATCGGCCCTCGGGTGCGCGAGCAGAGTGGCGTCGGCGAGCGCGTTTTTGGTGGCGTCGAAGGCGGCTGCCATGTCAGTGGTCCAGGCTACGTCCATCTTGCCGGATTTTCCTCGGAGGGAGTCGTATAGGGGCTTCATGAGGGCTGCGGCTCTGAGGATGAACCTGTTGTAGAAGTTCACCATCCCGAGGAACTCCTGGAGGCCCTTGATGGTTGTGGGGCGGGGGAATTGCTGGACGGCCTGCACCTTGTTGGGCAGGGGGACGGCCCCAGCAGGGGTGATGTGGTGACCGAGAAAATCGATCTCGGTTAGGCCGAATTGGCACTTCGCCGGGCTGAGGATGAGCCCGTGTTGGGCTAGACGCCCGAACAGGCTGCGAAGGTGTTCGAGGTGTTCCTGTTTGGAGGAGCTGGCCACGAGAATGTCGTCTAGATAGACGAATAGGAAGTTCAGGTCCCGGAGGACTGAGTCCATAAGGCGCTGGAAAGCCTGTGCTGCATTCTTGAGGCCGAAGGGCATCCTCAGGAACTCGAACAGGCCGAATGGGGTGATGACGGCCGTTTTGGGGATGTCCGCGGGGTGTACGGGGACTTGGTGGTAACCGCGCACCAGGTCGACTTTGGAAAAGACGGTTCGTCCGGCCAGTCGGGCCGAGAAGTCCTGGATGTGTGGCACCGGGTATCGATCGGGGGTGGTGGCGTCGTTGAGGCGGCGGTAGTCCCCGCAAGGGTGCCAGCCTCCGCCGGGCTTGGGGGCGATGTGGAGGGGCGAGGCCCAAGGGCTGCTGGAGCGGCGGATGATGCCGAGTTGTTCCATGGTGGTGAACTCGGCCCGCGCGATTTCCAGCTTGGCCGGGTTGAGTCTGCGGGCGTGGGCAGAAACTGGGGGGCCGGTGGTGGGGATATAGTGTTCCACACCGTGCTTGGCAGCTTTGGCCATAAAGGTCGGGTTAGTGAGGGCGGGAAACTCAGCTAGGAGTGCCGAGTAGTCGTCCGTGGCTCTGGCGAGGCAGTAGGTCGTCAGGCCGGCCGAACGGGCCGGGGTAAAGGCGCCGGGGATGGGGGCCATAGTGTTGATGTCGACGAGGCGGTGCCTCGGAATGTCGACAAGGAGGCCGTGGGCGCGTAGGAAGTCAGCGCCGATGAGTGGGCAGAGGACCTTGGCTGTGAGGAACTCCCAGCGGTAGCGGCGGCCCGCGAGGTCGAGCGTGACCATGCGGGTGCCATATGTGCGGATGTCAGAGCCGTTGGCTGCAGCCAGTGTGATACCCCGTGTGCCGCGTTGGATCTCGAGGGCGGAGGCGGTGGTGATGCTGTGCTGGGCCCCTGTGTCGCACAGAAATCGGCGGCTGGTTCTGTCGTCAGTGACGTACAGTAGGGGCTCCTTCTGCCCCGCGGCCATCGCGGGGGCCGGTGCGGGGGGGGGTTTGAAGGTACACGGTGGCGTGCAGCATTGAGCCCTAGCGCCAAAACGGGTGTGGTAGTAGCAGTGACCCGGAGTGGTAGGGCGGTCGGGCCTAGCGGCCCGGGAAGACCGCGTGGTCGTTGCCGTGAGGTCGGGCGCGACGTCGCGAGCGGCCTGTGCAGAGAGCAGCCGGTCGGCCTTTTCGGCTATATCATTCAGGTCCGTGGAGCCAGACTCCACAATGAGCGGGCGGATGCTGGCGGGGAGCTGCCGAATGAAAAGCGTGCGAAAAAGGGCGCTGGGATTTTTGTCGTCTGAGAGGGACAGCATGTGGGAAAGCAGGTCTGATGTTGGAGCATCACCAAGGCCGGGGAGGTCCAGGAGTTGGCAGTGGCGCTGGTAAGAGGACGTTTGAAATTTTTTAAGTAGCGCAGCCTTCAGATGTTCGTACTTGCCATCCGTTGGTGGATTCTGCAGCGCTGCCCAAACCTTGGGGACTGTAGCGTAGGTGAGCGAGGCGACGAGGTAGTCGTACTTCGTGGCGTCGACTGTAATGCCTTTCAGCCGGAATCTGGACTCAGCTTGAACGAACCAGGCTTCGGCGAGGTTCTCCCAAAAGTAAAGGAGGGGATTAATGCAATGGAAAGGAAGGATATTAACTCGGATGAAACGGAATCTGTATGGGTAGAAATGAGAAATAGCAAGGGGAGGAAAACGTTAGTGGGTGTGATATATAGGCCTCCAAATAGTAATATGGAGGTGAGGGAAGGCATAAAAAGGGAAATTAGAGAAGCGTGCGATAAGAGCACAGCTGTCATCATGGGTGACTTTAATTTACATATTGATTGGACTACCCAAATTAGTAAAAATTCTGAGGAGGAGGAATTCCTGGAATGTTTTCGGGACGGTTATCTGGACCAATATGTCGAGGAGCCGACTCGAGATCAGGCCATTTTAGACTGGGTATTGTGTAATGAGAAGGGACTTATCAGCAATCTTCTTGTACGAGGCCCCTTGGGTCAGAGCGATCATAATATGATCGAGCTCTCAGTCGAGATGGAGAGTGAGGAAATTGAATCAGAGACTAAGGTCCAGAACTTAAATAAAGGGAATTACGAGGGTATGAGACGGGAATTGGGTAAGATTGATTGGGTGGTGTTTCTGGGGGGATTGACAGTGGATAGACAATGGCAAGCATTCAAAGATAGAATGGAAGAATTCCAGAACATGTTTATACCGGTTTGGCATAAAAATAAACCTAAAAAGGTGACTCAACCGTGGATAACGAGGGAAATTAGGGACAGCATAAAATCAAAAAAAAGGGCATATCAACTGGCAAAAAAAAGCACCAGACCGGAAGATTGGGGGCAGTACAGGATACAGCAAAAGAGGACAAAGGGATTAATCAGGAAGGGGAAAATAGAATACGAAAGTAAACTTGCAGCAAACATAAAGACAGACTGCAAAAGCTTTTATCGGTATATCAGGAGGAAAAGACTGGTAAAATCCCAAGTCGGTCCCTTGCAGTCCGATTCGGGAGAATATATAATGGAGAATAAGGAAATGGCAGACCAATTAAACTCATACTTTGGTTCTGTATTCACAAAGGAGGACACAAATAACCTCCCAGGAATATCGGCAAACATAGGGACTAATGAGAGGGAGGAGCTGACAGAAATTAGTATCTCTAGGGATATGGTGTTGGGTAAGTTGAGGGGACTGAAGGCCGACAAATCCCCGGGGCCTGATAAACTACATCCTAGGGTACTTAAGGAGGTGGCCCTGGAGATAGCAGATGCTCTAAGGATCATCTTCCGGAACTCCATTGACTCGGGAACAGTACCCGTGGATTGGAGGGTAGCTAATGTTACCCCAATATTTAAAAAGGGGGGTAGAGAGAAAGCAGGGAATTATAGACCAGTAAGCCTTACATCGGTTGTGGGCAAAATGCTAGAGTCCATTATTAAGGATAAAATAGCGGAGCACTTGACAAATGGGGAAAGGATCGGACAGAGTCAACATGGATTTACAAAGGGTAAATCGTGTTTGACTAATCTGCTGGAATTTTTTGAGGAAGTAACTGGTAAAATAGATGGGGGAGAGCCAGTGGATGTGGTATACCTTGACTTCCAGAAAGCCTTCGATAAGGTTCCACACAAAAGATTATCATGCAAAATTAAGGCTCATGGGATTGGGGGCAAAGTATTAACGTGGATAGAGAACTGGCTGGCGGATAGAAAACAGAGAGTTGGAATAAACGGCTCGTTTTCGGAGTGGCAGGCAGTGACCAGCGGGGTGCCGCAAGGATCTGTCCTGGGACCCCAGCTGTTCACAATATATATAAATGATCTGGATCAGGGAATTGGATGCAATATTTCCAAATTCGCTGACGACACTAAACTAGGAGGAGGGGTGGGCTCTGATGAGGATGTCAGGAGGCTACAGTGCGATTTGGACAGGTTGGGGGAATGGGCGGATACGTGGCAGATGCACTATAATGTGGATAAATGCGAGGTTATCCACTTTGGGGGTAAAAACAGGAGGGTAGATTATTATCTAAATGGCAATAGATTGGGAGATGGGGAAGTGCAGAGGGACCTGGGTGTTCTTGTGCACCAGTCACTGAAGGAGAGCATGCAGGTGCAACAGGCGATTAAGAAGGCAAATGGTATGTTGGCCTTCATATCAAGGGGGTTCGAGTATAGGAATAGGGATACCTTACTACAGCTGTACAAGGTGCTGGTGAGACCGCATCTGGAGTATTGTGTACAGTTTTGGTCGCCCCATCTGCGGAAGGATGTTCTTGCCATGGAAAGAGTGCAACGGCGATTCACCAGGCTGATACCTGGAATGGCGGGAATGACCTACGAAGAGAGATTAAATAGTTTGGGCTTGTACTCACTGGAGTTTAGAAGATTGAGAGGGGATCTCATCGAAACATATAAAATTATGGCAGGCCTGGACAGGCTGAATTCAGAGAGAATGTTTCCAATGGCCGGGGAGCACAGAACCAGGGGCCACAGTCTAAAAATAGCGGGCAAATCATTTAAAACAGAGATGAGGAAGAATTTCTTCACTCAAAGAGTGGTGAGCCTGTGGAATTCCCTGCCACAGAGGGCTGTGAAGGCTAATTCAATAAATATTTTCAAGAGAGAATTGGATATATTTCTGAAGGCTAAGGGGATTAAGGGTTACGGAGAAAAGGCGGGGACGGGGTACTGAACTGGTAAGATCAGCTATGATCTCAGACGAAGATCAGCCATGATCTCATTGAATGGCGGAGCAGGCTCGAAGGGCCGAATGGCCTACTCCTGTTCCTATCTCTATGTTTCTATGTCTGGTAATTTAACCGTGACTGCGTTTGTATCCGCCATGCTAGCTTAGGATTCATCCTGAGCGTCGGGGTCACCAGTGTTGAGATACCGCGGCAAACGTGGGAGTCGAGACCAGAGCTATTGAAAACACAACTGCTTTATTCCAACCACATGACAAACAGGAACTAGAAAAGCCCGCGCATCCACTTAAATACTTCCCAGACAGGAAGTGCTCCCGGCAGCCTGTCCCTGCGGGAAACAAGTTGCTGGAGGAAAGGGCCCCCGGCTGGGGGCTTCTGCTTAGACTGTCTGTGCCGCCGTGAGCGGATTATGTCCAGTGGTGGCGTGTCGCCACACTTATAAAATTCGAACAGAACTAGACAGACTAGATGCAGGAAGGATGTTCGCGATGGCGGGGGAGTCCAGAACCAGGGGTCACAGTCTAAGGATAAGTGGTAAGCCATTTAGGACTGGGATGAGGAGGAATTTCTTCACCCAGAGAGTGGTGAACCTGTGGAACTCTCTACCACAGAAGACAGTTGAGGCCAATTCATTAATATATTCAAGAAGGAGTTAGATATATTTCTTAAGGCTAAGGGGATCAAGGGATATGGGGAGAAGGCAGGGACAGGGTACTGAATTTGGATGATCAGCCATGATTGCATTGAATGGCGGAGCAGGCTCGAGGGGCCGAATGGCCTACTCCTGCTCCTATCTTCTATGTTTTTATGATGCGCTGGCGCCTTCTGCCCTGTGCCGCATCAGTTGGGTGAGCATGAGGTTGGGGCTCTTGCTGCTGTTGCTGCTGAGCTGCCTGGTCCTGCTGCTGCCATGGCTGCTCCTCATCTGAATCTGAGCTTCATGGTGAAAGGAAATAAATGGTTCCCATGCTGCTGGCAGATACCTCCGTTGGGGAAGCGCTCAATCCAAGCGGGGAGAGGGTCTTCCAAGAAGGTCCCACAATTGAGAGATAGAAGCTGCAGCACCTCTGACTTCGATGGGCGTGCTGAAAGTGGAACAAAAATTCTACCACCTGCAGCTCATCCCTGTTGAAAGCTCCGTTTTAATGGTGGAGCTGCAGCTGTGAGGAGGCCACCCACTTGTCAACCTGCAAGGTTTAGTTGAGTGGTTTAGGAGGGTCGTAGAACATGCTGAAAATGTGGTAAAATAATGAGGGCCTGTCAAACTAGGATTATAGAGGGCCTTAACTACTATTTAAAGGTCTTAACTACTTCTCTGGACTGCTGGAGGCGGGACCAAATCGCACCCATCAAAACCGCCTCCGGCAAAACTGCGCAGAGGCGGGTTCTGAACCCGCCCTCAGTTTTTGCCATTTTGCCAACTGTCCCGCCTCCAAACCCGCCTCCTCGGGGCTGGGAAAATTGCCCCCATAGGTTTTAAGGACCAGCTTAAAGGAGGAGAGAGAAGTAGAGAGGTTTAGCGGGGGAATTCCAGAGCTTAGGACCAAGGCAGCTGAAAGCACGGCTGCCAATGATGGAGAGTTTCCCCCCTGATTCTCATTGACTTCAATTTTACTGGGGCTCCTTGATGCCACACTCTGTCAAATGCTGCCTTGATATCAAAGGCAGTCACTCTCACCTCACCTCTGGAATTCAGCTCTTTTGTCCCTGTTTGGACCAAGGCTGTTATGAGGTCTGAACCCGTGTGGTCCTGGCAGAACTCAAACTGAGCATCAGTGAGCAGGTTATTGGTGAGGAAGTGCCACTTAATAGCACTGTTGATGACACCTTCCATCACTTTGCTGCTGATTGGGAGTAGACTGATGGGGCAGTAATTGGCCGGATTGGATTTGTCCTGCTTTTTGTGGACAGGACATACCTGGGCAGTTTTCCACATTGTCGTGTAGATGCCAGTGTTGTAGCTGTACTGGAACAGCTTGGCTAGAGGCACGGCTAGTTCTGGAGCACAAATCTTCAGCATGACAGTCGGGATGTTGTCGGGCCCCATAGCCTTTGCTGTATCCAATGCACTCAGTTGCTGTTTGATATCACATGGAGTGAATGTTGCTGTAGGTGTGCTATTCGGGGCCTGAGATCCCTGGAGGCTCACTCCACTGTTGGACATGTGGTAGGGCAGGACTTCCAGCTGCCAATCTGCCCTGCCATTGGCCCAATCCAAAATACCAGGGACAAGGTCATTGCTTAAATGAGTTGGGCACCTGTACCATCTACAGTGCTCCCATAGTATAGCTTCAGGTTAAAAGTAAGTTGATTCTCTGTACAAGACAGAGGCAGAAGATTGTGTGTCACGACCTAGCAAAGTGTATAGACATACTCAGCATATGGTTTCCCAAGGCCAATCAAGGTTGGCTGTTCCTGTGGTATGCATAGGTTTAAGACTCTAGAAGGTAGGTAATCTAACTTTTATTGGTGAAAGTATTTGTTTTGTAACAGAATTGGCTTAGTACTAATGTCTCTGGAGTTTATTGGACTGGACTCAATGATCGGGCAATTGAATCTGATTTCCAGTGGACAACGAACGACTCTTTGAGTGCTGCCCTAATGCCGTAAGTTTATTCCATTAATTTATTTTACGAACTACTTTTTCAGTTTATTTTTATTTCTACATTTGAACATGGGTAGAACCAAAGAACTGTGCAGCGTAGAATGATGCAATTCAGCCCATCGCATCTGCTCTCCTGGCCAGCCCCCCACCTTGCATCCTCCATAAACTTGAGCTCATCCAAAACTCTGCTGCCTGTATCCTAACTCGCACCAAGTCCCATTCACCCATCACCCCTGTGCTCACTGACCTAAATTGGATCCCGGTCTGGCTTTGCCTCGATTTAAAAATTCTCATTCTTGTTTTTAAATCCCTCCGTGGACTCGCCCCTCCCTATTTCTGTAACCTCCTCCAGCCCTACAACCCACTGAGATCTCTGCTATCCTCCAATTCTGGCCTCTTGCACAACCCTGATTTTTTTCAGTCCACCAGCGCTTTCATAGAATCATAGAAATTTACGGCACAGAAGGAGGTCATTCAGCCTATCGTGTGTGTGCTGGCCGAAAAGAGCTATCCAACCTAATCTCACTTTCCAGCTCTTGGTCCGTAGCCTTGTAAGTTATGACACTTCAAGTGCCTATCTAAGTACTTTATAAATGTGATGAGGGTTTCTGCCTCTACCACCCTTTCAGGCAGTGAGTTCCAGACCCCCTCCACCCGCTGGGTGAAAAGAATTCTCCTCAACTCCCCTCTAATCCTTCTGCCAATTACTTTAAATCTATGACCCTGGTTATTGACCTCTCTGCTAAGGGAAATAGGTCCTTCCTATCTAGGCCCCTCATAATTTTATACACCTCAATTAAGTCTCCCCTTCAACCTCCTCTGTTCCAAAGAAAACAACTCCAGGCTATCCAAGCTTTCCTCTTAACTAAAATTCTCCAGTCCTGGCAGCATCCTCGTAAATCTCCTCTGTACCCTCTCTAGTGCAATCACATCTTTCCTGTAATATGGTGACCAGAACTGTACGCAATACTTTAACTAGTGTTTTATACAGTTCAAGCATAACCTCCCTGCTCTTCTATTCAATGCCTTGGCTAATAAAGGAAAGTATCCCGTATGCCTTCTTAACCACCTTATCTACCTGTCCTGCTACCTTCAGGGATCTGTGGACATGCACTCTAAGGTCTCTCTGTTCCTCTACGCTTCTCAGCATCCTACCATTTATTGTGTATTCCCTTGCCTTGTTAGCCCTCCCCAAATGCATTACCTCACACTTCTCCGGATTGAATCCCATTTGCCACTTTTCTGCCCACCTGACCAGCCCATTGATATCTTCCTACAGTCCACAACTTCTTTCCCCACTATCAACCACACGGCCAGTTTTTGTATCAGCTGCAAACTTCTTAATCATGCCCCCTACATTTAAGTCTAAATTATTGATATATACCACAAAAAGCAAGGGACCCAGCACTGAACCTTGCGGAACCCCACTGGAAACAGCCTTTCAGTCACAAAAATACCCATCAACCATTACTCTTTGCTTCCTGCCACTGTGTCAATTTTTGATCAAACTTGCCACTTTCCCTTGGATCCCATAGGCTTTTACTTTTCTTACCAGTCTGCCACGTGGAACCTTGTCAAAAGCCATGCTAAAATCTATGTAGACTACATCAAACTCGCTACCCTCATCAACCCTCCTTGTTACCTCCTCAAAAAATGCAATCAAATTAGTCAGACACGACCTTCTCTTAACAAATTCATGCTGACATAGAAACATAGAAGATAGGAGCAGGAGTAGGCCATTCGGCCCCTCGAGCCTGTTCCGCCATTTAATGAGATCATGGCTGATCATCTAAATTCAGTACCCTGTCCCTGCTTTCTCCCCATATCCCTTGATCCCTTTAGCCTTAAGAAATATATCTAACTCCTTCTTGAATATATTAATGAATTGGCCTCAACTGCCTTCTGTGGTAGAGAATTCCACAGGTTCACCACTCTCTGGGTGAATAAATTCCTCCTCCTCTCAGTCCTAAATGGCTTACCCCTTATCCTTAGACTGTGACCCCTGGTTCTGGACTCCCCCACCATCGGAAACATCCTTCCTGCATCTAGTCCTGTTAGAATTTTCTAAGTTTCAATGAGATCCCCTCTCATTCTTCTAAACTCTAGCGAATATAAGCCTAATCGACCCAATCTCTCTTCATACGTCATTCCTGCCATCCCAGGTATCAGTCTAGTGAATCTTCACTGCACTCCCTCCATGGCAAGAGCATCCTTCCTCAGATAAGGCGACCAAAACTGCACACAGTACTCAAAGGTGTGGTCTCACCAAGGCCCTGTACAACTGCAGCAAGACATCCTTGCTCCTGTACTCGAATCCTCTCGCTATGAAGGCCAACATACCATTTGCCTTCTGTAAGGGGGGCATCTTTTAACTGGTTTATGGTAATTTACCTGGCCAGCAGCCTTTGCCTCTGAGCTCTGACCAATTCCAACCTTTTACCTGGTTTACGGTAATTCACCTGGTCAGCAGCCTTTTGCTGCTGCACTCTAAACCAATTTACAATCAGCGGTTTCGAATCGCTACCCCTCCTTCAGTTCTGAGTGGAGGAACTTATAATTAATTATATTAAAACGGACAAGTGGTTTGGATGAGAGAAAAATCGAGTTTTATTACCTGAATAAACTACAATCAAAAGAATAAACTATACCACACGAACACAGTAATTACAGTAAAACTATATAACGGGGTTGCAGACGGCGAAAACGAGGGATAAAATGGCTACAATGTTACTTAAACAATCTTAGCAATTCCCTTAAATCACCACCCCAAACTCCTTGCTAGGTTGTCTTGTTGAGGAGTCAGAACACCCTGCTCACCTGTGGTCCAGCGAAGTAAAAAAAGAGAGAAAGCTTCTCAGCAGCTATCTTATATACCTGGTGAGCCCCCTGCCGTTCTGCCTTGCAAGGGCTGTGTGCAAAATTCCCACCCAAAGGGTCCAATACACAAGAGAAAGCTGTGATTGGGTAACTCAGAGTGGTTGGACTGGGTTAATGTATCTTCCGGAGCTCTCTGGGCTGAAACAAAAGGGAAATACAACTGCTCTATTGTCCAGAATGCTAGGTGATTTAGACCCATTCAATTCTTAAACGGTTCCCATTCAAGATCCAAAAGTCTCTTCTGCAGTTTAGATGTATCCACTCGATATACAAACAAATGCTAATAGCATTCAATTGCTTTGTAAACAAAGCATTGTCCTGTGGTCATCTGGAACCACAATTGATTGACAGTCTTGAGTGCTTAGCAAATAAAGTTCCTTTGTTCATGCTGGCAGTTTCAAGCACTCGATCTTAGAGTCTACATTGTAGAACGTTTTGTAAACAGGCATCGATTGTCCTGCTGCAGGGGGGGTGGGGACTCCCCTTTGATTGGCAGCTCCATTGAACCTTACTTCCAGACACAGAAAGCTGCTTTCCAAGTCCTTTGTCTTCGGCCATGTGGTGTTACAGCCATTTTTATCCCTGGAAATTTAAAAGCATACCGCCCAGGGATTCTTTAATCAAAAAAATTAATCTTCAGAACTGTAAATTATTGCGAATTCTTACACCTTCGTAACCGCCTGCTGTACCTGCATGCTTACCTTCAGCAACTGGTGCACAAGGACACCCAGGCCTCGTTGCACTTCCCCTTTTCCCAATCTATTGCCGTTCAGATAATAATCTGTCTTCCTGTTTTTGCCACCAATGTGGATAACCTCGCATTTATTCACATTTTACTGGATCTGCCATGCATTTGCCCAATCACCCAACCTGTCCAAATCATACTGGAGTTTCTCTGCATCCTCCTCACAGCACACATGCCCCCCAGCTTTGTGCCATCTGCAAACTTGGAGATATTACATCTAGTTCCCTTGTCAAGATCATTAATATACATTGTGAATAACTGGGGTCCTAGCACCGATCCCTGCGGTACCCCACTAGTCACTGCCTGCCACTCGGAAAAAGACCCATTTATTCCAACTCTTTGCTTCCTGTCTGCCAACCAGTTCTCTATCCAAGTTAGTACCTTACCCCCAATCCCATGTGCTTTAACTTTGCACGCTAGTCTCTTATGCGGGACCTTATCGAAAGCCTTCTGAAAGTCCAAATACACCACATCCACTGGTTCTCCCTTATCTATCCTACCAGTTACATCCTCAAAAAATTCCAGTAGATTAGTCAAGCATGATTTACCTTTTGTAAATCCATGTTGACTTTGTCCGATCCTGTCACTGTTTTCCAAGTGATCTGCTATTGCATCTTTTATAATGGACTCTAGCATTTTCCCCACTACCGATGTCAGGCTTACCAGTCTATAATTCCCTGTTTTCTCTCTACCACCTTTTTTAAATAGCGGGGTAACATTAGCTACCCTCCAATCCATGGGAACTGTTCCAGAGTCTATAGAATTTTGGAAGATGACCAACAATGCATCTACTATTTCTAGGGCCACTCCCTTAAGTACCCTAGGATGTAGATTATCAGGCCCTGGGGATTTATTGGCCTTCAATCCCGTCAATTTCCATGACACCATTTCCCAGAAATACTGATTTCATTCAGTTCCTCCCTCTCATGTTCCCCAACATCTCTGGGAGGTTATTTGTGTCCTCCTTTGTGAAGACAGAACCAAAGTGTGATAAAAATGATAACTTCCGGGAAGTTATGTCATCACTTCCTGTGAACTATGAACTATGAACTGTGTACATACCTCACTTCCTGTCATATGTCACTTCCTGTTGGACTGGTATAAATACTGGTCTGTTCAGTATTGTAAGAGGCTTCTACCAGAGGCATGGTAAAGACCTCTCTTGTGTATATAGTGTGTTTATAAGTTACTTAAAGCTTACTTTAAAGTTACTTGATGGTAAGTCTCCTTTTTCTTACATCAATTTAAGTAACTTAATATTTACACCGACAAATACTAGACCTTCAGACAAACTCGGAAGTTAAGGATCCAGGGAACCACCCATCATGGAGAAAATCCTTAGACCTATTCGTCTGGACTTGGACCCGAATACACCAGCAGCTGGCAGGGTATGGAAGCATTGGTATCGTACTTTTGAGAATTTTCTGGATGAATGTAAAGCGGATGCTCCTGCTAAATTGAAGATACTTGTCAATTATGTGACCCCAAAAGTGTTCGAATATGTTGATGAATGGGATAATTACGAAGAGGTGATTCGGGCACTTAAGAAACTGTATGCGAAGACCCCAAATGAGGTCTATGCTAGACATCTACTGGCCACAGCCCGACAAGGGCCAGGGGAATCAATTGACGAATTCCTGCAAGAACTTCGCAGGCTCAGCGTAGATTGTAACTTTCAGGCAGCCTCAGCTGAGCTGTACCGCCAAGAAATGATTCGTGATGCTTTCATCTGCGGGATTGCCTCTCCATTTATACGCCAGCGTCTATTAGAAAGTAAAACACTTGAGCTACAAAAAGCTTTTGACCTAGCTTGTTCACTGGATTTGGCAAAGAGAAATGCAGACCTCTATCAGCTGCCCAGATCTCGATCTGCTGCTGTAGCTGCAACCAGACAATTCAAGCGGTCTCAGGTGAACCCTATCATGGGGGAATCTAATTCTGATAATTCTGATGAAGAAGAGGAGGACGACCCCACTTTAGCAGCCTCTTGCCAATCTAGGAAGGAATGCTTCTTTTGTGGAGATGCTTTTCACCCAAGGAAAACCTGCCCTGCTCGCAATGCAATCTGCAGTTGTTGCGGGAAAAAAGGACACTTTGCTAAAGTTTGCCTATCAAGGGCCTCTACGAGGGCCAATCCAGCTAAGGCCTACCGAACTGCCCCAATTAGGGCCTATCAAGATGCTCCAGCTAGGACCTATCAAGCTTCCTCTCGAGCTCTCTCCCGAAGAAGCACACCGAGAGTTTTAGCCACTCTCTGTGCAACGACACCAATTACAGCTGCTTGCCCACAGAACCTGTCTCATGCAGCCACAAAAATTTCAATTAAAGGGCATACCTTAGATGCCTTAATTGACTCAGGAAGTACTGATAGTTTCATTAAGGAACAGATTGTTGCGAAATTGAAACTACATGTCTTCCCATCGGACCAGGCAATTGCGATGGCCCAGTCATCACTTAATACCAGAATCTCCGGCTTTTGTGTTGTTGATATGACACTTCATGGTCGTATGTATCCCTCCACCCGACTTTCGGTGCTCAAGGACTTATGTAGTGATCTCCTCTTAGGGCTGGACTTCCAAAAACAGCATAAGAAACTCACCATTGAGTTTGGTGGATCCAAACCCGGACTTACTATTTCTAATATACCGTCGAAATTACCATTTTGTGCATTATCAGCAGCTTCACTTGATGAACCCTCATTATTTGCCAGTATTCCGCCTCAATGCAAACCGATAATAACGAAATCGCGGCGCTTTAATCAGGAAGACCAATCTTTTATTGCGGCTGAAATCTCTCGACTTCTAGCAGAGGATATCATTGAACCATGTTCGTCGCCCTGGCGGGCTCAAGTCGTCATTGTCAAGAACCCTCTAAAACCTCACAAACAGCGACTATGCATCGATTATTCGCAAACCATCAATCAATATACCGACTTGGACGCCTATCCATTGCCACGCATTGATGATATGGTTAATAAACTGGCCGAATACAAAGTGTTCTCAACTTACGATTTAAAAAGTGCCTATCATCAGTTACCCTTGAAGGTCTCAGATAAGCAGTACACAGCCTTTGAGGCTAATGGACGGCTGTACCAATTTCGTCGCCTCCCATTCGGGGTTACTAATGGAGTGGCTGTCTTTCAACGGGCAATGGATGGCCTGGTTAAGCAGGAAAACCTAAGGGACACTTTTCCCTATCTTGATAACATTACCATTGCAGGTCACGATCAACAGGAACACGACTCCAACCTCCAAAAATTTCGGGATGCCCTCCATCGCCGTAATTTGACCCTGAATGAATCCAAATCTGTTGAGTCGCAACCGACCATCAACATCCTTGGCTACTGCGTAGGCAATGGTATCATTAAGCCAGACCCAGAAAGACTTCGCCCGCTCCAAGAGCTCCCGTCACCTAAGAATCCGGCTTCTTTAGGTCGGGCTCTCGGTCTGTTTGCATACTACGCTAAATGGATTCCTAATTTTTCGGACAAAATCCAACCCTTGCTGCATGCTAGATCATTTCCACTGGGAACAGCGGCTGTTGCAGCCTTTAACCTTCTCAAAAAACAGTTGGAGAAAGCGGCTCTTCACTCCATTGATGAGAATCTCCCTTTCGTGGTTGAATGTGATGCCTCGGAGGTGGCGATCTCGGCTACTCTGAATCAGGAAGGTCGTCCTGTAGCATTTATGTCCAGGACCTTACAAGGTGCCGAGCTACATTATCCTCCGGTTGAGAAAGAAGCCACAGCCATCATAGAGGCAGTACGGAAGTGGAACCATTTTCTAGCTCGCCAGCACTTTACATTGATCACGGACCAACGATCAGTCGCCTTCATGCTCGATAATCGAAAACGAACCAAAATTAAGAATAATAAAATACAACTTTGGAGGATGGAACTGGCCTCTTTTGGTTATACCATTCTCTATCGGCCTGGCAAGGAGAATGTGGCCCCGGACACCCTCACACGGGCATTCTGCTCCACTATGTCATCCTCCACTCTCATGGATGTCCACAATGGCTTGTGTCATCCTGGCGTTACGCGCATGCTACATTTCGTACGATCACGGAATCTCCCTTTTTCCACTGGAGATGTAAAGAAAATATGCTCAGAATGCCGGCTTTGTGCGGAATTAAAACCTCAGTTCTTCCGCCCCTCAGATGGTATACTCATACATGCAACCCAACCGATGCAATGACTTAGCATCGATTTTAAGGGCCCAGTGCCCTCTTCAACTCGGAACACATATTTGCTCACCATGATCGACGAATATTCACGTTTTCCGTTTGCCTTCCCCTGCTCCAATATGCTGGCGTCCACAGTAATCTGCTGCCTTGAGCAGGTATTTTCTCTCTGTGGCATGCCGGCTTATATTCACTCAGATCGGGGTCCATCCTTTATGTCAAGGGAACTCAAGGACTACCTCTCAGAACGGGGAATTGCTACAAGCAAAACAACACCATACCATCCCATCGGAAATGGGCAAGTAGAGAGGTATAACGGTATCATCTGGAATGCCGTACGTCTCGCTTTAAGATCTCGGGGCCTACCAGACCAGCAATGGGAAACAGTGCTTCCGGATGCATTGCACTCTATACGGTCCCTGCTTTCTACAGCCACAAATACTACACCTCATGAGCGGTTCTTTGGATTCCAGCGTCGCTCATCTCATGGGACATCACTCCCGTCATGGCTAACTACTCCTGGACCTGTATTACTCCGAAGATACGTTCGGACGTCTAAAAATGACCCTCTTGTAGACGAGGTCGAACTAACCGATGCCAACCCCACCTATGCAAACATACGATATTCCGACGGCCGAGAATCTACCGTATCATTACGGGATCTGGCTCCCTGCCCACCAGGACCTAGTGGGACATCGGGTGATGGCATTTCACCAGGAAACTCTTGGGACCTATCGGGTACCCCTCTCCAGGATCCTGATCGGACACCAACTAGCTTGGTGCCGGTAGAACCCCGTGCTCAAGGTTGCGACCCTCCCAGTACCGCGCATGAAAGTACTGATCCGCCACAGACCAGCTCTGCACCTCCCTCTGAACAGAGGCAGTCCGACTTTGAACCTATTGGGGCTCGTACTCGAAGCCATGATCTCCCCGACCCTTCACAGGGCAATCCAGGCCACACAGACTCTGACCAATGGCCAACCGCATGTAAGCGGACCAGCGACCCTCTACGACGGGAATCCAAACGGGTGCGACTCTTCCTTGTTCGGCGGCTGCGGACCAAAAGGTAGACCACAGCCTCCTAATCCTGCAGGAGGGAAGAATGTGATAAAAATGATAACTTCCGGGAAGTTATGTCATCACTTCCTGTGAACTATGAACTATGAACTGTGTACATACCTCACTTCCTGTCATATGTCACTTCCTGTTGGACTGGTATAAATACTGGTCTGTTCAGTATTGTAAGAGGCTTCTACCAGAGGCATGGTAAAGACCTCTCTTGTGTATATAGTGTGTTTATAAGTTACTTAAAGCTTACTTTAAAGTTACTTGATGGTAAGTCTCCTTTTTCTTACATCACAAAGTATGTATTTAATTGGTCAGCCATTTCTTTGTTCCCCATTATAAATTCCCCTGATTCTGACTGCAAGGGACCTACGCTTGACTTCACCAATCTTTTTCTCTTCACATATCTGTAGAAGCTTTTACAGTCAGTTTTTATGTTCCCTGCAAGCTTACCCTCATATACTATTTCCCCCCTCTTAATTAATCCCTTTGTCCTCCTTTGCTGAATCCTAAACTGCTCCCAATCCTCAGGTTTACTGCTTTTTCTGGCCAATTTATATGTCCTCGCTTTGGATCTTATGCTATCCCTAATTTCCCTTGTTAGCCACAGTTGAGTCATCTTTGTTGTTTTATTTTTTATGCCAAACAGGGATGAGCAAATTCTGTAGTTCATCCATGCGATCTTTAAATGTTTGCCATTGTCTATCCACCGTCAACCCTTTACGTAACGCTCCCCAATCCATCCTAGCCAACTCGCGCCTCATACCATCGTAGTTTCCTTTATTTAAATTCAGGACCCCAGTCTCTGAGTCGACTACTTCACTCTCCATCTGAATGAAGAATTCTATCATATTATGATCGCTCCTCCCCAAGGGGCCTTGCACAACAAGATTGCTAATTAATCCTTTCTCATTACATAATACCTAGTCTAAGATGGCCTGATCTCTACTTGGTTCCTCGACATATTGGTCCAGGAAACCATCCCGTATACACTCTAGGAATTCCTCCTCCACAGTATTGTTATTAATTTGGTTAGCCCAATCTATATGTAGATTAAAGTCACCCTTATTGCACACGTCTCTAATTTCCCGTTTAATGCCATCCCCAACCTCAGCATTACTGTTTGGGGGTCTGTATACAACTCCCACCAACGTTTTCTGCCCCTTGGTATTTCTCAGCTCTACCCACCCATGTCCTTGATTAATCCATGCTTTTCTAAATGACGATTCATACTGTTCCTCAGAATTTCTTGCAATAACTTGTCCACCACCAAAGTTATGCTGACTGGCCTGTAATTACTCAGTCTATCGCTTGCTCCCTTTTTAAACAATGGTACAACATTAGCAGTCCTCCAGTCCTCTGGCACCAAACCTGTAGTCAGAGAGGTTTGGAAAATGATGATCAGAGCCTCCGCTATTTCCTCCCTTGCTTCTCTTAAGAGCCTGACATATATTTCATCCAGGCCTGGCGATTTATCTACTTTCAAAGATGCTAAACCCCTTTATATTTACTCTGTCAATATATTTATCTCATCTAATATTACACACTCCTCCTTAACTACAATGTCTCCATCGTCTCTCTCTTTTGTGCTTTCAGCTGCCTAGGTCCAAAGTTCTGGAATTCCTTCCCTAAACCTCTCTGCCTTCCTCTCTCTCTTCCTTTAAGGTGCTCCTTAATACCTCTTTGATCAAGCTTTTGGTCACAGTTCCTAATATCTCCTTACGTGGCACAGTGTCAAATTTTTGTCTGATAACAGTGAAACGCCTTGGGAGGGCTTTACTACATTAAATGCACTATATAAATGCAAGTTTTTGTTGTTGTTGTGTAATGTAAACTGATTTCAGTAGGTGGTTTGTTCCTACCTAACATGCTCATTTTCCATCCTCCTCTCCACTGCCTGCAGCAAGGCCTCCAGTGCAGCATTGGAGAACCTTGGTGCCCACTTGCTCCCTTCTTCAGCCATTTATTACTCAAGTTGTTCTTGGGTGTCTACAGCCAGAATGGATCTCCCCTTTAAGAGGTACTGGCTGGCTGGCTCTTCTTCTTCCACTGGCTGCGGGGCATTGACATTTTCAGGAGCTGAAATGAGAGAGAGGGACATGGGTTAGCTTGTGGTGTGAAGGGAGAGCAGAGAGAGAGAGAAGAGTCTGGTAAACAAATCTCCAGCTTGTCATGAAGAGTGTGTAGGGTGAGATGGAAGTAGAAAGGAAAAAAAGAGAAGAAACCCTGCGGGACGTCTCTTCCAGCATTGCCAGTCACCATGATCGCGACTCTCCCGTTGCCCATGATGGCCCGCACACTATCTTTGAGTGTAGCGAGTGTACAAACGGGCTCTTCCTCCACTGGCAGCTTCCTAGTAGAGGTTGTGGACAATATTCCCTTTAAGCTGTGCGCCAGCGCAGCCATGCAGCGATCTGCAGATCCCACGCAGCCGGCTCAATGGCGTTCTAATGACAAAAAACGCACATGCGCTGTAATTTGATTGGACCGCGCACCCAGAAAAAATTTAGCGGGAACATTGGTTGTGGGCAACCTTCTCTTGCAAGAAAGGAGGGAGCATGTTAAATGAAAATCTTGTGAGGTGTTTAGAGAATGTGCATGTCATTCTTCGAATAGCTAGCATGCAGTATGTCAGATGTGAGGTGTGGGGAAGTGAGGGGAGGTGCAGTAAAGTGTGGTGCAGTGACTATAGGAGAGTGAAAGGGAGCTGGGGAGGTAAGTATTGTGAATAGTGAAGCTGTACGTGGTGGAAGTGTAAACAGAGAGTAAGGGAGCAGCATTCTTACATTAACAACTCTGGTCAGGATGCTAAGCTGCTGGCATTCACATGTTATGCGACCTCTTCCCACTGTCGCCAAAGTTGCTGTCTGAAGGGCTTTCTGCCCCCTGGGGGAAGAGGATGTCCTTCCTCTTGTCCACCGCCTGGACAGGGCCACCAAAGCAGCATCATGTTGAATCTGTTCAGTTTCCCTGGTGTTTGCAGACAGAGTGCATATCCCCTTTAAGAGATTTTGGATACCTTTAAGTGGGGTCAGAGACACCTGATATCCACACCTCCACCGCCACCCCCCGCCCCCCCCCCCGACCCCTGGCCACCCACCCAAAAGGCGTGCAGCTGCCTGAATCAACACTAACAGACGCGTGCAGTGTGCACTCTGCCCCCCTGAAGCACATTTCCAGGTACGATCAAATTTGAACTGATAGGTCTCTCTGTTTTTCCACACTCTTCAGTGTCTTTCCATTAAGTGTATACTCCTATTCCTTGTTTTTTCTCCAAAAATATACTGCTTCACACTGATCCACACTAAATTGCCTCTGTCATCTGTCTGCCTATTCTGCTAGCCTATCTATATCTTGCTGAAATCTTTAATAGTTCCCCTCAATGTTTGCCAAACTTCCAAAATGCTTCTAGCAAATTTCGAGATTGTGTTCCCCATACTCAAGTCCTAATCAACTGTCTATACCAAGAACAAAAATAGGTTTAGTCCTGAACCCCGGGCACAGCACTTCCTCATTGTTTGCCAAACCTCTTACTTTTGTGTCACTAGCAAATTTTGAGATTTTACCCAAGTCTAAATATCTATCTATCTATCTATCTATCTATCTATCTTATATATATAAATCGGTACTTCTGTCTGTCTGTCATTCTGTCTGTCTGTCATCGCGTGTGCGTCTGTCGGGTATGCGCTCAAAAGTTACAGGGCGTACCTACGCGCGCGTTACCTCCAAAGAAAGCTTACGCTTCCAAGACGGTTTTAAGCGTATTTATGTTTCGGCCGGGCTAAAATCGCGCCCGCGGTATCCGAAAAACCTTAACATTCCGCTCATTAGCATCTCATTATCCGCTCATTAGCGACAGAGTGACCTCGAGCTCGACCAATCGTACGCCGGGTTGCTGGCGTGTGCCGCCGGGCCAATCGGTGCGTGTGTGGCCGGGCCTTATCATTCTGAACCGAGGTGAGTCGCCGCCATCTTGATTCCAAACTTTTCCTTTCTTTTTCCCGCTTTCTGCGTCTTTAAAAAAAACGTTGCTTTTAAAACACATATTGTTTTAAAAAAAAATGATTTAGAAACGAATTAACTTATCTAATCTCATTAATTTTCCTACCTTTCCCCGTTTTTCCAGGTAGGCCTCGAAGCCTCGGCTTCTCCTTCGCACCCACGCCCGAGCTAGGCACCTCCCGGCCCCACTCGAAGGCTGGAGGGCCGAGCCTCAGCCCAGCGCCGCTAGGGTGCGCGCGCAGCAGGAGCTGAGACGCGGCGTCTCTCTCTGGCTCGGCCGGGGGGGGCGGGGCTTGCTGAGCGTCAAGCGTTACCCTGGCAACCGGGCCCGCCGGCCATCTCGCACAGCCGCAATCGGCGGTCTTCACCTCGGGGGGGGGGGGCGCGACCCTCGGGGGGGGGGGCCGCGACCCTCTGCGGGGGCCGCGACCCTCGGGTGGGGGGGGCGCGACCCACGGGGGGGGCCGCGACCCTCGGGGGGGGCGCGACCCTCGGGGGGGGGGCGCAACCCTCGGGGGGGCCCCCCGCCCTCGCTCCCCTCCCTCCCCCCCCCCGCGCCGCCCCCCCCTTCCCTTCCCCCCCTCTCCCCCCCTTCCCTTCCCCCCTCCCCCCTTCCCTTCCCCCCTCCCTCCCCTCCCCCCCTCTCCCCCCCTCCCTCCCCCCCGCCCCCCCTCCCTCCCCCCCGCCCCTTCCCCCCCTCCCTTCCCCCCCGTCCCTTCCCCCCTCCCTTCCCCCCGTCCCTTCCCCCCTCCCTTCCCCCCGCCCCTTTCCCCCCTCCCTTCCCCCCTCCCTTCCCCCCCCGCCCCTTCCCCCCCGCTCTCTTCCCCCCAGTTGCTCTCTCTCTACCCCCCAGTCGCTCTCTCTCTTCCCCCCCAGTCGCGCTCTCTCTCTCTCTTCTCCCCCCCCCCCCCCAGTCGCTCTCTCTCTCTCTCTTCCAACAACAACATGCCCTCGAAAAAGCCTCGGCACCGCCGGGCACTTCAGCTAGTTCTGTATATATTAAGAACAAAAGTGGACCCAGAAACGATGCCTGGCATACACCACTTCCAAAACATTTCTCACAACTTGCTTTAATATAGCACCTTTAAAGTAGGAAACATCCCAAGGCGCTTCACAGAAGCATAATCAAACACAAATTGACATTGAGCCAAAGGAGGTATCAGGAGAGGTGACTAAAAGCTTGGCCAAAGAGGTAGGTTTAAGGGAGGGTCTTAAAGAAGGAGAAAGAAAGGTGGAGAGATTTAGAGAGGGAATGCTAAAGCTTAGGGTCTATACAGCTGAAGGCATGGTCACCAGTGATGTGGTGAAGGGAGTGAAGAATGCATAAGAGGCTACAGTTGGAGGAATGCAGAGATCTCAGAGGATTGTAGGGCTTGTGGAGGTTACAGAGATAGGGAGGAGCAAGGCCATGAAGGAATTCGAACATGAGGATGAGAATTTTAAATTTGAGGCGTTGGTGGACCGGGAGTCAACGTAGGTCAGCAAGCACATGGGTGATGGGTCAGTGGGACTTAAAACAACAACAACTTGTATTTATATAGCACGTTTAACATAGTAAAACGTCCCAAGGTGCTTCACAGGAGCGTTATAAAACAAAATTTGACACCAAGCCGCATAAAGAGATATTCAGGCAGATGGTCAAAGAGGTAGGTTTTAAGGAGCGTCTTAAAGGAGGAAAGAGAGGTAGAGAGGTGGAAAGGTTTAGGGAGAGAATTCCAGAGCTTAGGGACTTGGCAGCTGAAGGCACGGCCGCCAATGGTGGAGTGATTGAAATCTGGGATGCGCAAGAAACATGAATTAGAGGAGCACAATATCTCGGAGGGTTGTGGGGCTGGAGGAGATTACAGAGATAGGGAGGGGCAAGGCCATGGAGGGATTTGAAAACAAGGATGAAAATTTTAAAAATGAGGTGTTGCTTAAACAGGAGCCAATTTAGGTCAGTGAGCACAGGGATGATGGGTGAACAGGACTTGGTGTGAGTTAGGACACAGGCAGCAGAGTTTTAGGTGCCCTCACGTTTACAGAGGGTAGAATGTGGGAGGCTGGCCAGGAGTGCATTGGAATAGTTATGTCTAGATGTAACAAAGGCATGGATGAGGGTTTCAGCAGCGGATGAGCTGAGCAGGGACGGAGTCGGGCAATGTTCCGGAGGTGGAAATAGATGGTCTTAGTGATGGCACTGATATGTGGTCAGAAGCTCATCTTGGGGTCAAATACTACACCAAGGTTGCGAACAGTCCGGTTCAGCCTCAGACAGTTGCCAGGGAACGGAGTTTGTGGCAGGGATCGAAGTCAATGGCTTTGGTCTTCCCAATATTTAGTTGGAGGAAATTTCTGCTCATCCAGTACTGGATGCCGGACAAGCAGTCTGACAACTTAGAGAGTGGAGGGGTTGAGAGAAGTGGTAGTGAGGTAGAGCTGGGTGTCATCAACGTACATGTGGAAACTGACGCTGTGTTTTCGGATGATATTGCCAGGGGGCAGCATGTAGATGAGAAATAGGAGGGGGCCAAGGATAGATCCTTGGGGGACACCAGAGGTAACGATGCGGGAGTGGGAAGAGAAACCATTGCAGGTGATTCTCTGGCTACGGCTGGAAAGATAAGAATGGAACCAGGTGAGTGCAGTCCCACCCAGCTGGATGACGGTGGAAAGGCGTTGGAGTTCCCTTGTTATTTTTGGATACTCAACACATTGATGATCTTCTTTCTGACTATTGTGGCAAAGATCTCCAGATGCTGCCTTAAATATCCAATGACAAAGAAATTCAAGGCAGTGGTACAGACATTGCTGTTTATGTGGGCTGCTGGTCTTCAGACAATTCATGTATATCTCCGCAATAGACTCCAGGAGGAAGTTCAGTCTTCTAAGTCACTGAAGTGCAGAGAAATTTATGTGAGCCTTTCTTGGTCTGTAAAGTCTATAGAGCTGGCCTGTATGTGTAGAAACAAACATCTTCTGTGCAGCCTCATTCTAAGTGCCTCTAATCTAGCCTCTTGCATCTTCTTATTATCCTCCTCAATAACATTCCCATTGGGAAATCTATGTCCTCAAGTCCAAGCTGTACTTTTTATAGTGCAGACTAAAACTAGCATAAAAGTCCTGACAGAAGTTACAAAGTTCCAAACAGATTGATATATAGGCAAAGTAACACTTACCTTCAGTTGCAACAAATAAAATGGCCTCCTCCAAGTAGCACCCGCTTAAAGGATACCTTACTGGTCCTCATACCACCACTTATATAGTGGCGGTTTAAATTAGTGGCAGGTTTGGGCAAGAAAATTCTGGTGCAATGTTAGACTAGTGGTTTTGAAGCAGTAGGTACTTCCGCCCCATTTTACTCCATTTACCACTCCAAATCCACCATAATATAGGCGGTAATTCAAATTAATCCCAGCTCCATAAGTCTTAAATTTCAATATTTAGACCCTAGGATCCATTAATCTAACATATGTTGCTACAAAATAGGGGTAACTTTGACCAGCTGCTGAGGAAGACTGCTGCTGGGCTCTTCAAGTGAATTGCTGTGTTTTGTTGCTCTGTATGATAGAGGCTCATAACTTTACTCTGGATTGTTCTTCTGCCAAAATATTTTTTGCTTTTTAGTTTGGTAGCTCATAGCTTCATTTGAAAATCTCCCTTGAGGCTGTTTCTGGTTTGGCGAATTTCCTTAAAATGGCTGCAAAATATTTTTCCCCATGGGGATTCCCATCTTTATCATTTGTTTGCTGGAGTAAGAGGAACAGCAGACAAGCTAGGAAGCCAGGCTTATAAGGCAGGACCACAAGAGATCCAGATCCTCCCGTAGATGCCAAACCAGCAGGGTGTATAGCTTCAGAAGATTGTTCATCAATATATTCATGGAGTCAGGACGACTCTGTGTTCTTTGGGATGTCTACAGAAGTTGCTTTAGCAGGCACTTGCTCGGGATGCTCTGCATTATAGAGACGGCTTCTCTAATAGTGCTACAAAGGATAGCATTGGACTTTGCTGCCATACTTGCCATCTGCCAGAGAGAGAGTCTTTACAGTGCCTTCATAAGGTTCTGATGCTCTGCAACTATTTGTCTTTTCATAACAGGACCTCTGAGGTCATCTTCTGAATGTACAGCAGCTAGGGTCTAATATCTCCTAAGCCTCCACATGGGTACAACCTGCTTCATCTCCAGTACCTCATCCTCTGGCTTCCTTGTGAGTTGTAAATCAAGTCCTCATTTAAACTATCTGTATCACCGAGTTAACTATCTAGTCTGTAGAGTGCATAGGTTAGGGTTCATGATGGGATGGGCCAATTTATGCTGGCATTACCAAATGTTGAAGGTTCTGCCATTGGTTCATTATATCTTTCTGCAGCATCTTTCTTGCTTACAACTTCTGTGGGGATGACAAGAATAAGAAACGTAATGAGTTTCCTGCTGTTCGCTTTTTTTTGCTGTTAGGCTGGTGTATGGGTCTCTGCAGAGTATGAGCTTCAAAAAAAATTATAATCTTTGACTATTGACACTTACTCAGCACAAATCAGCAGACACTTCCACTTCTCCATCCTCTAAAGCATTAGCTGAGTGAATTCCCAGGATTCGCTTTACCTGCTCCTGCCGTGCCTCCACCTGTAGACTATCCTTCTTGGGTCCTTTCCTGCATGACAGAAGAATGCTTGTTATTGTCAGTCACAGGCTGTTGAATTTGACAACTGTTTCAGAATTCTGATCAGTTATTTTATAGAATTCCCACCAAAGTAGGGGGCTTCAACAGGCATATAAGCATTTCAAGATTCTGTATTAACTTAATTGAAGTCTTTGGGATCGATTTTCGTTCAGGTGCGGGGAATTGGCGGTTTCCCCGAATTTAGTGATTCCAACACGATTGTAAATGGGTCTGTGAGATTGATGCAAATTTAACACAATTGGCCAATTGATTTCCAGCGTGTGGGAAGCCTTGGCAATTGAGTATTTCCAGTCAGAAAGTCGCAGAATATGACGTCGTCATTGCTGCTGCTTTTAAGGTTCACAGCAAGCCTTGCTTCCTCTGCAGGCTTCCAACCTTCCACATTAAGATAGCACAGGAGCCTGCAGGAGGAACAGCCAGCGGGAGGGCCAGGTCTGCGCCCAAATTTGATGAGGCTTCACTACAGGCATTATTGGATGCTGCTAGGGCCCACAGGGAGGTCCTCTTCCCTTCTTCAGGGAGGAAGAGGCCTCCCAGCCAGACCAAGGCTGTGTGGCTAGAGGTGGCAGGTCAAGTCAACTCCTTGGGGCTAACATGAAGAAAGTGGTTACAGTGCAGGAAAAGATTCCATGAGCTTCTTCGCACTGGAAAAGTAAGTACTGTATGATGTTTCCATCACCCTCAATCTGATCCCCATTGCCTTTCCTCACCGACACTCAGCTTTAGCAATCTCTTCCTGCACATCCCACTAGACACTCACATCCATGCACCCTTACCCATTCCCTCTCTCTCAATGCTCACATTCACAGAACTATGCCCTCATACTCCCTCTCACTCTGATGCTTTGAACACAACTGACAACACACAGGGAGGGCCCTTGGTCTTGCAACCTCACTCCATCTTTGTCTCCTTCTAAGTATCTATGCTATGCAATCTCTGCACTCACTCCTTCATTCTCACTCAACCTCCACTTGTCTCCCTCATTGCAGGAAAAGAGAGCTCACAACAGGAGAGAGCAGGACAGGAGGAGGGCCGCCCTCATTAGCCCAGCTCACCCCCTGGGAGGAAGGCATCCTGGAGATTGCCGGGGCTGACCGAGATGTGGACGTTGGGGAAGGACAGGCAGGAGCATCCCCGCAAGCTGGTGACAGAATAGTTTTCCATCTCTCTCATTGGCATTGCATGAGCCGCTGATAATGATTCTGAAGCTACATCATATGGACTTATGATCATCTGCAAAATGCAATGTGCATGTAACCTTGGCATCACATCTCTGACTTTTTCCTTGACTCCCCCACAGGACCATCGAGAGCCCCTATCCCCACTCTGCAGGAGGAAGAGCCTGAGCAGCCAGACTCCTCAGAGGAATTTGCAACCTCTGAGGGCACAGCGTCATCAGCAATAAGCGCACCCAGCACCAGCGCAGACACTCACACCTCGGTGGGACCTTCGGGACATAGAGTAGAGTTGTCACCTGGTGTATCACAGCTCACAAGTGAGCATCAGCAGATTGTGGAGACAGGGACAGCAGTGGAGAGTCCTCGTCGGAGGGCGTAGGACTCTGCCAGCTTGGCTCAGCTGCATGTCGACCCTCTGCCTCTGGGTCCATCCGTAAGATCAGAGGTGATGGAACTCCAGGCACAGATGCAGGAGTCTCTGGCAGGTTTTGTCTCTAGGGTCACTGCGAGTGTGGAGCGAATGGAGGAGTCCATAGCGAACATGAGCAGAGCCTTTGTGGAGTCATTGGCGCATGAACGCATCACCACGGAAAGGATGGCAACCTCCGTGAAAAGGATGGCTACAGTAGAGGAGAGGATGGCTACGGCCATGGAGGAGCTAAGTCGCCAGAATGCTGAAAACATGGTGAGTGTTCAGAATAGACTGACATCTCTGGAGGAGCGATGGTCAGCTATTGAACAGAGAAACCAGACCTTCATGGCAGGCCCTCTGAGTAGGACTGCCATTGTAGAAACAGGTCCCCATGGCCCCCCTGATGTGCAGCAAGCTGATCTCAAGCCACTTGCAGGCACTGAGGGGGACCTGACCCATGAGAGGGAGGTTGGTGGCAGACCTCAAGGAAGTGGGGGCTACTCTCCAAGCGCTCACACTTCCATGACACTGCAGAGCCCTCGGTCAGAGCCCCGCCGGAGTCCACACACAACGGAGATAGAGGTCTCAACCCCTGCACAGCCGCAGGAGCAGCAGACTGCTGGTGAACCCTCACAGGCTCGCCATCCCAGAGGATGCCCGCCAAAGGTGTCAAGACAGGAGCAGCAGGAAAGTGAGCAAGGGGCCTCCACATCTGCTGAAGCCACAGGGGAACCACTACGTAGGAGCACACGTAAGAGGAAAATAAAGCACTAATAGTCACAAGGGTAGTCACTTGGGTGAAATGTGTTTATTTTAAAAATGCCATCAGTTGGTTATTGTAAATAAAATTTCTGATGGCAACTTCTGCAGTTGTGGCATGTGTCATTTCGCGAATGGGGCTGGAGGTCCTCTAATGCCAAGAGGGGAAGGAAAAAAAGGCCTCCCATGCTTCTGGTAGGTGCCTCAGTTGAGGAAGCACTGAGTGAGAGTGGCGAGAGGGGTCTCGCAGGAGGTCACACTGGAGAAGTGTGTGAGGCTCAAACTTCCACAGCTGTGGTTATGCCTTCTAAAAGTTCCCCCAGACCTGAGACAACAACCTGCAAATGATGACTGATCAAATATCCTCTTTAATGTTGGACCTGCAGCTGATAGTCAGCAAGCCAATAGTGTTCACGCCAGGTTTCACAGGCGTGATCCCCACCAGGCGTGTTTTACGTGGGAAAAGGGTTAAACAGGCAAGGGCCTGTTAAAATGGGATTATAAAGGCCAGTCAGTGCTGCTTAAGGGCCCTAAAGACCAGTCCCGCCTGTTGCAGGCGGAACTGATTCGGGTCAATCAGACACACCTAGGTTAAAATGGCATGAAGGCGGGAACCAGGCGGGGGGGGCTCGTGACCCCTAGGTTTCGCGATTTTAACCCCCCGCATGCCTAAAAGCCCGCCTCACAGCCCAATAAAAATCAAGGCCTTTATGTGCAGTTGTCAGTACAGATCATTTTGTGCATAGGATGATACCATTAAATTTGTGAATGGGTAAAAATAGGACTGCTGTTTGAAATCGAAACATAGGAGCAGGAGTAGGCCATTCGGCCCTTCGAGCCTGCTCTGCCATTCAATATGATCATGGCTGATCCTGTATCTCAATACCATATTCCCGCTTATAACAACAGAAAATGCTGGAAAAACTCAGCAGGCCAGGCAACATCCGTGGAGAGGGAAACAGAGTCAACGTTTCAGGCTGAAGAGCCTTCGTCAGAACTGAGAAAAAAGCAGGAAATTAAACATTAAAAAGCAAGTTTGGGGGCTGGGAAATGGGGGAGGGGATGAAAGAATGAAAGGGAAGGTCTGGGAGAGGTGAAGAAACATTAAGAGATATTCAAAGCAAGACAAGATGGTATTAGGACAGGTAAAGAAACAGGATGGCTCTAGATGAAGTGTGAAATGCGCTGGCAGAATGAGAGACAGCTGCCATGTGTTTTCAGTGATGCTGCTTCATCAGGAAGGGGTGTTTGGGGCCCTGGACAGTGGGAAGGGGGGAGGTATAAGGGCAGGTATTTCATCTCCTGCGCTTGCACGGGAAGGTGCCGGGAGAAGGGGTGCTGGGGGTGATAGAGGAGTGGACTAGGGTGTCGTGGAGGGAACGGTCCCTACGGAATGCTGAAAGGGGAGGTGAGGGGAAGATGCGTTTGGTGGTGGGTTCATGTTGGAGGTGGCGGAAATGGCGGAGCGTTGAATGTGGAGGCTGGTGGGGTGAAAGGTGAAGACAAGGGGAACCCTATCGTGGTTCCGGGAGGGAGGGACAGCGATGAGGGCAGAAGTGCGGGAGATAGAACGGACACGGTCAAAGGCCATGTCAACCACGGTAGAGAGGAATCCTCGGTTGAGGAAAAAGGAAGACATGTCGGAAGCACTGGTGTGGAAGGTGGCATCGTCGGAGCAGATGCGGCGGAGACGGAGAAACTGGGAGAATGGAATAGAGTCCTTACAGGAGGCGGGGTGGGAGGAAGTGTAGTCCAGGTAGCTGTGGGAGTCAGTGGGCTTGTGGTGAATGTTGGTCAATAACCTATCCCCAGAGATGAAGATGTTGAGGAAGGGAAGGGAAGAATCGGAGATGGACCATGTGAAGGTGAGGGAAGGGTGGAAATTGGAGGCAAAGTGAATGAAATTATCTAGTTCAGGGCGAGAGCAGGAAACGGCATCGATACAGTCATCAATGTACCGGAAAAAGAGGTGAGGGAGGGGACCTGAGTAGGACTGGAACAAAGAATGTTGAAGCCTCTTTGCATCCTCCTCACAACTCACAATCCCACCTAGTTTTGTGTCGTCAGCAAACTTGGAAATATTACATTTGGTTCCCTCATCCAAATCATTGATATATATTGTGAACAGCTGGGGCCCAAACACCGATCCCTGCGGTACCCCACTAGTCACTGCCTGCCACCCCGAAAAAGACCCATTTATTCCTACTCCCTGTTTCCTGTCTGTTAACCAAATTTCAATCCATGCCAGTATATTACCCCCAATCCCATGTGCTTTAAATTTGCACACTAACCTCTTATGTGGGACTTTATCAAAGGCCTTCTGAAAATCCAAATACACCACATCCACTGGTTCTCCCTTATCTATTTTACCAGTTACATCCTCGAAAAACTCCAGTAGGTTTGTCAAACACGATTTCCCTTTCATAAATCCATGTTGACTTTGTCTAATCCCGTTGATATTTTCTAAGTGCCCTGTTATCACATCCTTTATAATAGACTCTAGTATTTTCCCTACTACTGATGTTAGGCTAACTGGTCTGTAGTTCCCTGTTTTCCCTCTCCCTCCTTTTTTAAATAGTAGGGTTACATTTGCCACCCTCGAATTGGCAGGAACTGTTCCATAATCTATAGAATTTTGGAAGATGACAAACAATGCATCCACTATTTCCATGGCTACCTCTTTTAGTACTCTGGGATGCAGATTATCAGGCCCTGGGGATTTATCAGCTTTCAGTCCCATTAATTTCTCCAGCACCATTTTTTTACTAATACTAATTTCCTTTAATTCCTCCTTCTCATTGGACCCTTGGTTCCCTAGCATTCCTGGGAAGTTATTTGTGTCCTCTTCCATGAAGACAGAACCAAAGTATTTGTTTAAATGCTCAGCCATTTCCTTGTTCCCCATTATAAATTCTCCCATTTCTGACTGTAAGGGACCTACATTTGTCTTCACTAATCCTTTTCTTTTTACATACTTGTAGAAGCTTTTACAATCCGCTTTTATGTACCTGGCAAATTTACTCTCATATTCTATTTTTTCCCCTCTTAATCAATCTCTTGGTCCTTTTTTGCTGAACTCTAAACTGCTCCCAATCGTCAGACTTGCTACTTTTTCTGGCAACTTTATATGACTCCTCTTTGGATCTAATACTATCCTTAATTTCTTTTGTTAGCCATGGTTGGGCCACTTTTCCTTTTGTGTTTTTGCACCAGAAAGGAATGTATAACTGTTGCAGTTCATGCATTCGTTCCTTAAATGTTAGCCATTGCCTATCCACCGTCATGCCTTTTAATGAAGCTCCCCAATCTATCATAGCCAACTCACTCCTCATACCATCGTAGTTTCCTTTGTTTAGATTTTGGACCCCAGTTTCGGATTGGACTTCTTCACTTTCCATTTTAATGAAGAATTCTATCATGTTATGGTCACTCTTCCCTAAAGGACCCCGCACAACAAGATTATTAATTGACCCCTTCTCATTGCACAATACCCAATCTAGCATACCCTGTTCCCTAGTTGGCTCCTCAACGTACTGGTCTAAAAAACCATCTCGTACACACTCGTGAAGTATTTAAACCTCGTGCTGAATTGAAGAGAGGTCCTGGGGGGTTATGCAGTTGCCACTCACTAACATGTTCCACTTCATTCCACATGGTCTTGACTGCTGTATTGGCTGGATTCTTGACATTCAGTTCCACTATTACATCTCTCACCCACCCCGCCACCAACCAAATGTCAGTCCAAATCATACTTATGTCACTCTCTGAGAAGTTTACATTTTTTCCCTGGTAGCCCTAACCTTCCACTACAACCACCCAGCTTACCAGCAGCTGAACTGTTGGGCCTCAAAAGACCGATTTTCCCCAGGCAGTGTCCTCCTTCTCCCCAAAAGGACATTTTGGCCTCCATGGGCCAGCAGCTGTTTACATAGTGTTGGCACATGAAATCTCATGTCTTCCCAGTACTTAATGAGCAACACAACATTCAAATGAGCTGACCTTGTGGTATCAGATGAGGTCAGTTTATTTCTGTGCAGATGCAAACATCACCTAAAGAGCAGTGGTCCAGGTGGCACTGTGCAGGAATCGTAGTAAAAGAAAGAAAGACTTGCATTTATAATAGCACCTTTCACAACCTCAGGATGTCCCAAAGTGCTTTACAGCCAATGAAGTACTTTTGAAATGTAGTTACTGTTGTAATGTATCACCCCTTTAGTGTCTCTATCAAGTAATGTTTAATTACCGTTATCAATGAATTCCAATTTTCTTTTTAGCCCCATCATTGTTTTTCTTTTGTTTATTGAAGATACTTAAAAAATGATTTGCTGAATGGAGACCTGAAGGACTGTGTGCAATTGGATACAAGAACAGGACTATTAACAGACACTCTCTGCTCAGAAGGAAAACATTTTGTTTGTAAATCCAGCCAATGTAAGTACAGGGGATTGGGAGAATTTGTATTGGCATATTTTGGGTAGAGCCCCACTGAAACTCTGCTGCAAACATGCCAATAGCAAATAGCATGTACAGGGTTTTCAATGATGCTGTATTGTTTATGCCACATAATCATTTTTTGTAAATGAAGTTCTACTCAATAAAACTAAAGGGGGAGTTTTAGCTCCCGCGTGGGAAACAGGTGGGATGTGCAGACTGCCCAACCAGGTGCTGCAGTGGGAGGCCCGATCCATTTTAATGGATAGGCCTTGTTAACATCATGTTAATATTTTTGATATATATATAAATGACCTGGATATTGGAATACAGTGTAGAATTTCTAAATTTGCCGATGACACCAAACTTGGGGGTGTGGTAAACAGTGAGGATGATACCAATTGACTGCAACAGGACATAGAAAGGCTAGCAGGATGGGCAGACAAGTGGCAGATGGAATTTAATACAGAGAAGTGTGAGGTGATGCATTTTGGCAGAAGTAACAGGGAGAGGCAATATACACTTAATGGCACAGTTTTAAAGAGTGTGCAGGGATAGGCGGACCTGGGAGTTAATGTGCATAGGTCCCTGAAGGTGGCAGGACATATTGAGAGAGTGGTTAGTAAAGCATATGGGATCTTGGGCTTCATAAATAGAGGTATTGAGTACAAAAGTAGAGAAGTTATGCTGAACCTTTATAAAGCGCTGGTTAGGCCACAACTGGAGTATTGCATCCAGTTCTGGTCACCACACTTTAGGAAGGATGTGAAGGCCCTTGAGAGGGTGCAGAGGAGATTTACCAGAATGGTTCCGGGGATGTGGGATCTTAGCTATAAGGACAGGGTGGAGAAGCTGGATTTGTTTTCATTAGAGCAAAGGAGGTTGCGGGTGATTTGATAGAGGTGTACAAGATTATGACGGGTTTGGGTAGGCTAGACGGGGAAAGGCTGTTCCCACTAGTTGATGGTACAAGTAAACTAGGGTACACAGATTTAAGGTTTTGGGCAAGCGATACAGGAAGGATGTGAGGAAAAACTTTTTTACGCAACAAGTGGTGAGGACCTGGAACTCGCTGCCGACGGAAATGGTGGAAACGGAGACACTCAATGTTTTCAAGGGGAGACTGGATAAGCATTTGAGGGAAATAAACTTGCAGGGCTACGGGGATAGAGCAGGGAAATGGGACTGACTGGATTACTCCACAGAGAGCTGGCATGGACTCGATGGGCCGGATGGCCTCCTTCTGTGCCATTATGACTCTATGTCGGTCAGCTGCCCGCCTGAAACCAGTTCGCCAGGTTTGGGCTTATGAAAATCAGACAGCCCAGAGGCTGACAGTCAGGTAAGTTGTGTGTGGGTTGAGAGGGGTTCTCAGGTGGGAGTTGGGGAAGCAGTGGCCCAAACTTTCTTTGTGCGGCTTGAAGCAGCACTCCTGCTCCTAAGGGCCCACACAAATAATTTTTTGCATACCTTACAGGGTCTCCGCTGGGAATCCACCAAGGTTATACAGAGCCAAGCATCCATGGCAGACATTTCACTCAGTAGGCAGTTAAAATAGCATCCTATCTAAATGATATACCGTGGCACCATGGAGCAAGTAGTTGCCAAAGAACGATGACTGAAGTATGAAAATGTAGTAGTAATAAGGAATTCCATAGTCAGGGAATAGACTTGCGGTTTTGTAGTTGCAACTGAAAATCTTGAATGGTGTGTTGCCTTTCACATGCTAGGATAAAGGATATCATGGAGGGAGCCGAAACAGCCGAAGACATGGTTCAAATTGGAACCTATGACAGAAGTAGAAATAAAATTGGGGCTCTCAAAAAGATTTTCTTCAATTTGGAGATAGATTAAAGAGCAGCACCTCCAGGGTAATGATCTCAAGATTATTCCTGGTGCGACATGCGAGTCAGCAGAGAAATAGTAAGCTAAATGAATTAAAAACATGGCTGGAGAGATAGTGTAGGAGGGAAGTGTTCAAATTCTTGGGATACTGGGACCAGTTCTGGGCAAGAATGACCTATAGAAGATGAGCAGGCTTCACCTGAACAAGGCTGGAACCAGTGTCCTTGCTGGAGACTAACTGGCAGGAAAAGGGAAAAAACAAGATGAGGAAGCAGAAAGAAGAGCAAAAGGGATAAGGAAAGATAAAAGAGAAAAAACAGATTGGAAGGAGGAAAAATTAATAAGATTGCCAAACAGACAAGAGGATTGAGTTGTACATATGTAAATGAAAAAGTATTGTGAATAAAATTTGTGAGCTGGAGGCAGATTACACTGGGTTGCGATATGATAGCAATATCAGAAACTTATTTAGACTAGGGCACGATTGGGAGCACAACATTCCTGGTTATAAAATATACATGAGGGACAGAGTCAGAAAGAAATGGCGGTGGTGTGGCACTGTTAATAAAGGATTATTTCACTCTGCTAGAGCATAAAGATGTCCTGGGGTTCTGTTAAAGCAGGATCAATATAGATAAAGTTAAGAAATAGGAAGGGAAATGGTACAATTCTTGGTGTGCCTTGGGATCTTTTATATTCACCTGAGAGAGCAGAGGGAGGCCTCGATTTAACGTCTCATCTGAAAGACAACACCTCTGACAGTACAGCACTCCCTCAGTACTGCACTGAAGCACCAGCCTAGATTATGTTCTCAACTCTCTGAAGTGAGATCTTGGACCCATGGCCTTCTGACTCAGAGGCGAGAGTGCTACCCCTGAGTCAAGGCGGATTAAGAGAACAAACAAGAAATAGTGACCACAACATTATTAGGCTAAAAGTAAAAGTAGAAAAAGATAATAAAGAGAAAAATATAAGGATGCTGGACTGGATAAAATCAATCTCTCCACAGATGCTGCCTGGCCTGCTGAGTGTTTCCAGCATTTTCTGTTGTTATTTCAGATTTCCAGCATCCGCAGTATTTTGCTATTGGATAAAAGCAAAGTTCAGTAAGATAACAAGGAATCTGACCCAAGCTAACTGGGCATAAAGTTTAGCAATTAGGTCTACAGAACAGCAATGGGAAATCTTCAAATATGAGATGGATAGAACACAATTAAATATATTCCTATTCGGCAAAAAAGAGGCACAAAATGAATGGAGCTCCACGGATAAAAAGAGACTATAATTAAACAGAAACTTAAAAGGATTACATAGGATACACAGCACAGAAACAGGCCATTTGGACCAATCAGTCCATGCCGTGTTTATGCTCCAATCAAGCCTCCTCCTGTCTTTCCTCATCTAATGATTTGGACAGGTTGGGTGATTGGGCAGATGCATGGCAAATGCAGTATAATGTGGATAAATGCGAGGTTATCCACTTCGGTGGCAAAAACAGGAAGACAGATTATTATCTGAACGGCAATAGATTGGGAAAAGGGGAAGTGCAACAAGACCTGGGTGTACTTGTGCACCAGTTGCTGAAGGTAAGCATGCAGGTGCAGCAGGCGGTTAAGAAGGCAAATGGTATGTTGGCCTTCATAGCGAGAGGATTCGAGTACAGGAGCAAGGATGTCTTGCTGCAGTTGTACAGGGCCTTGGCGAGATCACACCTTGAGAATTGTGTGCCGTTTTGGTCACCTTATCTGAGGAAGGATGTTCTTGCCATGGAGAGAGTGCAACCAAGATTCACCAGACTGATACCTGGGATGGCAGGAATGACGTATGAGGAGAGATTGGGTCGATTAGGCTTATATTCGCTAGAGTTTAGAAGAATGAGAGGGGATCTCATTGAAACTTAGAAAATTCTAACAGGACTAGACAGACTAGATGCAGGAAGGATGTTCCCGATGGCAGGGGAGTCCAGAACCAGGGGTCACAGTCTAAGGATAAGGGGTAAGCCATTTAGGACTGAGATGAGGAGGAATTTCTTCACCCAGAGAGTGGTGAACCTGTGGAATTCTCTACCACAGAAGGCATTTGAGGCTAATTCATTAAATATATTCAAGAAGGAGTTAGATATATTTCTGAAGGCTAAAGGGATCAAGGGATATGGGGAGAAAGCAGGGACAGGGTACTGAATTTGGATGATCAGCCATGATCTCATTGAATGGTGGAGCAGGCTCGAGGGGCCGAATGGCCTACTCCTGCTCCTATCTTCTATGTTAACACTATCAGCATAACCCTCTATTCCCTTCTCCCTCATATGCTTATCTAGCTTCCCCTTATATGCATCTATATTATTTGCTTCAACCACTCCCTGTGGCAGCGAGTTCCACATTCTCACCACTCTCTGGGTAAAGAAGTTTCTTCTGAATTCCCTATTTGATTTCTTGGTGACTATCTTATATTGATGGCCTCTAGTTTTACTCTTCCTCACAAGTGGAAACACTCTCTCTCTGTCTACTCTATCAAAACCTTTCATAATCTTAAAGAACTCTATTAGGTCACCCCTCAGCCTTTTTTCAAGAGAAAAGAGACCCAGCCTGTTCATCCTTTCCTGATAGGTATAGCCTCGCATTTCTGGTATCATCCTTGTACATCTCTTATGCACCCTCTCCAGTGCCTCTATATCCTTTTTTTGATATGGCGACCAGAATTGTACGCAGTACTCCAAGTGTGGTCTAGCCAAGGTTCGATACAAGTTCAGCATAACTTCCCTACTGTTTAATTCAATCCATCGAGAAATATACCCTAGTGCTTAGTTTGCTTTTTTATGGCCTTGTTAACCTCTGTCGCTACTTTCAGTGATTTGCATATTTGTACTCTGACAACCCTTTGCTGTTCTACCCCATTTAGTTTCGTATTTTCCATGTAATATGTGACCTCCCTATTTTTCTTACCAAAATGTAATATCTCACATTTATCTGTGTTGAATTTCATTTGCCAATTATATGCCCATTCTTTAAGTTTATTAATGTCTTCTTGGCGGACCTGCGAGGAGTCGGCAGCAGCAGCGGAGGAGGCATAAATACAGCGGGAGGCCGAGGACAACGCGGACCTGCGAGGAGTCGGCAGCAGCAGCGGAGGAGGCATAAATACAGCGGGAGGCCGAGGACAACGCGGACCTGCGAGGAGTCGGCAGCAGCAGCGGAGGAGGCATAAATACAGCGGGAGGCCGAGGACAACGCGGACCTGCGAGGAGTCGGCAGCAGCAGCGGAGGAGGCATAAATACAGCGGGAGGCCGAGGACAACGCGGACCTACAAGGAGTTGGCAGCAGCAGCGGAGGAGGCATAAATACAGCGGGAGGCCGAGGACAATGTGGACCTACAAGGAATTGGCAGCAGCAGCGGAGGAGGCATAAATACAGCGGGAGGCCGAGGACAACGCGGACCTACAAGGAGTTGGCAGCAGCAGCGGAGGAGGCATAAATACAGCGGGAGGCCGAGGACAACGCGGACCTGCGAGGAGTCAGCAGCAGCAGCGGAGGAGGTATAAATACAGCGGGATGCCGAGGACAGCGCGGACCTGCGAGGATTCGGCAGCAGCAGCAGAGGAGGCGATACAAATCCGCTGAATTCCAAAAGAACAGCAAAATCAAGGAGTGACGTCACAGGACAGCAAGTAGGTGATTGGTGGGTATGATAAATCCATGTAGTGAGACAAGGAACTTGAAGAGGCAAGGTTTTAGGATTAATACGAGTACTTTATTAAACGACTGCAAAACAACCAGGCAGGCCTGGATCCAGGCATTGCACCTTTTGCTGACCTTGGCAGGAAGCCAACCCCTGACCTTAACAGAAAGCAAACCCCTGACCTTAGCACAGCATTGGCTACAGCACCACCTGGTGGATAACCTTAATCATAACATCCCAGATTACTATATCTCTCCCCCCTTAAGATTTCAGTATGAATTTCTTAACAAACAACCATTCCTAAGGGTCACATAAGAAGTCTCCATTCACCATGTTCCATACTTGACAAATCTAACAGGTCAGTATCAATCTCCCTGGTGGCTTACGAGACCTTTGTGAACATCTAACAGTAAAGTCCCTGCTTGTTTGTGGTGAAGCCACCAGCTGCTCCTGAGCAGTGCTCAGAGTATCTGACTCTGCAACGATGGTTTCCTCTTGACGAATGGGTTCCTGTGGAATTGTCTCTGTCCCTGGTGGTGGCACCACAGATACACTTGGATACCTGGGGGCAAACCTGTCCTCAGCCACTGCATCTGGAACCTTCATTTCAATTTCCCCTTGTCTGGTAAGTATCTGATCTACATGTCTGCGTACTACCCTACCATCATCCAACATGACCTTGTATGATACGGGACCGGTCATTGAGTCTATGAAGCCAGGAATCCACTTGGGTCCATAACTGAAATTCCTGGTAAGGACCGCATCTCCTTCTCTAAAACTTCGGCTCTTTGTTCTTTTGTCATGGTTCTCTTTTTGTTTGTTTTGTCTGTTTTCCATTTCCTTTTTAGGTCTGGGTGGACAAGGTCAAAAGTGGAGCGTAGTCTACGACCTAATAACATCTCAGCAGGAGAGAGTCCTGTGGTGGATTGAGGTGTTATTCTGTAGCTGAACAGAACCCGTGACACTTTGGCTGCTAAACTCCCTTCTGCACTTTTTTTCATCATCTCTTTAAATGTTTGTACGGCTCTCTCCGCAAGTCCATTTGAGGACGGATGATATGGAGCCGAGGTCACCTGCACTATGCCATTTTTTCTCAAGAACTCTTTTGTCTCTGTACTCACAAAACAAGTGGCATTGTCACTTACCACGATCCCCGGTAGCCCTTGATTACTGAAGCTCCGACGCAGACAGTCTATAGTAGTAGTGGCGGAAGCAGAATTTACAGGATAAACATCCATCCATTTGGAATGTGCATCAATAATTATGAGGAACATCTTCCACATGAATGGACCCGCATAATCTAAGTGCAATCTTCTCCATGGTTTATCCGGCCACTCCCAGGGGTGGAGAGGAGCCGCTGCTGGTGCCTTCCGGTGTTCCTGACAAGTGCTGCATGTCTTGACTAGATTTTCTATCTCCTCATCTAGCTTTGGCCACCACAAGTAACTCCTAGCCAAGGCTTTCATACGCAAGACCCCAGGATGACACTGATGTAGTTGCTCTAGGATAGACTGTCATGCTGGCTGTGGAATAATCACTCGTGCTCCCCACAACACGCAACAATCCTGCACACTCAGCTCTGTTTTCCTGACACTGTAGGGTGTGAAGTCAGCCCCTTCCGGATGCTGTGGCCATCCCCTCACCACACATTCTCGAACTCTAGACAGTACTGGATCTTTACCTGTCCATGTTCTTACTTGCTCTGCAGTCACAAGTGCCACGTCAGTGTCCTCCAACATCAACACTCTGTCCTCTGGAGCTGCACGGATAGGTGTGCCTGGCAGTGGAAGACGGCTCAAGGCATCTGCGTTCCCATGGTACTTGCCCGCCTTGTAGACGATGACATACTCATATGCCCTCAACGTCACAGCCCACCTCTGGATCCAGGGTGACACCATCTGTGGAACTGCTTTCATTTCATTGAAAAGAGAGGGAAGAGGTTTATGATCGGTGCATATGGTGAACTTCCTGCCATATATGTACTTGTGAAACCTCTGTAACCCAAACATTACTGCTAACCCCTCTTTGTCTAACTGGGAATAGTTTTTTTCCGCTGGTGTTAGAGTTCGGGACATAAACCCTATTGGTCTTTCAGTTCCATCTTCCATACAGTGTGAAAGAACTGCCCCCACCCCGTAAGGTGAAGCATCACAAGAGAGAATGATGTCTTTCTCTGCATTGTAGTGAACTAGCACATCCGACGACAGCATCAGTTTCTTGGACTGTTCAAATGAAACCCCCTGCTCCTCTCCCCACTGCCACTGTGTCTCCTTGCGCAGTAGTTTGTGAAGAGGTGCTAACACAGTTGACAAGTTTGGTAAAAACCTGTTATAATAGTTCAGCAGTCCCAGGTAAGCTTTTAACTCAGCCATATTTGTAAGAGCAGGGGCGTCCTGCAGTGCTTGTACCTTCTCCTTGATTGGATGGAGCCCGGTGGCGTCCACTCTGTGTCCCAGGAACACAGAATCACAGAATCACAGAAACCCCACAGTGCAGATAGAGGCCGTTTCGGCCCATCGAGCCTGCACTGACACATATCCCACCCGATCCCCATAACCCCTACACCAACACATATCCCACCCTATCCTTGTAACCACACGTATTTAATCCCCCTAACACTAAGGGTCAATTTATCATAGCCAATCAACCTAACCCGCACATCTTTGGACTGTGGGAGGAAACCGGAGCACCCGGAGAAAACACTGCCTCATTCCCCAGGAAAGTGCACTTACTCCTCTTGAGCCGGAACCCTGCCCTCTCCAATCTCTGTAGTACCTCTCTCAGAGTGCTCAGATGCCCCTGGTCGGTTCTTCCCGTCACTAGAATGTCATCCAGATAGATAGAAACATGTGGAATCCCTTGCAGTATGCCTTTGATTGTCCTGGAAGATAGCTGGACTAGATGAGACACCAAACGGTAAGCGGTTATATGTAAACAAGCCCTTGTGTGTATTTATGGTGACATACTTCTTTGATTCGTCATCCAGTGTAATCTGCAAGTAGGCATGACTCATATCCAACTTTGTGAATTTCTTTCCTCCAGCCAGGTTTGCAAAGAGATCCTCTGTTTTGGGAATAGGATACTGCTCTAGTTTGGACACCCGATTGACTGTCAATTTATAGTCTCTACAGAGTCTTACCGAATTGTCCGGTTTTAAAACAGGTACTATGGGAGCTGCCCATTCCGAACATTTCACTGGCTCCAGTATGTTCTCTCTCAATAAACGGTCAAGCTCAGCCTCTACCTTTGGCTTCATGGCATAAGGCACAGGTCGTTGTTTAAAAAACCTTGGCGGTGCCTCCTTGTCTACATAAATCTTAGCTGGGGGGCCATTAACTGTGCCAAGTTCCTCCTTGAACACATTCTCATGTTCACTCAACACTTCTTGCAAAGTCAACTGTTTGCCCGCATCTATTTGATGTACTGCTCCCCAGTCTAATTTAAGTTCTTTTATCCAGCCCTGACCGAACAGGTTTGGTCCGGTACCCGATACTATAACTACAGGTAGCTGTTCCACTGTGTCCCTGTATTGCACAGTTACCTTAGCTGTACCTAATGTCACTACTCGTTCTCCTGTATATGTTTTAAGATGCAGGGAGCAAGGCTTTAACTCTGGAACTTTTGCACGGTTCCACAATTTTGAGTACTCTGCCTTGTTCATTATGGTCACGCCGCACCCTGTATCCACTTCAAAGTTCACCTTAGAGTCATTTACTATCAGTTGCAATGCGGTAGGAGCCACTTTTGGAATGTTCTCTAACATGCTATACATTATGAACATGTCCTCTTCTTCCTCAGCTTCCCCGCTGATGTGGTGTGCTCCATGTTTTTTCACTTCTCTCCCTTGATTTTGCTGTCCTCCCCCTTTTGGTTTGGATTCCTCCACAGGTGATTTCGCCCTTCAAGCTCGTTTTATGTGTCCTTGTTTCCCACACTTGTAGCACTTTTCCTCCAGAAACCGGCATTCACTCGCCAGGTGATCGCCCTTGCATCTATAACATGCCTTCACATGCTCACATTGTGGTTTCTGACGCATTTTCAACTGGTGCACAACAACCTGACCTGCAACTTGCATAGCATTAGCCCTGTCTGAACCCTGTATTTCTTTTACATCTCGGTTCGCTGTCTCTATGGCTTGAGCAAGTTCCAATGCTTTTTCATAAGTAAGCCCAGTCTCGGATAATAATCTACGCTTCATTCGGTCGTCCATAATTCCGCAAACTAGCCTATCTCACAGCATTTCCTTCAGGTTGTTCCCATAATTGCAATCTTGTGCTAATTTACGCAACAACGCTACATAGTCCATTACACTCTCTTCCTCTTTTCTGTTCCTTGAATTAAACTTGAACCGCTGTACAATCTCACTAGGCTTGGGGTTGAAATGTTCTTTTAGCAAGGCCACTAAATCAACAAATGATTTGTCTCCAGGCTTTTCAGGACTGAGCAGATTCTTCATCAAACTGTAGGTTTTGCTTCCCACTGAACTAAGCAGAATGGCTTTCCTTTTTCCGGCATCATTTATTTCATTTGCTTCGAAAAAATAACCCCACACTTCACAGTATTCCTCCCAGGTTTGTGCTTGAATGTCAAAAGCGGAGACCGTTCCTACCGTGGCAGTCATGCTCTCTTCCAACTGGTAGCTAACTTTAGCTCATGATTTTGTTGTTTAAATGTCCTGGCAGACTTCTCTTTATTCAGGGTCCTGTTTTACCTCGTCGCCAATGTGATAAATCCATGTAGTGAGACAAGGAACTCGAAGAGGCGAGGTATTAGGATTAATACGAGTACTTTATTAAACGACTGCGAAACAACCAGGCAGGCCTGCATCCAGGCATTGCACCTTTTGCTGACCTTGACAGGAAGCCAACCCCTGACCTTAACAGGAAGCAAACCCCTGACCTTAGCAGCAGCATTGGCTACAGCACCACCTGGTGGATAACCTTAATCATAACATCCCAGATTACTATAGTGGGTGAGTATTAGTGTTTTATACTCTCTAACTTAACTAGATAAACTACTTAATATAACTCTAAATAATCGTGTGAATATAAACTTTAACTAAGCGAGCGAGAGAAGTGTCTAGAGATAAAGGAAGGCCCAACTTTTAAGACTCTTAGGGGGAGAAATTCGGTGGCGTCCCCTTTGGGGTGCTAACTTCGCCGGGGCACTAAAAGTAGCGCCCTGAAAAAGTTAGCTGCCCTGCGCCATAAATTCAGTGGTAGCGCCCCAAGCAGGATGCGTGGCGCTACTGGAAGCACACCCCCTCCTTCCTGGAGCGCTACCAGTGAATTTTGCGGCACTACATTCAACAGCGCCACATGCGTCGGCACGTAGCACTGCGTAATTGCAGGTCTCCCTCCTCTGATTAAAGGGGAGGGGCCTAGCGCTGTGCGCACAGGGGCCCTGCTGGACCACCGGGGAATGGGGTGCCGGGAAATCAGCCCGGCACTCAAGAGGAGTGCTGAGCTGAGCGATCATGGCCGGCACCCCGAAGAAAAAAGGGGAAGGGGGCAGGTGCTGGCAGTCAGCCAAAAAAAATGGCCGCCGGACACCTGCCCTTTAAGTTGCGCCGCCACGGCTGCAAAAATGCCACTCTGACCATGTCGGACATATCGTCCGACGATAGGTCAGAGGACGCAACCAAAGTTTGCGGCCAGGGTGCGAGCGGGGCGCCAACGCCGGTGGCACAGCGCAGCACCGCAGGGTGCTACCGGCTACCACCACCGCTAACCTCCCACTGAATTTCGCTAACGGGAGGCGCAAAGCAACCCAGTTTTTCCCCCTTAGCCTTAAGTTTATTTCTGTAAGTTAGTTAATAGTCGAATAAATAGAGGCACGGCAGGGCACCTCAGTCCCATGGAATGTACATCCTGTGCCATGTGGGAAATCCAGGATGCTTCCCGTGTCCTGGACAACCATATGTGCAGGAAGTGTCGTCGGCTGGAGGAGCTTGAGCTCCGGGTTTCGGAGCTTGAGCAGTAGCTGACGTCACTGTGGTGCATCCGTGAGGCTGAGAACTACGTGGATAGCAAGTTTCAAGAGGTGGTCACCCCGCAGCATAAGAGTGTGCAGGCAGAAAGGGAATGGGTGATCATCAGACAGACAAGGAGGACCAGGCAGGTAATGCAGGAGTCCCTTGAGTGCATCTCGCTCTCCAACCAGTACTGTGGAGAGTACAGCCAGAGCCAAGTCCACAGCACCATGGGTGGCTCAGCTGTACTGGAGGGGAGGAGGAAGATAGGGAAGGTAATAATGTAGGGATTCGATAGTTAGGGGAACAGACCAGCGTTTCTGTGGCCGCAGACGTGATTCCAAGATGGTATGTTGCCTCCCTGGTACCAGGGTCAAGGATGTCACTGAGCGGCAGCAGAACATTCTGAGAGGGGCGGGTGAACAGCCAGAGGTGGTGGTCAATATCAGTACCAACGACATAGGTAGAAAAAGTGATGAGTTCCTGCATGCAGATTTTCGGGAGCTAGGAAAGAGATTAAAAAGCCGTGAATACAGAAATAGGAGGATAGAGCAGATGAACGCATGGCTGGAGAGATGGTGCAGGAGGGAGGGCTTCAGATTCCTGGGGCATTGGGAGAGGTGAGACCTGTACAGGCTGGATGGGTTGCACCTCAACAGAGCCGGTACCAACATCCTCGTGGGGAGTTTTGCTAGTGCTGTCGGGGAGGGTTTAAACTAATTTGGCAGGGGGATGGGTACCAGGATGTAGCATTAGATAGGAGAAACAAAGTGCACAAAGGATTGGGAGAGACAGATAGCACTCGAGTAAGAATATTAAGAGAGAATACAAGAAGGTCTAAGACAGGTTTACAGTGCATGTGTGTAAATGCACGAAGCGTGGTAAATAAGGTTGGAGAGCTGCAGGTGCAAATAGCCAGATGGGAATATGATGTCATGGCAATAACAGAGACCTGGCTCAAAAAAGGGCAGGATTGGGTTTTAAATATTCCTGAATATAAGGTGTGCATGAAAAATAGGGAAGGAAAGAAAGGAGGTGGGGTGGCAGTATTGGTTAAGGAGTGCTGGAGAGAGAGGATGTCCTGGAGGGATCAAGGACAGAACTATTTGGTTAAAGTTAAGAAATAATAGGTGCATTCTGTAGGCCACCAACTTTTTTTTTATTCGTTCATGGGATGTGGGTGTCGCTGGCAAGGCCAGCATTTATTGCCCATCCCTAATTGCCCTTGAGAAGGTGGTGGTGAGCCACCTTCTTGAACTGCTGCAGTCCATGTGGTGAAGGTACTCCCACAGTGCTGGTAGGGAGGGAGATCCAGGATTTTGATCCAGCGACGATGAAGGAACAGCGATATACTTCAAAGTCAGGATGGTGAGTGACTTGGAGGGCAACTTGGAGGTGGTGGTGTTCCCATGCGCCTGCTGCCCTTGTCCTTCTGGGTGGTAGAGGTCGTGGATTTCGGAGGTGCTGCCAAAGAAGCCTTGGCGAGTTGCAGCAGTGCATCTTGTAAATGGTACACACTGCAGCCACGGTACACCGGCGGTGGAGGGAGTGAATGTTTAAGGTGGTGGATGGGGTGCCAATCAAGCGGGCTGCTTTGTTCTGGATGGTGTCGAGCTTCTTGAGTGTTGTTGGAGCTGCACTCATCCAAGCAAGTGGAGAGTATTCCATCACACTCCTGACTTGTGCCTTGTAGATGGTGGAAAGGCTTTGAGGAGTCAGGAGGCTCCTAGAATACCTAGGGGGAAAAATTCAGTATCGCCCCATTTGGGGCACGATTTTCGGCCGTGCGCAAAGTTTAGCGCTAATTATCGCCTCCGACGGCAAACTTGGTTTTTATCGCCCCAGGAGGTGATTGGAGCGCTAAATCAGGCGCTACACACCTCTCTTAAGGCGCAAAGGCCGAGGAGCGAGGCGCTAACTCAGAGCGCGGGCGCAGCGCAGGTGCTGTCAGTTAGCCATGGAACACAGACACACTGGCGCCGGACAGTTCTTAAAGGGGAGGGTCGATCTTGCTCTCCAGCCACACCCTGCTCATTGAAGCCTTGAATCTCGGCCTGGAGAGACCTGTGCCTAAATCTTGCAGCCAAGGACTATGGAGAGGGCCAGGGAGTGAGCACAGCGCTTCTGCGAGCGGGCCTTGGAGGCTCTGGTTGGCGCGATGGAGCGCAGAAGATCAATACTGTACCCAAAGAGTGGCAGGAGAACTTTGGCGCGCTTACAGAAGAGTGTGGAGGGAGGTGGCACAGAGTGTCTCCTCCAGGAGCATGGTGCCCAGGACCCATATACAATGTAGAAAAAAGTTCAATGACCTCACTCGGGTCGTCAGGGTGAGTGGCTTTTTTTCAATACCTCTCCATCCCTCCATCTCAACCTCTATGGCCAGAGGGTCTTAAAACCCCAATGCCCAACACTCATCCAACACCTATGGCCCTCTCATGAAACACACATGCACATTCCACACTTTGCTTACAGTAAGGGCTATTCACCTATGGGAGGCACATCAGGCAAGACCATGGCTGTATATTTACTCAGACGCCGTCCTTTTTCTTGCAGGCCAAGCTATCTCATAATAGGAGACAGCAGCAATGGACGGGTGGAGGGCGGCCTCAGCTGCAACCCCTCATCAATCTTGAGGAGCACGTCTACAGGACGGGTGATCGGTCCTATCGCCACTGGAGAGGCCGACCCTGTTCTGGACAGCAATGGTATGGTCATCACCTTTTTGTGCTCTCTCCTTCCACTTGTCCCTCAGAACACCAGCCTTTGACACTTTCAATCCAACTTACTAAATCGCTGCACTCATTCCTCCCTTACTGCCGCCCTGTCCGCACGCTAAAGCCACTCTTGTACCTCCCTGCTTCAGATGGTGATTCACCAGCTGAGGAGACAGGCCCTCAAGCTACCAGTGGGAGTGAAGCTGCAGGCGAGGAAGATGAAGCCGGAGCATCAGTGCCACCCTCTCACAAGGAAGCCCATGCCCACACTGGGAACACGCCTTCCCTGGAGGGGAGCAGGGGGGAAGGGTCTGACGAGGGTGAAGCTCCAGGACCCAGCAGGCTGCAGCAACGCGATGGGAGTAGGTAAGCTCGGGGGCCTTCTCCCCAGAGGGAGAGTATGCCAGCGAGTCCTACTGCACTCGATGCAGAGGAGGAGCGGCTGATCGCTGAAATGAACACCCAGGCGGTGGACATACTCACTGAGCTCATGGGTGCAGTGGGAAGGGTGCCCGAATTCATTGAATCACTGACAAGGAGTGTGGAGCAGTTCGCTGTAGTACAGGCGGATGCCATGCAAATGTTTAGTGCTGCAAATCAGTCACTGGCTGCCATGACCCCATCTCTGACTGCTCTCATGCAGACTCAGATTGAGGCCACGCGAGCACTGACTGCTGCCATCCTCGCTGGTTCGGGCATATTGCCCCAGGGCTCTCACCACACCGCAGCAGGCCAGCAACCTGTGCTCCAGCAGACTGCCCCGTGGGAATGCCAGTGTGTCGGTCGAGCAGGGAGTTCCTGTCCTCTCTCAAGATGACAGCATTCCTGCTGCCACCACTGTCACTTCTCCACTGCAGTTGCCACCGCCCGTAGGACAGACTGCTGCCGCCCATGCAGAGTTGGTGCAGTCTGCAGCCGGGCCCCCCAGGCCCAGAGCTGGTCGAGGCCGTCCTTCAAGGGCATCTGCAGTCTCAGGTTCTGACAATCAGCAGCCTTCCACCAGCCTTGCTGCAGCCACTGGGGTCCCATTACAGAGGAGCAGTAGGGTGGGAAGGGGGGAAGTGCGCAAGGGAAGGAGATCACCCTTGAAGGGCAAAAAGTAGGAGGTGTGACAAAATGTTGTTCATTTTTTTATTAAAGGCCGAGGTTCGTGGTCAAACTTTTGTTTAGTGTTTTGGACATTAACTCCAGGTTGTGAGAACCAGTTATGTTAATGACTGTTTTTTTGTGTTTCTTTCTATTAGTTTGTCATGAGGAAATGACACACACAGAGTTTGTAAAATAAATAAGTTTTTGTATTCAAAATGTACATGTTTGGTCTTTGCAATCATTGCTGCCTTGGCCGGCTTAGGGGTTGCGGGTTGGTTTCATTCATTTTGTTCTCAATGGCAGAAGCCATTTCCTCAGCAAGGGCCTAGAAGCGGCTTGCTATCAGCCGTTGACGGACGGCCCTTCCAGTTTCTACATTGTGGGCTGTATTGATTTCTTTGTGGGTTCAATGACGAGACATTTATGAAGGAGAATGAGTTTTAATCTAACGTTTGTTCAACTCTTTATAACAGCTTTACAGGAGACATGATGCTAGAGATCCATCTAGAACAAAACTGAAACTAAACCAAACTCTGACTGCACTGCTTGTCTCTCACATGACCTCTGCTGGTCAGGCATAAGTAATCAATACATGCAAACATGCTGGTAAGACATGATAATCAAACAGGCAAATAACATCACTATTTGCTGATATCATTACATCTCCCTTTCTTAAAACAGAAGTATTTTACTTTTAACTAACAACATGTTTTCTTTGTATTAATCTGCATTTTAACTGTAACACTTAATGAACTTACATTATCATTATCATGATCAAGGTTTTTTAACCTTGCTTTGTGTGTTCACATGAAATATGTAAATACACTAGAACTTGAAGAAAGAACAAGATAACATTACTTCCTTCTATAACAATAGTCCTTAAATTTGCTCAATGAGTCTCTCAGGAGGCTTCACGTGTCTTGAGGATTTTCTGATTGATTGTCCTTGAATCTGAGTTGTTGCCTCAGATGATTGGTTCTCAGCTGTGTGATCCGGTTGTTCAACAGTATCAGTCTCTTGACCTGCTGCGGCTGGTCCCATGAGAAGATCTCGACGATTTCTTCTCAGAACAGCACCCTCATCTGTCTGAATGGTGTATGATCTTGGTTGAACTTCACTCAGGACAGTTCCCTTCTGAGTCCATATGTTTGTTTTGTCTTTGAACCTTACTTGGTCACCAGTGTGGAGTTCAGGTAGGTTTTGTGTTCCTCTGTCATAGTAGTACTTTTGCTTTTCTTTCTGCTGTTCTTTGAACTTCCTCACTTTCTCCCCCTCTTTTGTTTTCAGGAGGTTCTCCGGGATGGGTAGGTTTGACCTTAGCCAACGTCCTATCGGGAGTTGGGCTGGTGACTTACCACACTCGAGCGGCGTTGTGCGGTATACAAGCATGCTTTGGTAGAAGTCAGTTCCACTGTCTTTTGCCTTGTACATCAGTCTTTTCACTGTCTGGACCGATTTTTCCACTAGTCCATTGGACTATGGATAGTGAGGACTTGACGTTGTGTGGACAAAGTCCCACTCTTTGGCAAAGTGTCGGAAACTTGCATTGTAAAACTGGGGTCCGTTGTCTGTGAAGACCTCGCTTGCCACGCCATGCCTGGAGAATATGGCTTTCATACATGTTATCACAGCATCTGCAGTGGTGGTGTACAGTCTACAAACCTCTGGATACAGGGAGTAATAGTCTGTGACTACAAGATAGTCCTTCCCTTGACATACGAATAGGTCAGCGCCTACCTTCTGGTAAGGTCTGTCTGGTGCTGGGTGTGGCTTTAGTGGTTCTACCGGATTGCTTGCTCGATATTTCAGGCATATTGTGCAGTTTGACACCTCATTTGTCACATCTTGGTTGATTCGTGGCCAGTACATCACCTCTCGTGCTCTTGTCTTACACTTTTCGATTCCTAAATGTCCTCCATGGATCCTTTTTAGCATCTCTTTTCTCAGACTCTTTGGGATAACTACTTTACTTCCTTTGTAGATGATGTCTTCGACCACTGATAGTTCCGCCCTGCAGTTCCAGTACTCTGCCATGTCAGGTGAGCAGTCTTGCTTCATGTTGGGCCATCCATCCAAGATGCTTTTCCTCAGTCGTCTCATTGTTTCATCTTTGTTGGTCTCAGTCTTTATGAGCTCCATTTTTGCATCTGCTATGGGCAGTGCACTTGTGATCATGTCCACGTAGGCGTTCACTTTTTCATCCATTGTGGTGTTTGTGGGCTCACTTGGGTCTACAGCTCTGGACAACGTGTCTGCTGTATACATCAGCTTACCCGGTGTGTACGCAACATTCAGTGTATAGCGTTGCAGCCTGATCATCATTCTTTGTATTCTAAGCGGACAGCTATTTAGTGGCTTTTGGAACAATGCAATCAAGGGCTTATGGTCAGTCTCTACACTGATTGCTTGTCCTGCCACAAACTGGTGAAATCTTTCACAGGCGTATGTGATGCTGAGCAGCTCCTTTTCTATTTGAGCATATCGCGTCTCCGCGTCTGTCATTGAGCACGATGCATATGCAATAGGTTGCCAGTAGTCATTTTGTTGCAGAAGAACGGCACCGAGCCCACTCTGTGATGCATCTGATGATATCTTGATGGGTCTCGCTGGGTCATAAAACCTCAGAACTGGTTCCTCTGTGAGCAGTTTCTTTAGATCGCTCCATGACTTCTCATGCTCATGATTCCATTCCCATTCTATGTTCTTTTCAGTTAGTCTTCTCAGTGGCGCCATCTTTTCTGAGAGGTTGGATATGAATTTCCCCATGTAGTTGATCATTCCATTAAACCGCTGCACGTCCTTTTTGCATTGTGGCTTTGGCATATTCTCAATGGCGGACACCTTTCTGGGATCTGGTCTGATGCCCTCACTGCTAAGGATATCTCCCACGAATGTCAGTTCTGTCACCCCGAGCTGGCATTTCTCTCTATTCAGCTTCAGGTTTATTTTCCTTGTTGCTTCTAGCACTTTTTTCAGTCTCTCGTCATGCTCAGTTCTCGTGGTTCCCCATACTATGATGTCATCCATTGATGTATCAACTCCCTCCAGGTGCTCATAGATCATATGGATAGTTTTGTGATACACTTCAGGAGCTGAGGCAATGCCAAATGGTAACCTTAGGAATCTGTATCTGCCAAAAGGACTGTTGAACGTGCACAGTCTTGAACTTGCTTCGTCCAATTTCATCTGCCAAAATCCTGATGATGCATCTAACTTGCTGAAATACTTTGCATTTGCAAACTGTGCCATGATTTCCTCACGTGTAGGAAGCTTGAAGTGCTCTCTCTTTATTGCTCTGTTTAGATCTCTTGGATCCAGGCAAATTCTGAGCTTTCCATTCTTTTTGTCCACTACGACGAGGGAACTCACCCACTCAGTTGGCTCATCTATCTTCCGAATCACGTTCAGGCTTTCCATCCTGTCCAACTCTGCCTTCAGTTGCTTTTGAAGAGCAAACGGAATTTTCTGCATGGATGTATGACCGGTGTCATACTTTTATCTACTCTGATCGTGTGTTCTCCTGGAATGCAGCCTAGACCCTTAAATAGGTTGTTGTACTCTTTCATGAGTTCATCATAGACTGTCTCTCCTTCGCTTTCCACAACGAGGACTCTCTTTACCAGGTTCAGTCTCTCACAGGCTTTTAAACCTATTATGGCTTGCACATCCTTTGGCACCACGATTAATGCTAGCGTGTGCTCTCTGTCCTTGTGTGTTACTTTGACAATGCATCTTCCTTTCACTGGTATATCAGTACCCGAGTATCCTGTCACTTTCACTTTTATTCCATGTATCTTTGGTCTGGGTCTAATTTTCTTAAAATCAGTCTCTGATATCACATTAACTTGTGCTCCAGTATCCAATTTAAATGGAATGTGTATGTCATCACTTTTAGTGTCAACATCCAGTCTCTTTCTTCTTTTTTGTTTTCAGACACAACATCTACATAGAACTCCTCTATCTCGCTTTCATCTACTGTATGGACCTTGCTTTGTTGCGTTTGGTTCTTACAGCAACGGGCATAATGGTTGTTTTTGTTGCAACTATTGCATGTTTTACCATATGCTGGACACTTTTTTGGTGTATGCTGTGTACCGCATCGACTATATGACTTTCGATTGTCCCTTTCATTTTTGTTCGCTGGCCACGCCTCTTTTTTCACATTGGCGCTCTTTTTGTTAACCGGTTTGTGTCCGTTCATTCTCACTGCATCCACATTGCAGCTATTGTCACTGAACAGCTCCTTTGCCTGCAACTTCACAGTCTCTGTAGCCCTACACAGTGCTATGGCTTTTCCCAGGTCTAGATCTTGCTCTCTTAGCAGTCTTTCCCTTAGACCATTATCCGGAATACCACACACCAGTCTGTCTTTTATCAGCGAGTCTGTCAGTCCCCCAAATTCACACGATTTGCTTCTGTTTCTCAGTTCAGTCACATACTGATCAATAGTCTCACCCGTTTTCTGTACACATGTGAAAAATCTGTGCCTCTCAAACGTCACGTTACATTTAGGAATGCAGTAGGCCTCAAACTGTTCCATTATTTTATCTAGCTTCATTTTGTCTCCATTAGCAGCGAATGTGAAGTTATTATACACGTCCAGCGCCTCATCACCCACGACATGTAAGAACAGTGACGATTTCATTTTATCACCTTTCTCGTCAGCTCCGATTGCTGATAAATACAACCCCAAACGTTGTTTGAACCTCCTCCAATTTTCAGCCACATTACCTGTCAACTGAAGCGTCGCCGGTGGGTGTAAACCTTCCATTTTTTCACTTCGTTAGCTATTCTCCAATGGTAAGCAACGATGTTCTCTTTTGGCTTGCTAATTTCTGGAGAGCTGATTTAACTTCAGATTTTTCCTCTTCATCTCTTTCAATCACTTCTGACACCATGTATTGATTTCTTTGTGGGTTCAATGACGAGACATTTATGAAGGAGAATGAGTTTTAATCTAAAGTTTGCTCAACTCTTTATAACAGCTTTACAGGAGACATGATGCTAGAGATCCATCTAGAACGAAACTGAAACTAAACCAAACTCTGACTGCACTGCTTGTCTCTCACATGACCTCTGCTGGTCAGGCATAAGTAATCAATACATGCAAACATGCTGGTAAGACATGATAATCAAACAGGCAAATAACATCACTATTTGCTGATATCATTACATGGTCCTCCCTCCTGCCTTGGTGCTGCTGATGATCATCCTCCTCCTCTTCCTTCTCCTCTTCCTCCTCCTCCTCTGGTGGTGCTCCAAGGCCTGGTGGCATTGGCTGGGTCCTGACGATTGCCAGGTTATGCAGCATGCAGCACACAACAACGAAGTGGGAGACTCACTCAGGCGAGTACTGCAGGGCTCCTCCAGAATGGTCCAGACAGCGGAACCGTTGCTTGAGCATACCGATTGTGTGCTCAACGATGTTCCTGGTAGCTTGATGGCTCTCGTTGTACCACAGCTCAGCAGGGGTGTTGGGCGTACGGAGCAGTGTCATCAGCCAGGTGCACAGTGGATATCCCTTGTCCCCGAGAAGCCAACCACCTGGGTGATGCAATGCCTGGAAAAGTTCTGCCACAATAGTCTGGCGCAGGATGTATGCATCGTGGCTGCTGCCAGGATAGCAGGCATTGACAGCGAGTATCAGCTGTCTGTGGTCACAGACCAACTGCACGTTTAAGGAATGGAACCCCTTTCGGTTGCGGAAATCCTCTGCATTCTCATGCGGAGCACGCAAAGCCACATGCGTGCAGTCAATGGCGCCCTGCACCATGGGGAAGGCCGCTATCCTCGCAAAGCCCATAGTTCGTTCATGCTGCTTGGCCGGTGTCATGGGGAAAGAGATGTATTCTCGTCTCCTTTTATAGAGGGCATTTGTGACCTGACGGATGCAGCAATGCACCGCGAACTGGGAGATATTGGCGATGTCCCCAGTAGCTGATTGAAATGAGCCGGTGGCATAAAAGTTGAGAGCCACTGTTATCTTCACTGTCACCGACAGAGACGTCCTGCTCCTCAGTTGAGGCTGCAGATCTGGCTGCAGCAGGTGGCAGAGCTCAGTGACCACCTCCTTGCTGAAGTGCAGCCTTCGCAAACACTGCTCCTCAGACATATTAATGTATGAGAATTGTTGGCGAAATACCCTGGGAGGGTAAGGACTCCTATACAGAGGCCTGTTGGCCCTCCTCCGTCTGGCCATGATTGCCACTCTCTCTCTGCATCGCGGTGGCCTCCGAATCAGCTGGCGCAGGACGACGCCCCCCAATTAGTGCAGCCCCCATAGTCTCTTGGCAATCAAAGTAATGAAGGGCAAAAACCAAAGTACCTGCAGAGTTATGGTCAGAAGCCAAAACTACTTCACACAGCGTTGACTCAATGCAGAAGTCTCTCTCTCAAAATCTCTCTCTCTCTCTCAGAACGAGTGGTGCAAAAATGTCTACCACACAAAAAACCAGGAAGAGGCCCCCTTTAAATAGCGCCCCCCCAGCCCCACAGCGACTGGGAAGCGTTCCAGCCAGGCGAAAAGGAGGGGGGCGCCACTCAATTCCCGTTCCGGGGCGTTGCACACTCGAATGACATCAACATCTGCGTACGCAGGAGATCGGGCGGTATTGTTTAGCGCTGCCGCAAAATGTCCTGTCAATTTCGCGAGAGGCGCAGATATCGCCGCGCCAGGGCGCTAGTTGCTTTGCGCCCTCTTAAGGCACTAATGGGAGGTGCAAACCAACTGAATTTTTCCCCCCTAGCCTCTGACCTGCTCTTGTTGCCACAGTATTTATGTAGCTGGTCCGGTTAAGTTTCTGGTCAATGGGGACCCCCAGGATGTTGATGGTGGGGGATTCGGCGACGGTAATGCCTTTGAATGTCAAGGGGCGGTGGTTAGACTTTCTCTCTTGTTGGAGATAGTCATTGCCTGGCACTTGTGTTGCACGAATATTACCTGACCCTTATCAGCCCAAGCCTGAATGTCGTCCAGGTTTTGTTGCATGCGGGCATGGACTGCTTCATTATCAGAGGAGTTGCGAATGGCACTGAACACTGTTCAGTTATCAGCGAACATCCCCATTTCTGACCTTCTGTTGGAGGGAAGGTCATTGGTGAAGCAGCTGAAGATGGTTGGGCCTAGGACACGGCCCTAGTGGGAAAGATATAGAGGAGCAAATTTGCAGGGAAATTACAGAGAGGTGCAAGAACTATAGAGCAGTAATAATAGGGGACTTCAATTATCCTAATATAGACTGGGATAATAATAGTGTAAAAGGCAGAGATGGGAAAGAATTTCTGAAGTGTGTACATGAGAACTTTCTTGATCAATACGTTACTGGCCCAACCCGGGCCAGATCTGTTCTCAACCCACTGAAATTTGCCTTTGTCCAATTAAGTATTTTTAATCTAGATTGCTCCCTTTCCTTTTCCATAGCTAATCTAAACCTTATGATACTATAATCACTGTTCCCTAAATGTTCCCGTACTGACACTTGCTCCACTTGACCCACCTCATTCCCCAGAGGCGGGTAAGGAGGCGGGACTGCCGGGAAAATGGCAGAATCTGGGGGCAGGTACCCATCACGCCCCCAACCCGCCTCCGTGCCATCTTCCCAGGAGGCGGGTACCCGACCCGTGCTGGGAGCCGCCTCCCCGAGGCAGGAAGGGGATTAGTGCAGTCTTTTGGAGAATCCCTATTTTCAGCCCTGAAGTGTGGGCTTCCCGACGGCTCCGAACCACGCCAGGGTCAGCGATCTGGCCGTCGGTCTGCGGGCGTCAGAGGGGCTGAGATGTCGGAGGGGCCGAGATGTCCATTATGCAGGTGAGTGATAGGTGCAAGTGTGAAGAAGTAAGTGTGTGAGGTGAAACATAGAAACATAGAAGATAGGAGCAGGAGTAGGCCATTCGGCCCTTCGAGCCTCCTCCGCCATTCAATGAGATCATGGCTGATCATCCAAATTCAGTACCCTGTCCCTGCCTTCTCCCCATATCCCTTGATCCCTTTAGCCTTAAGAAATATATCCAACTCTTTCTTGAATATATTTAATGAACTGGCCTCCACTGCCCTCTGTGGCAGAGAATTCCACAGGTTCACCACTCTCTGGGTGAAGAAATTCCTCCTCATTTCAGTCCTAAATGGCTTACCCCTTATCCTTAGACTATGACACCTGGTTCTGGACTCCCCGGCCATCAGAAACATCCTTCCTGCATCTAGTCTGTCCAGGCCTGACAGAATTTTATAGGTTTCGATGAGATCCCCTCTCAATCTTCTAAACTCCAGTGAGTATAAAACCAATCGACACAATCTCTCCTCATACGTCATTCCTGTCATCCCAGGTATCAGCCTGGTGAATCTTCGCTGCACTCCTTCCATGGCAAGAACTTCCTTCCTCAGGTAAGGCGACCAAAACTGCACACAGTACTCAAGGTGTGGTCTCACCAAGGCCCTGTACAACTGTAGCAAGACATCCTTGTTCCTGTACTCGAACCCTCTTGCTACGAAGGCCAACATACCATTTTTCTTCTTAACCGCCTGCTGCACCTGCATGCTTACCTTCAGCGACTGGTGCACAAGAACACCCAGGTCTCTTTGCACTTCCCCTTCTCCCAATCTATTGCCATTCAAATAATAATCTGCCTTCCTGTTTTTGCCACCAAAGTGGATAACCTCACATTTATCCGCATTATAGTGCATTTGCCATGTTTCTGCCCAATCACCCAACCTGTCCAAATCGTACTGGAGTTTCACGACATCCTCCTCACAGCTTATCCTTCCACCCAGCTTTGTGTCGTCTGCAAATTTGGAGATATTACATCCAATTCCCTCGTCCAGATCATTAATATATATTGTGAACAGCTGGGGTCCTAGGACCAACCCTTGCGGTACCCCACGAGTCACTGCCTGCCACTCGGAAAACGACCCGTTTATTCCAACTCTTTGCTTTCTGTCCGCCAACCAGTTCTCTATCCAAGTCAATACCTTGCCCCCAATCCTATGTGCCTTAATTTTGCACGCTAATCTCTTACGTGGGACCTTACCGAAAGCCTTCTGAAAGTCCAAATACACCACATCCACTGGTTCTCCCTTATCTATTTTACCAGTTACATCTTCAAAAAATTCCAGTAGATTAGTCAAGCACGATTTACCTTTTGTAAATCCATGTTGACTTTGTCCGATCCTGTCACTGCTTTCCAAGTGCTCTGCTGTTACATCTTTTATAATAGACTAGCATTTTCCCCACTACCGATGTCAGGCTTACCGGTCTATAATTCCCCGCTTTTTCTCTACCACCTTTTTTGAATAGTGGGGTAACATTAGCTACCCTCCAATCCATGGGTACTGTTCCAGAGTCTATCGAGTTCTGAAAGATGACCAGCAGTGCATCTACTATTTCTAGGGCCACTTCCTTAAGTACACTGGGATGAGATTATCAGGCCCTGGGGATTTATTGGCCTTCAGTCCCATCAATTTTCCTAACACTATTTCCCTACAAATACTGATTTCTTTCAGTTGCACCCTTTCATCAGACCCTATGTTCCCCGGCATCTCTGGGAGGTTATTTGTGTCCTCCTTTGTGAAGACAGAACCAAAGTATGTATTTAGTTGGTCAGTCATTTCTTTGTTTCCCATTATAAATTCCCCTGATTCTGACTGCAAGGGACCTACGCTTGACTTCACCAATCTTTTTCTCTTCACATATCTATAAAAGCTTTTACAGTCAGTTTTTATGATCCCTGCCAGCTTACTCTCATATTCTATTTTCCCTTTCTTAATTAATCCCTTTGTCCTCCTTTGTTGAATCCTAAACTGCTCCCAATCCTCAGGATTATTGCTTTTTCTGGCCAATTTATATGTCCTCTCCTGGGATCTTATGCTATCCCTAATTTCCCTTGTTAGCCACGGTTGAGTCACCTTTTTTGTTTTACTTTTATGCCAAACTGGGATGAACAAAATCTGTAGCTCATCCATTCAGTCTTTGAATGTTTGCCATTGCCTATCCACCGTCAACCCTTTGAGTGCCATTCCCCAATCAATCCTACCCAACTCGCTCCTCAGACCATCGTAGTTTCCTTTATTTAAATTCAGGACCCTAGTCTCTGAGTCAACTACTTCATTCTCCAACTTAATGAAGAATTCGATCATATTATGATCGCTCCGACCCAAGGGGCCTCGTACAACAAGATTGCTAATTAATCCTTTCTCATTACATAATACCCAGTCTAAGATGGCCTGATCTCTGGTTGGTTGCTCGACATATTGGTCCAGGAAACCACCCCGTAAACACTCCAGGAATTCCTCCTCCACAGTATTGTTACTAATTTGGTTGGCCCAATCTATATGTAGATTAAAGTCACCCATGATGACTGCTGTGCCCTTATTGCACGCTTCTTTAATTTCCCTTTTAATGCCATCCCCAACCTCCGCCTTACTGTTTGGAGGTCTATATACCACTCCCACTAATGTTTTTTCCCCTTAGTATTTCTCAATTCTACCCATACAGATTCCACATCATCAGAGCTAATATCCTTCATTACAATTGTATTAATCCCTTCTTTAACCAGTAATGTTACCCCACCTCCCTTTCCTTTTTGCCTATCTTTCCTGAATATCGAATACCCCTGGATGTTGAGTTCCCAGCCTTGGCCATCCTTGAGCCACGTTTCCGTAATCCCAACCAAATCATATTCATTTACCTCTATTTGCGCAGCCAATTCGTCCACCTTATTACAAATGCTCCTTGCATTAAGACACAAAGCCTTCAGGCTTGTTTTTTTAACGCTCTTAGACCTATTAGAATTATTATTTACTGTGGCCACGTTTGATTTAAACCGTTGATTTCTCTGACTGCCACTTTTGTTTTTCTCCTTCCAACTTTTGCTTTTATCCCTGTTTCCCTTTCCTCTGTCTCCCTGCTCAGGTTCCCAACCCCCTGCCATTTTAGTTTAAACCCCCCCGAACAGTGCTAGCAAACCTCCCCGCAAGGATATTTGTCCCACTCTGGTTCAGGTGCAACCCGTCCAACTGGTACAAGTCCCACCTTCCCCAGAAGCAGGCCCAGTGATCCAGGAAACTAAAGCCCTCCCTCCTGCACCAACTCTTTAGCCACGCATTCATCTGCTCTATCCTCCTATTCCTATACTCACTAGCACATGGCACCGGGAGTAATCCAGAGATTACAACCTTTGAGGTCCTGCTCTTTAATCTGCTACCTAGCTCCCTAAATTCTTGCTGCAGGACCTCATCCCTCTTCCTACCCACATCATTGGTCCCAATGTGAACCACGACTTCTGACTGTTCACCCTCCCCCTTCAGAATGCCCTGCAGCCGTTCAGTGACATCCTTGACCCTGGCACCAGGGAGGCAACACTTATTAAAGTGTTTTAATAAGTTTTACTTACCTTTACTTCTTCCTGCAGGCTTCATCCCTTCAGGTCTCGGGAGTCAGTAATCTCACCGGCACAGAAAGCAGAATGGCCACTGAACTGTCAAAAGCTGCAGCCTTCTGCTTTCTGCTCAGGAGAGATCAAGTGAGCCTGAGTGGAAGGACTCAACTTGGAGGACAGATTGTCAGTGTTTGACAGCTTCACATAGCCATCAAACGATGACAATTCATCTGTCAAAAGCTCTTGACAGATGAAACGTCACTCGCTGACATCACCTGTAACCAGCTTTCCCTTGATTGGCCTACTAAGCCCGCTGGGCGGGCTTAACAAGGTCAATCAAGGGAAAATAGCGTGGGTTGGCCACAAGTCGATGGAGGCGGGACTAAAACCCGACAAGTGGGAGTCCCGCCTCCAAAAGCTCCCCATTGAGAAAATCCAGCCCCAAGTCTTTGAATCCATAATTCAAGATGAAATTAGTGCGCATTTGTAAATGCATGGATTAATCATCAGTAGCCAGCACAGGTTGTTAATGGCAAGCTGTGTCTGCCAAATTTAATCCAGAGCACTCGGAAATTGGCAGCTAAGGCCGGGATCCAGCTCTTTGCTGTCCCAGCCTCATTTCTAGATCTTCTGACATTCTCTTGCTTGTCTTGTGGCAGGAATGTACTGCAAGGACCGTGGATTTTCAACTTTCATAATGTATATGGATTTTCAGAAGACATTTGATAAAGTGTCTCACAAGAGGTTTGTTTGAAAAATTTAGCTGTATGGTATAAGAGGAAATTTAGCAGCATGGATAGAAAGTTGCTTCATTGAGAGGAAGCAAAGAATTATTTTTTAATGGATGTTGCTCGCATTAGACGTTTTTCTGCATGAAAGACGTTATATAAATGCAAGTAGTTGTTTTGTTGGAGAAGTGCTGGAATGATGTACCCCAGGAGTCAGTACTGAGTCCACTTTTGTTGATGATGTATGTAAATGATTTGGACTTGGGCATAAGCACAATCTCAAAATTTGTTGATGACGCACAAGTAGGAGGTTTGACAAAAAGCGCAGAAGATTATACAAGACGTTATTTAGGAAGGTAGGAAAAGGTGGAAGGTAGCTCTATTAATTAATGATAGTATTTGTACAATAGAGAGGGATGACCTAAGTTCAGGAAACCAGGATATAGAAGCGGTTTGGGTAGAGATGAGAAATGATAAAGGCAAGAAGTCACTTGTTGGAGTGGTGTACAGTAACAGTAACCACACAGTACGATGGAGTATAAAGGAAAAAATAATGGGAGCTTGTCAGAATGGTACGGCAATAATCATGGGGGATTTTAATCTACATATAGACTGGAAAAATCAGATGGGCAAAGGTAAAAAGGTGAGGGGTTCATAGAATGTTTTCGGGATAGTTTCTTAGAACAACACATTCTGGAGCCAGCCAGCGAGCAGGCTATACTAGACTTGGTATTGTGCAACAAGATAGGATTAATTAATGACCTCATAGTGAAGGCGCCCCTAGGTAGCAGCGATCATAATATGATTGAATTTTACATTCAGTTTGAGGGAGAGAAGAGTGGGTCCAAGACTAGTATTTTAAACTTAAATAAGGGCAATTATGAGGGCATGAAAGCAGAGCTAGCTAAAGTAAACTGGCAAATTAGGTTAAGGGATAGGTCAATAAAGTTGCAGTGGCAGACATTTAAGGAGATATTTCAGAATACACAGAATATATACATTCCAACGAGAAAGAAAAATTCCAAGGGGAGGACCCACCATCTGTGGTTAACTAAAAAAGTTAAAGATAGTATGAGACTTAAAGAAAAAGCATATAATTGCGCAAAGATGGGTGGCAGGTCAGAAGATTGGACAGAATATAAAAAACAGCAAAGAATGACTAAAAGATTAATAAGGAGAGAAAAATTAGAGTACGAGAGAAAGCTAGCTAGAAATATAAAAACAGACAGTAAGAGTTTCTATAGATATTTAAAAAAGAAAAGTTAACAAAGTGAGCATTAGTGCTATAGAAAGTGAGTCTGGGGAATTAATAATGGAAAATAAGGAGATAGCAGTTGAATTGAACAGGTATTTTGCATTGGTCTTCACTATAGAGGATACAAGTAACATCCCAGAAATAGCTGTATATCAGGAAATGGAAGGGAGGGAGAAACTCATGAAAATTACAATCACCAGGGAAGTGATACTGAGCAAATTGTTGGAGCTGTGGGCTGACAAGTCCCCGAGTTCTGATGGACTTCATCCTAGGGTCTTGAAAGAAGTGGCTAGTGAGATAGTTGATGCGTTGGTTTTAATTTTCCAAAATTCCCTAGATTCGGGGAAGGTTTCATTAGATTGGAAAATAGCAAATGTAACTCCTTTATTAAAAAATGGGGGAAGACAGAAAGCAGGAAACTACAGGCCAGTTAGCTTAACATCTGTCATAGGGAAAATGTTAGAAGCTATTATTAAAGATGGGGCACTTAGAAAAGTTCAAGGTAATCAGGCAGAATCAATATAGTCTTGTGAAAGGGAAATCATGTTAAACCAATTTATTGGAGTTCTTTGAGGAAGTAACATGTGCTGTGGATAAAGGGGAACCGGTGAATGTACTGTACTTAGATTTCCAGAAGGCATTTGATGATGCCACATCAAAGGTTATTGCGGAAAATAAAAGCTTATGGTGTAGGGGGTAACATATTGGCATGGATAAAAGATTGGCTAGCTAACAGGAAGCAGGGAGTAGGCATAAATGAGTCATTTTCTGGTTGGCGAGATGTAATGAGTGGTGTGCCACAGGGATCAGTGCTGGGGCCTCAACTTTTTACAATTTATATAAATGACTTGGATGAAGGGACCGAAGGTATGGTTGCTAAATTTGCTGATGACACAAAGATAGGTAGGAAAGTAAATTATGAAGAGGACATGAGGCTACAAAGGGATATAGATAGGTTAAGTGAGTGGGCAAAGATCTGGCAAATGGAGTACAATGTGGGAAAATGTGAAATTGTCCATTTTGTCAGGAAGAATAAAAAAGAAGCATATTATCAAAATGGTGAGAGATTGCAGAACTCTGATTTGCAGAGGGATCTGGGTGTCCTAGTGCATGAATCGCAAAAGGTTACTATGCAGGTACAGCAAGTAATTAGGAAAGCTAATAGAATGTTATTGTTTATTGCGAGGGGAATTGAATGCAAAAGTAGAGAGGTTATGCGTCAGTTATACAGGGCATTGGTGAGACCATATCTGGAGTACTGTGTACAGTATTGGTCTCCTTATTTAAAGAAGGATGTAAATGCATTGGAAGCAGTTCAGAGAAGGTTTACTAGACTAATACCTGGAATGGGCGGGTTGTCTTATGAGGAAAGGTTGGACAGGCTAGGCTTGTATCCGCTGGAGTTTAGAAGAGTAAGAGGTGACTTGATTGAAACATATAAGACCCTGAGGGATCTTGACAGGGTCGATGTGGAGAGGATGTTTCCTCTTGTGGGAGAATCTAGAACTAGGGGTCATTGTTTAAAAATAAGGGGTCGCCCATTTAAGACAGAGATGAGGAGAAATTTTTTCTCACAGAGGGTCATGAGTCTTTGGAACTCTCTTCCTCAGAGGGCGGTGGAAGCAGAGTCTTTGAATATTTTTAAGGCAGAGGTAGGTAGATTCTTGATAAGCAAGGGGGTGAAAGGTTACCGGGGGTAGGTGGGAATGTGGAGTAATCAGATCAGCCATGCTCTTATTGAATGGCGGAGCAGGCTTGAGGGGCCGAGTGGCCTACTCCTGCTCCTAATTCGTATGTTCGTCATGAAGACAGGTTATCGGAATGGACAAATGTAGAAAATGGAGTTTAATGTAAAGAAGTAATGATAAATCCTTACATAGCATTATTTAGGTACATTCAGAGTACTGTGTGGATTTTTGGGCGCTCCATATAGACAGAACATTAATGCCGTAGAGATCGTACAGCATAAATTCAGCAAGTTGATGCCAGGGCTGGGAAGCTATAGTTATGCAAGAAAAGATTTGAGATATTTTGTTCAATTCCTGTGGAGTAGACATAGCCAAGAGGAGATTTAACTGAAGTTTTTTAAAGTATGAAGGACTTTACTATGTTAAAGGTGCGATATAAATGCAAGTTGTTGTTGTTTGATAGAGTGAATGGGGAAACACCATTTCCTCTGGTTGGGGAATCGGTGACAAGGGTGATCAATTTAAAACTGTCACTAACAGAGTGAAGAGAGAGGTTAGGAGAAATTTCTTTACACAGAGGGCTGTTGAAGCATGTAATGCTTTGCTACAGGAAGTGGTTGAAAGAGACAGTTTCATCTTTTAAGGGAAAATTGGATAAATATTTGAAGCAGAGAAAGATACAATAGTATGGAGACAGCGGAGCAGGGGAATTAATTTTGCATTACGCTAGCAAAGAGCAAGTTGGCTGGGAGGGGAGAGTGGTTCCTCACTCTGAGAGGTCAATTCTTCATATGTCTCTCTGCCATAATCCAGCTGCTGGCTGCTCCTTGTGGATGACCAGGGATCTGGGTGGTGACAGACCCTTGTTCACCACTGAAGGGTGTGAAGCTGCCATCAAGGTCCTCTCAAGCCGATCCCCCAGCTATCAGAAGTGAGAGTCCAAGTTGAAGTCAGTATAACTCCAATTTTACAATTGGATTATTGTAAAAATCTAACTGGCTCACTAATGTCCTCAGGGAAGGGAACCTGCCACCTCTACCTGTCCTGGCCTTTAGTGACCCCAGTCCCACACTGCACGATTGACTGTCTCTGAAGAAAATCCCCACCTTCTCAGTGCAACTATGGATGAGCAATACATTTGGACCTGTCTCCCAAGGGGAAAAATTACCAAAAAAATCGTCACAGCAAGTATTTCTCATTTGGGACCCTCCATGTGCTAGCAGTTTAAAAGCGCTTAACCCTGGCATTCCTCTCCCTTGTACAATTGCAGCAAGTTAAATAATTGCTTAAGGTGATTAATTGTTTAATTTGTGTCAGCACTCCATTGATCAGCCTGCAATATCAAGGTTTAATGGGAAGTTGAGCAATCTGCTGAAAATGTCAGTAGTGCATCGTCAACCTGAGTAGTCCAGCAAAAGCAGTTTCCAGGCTTATGTATCAGTGCACCTGAGGAGAAGGTAATCACCCAGTGACCTTGATGTAATTTTTCACAAAAGATCCTGTGGAACTTAGGTGATTTTCTTTTCCTTGTGGGAGGGAGGGAGTTCATGATTATACATGGAGATTCAACTTAACTAAAAGCTTGAGAAAGAGAATGTCTAAAGTAAATAATGTGCCATTTAATTGAACAGTCAGGTAATCAATTTTACCCCTTGATTTTACAGATAACATTTCAGAATGGTTTAGAACTGTTTACTTTATTCCTTTTAGATATGGACTGGTTTCAGAAACAGGAGAGGATGGGACTAATTCATAGACCTCCATATAAATTTGATTCAAAAACGACTCTGGCCGCAGCCAAAATCACCTGCTTGCAGCAAGGAACTGATTGTACAGGAGTGCTGGAGACTGGAATGCCAAATACTTTTTATCTTCTTGATTCTTCAGCCATAATTATCTTCAATCCCAGCGACATTATCTACATCCCGTCAGGTAAGGCCAGATGTTTCATACCTGAATTCTCCTTAAGTTCAAGTTAACCAGCACCTAAGAGTGCACAGAGGCATTTTTTTATTTGGTTCTGATTTTAACTGGGGGCTAGTTTTCAGCGGGTGAGTTTTGATGGCAGTTCACAACTTCAGGTTGCAGCAAAAATGAGGCCCAGAGTGTTTTAACACCCAGGCTTCATTTAAAAGCTGCCTGCCATCGTTCCACCCATCCGATACAGGAAGTGGCGCAAATTCATGCAGCCCAAAGGCCACCCACCAAGAGCAGGTAAGTCCGTGGGATCGGCCATCTCACGGGGTTTCCACAATCAGGACAGGTGCACAATTATGGCAGGGGAGACCTAAGATTTCCTTGTGGAACCTGGAGGATCACTCCTGCTCCTCCTGGCCCCACAAGGAAATAAAAAAAATTAAACTTACCCTCTGGCCCTGATCTAGTTCCTTGCTGGGTAGGCCTGGCAGAAAGGCACTGCCTACTAGTAAAAATTGCAGTCAGGTCCCGACGATATCATAGAGACCCAACGTGCATATACTTAAAAGGACCCCGCAGACTTTCAGCATATGTCCTTGCTGCCTGCGATGAAAGCCCTGGCAGATCAGTTCCCATCGACTGCAGGGTGAGTAACTGACCTGGGGGATGTTATCTGGCCACCTGCGCAGTTTCCGCTGGATGGATAAGGTTAAAATCAGCCCCAAGTGCTTTTAACCAAATTTTTCTTCTTTTGTAATAGTTTCCTTTCAGGTAATTAGAACTGAAAACAAGGAATTCCACTCCAACCACAAACAGACCCTCCCACCCAGACAATGTGCAATATTCTAGTGATCTGATTTGAGATGTTTTGTCATTGTTGTTGCTGCTCCTGATGATCAAATGCAGCTATCAACCTCAATGTACATAATATCACCTTCAGGAAATAAACTCAATCAACTTATAAAAGTCAATCTCCTGTGGCAATGCACATGGGTACTCAAGATCAAACGTTCGTGGGATGTCCATGGGAGTTCACACATTCCCCCGCTGAAACTTCGGCAGAACCCCGGAGAAATGACATAAACAGCTGAAAACAGCCATTTGTACTATTCCTCCATAGTTTCTGCTGATCTTCCACTGAAGTTACTGCAGGACATTGGGAGATCAATGCAGAAATTTCCCCCAGAAATCGTCAGGTGAAGCAGGGTTAGGGGGTAGGGGATTATTGGACCAGGATATGTAGACTTAATTCAGTCCCCTTTTTAAAGTCATATATTCTGACTGTATATCTATATATATAAATCGGTACTTCTGTCATTCTGTCTATCTGTCTGTCTGTCATCGCGTGTGCGTTGCGGGTATGCACTCGAAAGTTACAGGGCGTACCTATGCGCGCGTTACCTCCAAAGAAAGCTTACGCTTCCGAGACGGTTTTAAGCGTATTTACGTTTCGGCCGGGCTAAAATTGCGCCCGCGGTATCCCAAAAACCTTCAACATTCCGCTCATTAGCATCTCATTATCCGCTCATTAGCGACAGAGTGACCGACAGAGTGACCTCGAGCTTGACCAATCGTACGCCGGGTTGCTGGCGTGTGCCGCTGGGCCAATCGGTGCGTGTGTGGCCGGGCTTTATCGTTCTGAACCGAGGTGAGTCGCCGCCATCTTGATTCCAAACTTTTCCTTTCTTTTTCCCGCTTTCTACGTCTTAAAAAAAAAACGTTGCTTTTAAAACACATATTGTTTTTTTTAAAAATGATTTAGAAAGTAATTAACTTATCTAATCTCATTAATTTTCCTACCTTTCCCCGTTTTTCCAGGTAGGCCTAGAAGCCTCGGCGTCTCCTCCGCACCCACGCCCGAGCTAGGCACCTCCCGGCCCCACTCGAAGGCTGGAGGGCCAGCCTCAGCCCAGCGCCGCTAGGGTGCGCGCGCAGCAGGAGCTGAGACCCGCTGTCTCTCTCTGGCTGGCCGGGGGGCGGGGCTTGCTGAGCGTCCAGCGTTACCCTGGCAACCGGGCCCGCCGGACGTCTCGCACAGCCGCAATCGGCGGTCTTCACCTCGGGGGGGCGGGGGGGCCGCGACCCTCGGGCGGGGGGGTGGGGGGCCGCGCGCGCAGCAGGAGCAGCTGAGACGCGGCGTCTCTCTCTCTGGCTTGGTCAGCGTCACGGTTACCCTGGCAACCGGGCCCGCCGGCTGACAGTCTCAGCTCCTGCTGCGTGCGCAATCGGCGGTCTTCACCTCGGGGGGGGGGGGCGACCCCCGCCCTTCCCCCCCCTGCCCTCCCTTCCCCCCCTCCCTACCTTCCTCCCTCCCTCCCCCTCCCCTCCCCCCCGCCCTTCCTCCCCCCTCCCCGCCCCCCCCTTCCCCGCCCTTCCCCTCCCCCTCTCCCTCCCGCCCCCTCCCCCCTCCTCCGCCCCCCCTCCCTCCTCCCTCCCGCCCTCCCTTCCCCTCCCCCTCCCCTCCTCCTCCCCCCCTTCCCCTCCCCCTCCCCCCTCCCCCTCCCCTCCCTCTCTTCCCCCCAGTCGCTCTCTCTCTTCCCCCCAGTCGCTCTCTCTCTTTCCCCCAGTCGCTCTCTCTTCACCCCAGTCGCTCTCTCTCTCTCTTCCAACAACAACATTCCCTCAAAAAAGCCTCGGCACCGCCGGGCACTTCAGCTAGTATGTATATATTGCCATTATAAACTCCTATGTTCACATTTATAATGGAAGCTGCCTATGTAAATTGATCACAGTGTAATTACACCCATCCACCAGTATATTCTTCTGGCTCTTGCTGCACATCAAACATCAGGTTGGTAACGCTTTGTTTAAAAACCTTACCTATGTTATTCCGGCTGCTTGTGATCTAGGATTCAGACTTGTTCAGTCCTTTCCTTACAGTGCAGTCCTTCCCTTACAGTGCAGGATGCAAGGATTGTAGGAGGTCCATATGAAGTGGACTACTGTGCACATGGATGTTCTTTATTCAAAAGGGTCTGCATTATAATCCTGCTTCCCCTGGCATGTCAAAAGCTGCTACCAAATGGACCTCCTCTCGGCACCTCCTAGTCCCTTTGAAGACATGGCTGATGAAATTCCCTCATTATCAGTTGCTGTTACCTTCACCATCTGAACCTTTCGCTATATCACTAACTGTGAAATGGATGATACAGACGAATGGCTCTGCGGCTACCATTTGTGTAGTGCAGGAGACCGCTTATGTTACCAGCAACTATATTTGGTGATCATTCATCTGTGAATAGAGGACGTGACAATAAAAGTAATTGTGAGCAAGTTAATATTGGCCCAGAAATTCGGGTCGGGGGCTTCCCGTGGGTGCAAGCCCCCGATCTGCACTTACCTTGCGCGCAGGCCGTTGAGCTCTGGGCTCCCGTGGGATTCTGATCTGGGGCCTGGTCCAGCCGCCGGCGCGCAGTGCTTGCGTATCCCAGGGGCGCAGTTAGTTCGATGCGTCCCCTGGGATCACGTGGGCCATGGGCAGCCAATCGGAGCAGGGAAAAGCCCATTCATAAGTCTGACAGGAAAAGCTGTCAAGACTTATAAATACTACGGCCCCAAAATAGCACTAAACATTCAAAAAATTTTAAAATCACATTTTTAAAATAAACTATAAATTACATGAAATAACTATTTTAAACAATAATTTAAATTGTTGAAAAAAATAATTTTATATTCTAACGGGGCTAAAAATAAACTTACCTTGCTTTAAAGTATTTAAAAATAATAAACCTGTGGAAAAAATGTTTTAATTTTAATTAATTCACCACTTACCTTGTAAAAAAGCAGGCCTTACGCCTGCTTTTTACATTTCTAAATCCTGCAGGCTTACGATCCCGGAGAAACCTGTTAAAAAAAAAAACGTAAGTTTGATGCACACGCGCAGCCTCTCCCATCAAAGTGGGTAAGTATATTTCTTCATGATGAACATAGGAATTTTATATGGAAGAACATATAGAAAATATTGAGTATAGAAGAATAAGGGGTGATATAATTGAGCTGTTTAAGATGATTAAAGGATTGGAGTCCAGAACAAGGGGGCATAAACTTAAAATTAGAGCTAGGCCATTCAGGGGAGATGTCAGAAAGCACTTCTTCACACAAAGGCTAGCGGAAATCTGGAACAGTCAGCCCCAAAAAGCAGTTGAGGCTGAGGGTCAATAGAAAATTTTAAAACTGAGATGGATAAGTTTTCGTTAGGCAAGGGTATTAAGGTTTACGGAACCAAGGCGGGCAAATGGAGTCAAGATACAAATCAGCTATGATCTCATTGAATGACGGCACAGGCTCGAGGGGCTGAATGGCCTACTCCTGTTCCTGTGTAGCATTATTTCTAATTTACATTTTTTTTATTAATGCTAAAAAAAAAGCAGAAAAAGTACCTGCTAGAAAGAGAAGAAAGACAGAGGAGGGAAAGTCGAGGAAAACAATGGGATAGATTTTCAGTTTTACCGCCTGGACATAAAATATGGCTTGGATGGAGCGCATAGAGGAAAATTGGGTGTGGGGATCGCACGCCTGTTACAGAACACACACAATTTTACTTAGGTTAATTAAATGGAAGAAAAATCAGGCGAGTTCTGTTAGGGGCACGCAATCCTCCCCACCAAATTTTCCTCTCTGCGATACACCCAAGCAATGCTTAGTGCCAAGGCAGTAAAGACAAAGGGCTAGATTTTCAGTATAGACAGTTTTGGGGCGCTAACCTTAGCGCCCGCCCGAAGTTAGCGCCCGCCCCAAAGTAGCGCCCCGTTGCCGGAAATTCAGTGGCTTCGCCCTAAGAGATTGGTGGAGTGCTAAAAGAGGCGTTCCACTCCTATCTTTAGGTGCTAAGCCGGCGGTCCAGAGGGATAGCGCCCAGGCGGGGCGCAGTGCGGGTGCGGTCATTTTTGGACTGACAGCAGACCCCGTGGCGCTGACCAGCTCTTAAAGGGGGAAGGGACAAATTGGTCTGCTGCCACGCCCTGCACACTGCAGCCTTGCAAAGAGGCCTCAACACTGCTGCTCAGCCCCAGGGAGTCATGGCAACGCCAGAGAAGGCCCGTCAGCGTGCCCTGCGCTTCTCAGAGGGTGATCTGGACATAATGGTCACAGCTCTGGAGGTGAGGCGCAAGATCTTGTTCCCAGAGAGTGGGAGGAATCCAACCCACCACGACTACACCAAAGCCTGGAAGCAGATCGCCCAGAGGGTGACGTTCACCGGCGATGCCCCCAGGACCCACAAACAATGTCGTAAAAAATACAACGATCTGACCAGGATTGTGAAGGTGAGTAGCCTTTCCAGTCTCCTCCTCATTCTTGCATGTACACCTGACATGATGGGCAAAGGGAGCTGAAAGTCCTATTGTCCAGCCCTCAGCCAGCAGCATTGGGACAGTCATGAGCATCACATGGCCATTCGGCACTCTACACTTTGTCCAAGCTGTTCCACCATGGGAGGCAGTGCACACTACATCAGGGCTTCACTCTGTCCACGCTATTCCACCATGGGAGGCAGTGCACACTACATCAGGGCTTCACTCTGTCCAAGCTATTCCACCATGGGAGGCAGTGCACACTACATCAGGGCTTCACTGCGCACTTACAGCCCGTCCTTTCTCTTGCAGGCTAAAGTAGCGGTTAATCGCCAGGCGCGTGCCAGGGGTGGCCGCGCCAAGCTGCAGAAGCTCACTCGGCTGGAGGAGCGCGTGTGTGTGCTCATGGGAGCCCGTGTGATTGTCCCCACAGCGTGCGGAGTATCCGACCCTCCACTGCCCGGCAATGGTAAGGACCTCGCCTTTTGGCCCTCTCGCATCGCACTGGCCCATCCGAGCTACCTCCTTTGCCACTGTCCCACCAATGCGCTGAATGCCACCAGTCCTAACTCCCTCGCTGACGCCGTCTCCTCACTCTGAAGCTACTCTTGTGCATTCCTGCTTTCAGCTGGTGACGACCAGGACCCTGAAGCTGCCAGTGACAGCACCTCCGACCAGGAGGAGGAGGAGGAGCAAGCCGGACCTTCGGGGGAACAGTCACGTCCCGCAGGAGAGGAGGAAATGCTTGACACCTCCTCACTGGACGAGTGCCTGGAGGAACTGTCGCAGGGCAATGCAGCTTCTGGGACCAGTGGCGTCCAGCCACCCAGGAGCCGTGTGCGTGGCCCGCGGCCTTCCCCCCCAAAGGGGGGAAGGATCAGAGGGGAGTGCTGCTGTTCGGCACACTCGCCGCCACCAACGCGGCAAGGGTCCCCTAGTTCGGCCCCCTCCTCCCCAGCGGGAGAGTCGCGACTCCAGTCCGGACACCTTCACCTCGGAGGAGGTGCGGAAGCTGGATAAGATGGCCGAGGATTCGGACCGGCGCCACACGGAGCTCATGAGCGTGGTGGGGCGCATGCCTGAGGCCATCGAGTCGCTGGCAACCAGTGTGCGCGAGTTCGGGGCAGCAACTGCCGCGAGTGGCCGCATGCTGACTGATGCCGTCAAGACCCTGGCGGCTGTGATGCGCGCGCACACCAGGACCACAGGGGCACTCACTGCTGCCACACGCGCTGTCTCAGGCAGGCATCGCCAGGGCAGCCGCCGCGCTGGACCATCCCAGCAAGCCGCCCCTCGGCTGATTGTTGCGGATCCTGCAGTGCGGGCCCGGCCGAGTGCCACCGCGCCACAGCACCAGCCAGCGCATCCCACACGCCAGCTGGCCCACATTGCGCCATCTGTCGCCGCCATTCCCCCACTGGGGCATCAAGGGCAAGCGGCTGCAGCTGATGGTGGCCAGGCTCAGGTGCGCCACTCAGCAGACGGCCCCTCGAGGCCCAAACGCTGTGTAGGCCGCCCCCCAGCGGCATCTGGCGGAAGGGCATCTGAGCCTCAGGCACCTTCCCCCAGCCTCGCAGCAGCCACTGGGCAGAGCTTGCGAAGGAGCAGCAGGCCGGGCAGGGGAGGCAAAAGGCTGGGCAAGGTCTTGCCCTCGCGGGCCACTCAGTAGAGGGTGTGGGCAGCTTTCCTTTTATATGGCGGTGGCCATCTTTATTTTGCCCATGGTTGTGTTGTTGGAGGGCTTATTTTTTGCGTTAGGCCGACGTTGAGGCCCGGTTTGAAGAAAGGTGGAGTGACTCCTCCCCAGTTTGTGGGAGTGAGTCGTTTGTTGGGCTTTTTGTGGGGCCCGTTTATTGTTTTTGGGGATTCATGTGGGAAGGGCTTTTCATTTTTGTGTAATAAAAAATTATCTTTATTCATGCAGTCTCCATGGTTGTTCTTCTTAGTGTTTGTTGGCTTCGCCGGCTGAGGGCTTGCGGAGCGGCTGCATTCATCTTCCCTCATGGCCCCTGGCCATTCCCTGACAGGGGGCTTAGAAGTACCGTGTAATAAGGTGGCGTTGTGCGGCCCTTGGCCCTGGTCGCTCCCTCCTGGGAAAGTACTCCTGCTCCTCCTCCTCCTCCTCCTCATGCTCCTCCTGCTCCTCCTCCTGAGGTGCTGGTCCAACGTCAGGTGGCAGTGCCTGAGTCCTGCGGATAGCCAGGTTGTGTAGCATGCAGCAAACCACCACAAATTGGGAGACCCGGTCCGGCGAATACTGGAGAGCTCCTCCGGAGCGATCAAGGCAGCGGAACCGCTGCTTGAGGACCCCAATAGTTAGCTCGATGATGTTGCGGGTGGTTTGATGGCTCTCGTTGTAGGCCTCTTCAGCAGCGGTCCTGGGCGCGCGGAGCGGGGTCATGAGCCAGGTGCACAAAGGATAGCCTTTGTCCCCGAGTAGCCATCCTCTTGGGGGAGGCTGTGCCTGGAACATGTCATGCACAGTACTCTGCCGCAGGATAAAGGCATCGTGGCTGCTGCCTGGGAAGCTGGCATTGACTGCCATGATGCGCTGCTTGTGGTCACAGACCAGCTGCACATTCAGAGAATGGTAGCCCTTCCTGTTGCGATACTGCTCGCCATGCTCCAGAGGGGCCCGCAAAGCCACATGCGTACAGTCAATGGCGCCCTGCACCAAGGGGAATTCCCCGAGTCTGGAAAATCCCAATGCGCGCTGATGCTGGCTCTCCAGGGCCATGGGGAAGGAGATGAATTGGCTTCTCCTTCTGAACAGTGCTTCGGTCACCTGGCGGATGCAGCGATGCGCGCCGTACTGGGAGATGTTTGCTATGTTCCCAGCAGCGTATTGGAAGGAGCCGGTGGCATAGAAGTTCAATGCCACCGTCACCTTCACTTCCACCGACAGAGACGTCCTGCACCTGAGCTTTGGCCGCAGATCTCGGCGAAGCAGGTGGCAGATCTCTGCAATCACCTCCTTTCGGAATCGGAGCCTTTTAACACGTCGCGCGGCACTCATGTTTAGGTAGGAGCGCTGCTGGCGGTATAGCCTGACTGGGTAAGGCCTACGTGGCCGACGCCTGTAGCCCCCTCTGCCTCTAGCCAGGGCTGCCCCTCTCACAATGCGTCTGCGAGCCCTACGGACATGGAGCTGCAGCTCCGCGTTGGCACCCCATGCAACCCCCATCAAATCCTGGCAAACACTCTAATTTCCAAAAGGCCACTTGCAGCGCTCTGGCCTGAGTCCAAAAATACCTGGCTCTTGCTGCTTGAAACCAGTTAGCTATCCTCCTTGTTGTGTCTCCAGAAATGCGTTGCACAAGAGTGTTTTCTGAAAAAAGGCTGGCCTTTATACTGGAGAGTACGTCCCCTTTAATTTGCGCCCCCCGGGGCCCGCGCTGGTTGTGTTGCGTTCCTTTTTCCAAACGCTCTGGCCGCCAGCCGCACAATGGGGCGGTCCGACTGAAGTTTGGAATCGGGGCGCACAAAGGGCGTTGCACGAGGATGTGACGTCATTTTCTGCGCGCGCATCCGGGCGGGCGCTAAACTTTGCGCCGGCGCTAACGGGCAACTTAATTTGGGGCGGGGCGCAAACTGCGCTGCGCCCGGGCGCTACACGCATAGCGCCCGAAAAAACACTTCTCTTAAGGCGCTAACTGCTGGCGCAAGCGACTGAAAATCTAGCCCATAAACTTCCCCCTATATATTAATGCAATTTTCATACTAAACTGAAAAATGCAAAGTTAGCTCTGTTTTCATTGCAGTGCAAGAAGGAGTCATGTATTTCTGCATTATTGTAATGTGTGAAAAGGCAGAATTCCGTGCACATATACTCCCACATGTTCAACATTTTCTCACTGCAAATAAGCTTCTTCCCAAACCTAACCAGGAGACTAAACTCACTTAGAACAATAACTGAAGAAAACCATTCTCTTAAAACAGCCAGCTAGGATTAAACATAGAAAGGCCATCTCTGTAGCCCATACGATTGGTGCAATTTGCTGCTTTTAATTATGTTTACGCTGTTGGCCTGAAATGATGTCTCAGGCATGCACCAAATCAGGGCAGATATTGACAGCTCTGTAATTGACTCAATTTTTAGAAAGGTTTCCTGGTCACCAGATTGTCTGTCTCAGGCTAAAATAATTTTAACATCCTTCCACCCTCGAGTCAGAATAAGAGTTGATTGTGTGCTCGAAGCATTTGCAAGACCCCATAACTAGACAGTAGCACATTTCCCCAGGGGTGTGAGACTATCAAACCCCAGGCCACTCACAATCATGGACTCTGTTGCAATCAATGAATCATGCATCCCTGCTTCATCAGTGACGTTGCCAGAATACTTTACATAACAGGCTTCTGCTGAGTTTTAAAATTTAAATTTTTTTAAAAAGTGAAGCCATATTTTTATATCTATCTATCTATATATATATATATATATATATAATAATATATACTAGCTGGGGAGCCCCGCGTTGCGAGGGCAATTTTGGGGGCGCTTGGTCTCCCTGCCCCTGTGTGTCCCCCCCTCTCCCTGTCATGTCCTCTCCCTGTCCTATCCCTCCCTCCCCCTTCCCTCTCTCTCCCTCCCCTCCTCTCCCCCCCTCCTCCTCTCCCTCCCCCTCCCCCTCCCCTGTCTCCCTCCCCTCCCCTCGCCCACCCCCCACCCCTCCCCTCCCCCGCTCCCCCACTCCCCTCTGTCCCTCTCTCCGGCCCCTCCCCCTGCCTAGCGCCTGAGGTCCGGTGCCGTTGCGATAGGCGGCCGTGCGGGGCCTAGCGCTTAAAGGCTGCGGTCGGGTTCTGAGGCCGGGACAGACCGGAGCTGAGGTCCCCCGCGTATCGCGCGGCTGATGGACGGGCCGCTGCGGGCGGGCGGCGCATGCGCGGTCAGTGCGGGCGGCGCATGCTGCGGTCAGTGCGGGCGGCGCATGCGCGGGTCAGTGCGGGCGGCGCATGCGCGGTCAGTGCGGGCGGCGCGAGGCGGCCCACGGGGAGCAGGCAAGGGCGGCTTGGCGGCCGTTAGCGAGCGGGAAACTTCGGGCGGCCCGCCCGCGCTCCGTCCGCGACACCGTGAAACCTGAGAGGGGGAAGTAGAGAGAGACAGAGAGGGAAGAGGAGAAGGAGAGAGAGGGAAGAGGAGAGAGGGAAGAGGAGAAGGAGAGAGAGAGAGGGAAGAAAGAGAGAGAGAGAGAAATTTTTTTGAGCTTCAGGCCCCGAGTCCCCCCTGCGCGAGGGTGAGGAGGAGGGGGGGGGGTTGCTAAACACAATGTAAAACTCAAATAAATTGTTAATTAATTCCCTAACACATAATTCAAATATTTACCTTACTTCCCTAACACACTGAAAGTGTGGGGAAAAAAATCGTGAAAAATCAAGATGGCGGCCACTCACCTCGGTTCAGAAGGATAAGGCCCGCCCACACACGCATCGATTGGTCGACCGGTCAGGTCACCGAAGCGTAGGATTGGTCAAGTCGTCGAGTCACTCGACACTCAACTGTAGGAAGGAACCCGCCGTCCGATTGGTCGACCTCGACGTCACACGGTCGCTAATGATATGCTAATGAGCGGAAGGCTGAACGTTTTTCGGATACCGCGGGCGGGATTTTTGTGCGGCCGAAACGTAAATACGCCTATGACCGGTCCGGAATCGCAAGCTTTCTTTTGAGGTGACGCGCGCGTCGGTACGCTCTGTAACTTTCAAACGTATAGAGAACGGACAGACAGACAGACAGACATCGGGACAGAAGAGCCGCTTTATATATATATAGACTAGCTGGGGGAGCCCGGCGGTGCCGAGGCTTTCTCGAGGGCATGTTGTTGTTGGAAGAGAGAGAGGGAGCGACTGGGGGGAAGAGAGAGAGAGAGAGGGAAAGAGAGAGAGGGAAGGAGAGAGAGAGAGGGAAGGAGAGAGAGAGAGAGGGGGAAGGAAAGAGAGAGAGAGAGGGGAAGGAGAGAGAGAGATGGAAGGAAAGAGAGAGAGAGATGGAAGGAGAGAGACGGAAGGAGAGAGAGGGAAGGAGAGAGAGAGAGACAGAGAGAGAGAGGGAAGGAGAGAGAGAGAGAGAGAGGGAAGGAGAGACAGATTGGGAGTGAGAGAGAGAGAGATTGGGAGTGTGAGAGAGATTGGGAGTGAGAGAGAGAGAGATTGGGAGTGAGAGATTGGGAGTGAGAGAGAGAGATTGGGAGTGTGAGAGAGAGAGAGATTGGGAGTGTGAGAGAGAGAGAGACTGGGGCGTGTGAGAGAGAGAGAGCTTGGGTGTGAGAGAGAGAGAGAGATTGGGAGTGTGAGAGAGAGATTGGGAGTGTGAGAGAGAGAGAGATTGGGAGTGTGAGAGAGAGATTGGGAGTGAGAGAGAGAGATTGGGAGTGAGAGAGAGATTGGGAGTGAGAGAGAGACTGGGAGTGTGAGAGAGAGATTGGGAGTGAGAGAGAGAGAGAGAGAGATTGGGAGTGTGTGAGAGAGAGAGATTGGGAGTGTGAGAGAGAGAGATTGGGAATGTGTGAGAGAGAGAGATTGGGAGTGTGAGAGAGAGAGAGATTGGGAGTGTGAGAGAGAGAGATTGGGAGTGTGAGAGAGAGAGAGGTTGGGAGTGTGAGAGAGAGAGATTGGGAGTGTGAGAGAGAGATTGGGAGTGTGAGAGAGAGAGAGAGATTGGGAGTGTGAGAGAGAGAGAGATTGGGAGTGTGAGAGAGAGAGATTGGGAGTGTGAGAGAGAGAGATTGGGAGTGTGAGAGAGAGAGAGACCTTGGGGCCAAATATGTAACAACATGTCACAACCTGAGGACTGTTTAAAATTAAGACTGTTTAAAATTAATATTGAACGTACCAAATGAAGTACAAAGACTGTTTAAAATTAATATTGTTTAAAAGTAATATTGTATGTACCCAACAAATGTCAAATCGATTGACACCTACAGAATGTTGGAAAACTGTACCTTTTTGCTATGTAAGCTTTGGCAATATGGTTCTCTGTAAACTTTCATGCCAATAAAGCATTTTAATTGGATAATTGGAATTGGATTGGGAGTGTGAGAGAGAGAGATTGGGAGTGTGAGAGAGAGATTGGGAGTGAGAGAGAGAGATTGGGAGTGTGAGAGAGAGAGATTTGGAGTGTGAGAGAGAGAGACTGGGAGTGTGAGAGAGAGAGATTGGGAGTGAGAGAGAGAGAGACTGGGAGTGAGAGAGAGAGAGATTGGGAATGTGAGAGAGAGAGAGATTGGGAGTGTCAGAGAGAGAGAGATTGGGAGTGTGAGAGAGAGAGATTGGGAGTGTGAGAGAGAGAGAGATTGGGAGTGAGAGAGAGAGAGATTGGGAGTGTGAGAGAGAGATTGGGAGTGTGAGAGAGAGAGACTGGGGAGAGAGAGAGAATGGGGAGATAGAGAGAGAGAGAGAGAGATTGGGAGTGAGAGAGAGAGAGAATGGGGAGATAGAGAGAGAGAGAGAGAGATTGGGAGTGTGAAAGAGAGAGACTGGGAGAGAGAGAGAGAATGGGGAGATAGAGAGAGAGAGATTGGGAGTGAGAGGGAGAGATTGGGAGTGTGAGAGAGAGAGATTGGGAGTGTGAGAGAGAGACTGGGAGTGTGAGACAGAGAGATTGGGAGTGTGAGAGAGAGAGACTAGGGAGAGAGAGAATGGGGAGATAGAGAGAGAGAGCGACTGAGGGGGAGAGAGAGAGCGACTGATGGGTGAGAGAGAGATGTGGAGAGAGAGACAGGGAGAGACTGGGGAGATAGAGAGAGAGACTGAGGGGGGAGAGAGAGACTGAGGGGGGAGAGGCAGAGCGACTGAGGGAGAGAGAGGGAGACTGGGGGAGAGAGAGAGATGGGGGAGAGAAAGAGAGAGAGAGACGGGGGAGAGAGACTTTTTCGAGGCATGTTGTTGGAAGAGAGAGAGCGAGGTGGGGGGGGAAGAGAGAGAGAGAGAGAGCGAGTGGGGGGGCGGTGCAGAGGCTTTTTTGAGGGCATGTTGTTGGAAGAGAGAGAGGGAGCGACTGGGGGGGGAAGAGAGAGAACGACTGGGGGGGGAAGCGAAAGAACGACTGGGGGGGAGCGAGTGGAGGCTGGGGGAGAGAGAGCGACTGGGGGAGAGAGCGACTGGGGGGAAGAGAGAGAGCGACTGGGGGGGGAAGAGAGAGAGCGACTGGGGGGGGAAGAGAGAGAGCGACGGGGGGAGAGAGAGCGACGGGGGAGAGAGAGAGCGACGGGGGGAAGAGAGAGAGCGACGGGGGGAAGAGAGAGACGACGGGGGAAGAGAGAGAGCGACCGGGGAGGGGAAGAGAGAGAGCGACGGGGGGAAGAGAGAGCGCGACGGGGGGGAAGAGAGAGAGCGACGGGGGGGGAAAGAGAGAGAGCGACGGGGGGGGAAGAGAGAGAGCGACGGGGGGGAAGAGAGAGAGCGCGACGGGGGGAAGAGAGAGAGCACGACGGGGGGAAGAGAGAGCGCGACGGGAGGGAAGAGAGAGCGCGACGGGGGGAAGAGAGAGAGCGCGACGGGGGGAAGAGAGAGAGCGCGACGGGGGGAAGAGAGAGAGCGTGACGGGGGGAAGAGAGAGAGAGCGCGACGGGGGGAAGAGAGAGAGCGCGACGGGGGGAAGAGAGAGAGTGCGACGGGGGAAGAGAGAGAGCGCGACGGGGGGAAGAGAGAGAGCGCGACGGGGGAAGAGAGAGAGCGCGACGGGGGGAAGAGAGAGCGCGACGGGGGGAAGAGAGAGCGCGACGGGGAAGAGAGAGCGCGACGGGGGGAAGAGAGAGAGCGCGATGGGGGAAGAGAGAGCACGACGGGGGGAAGAGAGAGCGCGACGGGGGGAAGAGAGAGCGCGCGACGGGGGGAAGAGAGAGCGCGACGGGGGGAAGAGAGAGAGCGCGACGGGGGGAAGAGAGAGAGCGCGACGGGGGGAAGAGAGAGAGCGCGACAGGGGGGAAGAGAGAGAGCGCGACGGGGGAAAGAGCTGAGCGCGACGGGGGGAAAGAGAGAGAGAGCGCGACGGGGGGAAAGAGAAGAGAGAGCAGCGCGACGGGGGGGAAGAGAGAGAGCGCGATGGGGGGAAAGAGAGAGAGCGCGACGGGGGGGAAGAGAGAGAGCGCGACGGGGGGGAAGAGAGAGAGCGCGCGACGGGGGGGGGCGGAAGGTGGCCCGATGGACCCCTGCGAAGGAAGGAAGAAGGTAAGCTCTCCCACCCCTTCACTCTTTCCCTCCCTGTCCCGCCCCTTCACTCTTTCCCTCCCTCACCCTCTCTCTCCCTCCCCCGTCTCTCCCTGCTTTACTCTCCCTCCCCCTCTCCTCACGCTCTCCCTCCCTCACCCTCTCTCTCCCTCCCCGTCTCTCCCTGCTTTACTCTCTCACCCTCCCTCCCCCCTCTCCCTGCCCTCCCCCCCTCTCGCTCCCCTCCCCCCACCCTCCCTCCCTCGCTCCCCCACCCTCTCGCTCCCCCACCCTCTCTCCCCTCCCCCACCCTCCCTCGCTCCCCCCACCCTCTCGCTCCCCTCACCCCACCTCTCCCTCCCCCCCACCCTCCCTCGCTCCCCCACCCTCTCTCTCCCCTCCCCCCACCCTCTCTCCTCCCTCCCCCCACCCTCTCTCCGCTCCCCTCCCCCTCTCTTCTCCCCACCCCTCTCTCTTCTCCCCCACCCCCTCTCTCTTCTCCCCCACCCTCTCTCTCTCTCTCTCTCCCCCACGATTTCCCGAGGCTCTCCCCCCCCCCCGCGATTTCCCGAGGCTCTCCCCCCCGCGATTTCCCGAGGCTCTCCCCCCCCGCGATTTCCCGAGGCTCTCCCCCCCCCCCGCGATTTCCCGAGGCTCTCCCCCCCCGCGATTTCCCGAGGCTCTCCCCCCCACCCCGCGATTTCCCGAGGCCCTCCCCCCCCCGCGATTTCCGAGGCCCTGCCCCCCCCCGCGATTTCCCGAGGCTCTCCTCCCCGCGATTTTCCGAGGCTCTCTCCCCCCCGCCCCCCGCGATTTCCCGAGGCTCTCCCCCCCGCGATTTCCCTAGGCTCTCCCCCCCCGCGATTTCCCGAGGCTCTCCCCCACCGCGATTTCCCAAGGCTCTCCCCCCCCGCGATTTCCCGAGGCCCTCCCCCCCCGCGATTTCCCGAGGCCCTCCCCCCCCCGCGATTTCCCGAGGCCCTCCCCCCCCCCCGCGATTTCCCGAGGCCCTCCCCCCCCACCCCCCCCGCGATTTCCCGAGGCTCTCCCCCCCCGCGATTTCCCGAGGCCCTCGCCGCCCCCCGCCCCCCGCGATTTCCCGAGGCTCTCTCTCCCCCCGCCCCCCGCGATATCCCGAGGCTCTCTCCGCCCGCCCCCGCCCCCCGCGATTCCCGAGGCTCTCTCTCCCCCCGCCCCCCGCGATTTCCCGAGGCTCTCTCTCCCCCCGCCCCCCGCGATTTCCCGAGGCTCTCTCTCCCCCCCCCGCCCGCCCCCCGCGATTTCCCGAGGCTCGCACCCCCCGCGATCTCACGAGGCTGTGTGCTGGCGTCACGGGGGGCCGTGCGCATGCGTGCCGGCGTCAAGGCGGCTGCGCAACGGCCGTGCGCATGCGTGGTTGCCGTTTAAAAAAAAAATCCAGAGCGGGCTCTCGCGGGCGGCGGGCGCGCATGCGCGGTCAGTGCCAGCACCGCGAGGCGGCCCGCGGGGAGTAGGCAGGGAAACCCCGCCGGCTGGCGGCCGTTAGAGCGGGGAGTAGGCAGGGAAACCCCGCGGGCTGGCAGCCGTTAGAGCGGCTCACTTCGGGCCTCGACACCGTCAAACCTGAGAGGGGGA